>NC_088991.1:3672923-4285076 GCF_963932015.1 Anas acuta
GGCTTTAGGGAATGAAAACTGTGTTACATGAGAAACAAGAACAGCAACATCAACAAGGATTTTCGTCTGTTCCTGCTGCCAGTTTGTGTTGTGTGTAAATCTGTAATTCTCAGCTGCCTCACCATCACCCATGTCTGGAATCCGGGGTGTGCCTGTGGTGTGGAGTGACTTGTCTTTGCTAGCTCCTTGTCAGGGACAGGCTCGTTTCAGAGAACAGCCTGGGAAATGGAGGGCTTGTTGAGCCTGCCGGCATCCATTCTAGCAACTCCCCGGCACTGTGATCCTAGATTTTTGCTCTTTTAGCTAGGAATGAAATCAACCATCTCTTTGAAACCCAACATAGTTTTTATCCCAGTCTCCACTTCTGAACTTCCCACTGAGGGGTTCTCAAGGGTGACCCAAGCAAGGGAAGCCAAGGCTGCAGTTTTTGAGTCAGTGCAGTGGTGAGCACAGCTGGGGGGGCCCAGCCCTGGAGGTGCTCAAGGCCAGGATAGACGAGGCCCTGGGCAACCTGCTGTAGTGAGGGGTGTCCACCCATGGCAGGGGTGGAATCTGATGGGCTTTAAGGGCCCTTCCAGCCCGAGCCTTTCTGTGATTCTGTGATAAGGAAGAGGTACGTGGGCACAAGACTTCAGTGTGGATTGGTTCAGCTCCTCTTCTTAATCCCTTGGTTTTCTGAGTGGAAATAGCACCCTTCCCCTTTTTTTCTTCTCATTTCTTGGATGGAGAAAGAAGAAGCGAGCTCTGCCCTTCTGTGCCTTTTCTTGCAGAGTGCTCTTGAGGTAGTAGGCAATCTCTCAATTAATGCACTTCCCTTTTTTTGATAAACTTACTTCTTCTTGTAGTTTTTTCTAGATTAGATTTGTCTGATGTGTGTGACGAGTGGAGCTGAAACATCCTCTTGATGGTTAATAACCAGCCAGGAAAGGAAACTCGTGTAGCATCCCTGTCCAAGGGACAAGTGCAAACTGCAAAGGACTGCAGAATCAAATCTTCAGAAATCAGAAATTAATTATTAATTAATTCATTCAGAAATCTGAATGAACTCAGCCAAGAAGACATCTAAACACACAACGCTCTTTTCATTATTAATAGGGAGATACCAAGCACACAGTCAGTGGTGCATGTTGTTCAGAGTGGAACCTAACTATATTTACTCGAAAGGTGAAATATCTCACGGGAGGGTGCATATGATATCCTAAATATCAGTTTGAGCTTCTGTCTGGAAAGTCCAGGCCTTTGCTGCTTTTAACTTAACTCTGAGGCATAAATTAGGACTGGGGTGAAGCCTCTTGTGTGATAAGGAGAGTCTCCGTTTTTGTTGTTGTTGTTTGTTTGTTTGTTTTTAATCCAGGTAAGCACACAGATTTCATGTGCTTTTTAAAGAATCTGAAGCACAGCTTCCAAATTTGTATTTGGAGTGTGTTCTCATCCTCAATTTTAGTCACCTTGGATCTCCAAATGCTGCCATTTGTGCTTGCAAGCAATTACAGCTGCAATTGATTGCACATAAAATTAGAGGCAATTTAAGGAAAGAAAAAAAAAATCTAATTTCAAGAACTCTAAGTCATTTGTCCAGAAGTGTTTTCATGCATTGGATCAAGTACTGCTTGCTTCCTTTTGTTGTGTCCAAAGTTTGAATCAGGTGCTTACAGAGCACAGCTTGTTACAAAGAAGGTGCACTTCTTTATTGCCTGACTTGCTCGTGAAATGCATTTTATATAACGAGGCACTGATTACCTACATTACAAACCGAAGCAACGCTGTTGTCTCATTTGGTAGGAAGCAGAGATTGTGTGGACAACTGAAAGCTTGCTTAAAGGCAATCTGTGACCCACTCCATGCTATTCTCATGCTAATGTGAGAATGGGTATCCTGGGCACCATCTGCTGTCCCTGAAGTCCCGGCCTTGGGCATTCAAAATTGGTTTGCTTTATTAATGCTAGGCCATCCAGAACTGCCGCGGTGCATTTGTTAGAGTCTATGAAATCAGAAGTTGCAATTGTAAGCATACAGAGATAATTGTCACTTTTAATAATACACTCAAACGTGATAGCTACCAATTTTTCCAGCCTCTTAGACAAAGATGCCATCTTTCAAGCTGCAGTTAGCTTCGGCAAACCCAACAAAGGCCTCTCCGGCTTTTCAGGGAGATGGGTTTTGCTTCCTAGGAAGGTCATTTCGTTACACGCGGGATGGATTTATTGGCTGGCTCTGCATTTTAACTTCTGTAAATACCCCCTAGAGAAATAGAGGAATATCTTGATATAAATCACAATTAATAAATAGGACATATGATGCAATCATTTTTAGAAAAGCCAAGGGGATGAGGTATCAAATATCCTCAACTAGTCTGATTAAACCAGTTGAGGTTTAAAGGATACAAAGCATCAGTTTTACCTAAGCTTATTGGCAGAACAAATGTCTGCAGTCTCAATTGAATCTTAATAAAGTCTCCTCTAATGATGGTTCTGTTTGTGCTTATTAGCTATATAGTTCTCCTGGTGTCTGTGGCTCTAATTAGAAAGCAATTCCTTCTGTTCCAGCACCTGAGTACGTAGATTGCTCATTATAAGTACCTGTGAGAGAGCAGCCAGGATGGTTTGATGGGCAGCTAGTGAGCTAGACCTGTCTGACCTGCTGCCTTGGGCGTGCGGCCACAGGAGCAGCAGGGCACGGGAAGCTGTGTGAGCCTGCTTCACCCTTGTCAGTGCTGTGGGACGGGTCCAGAGCTGACGGCCAGCCTCCAGCAGAAAGTCTCCTCCTGGCTCCCAGCTCACAGGTGGTGAAGTAAGGTGAGGCTGGCCCCATGCTGGGATCCCCGGGCCTGAAGGCAGCAGGGCTGTGCTCTGCCTGGCCCCAGATTGCTCATGGGGGGAGTGAGAGGGGAAGGAAGGCGCTGTAGGAGTGTGAGGAGACAGCAGGGCAGTGGCACTGCGGTGTGACAGGCGCTGATGATGAGCTTTTAATGGGGTCCCCCTGAAAGAGCATCTTGTGGCAGAATGGGAAAGGAGCAGATTACTGGAGGCTGTTGGGTGACCCGGGGGGAGCGTAGTTTGGGGTTTGTGAGCCTGAGTCTCCTGACCTCTCCATTTTGATGTGATGTGTGTGCAGTTTATTTATGGTGACCTCTGATGGAAAAAATGACCAACAAACCAACCATCTCCTGTTCCTGCCCAAATAAGCAATGTACAGCCAACAGGGAGAACAACTTCCAGTAGCTGCCTTTATCCCCTCCCTTGCCCCCAGAGCTTTCAGTTTTTTCTTTCAGTGCCGAGTGAAGGAGCCAAGAACTCCAGGGCCAAGGGAAATGAGAGTTAATTGCGCTGTGGAAGGGGCTTGTTGCACAATGCTGTTGTTCTTTCCCTTCCCTGTCTCAAATACTTCAGAGTACAGCAGAGTTAGTGCAGGCATTTGCTACTGCCCTGTGCTTATTCTTGGAGCACTGGAGATACAGAGCCAGCCCTCTTCTCCTTCTGTGCAGGCAAAGAGGAGAGAGGCTTCTCCTCTCCGGGCCCAGCGTTCAGGCAGGTTGTGCCAATGCCAGGTAACATCCCGTGGAGTTGGAGCTAACATTACATGTATGTTTTGGCAAAGAGAAAAATGTGTGCACTCATCGAAGTTCTGGATGAATCTGTACTTAAAAAATATATCTAAAAAATACCTGGTTGTGCTTTGGTCTCCGTGCTGTACAAATCAGAAGGAAGTCCCTGAGACTTGCACAGGGGAGAAAATACTTGTATCTGGAGGCCTAAGCTGAGCAGCAGGATATGAAAGGTTGTTTTAGAGATGACTGTAGGTAATACTTGCCCTTTGATCCCTCTTCCTTATTTGTTGGCGTTACTTACATGTGGGAAAGAGTCCTTGTTCAAGCAGCCCCCTGTTAGTGGAGTGCTAGTGTAAGTCGGGAAGACAAACTAAGGAGGGGGAAGCAGAGAATCATCTAGGTTGGAAGAGACCTCCAAGACCACCTAGTCCAACCTCTGACCTAACACTAACCATATCACTGAGCTCTACATCTAAACGTCTTCTAAAGACCTCCAGGCGTGGTGACTCCACCACTTCCCTGGGCAGCCTATCCCAATGCCTCACAACCCTCTCAGTAAAGAAGTTCTTCCTAAGATCCAACCTAAACCTCCCCTGGCGCAACTTTAGCCCATTCCCCCTCGTCCTGTCACCAGGCACGTGGGAGAACAGGCCAACCCCCACCTCGCTACAGCCTCCTTTAAGGTATCTGTAGAGAGCGATAAGGTCGCCCCTGAGCCTCCTCTTCTCCAGGCTGAACAAGCCCAGCTCCCTCAGCTGCTCCTTGTAAGACTGCTTGTAGCACTGCTTGGGGTTGTTGCGCCCCAGGTGCAGGACCCAGCACTTGGCCTTGTTGAACTTCATGCAGTTGACCTCAGCCCATTGGTCCAGCCTATCCGGATCCTCCTGCAGAGCCTTCCTACCCTCGAGCAGATAGACACACGCACCTAGCTTGGTGTCATCTGCAAACTTACTGAGGGTGCACTCAATGCCCTCATCCAGATCATCGATGAAGATATTAAAGAGGACCGGCCCCAGCACCGAGCCCTGGGGGACGCCACTAGTGACTGGCCTCCAACTGGACTTGACTCCATTTACCACGACTCTTTGGGCCCAGCTATCCAGCCAGTTTCTAACCCAACGAAGCGTGCGCCAGTCCAAGCCATGAGCAGCCAGTTTCTTGAGGAGAATGCTGTGGGAGACGGTGTCAAAAGCCTTGCTGAAGTCAAGGTAGACCACATCCACAGCCTTTCCCTCAACCACCCAGTGTGTCACTTTGTCACAGAAGGAGATCAGGTTCGTCAAGCAGGACTTGCCTTTCATAAACCCATGCTGACTGGGCCTGATCGCCTGGTTGCAGGCAAGGTTTTCTTTGGCTCTTCTAAACTGAGGTGTTGAACTTGTCTTCTATACCCACATCCCGGTACAAGCTTACGTTACACAAGTTTCTCGGTGACTGAGAAGGCTCAGCTTGTTGTAAAGCAGGGCACCTCCCGACTGGGGCTGTGTTGTCAGCCGGCTCGCAGGGGTTGCTGCCAGCAGCTGAGCTGGAGTTGCTCAGTGTGTGGGTACACCTGCTGGTGAATGTGGTCATACAGGTGCATCTGCAGAGAAAATGCAGGCAATGAACCAGTTATTACAGGTTGAAGGTCACTCATCTGTCAGGGCTGCTTCACCTCACGTCAGGGACTGATAGGTGAACCCGTCACATCTCAG
This sequence comes from Anas acuta, assembly GCF_963932015.1. Taxonomy (NCBI): domain Eukaryota; kingdom Metazoa; phylum Chordata; class Aves; order Anseriformes; family Anatidae; genus Anas; species Anas acuta. The sequence continues at coordinate 3,678,165 of NC_088991.1, forward strand.
CTGGGTCCGAGAATGGCCAGGTTTGCACGTCCTGATTGGAAAAACGTTTAAATGTGGATGATGCTTCAGAATGGTTCTGCTATGTTAAAAGGCTGAAACAGATTTTTGTCTCCCTGTAGAAGGCACTGAAACCTCAAAGTGCCCTGAAGTAAAATTGTTGTCTTACCAGATCTTGGATTGACAGAACTGGAGAATAGCCCGGGCTGGAAGGGACCCCTGAGGATCATCGAGCCTTGGAGGCAGTACCTTCACCTCACCCAGCTGGGACTGAAGAGTACCTGCAGGGGTGCTTCTACCAGTGTACGGCAAAGAGGACTTAGAGAAATGCCTGTTCTCATCTGCCATGCATGACTTTTTCAGGGCTTGACCAAAAAATCTGCTCTGCCTGCACGCGTAGGTGATAACAGCACTCATGGTGTGAAGCAGGAAAACATTCAATCTAAGTTCTGGTATTCCTCACATCTTCTCTTGCCAGGTATTTCAAAAGTGCTCAGTCAACCCGGTACAATGTTTCCTTCCCTTGAAATAAGATGTGTTGCTCCTTCAGAAGACCACTGACAGCAACAACTGGGACCTGATGAGCGAGGCAAGTCCCAAGTTGCTAGAACCAGGTATTGACAAATTCAGAGCTGGTGGCTGTGCACGTCACTCTTGGTCCTTATATTTTTCCGTGTAGACTGGATAGGAAAAATAGTGTTACGGGAAGGCCAGGGGACAAGGATGGCCTCCCAGAAATGCTGGATGCTGTCAGGGGCTCAGCTTTCATCTTGATTATCTTCATGTCTCTGACGTGATCTAAACTGAGCCAGGTGCTTGGTTCCTGGGCAGGTATTTGAAGATGCTGAAATCCTGGTGTTACACCAGTGCTTTGGAAACAGCCCTTCTGACCTTCCCCCTACACGGGATGACACTTGCTGCTGCTCGGTGCACCGGCCCAGCTGGGGATCCAAGCTCATTGCTAGCCAGGGACCGGGCAGCAGGAATTAGGCTTTCCCTACAGCGAGGTGTGGTGGGTGGGCTCCAGGAGCAAGGCGTGTTGAGAGCAGGGGGGACCCTCACCCTCTGTCACGTGCAACCAGGAGAAGGCTGAGCAGAACTGGTCTTAATGGGAGCGGGATGCTGGGGTGGCTGCTGGCTGGGAGGCGGGCTGCAGTGCATGCTCCTAGTCACCAGATGCTCTGTTCCCTGAGCTCCTGTGAATGCTGACTTTGTACCTGCAGATTAAAAGCTGAAACCTCACAAAACATCTCGTGGTGCACTTAGCATCCTTCCTTGCACAGTCGTGCTACATCTCAAAGCAGAAAAAGCTCCAGCAGATGCCAGGGTTGGGGCGGGGGAAGGAAGCTGAGCACAGCCACAGCAGCAGAAGAGGTGGGCAGAGCAGGACTGCTCCCTCCTCCCGCTGGGTCTGTTCACCTCCAGGTGTTGCTGGGACACCTTCCACCTACAGGCCCCTGCTGCGTGCACTCAGTGAGAGCAGTTTCTCAGCTCTGTGAGCGTGGCAGCTGATTTGCAAGGCCTAATTTAAACGAGTGGATCAAAATGCTTGCAACTCTGCATGTGCTTCCTGAGGAGAAAGGAATGTTTTTTCATTCCTGTCTTATTTCATATTTCACAGCTGTAGTTTGTCTTGTTTTCCCCCCGCCTAAGGCCCAGCAAGTGCTTCAATGCACAGGGGTTTAAAAGCTTATTTACTTTAGGGCATCGGTGCCTCCTTTGAGAAGCGATGTGTGTGTAGTTTGTTTTACCACAGCCTTTTACTAGAGCAGTATGGGGAGTTTGCAGGGAGCAAAGAAAGGCAGTAAGTATTCATATCACTTCCCAAACCGTGTTGTATAAAGATAAGCCTCTCAAATTACCTTGAGCAGGACAGGCTGTGAAAGTCTTTGCTCCTGCATTCAGTTTTCTTTCTCAGTGTCCGTACATCCCGCTCTGCATGGCAGTGTAACTCCATGCCCTGACGGCTCAGTGCCCTGACGTTGTCACAGGTAGAACTGGTAGGAAGGGTAGCTCCTGGTAACTTCTGTAGGAACATCAGTCCTTGGTTACACCCTCTCCAGCCAAAACTGCTTCTGGAAGCAGTGGAAGATGGGAATCGAGAGCTGCCAAGTTCTGCTCCCTGCCCTGCGGCCTGCCGTGCCCTTATGGCAATGGTGCCCTGCTTCGAAGAAAACTGCTGGGAAGAGGAGGTGGGCTTAGGGCTTGGAAGAACTGGGAAACACCTGTGACAGTTCCTGAAAGCTTTCAGGCTGGTAGCTTGAGTGTCTGACGTTTCTTGTGTTCCAGGGTGCTTTTGCAGTGCCAGATCTGCGTTGGGTCAGGCTGCTGAGCAGTGCCTCACTCACACTGCCTCACAGCTGAGGTGCTGCCAGCAAAGCGCAAGGACGTGGCTTTCCCCTCAAAGGGAGGCGTTGCTGTTGAGTTGGTAAGGGAGGAGATGGCAGCAAGACCTTCTCGGGAGGCCATCTAGCATGTGCTGCTTGGCTTCCACCAGCTCAGGGCTTGGACAGATCGCTGCCAGTGTGCTGTGCTGTGTGGGGGTGCTGGGGAGTGGTTGGGAGGCTAGGTTGGACACGCTGCTGTGATGGTGCATTGAGTACTTTGCTCCCCTCATCTCCCACCCTCAAAAGGAGTAAGATACAAAGCTCAGTCTTGTCTTGAGCCTCCCCCAGAGCTTTGAAATGCTTGGGTGAAGGCCTCCCAAAAAGCCAGGCTTCAGGTTACTCCCTTATCCTATGCGAATGTGGGGAGGCGTTGGTGGGGTTGGCAGGGCCTTGATGTTTCTCCTAGAGCCAGCGGGAAGGAGGTCTCCTGCAGCGTCTGAGGCTGTGGGAAATGGATGCAACGATTCCAACACTGTGGGAGTTTTCCTCTGAATTATGTTCAGTATAAATCTGAAAGTCCAAGCAAAAGTCTGACTTCTGAACGTGCGTGTCCCCATTCTGACTACTGGGAGGGAGCAGCTGGCGTGAAATCTGTCCAGCAACATCCACGAGGAGGTAGCGCAACCATACCTCTTTCACCTGCAAGAGACCTACACAACAAAACCTGCTTCTGGTGGGAATATGCACCCTTACCCGCTTCTATTAGCACAAATCTAATGAAACTGGGATTTTTTTTTTCTGAAATCCCAGTTTCAGGAGCCAGGTGCTTCAGGGGAGGATTCACTGTTTGCATTTGGAGGACATTTCTAGCTCTCCTTACTGGGAAGGGGAAAAGGGAAGACTTGAGCATAGCCACAAGAGGCAGAAACACTGTAAGGTGAAGAAAGCATACAATGTCTAAAAAGATCTTGTTTTCTAAGCCAATCTCATTATTTTTTAGGATCCAACTAATGGTTTTTGAATGCCCAGGTTGACTTTGGAGATGAGACCTGATTTTTCACAAGTGCTAAGTGCTTTACTCCAGCTGTCACACCTATAAAAATCACCCATTAAAATCACGCCTGGGGTCCAGTAGCCAGACATACATGGTTTGGGGGGGGGAGGTGAAAAAAAGAAATGCAGATACCATAGCGCACACGGAGCTTTGCTATACCTGCAATGTGTCCTGGTGAACATGGATTACGTTAGCAGCGTTTTCTTCTCTGAGGCAGTCACAAAAAATAACAGCAGAGGCTTCTTCATACAGTCTTGTTGGTCTTTTATAATGTAAAATGTTGATGTAAGAGGTACTATGAACTAGTTAGGAAATCCACATAGCTGAGATTTACATCTGAAGAGCAAATTAGGTTAAAGGGAGGGGGAAGTAGAGGGAAAAACACACGATAGCAAAGGTAAGCCAGAAAGGCTCTTTCTCTAAGGCATATCTGAAACTGGGGATTTTTGCTTCATTTGAAAGAAGGGCGGGGTGGGGAGGGGTGAGGATGTCAGTGGAAAGTCCTCACGGAGACAAAGCCTGTCTTAGTGTTATTTTCTTAGACACTTGGGTGTTCTGAGGTTTTCCTTAGGGCCTTGGCTCTTGAATTCAGGGCAGACTCTCAGCATCCCTTAAGGAAATCATTTCTGGTGTTCCCCATTCATGGAAAAATGAGTGGAAATCTGAGCCAGCTGCGTGTTAGAGGAGGAACCTTTCCCTGTCCCCAATCCTGAGATTGGTTGTTGTATGTATTTATTTTGAGGCCTGACTCCTGATTTTTCAGGTGTGGGGATCAGTGATATTCCAGCTTTTACCCCAAGGTAATTGAACCTGGCTGTATCCCAGCAGATTTAGTTATCTCAAGGTCAGAACTGCAGTGCTGCATCTCTGCTAGGCTTCAAACTGAGGCTAAGATTCCTAGTAAATGCACTCCTTGGTCCTTTTACAGCAAGGCAGGTTTGTTTTTGAAAGTTCAGGTTCAAGGCTAGTAAATCACCAGAAATAATAGGAGTAGTCAAAGCTTTAAATGTTTTGTGGTTTTAAAATAACCTACGATTTTGTAACACAAATAAAATGGCAGAAAGTGCCTGATGTAAAATGTTGGGACTTGATATATTTGGTTGGTTTTCTTGTTGTTGTTACAGGTAGGTCTGGCATGAAGCGTGTGAACCTGTGTTTGAGTTATTGGCAACGAATTCATAAGTCGTACGTTCAGTCTTTACTTTGAGATATCTTTTGTATTTAAAAGAACCTATAAAAAAAAAAAGTGTTCTCCAGCAGATCCTCTGGGCTTTGCAGATCTTTTGATGGGGAGAGAAGACGATTTGATGTGGTTGAGTGAAGATGGTAGGAAGTTGGTTGTGAATAGCAGCAGAGAAAGCTTGAGATATATTCCATCCGCTTGTTTTTTCAGTATATATACACCCAAACCAGAAGCCCCTCCATGAACAGTGCACCTTCCTAACAGAGTACTCTCAGTGAGCTCCTTTCTTTCCACAGTTTCCACCCACAGGTCCTGCTAGAGGAGGCCTTTGGCTGCTGGGGATGTGCTGTGTGTGGAGCTGCACAGTCCCCTCCCTGCAGATCAGAGCTCGGCTTTGTACAGCGTAATGGTACGCTGGCAGATGAAGCTGTGTGTCCACAGAAAGGGAAAAGCAGTCTTTTTACTGTATAAAGGGGTTTAAAGTGGGTTAATTAACACTGACCCCATTTAACGGATGGCTTATGTGCCTGCTTGATGGAGGGGAAGTTGGAGTCTCACATGCGGTGCTGGAAGTCTCTCTCTCGGCGTATTTGTAGCAGGGTGCTGGGCTGAGCAGGCAGTGAAGCCTGACAAATGCAGCAGCTGTCTGCCCCACAATAAGCCAGCTGGTTTGCAATCCCGCCTGTGTCACCCAGCCCCTTGCATATTCAAAACCAGGGCGTATTTGCTCCTTTAATTACAACGCTCCCCTCGGCCCTTGGAGTACGGCTTTGTGACAGGGGGCTTGTTAAGGAAAGATCAGGGAAAATCTCCTGCCTCCGCCAGCCTCCCGCCCCAGGGGAGAGGAGGAGGAGGGCAGCTGGAGGGATGCTACGAGGCTGAGGCCAGTCTCTGCGCTGGACCAGGGGATGGACACGGGCTGCTCCGGCTCCTGGCGGGCAGGGTGCATGCCGAGCCAATGCCGCGCGTTGTAAGCGGAACCCCGGCGGTGTGTGAAGCTGAGGGAGGATTCTAGCGTGGTTGCAGGATGAAGATGTGGCCTTCAGGACTTGTAAACTTTCCCGTGGCCCACCTCTCATCAGGTACGTGGCTACAAAATACGGCTTGGGGGTGGTGTCTGTGCTGCGAGGGGAAGAGGAGGCTGCCGGTGGGAGATCCGAAAGATGTGCCCTCCTCCAGCTCCAGGAGCGAGAGGGAGACCTCTGTGTGCCTAATGCCATGTAATCAAGCAGGCTTCTGCTGAATTACCAAGCAGAGCTCTGATTCCCTGCTCTCTTGGCCCCACAGGTCTGAGTCCTTCCCTGACAAGGTAACGCTGTCCTAGTCTTGCTGATAACCAAGGCGCTTGAGGACGCAATGAAGGAATCTACCTGATACTTCCAATCTCCGCAGGGGATATTGCCTCTTGGTGTCCTTTATCGTTTGCTCCTTTTGGTGATAGGATCAGTAACATGCTCGTACTGAAGTATTATTAGCAGCACTCCAAGCTGTCAGATCACTTTGGGTAGATTTGCTGTCTTTCCTGTCTTATTGCATAGGAGAAGAGAGGCGAGGCAAACCCGGCATTTCCAGGGAAACCAAAGGAATTGCAATAAAGCTTATTTTTCAAATGAACAATGATAAATTAGCAAACTGAGGTGCGAGATCATTTGTTGCATGGAAGCAAAGCATTGATCCCCCCACCCCCTTTTTTTTGCTCATTTCAGCAATATAATTGGGAGTGGATTCAACCACGACTCAGATTAACCCTTTGTGTGGATGAATGGTGTTAGGAAAAATGTAAATTAGGAGAGAATGGCAATTGGCATGCAGTGCCTCAGAGAAGTGCAGCAAATGGACTGGGCTGGAATTGTCAAGAGGAGTCTCGGAGGCAAACCACACAGCAGGATTTGAAGAGGTGGTGAACTCGTACCAGTGCCAGCGAGGAGGGCAGTCCCTTGCGAGGCTTTAGGCTGCAGCATCTACTCTCTCTCAAGGATCTCCCCTTGTGCTGAATCCTTCTGTGTGACCAAAAAAACCCAAACAGGTAGAGTAAGAGGGCAGCAAGGGGTTGTCCGTCTACCCCAGAGCTGCTGGGAAGTTGCACTGAAGTCTTCCTCTGTGCAGCACTAGCTCATCAGAAGAAATCCCATGTGTTGTTTAATGAAGTTTCCACGCTGTGTAACAGCATGTTTCCTGAACAGATACTGTAACGGCACCACAAAGTGTCCTCCAACAAATTGAATAGACATCACAGTGAGAGGTGACTGCTCTGAGCCATGCAGGGACTTCAGGGAAATGCCAGGGATGTCTCTGGCAGAAATCCACGTTTTTATGACCAGAAGAGTGGTCTGTGCTCCTGGGCACCCACCTAGGATCTGCAGTTCCTGGGAGAGCCTTGTGGTGTGGCTCCTGGTGGCCAGGTCTGCTGCCAGCCCTCCGCAGGGGCAATCTGTGCTGTTCAGGAGACTCGGCTGCTCCAACATCTGACAAAAAATGTGCCTGTGGCCTTAGGGAAGCCCATACAGGCTCTGCCTTGGGGGGCCTGGTCCCAGCAAACCCAGGGAGCTGATTCCCACTGCTCTTGGTAGTTCTGGAGTGGCCCCGTAAATGCTTTGTTGCCGTATTTTGGACTTTTGAGGTTGGCAAACTACGGTGGAGACACTGAAATGTCAGTTGTGCATTGTGGCTCCCTTCTCATCTTCCTGTGTTTTCCTCCCATTTGGTTTCCATTTCCCTTTGTCCAGGGCCTTGTTTTCCTCCTGCAGACCCGCTCTGGTTGGAGCTGGGACAGGAAGCTCCCAGAGCTGACCTCTCTGGGCCGAGCTGCCCTTCCAGCACCTCGATGCCAGCCGTGCCAGCACAGTATTTTGGGCCAGGATCTGGATCTGCCTGTGGCAAAATCACTTGGATCAGACCTTCAGCCCGAGACTCCTTGGGGACAGAGCCAAAGGGGCTCTGGCTGAGGCACCCGGTGCTTTGGGTCACCCTGGGTGGGGTGTGGGGCTCCTGGAGAGGCTGCTTGTCCCCTGCTGCCTTCCTGAAGGTGACTGCCCACAGCAGGGGCAGGGAAAGCAGAGGGGGCTTCACCCATCGCTCCCCTTTGGGAGCAGAGGGACGGGGTGAGATGAGATGCATGAACAGGGAGCGATGAGGGTTGCTTTGGGCTTGCTGTGTTACAATCAAATGCTTGTTGGAAGCTTGCTTTGTGTTTGCTGTTCCCAGCTGTCCCTGTTGGATGCCTCATGGGACAAAGGTCTTGGTTGTGTTCCTTCTTGGGGTGCTGGGGTGCCCAGAGCTTACTGTTAGTGGCCGTAATTCAGGGCCTTGGGGGGCGACCATCAATGCACGTGCAATATTTTCACTTGATGCAGGTGATCAAACTGGGTTTGCACCTACAGAGGAGTTTTTGTATTAGCCCCTTGGTTTTCACAAGATAGAAAAAAACAGATCTGCTGTCAGGAGAGGAGCTGCACACCCGGCACCCCTCGCGGCGCCCTCCTGCCAGACGGCTGGGCTCGTAAGGAGCAGCTCGAGTTAGTTCTGATCAAACCCCACCAAAGGGCTTTGGTAGGAAATGATACAGAAACAGAAGAGAATACTTTCCTAGGCTTTGATGGAGAGATGGGGAGGAATTAAAACTCTGGTTTTATTTCAGAAATAAATCCTTCTGTGGTTTTCTTCTCTTATTTGGGGTTTTCCTGAATACTTCCTTCTCTCCCCCCTCCATTTTAAAGCTCCTAATGTGGTTGCCTGAATAAAGCCTGGGGTTTGCTTTTTTACATCGCTCTCCCCCTGGTCTTGGGGAGGAGGGAAGAAAAAAACAAACACGTTTCTGTAAAATTTCCAAACCAAGATGAAGGAGAAAAATAAAATAATGAATTTTTGTCACTCCATACCTTTGTCAAAGTTGGAGAGGGTTAGAAAAGGCAGAAAATAGGAGGGGAGTAGAAAAGAGAAGCTGCGAAACTGATAAATTTTTTTTGCTCCCACTCCCATCTCTCTCCTGGCTCCCCGGAGTGCTTTTTGCCCTCAGGGAGCTTTGGGGGCACAGCTGGGAGGTGGCTGGTGCCCGGGCTGGGGCCACGCCGTTTGGATTTCCTCGGGATCTCGGCCCGGACTGCCAAACTGCAGTTAGCCAGAGCTAAAGCCAGGGTTGCAGGTGTAGTTGATCTAAAGGAGAAACAATGTGAATCTAATTTGACCGGATTGCTAATCACAAGGAATATTTTTCAAACTCTTTCTGAATCGTTCCTGGGTGGAGGGATGTAAGAGTTGGGAGAAGCGTTTCTGTGAGCAGGAAAGTCCCTGCTGCTTAGGGCTCTCTGCTCACTGGGGCAAGGTGTGGGCAGGGTTCAAGATGCAACCGGATTGTTTGGTGCCAAGGAGGTGATCGAAATGCTCAGCTTCGCAGCAGATTTTGGTTTCTTGATCCTGTGGTGACACGAGTGCCCTTCCGTGGTCTGGTAACACGCCTCCTGCAAGGGCTTGCTTTGTTAGGTGAGATCTGCTAAGCTACCTGCCCTGTGCTTTTTAATTGGGTTTGCTTATGTTGGGAAAAGTAAGATCAGCCCAAGTCAGGAGGAGAAGAAATAGGTTGAGCTAGGTTCTGTCCCAGCTCTTATCTGCAAGATTTGCTGCAGTGGCTGGAGCAAGCTGAGCAACTCTTGGGGAGCTCTTATTTCAGAAGCAAGTTCTCCGTTCTCCTCGTTTGTTTTCCCCATTTCTGTAGGACAAGGGATTTGCCTCAATTCTGTTTGGAAATATGGTGGAGCTATACCTTGTGACAAATCCACAAGGACTCCAGATCTGAACTGCATTGCATTCAACAAAACCCACTTGGATTTTTTTAGAGCAGGTTCGGTTCCATGGCCAGGTTGGCTGCCCGGCTGTGCCGCCGGGTAGGTTGGCTAACGTCACGTGCGGTGTTGATCCTTGAGAGGCTATTTTGTGTCTGACCCTACAGATTTCAGGGAAAGGAGCTCATGGTGCCAGCTTCTCATAATGAAGGCTGTGGAAGCAGCATCCCAGGAGATTGGCTAAGCAAATTGCTCCGGCCTAGCAGCAGCTTGTTTCGGTTTTGCCTTGGGAATTGGATGCAAACGGCTCCTGGAACCTGTTCGGCAGGGAAACGCTCATCTTTGCAGATGCAACTTTCCAATACTCTTACAATCTGATTTCAGCCAACATTCTAGCTGTTTAGTTTACACAGGCTTTTATTTTATTATTTTTTCCCTCCTAGGAATACCTTATGCCAGGAGATGCAAGCAAGGGGAGGGCACGTGAAGCCTTCCCCTTGGGGTGGACGTCTGCGTGCAGTGTTTCAGTCTGGCATAGGTACTGAACCCAGGGTCTGGGTTCAGCATTGCTCTTGTGATACCAGTTATGCGGGTGTCTGCTTTGGTTCGGGATGATTTACTACATGGTACATCTGTAAGCAGGATATGCCAAATGAGAAGCATTTACTTGCCTGCCTTCACAACCCCTCAAGTGCTCAGCTTGCAGCTAGAATGGGGCCTTGATCAAAACCAGTTCCTTCTTCTGTCCTTTTCTGGTTTGAGAGGTAGAAGAACACGATGAGTCTTTTGTTCCTTCCCATCCTTTATCCCTCTTTGGTTGCTTTTTGTGGGATGGCTCTGTCTTGCAGATTGAAATCCACAAGGCAGGATTGGTTGTTCAGTCCCAGGAGATCTGCCTTTGGGGTGTCCATGGCTACAAAACTGCGCTGTGACCACTGAGCTGATTTGGGTGCGTGTCCAGGTGGGCTTACGGGCTGTGGGAGAGGAAGGAGCTGCAGTTCCTTCATCCTGATGGCAGAAAAGGCAAAATGTGGGAGCAGACAAAACAGAGACACTGCTCGTGCCACCATGAGGTGGTGTGGTGGTGACTCGCCGTGCTGTGGCTGTGCTGTGTGTCCCTGCGTCCTGGGGGCAGCCTTGTCGGGGGAGCGCACGTGCACCTCACTAATGTGCAGTTTATTCAGCCGGGCAGGGTTTTCCCTGTTTGTTAGACTCACTGCAAGAGGAAGCCGGGTGAATTTTGCTAGTGCATCATTTTGGATGCTACTGTGACCCTCAGCCATGCTCTTAAATTAAATTCTCATTTATCGTCAGGCTTGCTTTTCCTTCCTCAAGAGAGGAAGCACAGAAGCTGTGGCAGAGGCTGTCCGCCTTCCTGGATGGGCCTGTGAGCCGCTCACCAGCCAGGTCACCTCAGGAGCAGGCCACAGAGTGAGAAGATGAGACCTCACAGAGCCGTGTTTTCAGACGAGTCCTGCTAGAAGGCAGCCCTGCCCAGCCAGGAGCAAGCCTCTGTGCCTCCAATAGGGGGCAAAAGATGGGGATGTCCTCGGGGGAGGTCCTGCGTGCCATAAAATGGCATGTGGAGGAATAGGGTGGCAGATCAAACTTCTTCTCTTGGACACTACTGCCTGACAGATGGTGAATTGCCCTACTTTCTCCGGTGTGCTGAGGGGAAAGACAAATAAACGGCTGCTGCTCTGGAGGGGCGGCAGTGGAGCAGAGGAGCGGGCTCCTGCGCCTTTACCCCATCCTACTGCGACATGGCAGCAGCAATAACCTGACCCTAAATTCTGGGAGTAAAATCCCCAACGAGCCAAGGTGGGTTATTTGGGCTGCCTGCATGTTCTCTACAGCGTGGCTTATCTAAATAGATCTGTCCAGACATTTCTAGAGTTTCCCTTTCCCTGGGTATGCCGTGCACAGCACTTAGTTTGGCTGTTCACAGCTGACTAAATCCTTTTAAGAATGAGTCACTCCTAAATGAGAGGTGACAACGGATCTGCAGACAGCAAGAAGTCAAGAGTGAGATAATGAATATTAGAGAAAGGCTCAACTAAATAGGGAACGAGCAGTATGAACTTGCAGCCCTTAAAAATAGCACCGTGCTAAAAGGATGGTTTCTATTTAGAAATGTAGCTCCCAGGGAGAGTTTAGGTTTCCTGACCCATAAGTTTGTCTCTGAACTTGTCCTGCCTCGCCAGCTCGTGAAGAGCACACAGGTTGGTGTAGGTTAGCGCTTGGTGGGGAGATTCCCAAGGCAGCAACCCCCTCTGCCTTGATTTTAGATGTGGTGTCAGTGGCTGATGCCCTCCCCTCGCAGTCAGCCTTGCTGCACGGTGTAGCAGAAGAAAAAGGATGGGCTGGGGCTGCTCATCCTGGGCTCCTGGCATCACGTCTTGTGTGGTGGGATCCCCTGGTGGCGTACGGCTGAGCAGAGCGCTCTGGCTTCGTGCCCTGGCCGCTGTAAAGGGTGAGCAGTGGCTGACTTCTGTGCAGAGGTGACTACTTCAGCAGAGATGTACATGTAAGTCATCCCGGAGTTTGTTTTACACGTTGGTTTGGGCTGGCCATTGGCACAAGGTTATTGCCTAAGGCACAGATTTGCAAAGAGCTAAAGGGAGTTAATTGTCCAAATCCCATTAAAATGCAATATAATTATAAAATCCCATTAAAATGCAATGTAGTTATATAGGTTCATTTTAGTTATTTATATTTTGTGCAATGCACGGTGATTTATTTTTTTTGCATGCATCTTTCTCTGTTAAAAGCCCTCAGCAAGACGAATGTCCTTCGCAATGCTGAAAATTAACCATTCACTTGGCTAATTCAACACTGTAAAGAGCAAATGTTCACCGCTTAGGAAATAAATGAAGTATAGAGATACGGTATCTCTACCTGCATCCAAAAATCTTGGGCATGACTAAAAAGACAAATTACAGCTTTTGGCTTTTACCTTCCCTTAGAGAAACAAAGCAGCCCAGGAGGCAGTCAGGAATCTTGAAGGAAACAAGGAAAGGATGTCACGGGTGGAGCTGGGGCAGATAAGTGGCAGGTGATCGGGTGGTGTTTGTTGTGTTGGCTTCCACTCATAATTGAATGAAATTTAGGCGTATGCTGATAACACAAGCACAAGGGCCTCTGAACGCTGTCTGGTAGCTATGGGAGAAGCAGGGAAGGAACTGAGAGAATTTGGCTCACTAATAAATAAAATGACCCGTGGTGGGTGAGTTTATTCATTTCCCAGTGGAAATACAAAGCTAGAAGCAGAAGGGTGGTGAGAGGGGGAAGTGATTACCCACGTGTGTAAAAGCCCTTGGGACCACAAGTGATAATTTGGGCTAAAGGTTATCCCGGGGCAGGCCTTGTAGCTGTGGTGAAATATTATTTTCAAATTGGTCCCAGCCGGGACTTCACAACACGGCGATCCATCAGCATCCCAGCACAGCTTCCCTTCGGGGAGTGATTCCTTCTGACAGACTGTCAGGGGGATGCTGGCAGTGCAAACAATTGCGAGAGTGGGGATTATTTTTTTGTCTCTTTTTTGGTAGTGATGTTTTTATCCCTACTTTCACTCGGTTTAGAAGAACGCGCTGCTGGTAAGGAAGCTGTCAAGGGGGAGGACAGCACTGATAAAAGGGCACTAGGGATGGTGTCTGTCCCTGTTATAAAAAATAAAGTGGTTTGTGGCATGATTATTTATTTGTTTAGGAAAATATAAGGGATTCAAATGAGGTATCAGAGCTCAATTTCGTCTCACATTCTGATCCCATTGACCTCAGAGCGAATGGCTTTAATTTTCTTTGCTGAGGGTGTTTTGTCTGTGACTGCGGGGCTCTGCAGTTACCTGCATCATTGATGTCGGCTTAGGCTGAATTATGATCTTGGCTTGGGTCATCTTCAGGCGTGTTTTGTTCAGTTTGATGGTTTTGTCAAGTGGATCGAGAGCATATGGAGAGAAGATGCTTTTTATTTTTTTTAAAAAACAGGTATAAATAAGCTTCTTCCATCCAGGTCCTCTCTGTCTTCTGTCTCAGCTCCGTGCATCATCCCTCTCCAAGCACGCTGTCAAATCTCACTTTACTTCTGCCAGAGGTTGCTCCTGCAGACTGATGGCTGCGTTTCCTCTTCTCCAGTGCCCTTTGTCCTCTCCCATCAGATGCGACCTGCTCGTTGTCCTTTCCCTGCTTCCTGCCTGCCCCTGGCCTGAAGCTGCTGGCAGCCACATTGGTCTCATTGTCTGACCTCCAGTGGCCACCTGAACCCCTTCCTTTTCTCACCACGTCTTCGCTGCTGTACCTAACACCTGTTTTGTCTTCCCCACGTGGCGTAGAGCAAAACCCTGGAGCTGTGCTGGCCGGTGGCACGAGGAAGGCCCCATCCCCTCTGGAAGGGGTGCCAGTCCTGCTGCTGGCAGCATCCCAGGGGAGCTGCTGCTGGCCAGGCTGCTCGGCCGGTCGATAGCGACTGCTCCTCAATCTGCTGCCCGCTCCTTGGTGACAGCTGTGTGATAGCCCGATCAATTTTATGATTGCCACTTGCGTGATGGGCTCCTGCTGCTTTTGGGGTTAAGTAAAAGGAGAGCAAAAGTCTGAGAGCCTCTGCTTGTTTCCCCCAGCTTGAGGATAAGGTGGGAACACCACAGATGATGAGCTGTATTTATTTATTTTTTTTTTTATCTTGCATCAGTTTTCAAGATTTAAATCATCTCTTAGTGTTTTCAGTGACAACCCTGGAAGTATAAATATAGAAACCACAGACAGTTCCCTGGAGACTGGAGGCCTGATATGTGAATAATCTCACCTCCCACTTCGTAACAATATCACAGGGGAAAAAGGTGCATTATGCATGCCCACAGCCTTGCTTCAGCGGTGTCTAGCCTGGTGTGTGAAGCGTGTGTGTAAATATTTTAAGGGTAGATCTCAACCCAGCGGCGTGGGAGAGCCTACACAAAGCAGCGGCGGGGCTCCCGCTGGGGTTTGTGTGCCCCGTGTCCAGAAGCCCGAGCACGCCAGGGCTGGGCAGGAGACTGCTGCTGTGCGGGGCGTGCGGCTCACCGCAGCTGGGCAGCGTTCTTCTTTACCTGCTGCTAACGTGTGCCTCTGTGTGCTGCGCAGTCACCTCATCTGGTGATATTTAAAAACCTGGTGCTCTGCTTTACCTTCAGCAAACATCTCTGGAGCATGAAATCGTTCTCCAAGTGGTAAAATCCAGCTAAGTTGGCAAGTTGTTGGAATAATGATGGGACTAAAGGGGATGTTCCAAACTATAGAGGCCAAGGCTTTTGTTCTTTAGTTCTTTTGCTTAAATACACCTGTAGGATGTGTTACGGTAGGGACCTCGACCACTGGGGCATGAGCAACATGCCCTGCCCTCTGGCTGTTCTGGGTGGGGAGGAGAGCAAGTCTAGCGAGACCCTGTGCTTTTCCTGTGCACACACCTCATCAGAACGAGCTGTGCCCTCGGAAGCACCGGCTTGTCAGGGCAGTGCTGTCCGTACTGGCACAGCTGGACCAGCGAGGGGTGAAAATCGAAGGTAAAGCTCTTTTTTCCAGTTCAGGGGGTGAACGCTTCTGAGGCAATGGGACACAAACGACGTGGACTGTGCTGAACCGCATGCTGCTCCAGCATTGCCCGCTCAGCGCCACGCTGCAACGGGAAGGCCGAAGCAGAAGGTTTGTCAAAGAGGGTGGTGCCTTCGCGTGTGGGAAACAGTAACCACTGAGGCTAAACACAGCTGAGAAAAGGACTTCTAGTAGATGGAACAGATGCACCTAGCTCCTGTGTTTTGGCTGCTGACCAGCTTGGGATGCCTCTGTGCTGGAGGAGCTAGCGGCTCTGCAGCCCAGCTCCTGTACCCCGGCCATTTTTGCACTACCCTTGGTGGTTTCTTGGAAGAGGAAATGGGAACTTTATGAAGTCTGGGAGATGTAATACAGAGACACGGCCTAAGTGCTTCAGTTCTGCATCTTAATCTATCTGGATGTGCTGAAAGCCTGTGAGCAACTGCTGAGAACAGAAGTCATGCCTGAAGAACAAATCACTCCTGGAGCACTTGTCATCAGCACGTCTCTGAGGGCTTTATTAATGAGGCTGCTTTCCTCATTTCTCCTTCACAGCTGAGGAAACCAGTACTGAGAACAACAAGGGGAACTGATGGAGCCAGGACCAGAGCTCCTCCGTCCTGAGACACAGGAGGAGAGCTGTCCCTGTTTTGGAGCTATGGAAGAGGCCCAGTAAGGGTGTTGGAGAAGTCGCTGCGGCGCGCACTTGCCTGCAGCTCTGTGCAAGATCATAGCACTACATCAGAAGGTGAATGGTTCTTGGGTTCCCTTACTAGAAGCTCTTCTCCTACCATCTCTTCAGGACTGTTTTGCTGTTAGGAAGGCGATAAAGCAGGCTGGTTATGGAGCTCTGTCAGGAAACTCTGGCCTGGGGCAGGCAGGCAGTTTTTCTGCAGATCACCTTCCTCGTGGTGAAAATGATGCTCATATCATTGCACAGCCCAGCTGTAGTTCCTCACAGAGATGCCCGAGTCCAGGTTCTTCCACATACACCTGTCCCCATGATGTGTGATCGCTCTGGCACCTGGAGGGAGATCCCAGCTGCTTCTTGGGATCCTCTCTGAGGTGCCCAGGACCCGTGACTGCCTTGCCAGTGTGCTGCTCTGCGTGTAACACGTGGGACCACAGAAGTGAGGAGGTGTGGAACAAGGCAGGAGAGCAGATCTGGGTGAAGTTTGGCCTCCACATTACGTATGGAGTCTGTGGCACTGCAGGGACCTGAACCCAGCGTCCTTGTTACCAAGCCACCACCCTGCACCATGAGCCTGCTTGGTTTTGCCCCGAGCCCTGCGTTCTGGCCCTGCCCCTCAAGTCTGGGATTTAATGATGTCATTTCCAAAAGTTTTGATTGATGGCAAGCCAGAAGGAGATTAGAAGATCCTGCAGCACATTAACAAACCACCCCATTGATTTATCTGCAATGAAGATCACCCTAAATGAAGTGCTCTGATTTATCCATCTTTACTTCAGGCTGGTAACAGGAGGGACTGATTTAGTGACGCCAGGCCCAGCCGTTAGTGTGCCATGTCCATAAATCGTGCTGCGCATGTGTTGAATGGGGATTTATAAACCCCAGTCAGACTTCCAACCTCGCCCTGTCACTGGGATCCCGGGCACCTTGCAATTTTCTGAGCTGTACGAAGCCTCGCCAGGTAGAGGAAGGCACCACCCTACCAGGGGTTTCTTCCCTTGGAGCCTGGGGATGCTCCGTGCCTTGGGGAGCACATCGCCTTGGGCTCCCCTTGCGGGTTCCCCTTGCTCATTCACAAGGCAGCAGGAGGAGGAGGAGGAGGGATGCAGAGTCACCTCTGACGGCTGGATGGGGGCGCGAGGGGAGGGAGCTGGGCTTTATGCAGCCGCCTGCAGTAAGGGCTGGATCTTTTATTGCCTGCTGCTTTATGGTTAGTCACAGGAGATCGGCATGGGGAAGGGGGGAGACGCAGAATTTGAAGCGAGAAGGCTTTGCAGGAGTCCTTCAGTCTGACTTCCTGAATTATTCAGGCCGTGGTATTTTGCCTCATAACTCTCACAATGCAGCTAATAACTTTGTAACCGAGCTAGGCAAGTGTGAAGGGATTTGAGCATCCCCTCCTCACCCCACCCCCCAGATTTGCTCTCAGATACGTGCTGCGCAGGAGGAGTTCTGTGAGGTATGAAACACGGCTGTGCCTTTGCCCTGCAAAGCTGTGAGCTCTCTGCCTTTGTGATCTTTTTACTTTATATCAGCGCTGGGCTGTAAGGATCAGCAAGTTCTACATTAGAGCTGTGTGATTCCTGGTTCTCCGTGAGGACATCTGAGGTGCAGGAGATTCTTCTGTGCAGCAGGCACACTTAATGCATCGGCTGCATTCACAGCTGCAGCTGGGCACTGGTGTGCTTTTAAAAAGGAAGCTGGCTTTGGCTCCTGGAACCAAGTAGGGTTTTAATTAGATTAGGAATTAATCCCAAGTACCCCCCACTACACTCTTCCCAGTGCTAGGTAATGTGAGATGAAACCTTTATTATAATTCTGGTGATGTGAGTTTTAAAACTTCATAATGCACGTAATGATGCTCTAAACATGACCTCCTGCATGCTTACATCAATCAAGCTATTACCATTTCTTACATCTAATCGATCATCAACAGAGCTGCAGGAGGGCTGAGGAAGCTATCCACGTTGAACGTTCTCCTGAGACTCCTCTTTGGACAGGTTGCCTGAATCCCCGTGACTTACCAACCCTCTCCTGCCCTGCCTGCGGTCTGGTCCCATGATATGGCAGTGGGGATAGCTGCACAGCCCACCCGGTGTCTGTGAGTACAGATGAACTTCTTCACTCCCTCCAACAGAAGAGGAGTGTTTGTGCCAAAAAGAAGCACCAAATATTTGCCTTTATTAGCCAAGCCAGGCAGCAGGCTTGGCTAAGAAAGGCTAATAAATAAATAAATAAATAAATCTGGAAAACCTTTAGAGCAACAGAGGCTGAAGAGGGAGAACGTTGTGATTAAGAGAAAGCTGCCTCAGAACAATGGGCTGTAGCTGTCAGTGAGCACTGCTGCCATTTTTAGCATTTGCTAGGAACATCCAGTCTTGCAGAGAAATACTCGTCCTTTCCTTTTCCGCCAGTTATCACCTCTGCCAGTCGCAGTGTTTACAGGTCTGCTTTTGTCTGTAGAGCTGATGTGATAACCCTCTTCTGCTTAGCAACTGCAGGGAAATCTGGGACAGCCCTACTTTTACTTACTGAGACTCAGCATTAAATGTTGGAGTGAAATTGGTAGCAAAATTCCTACTGACATCAGGAGAGGTAATACACATCCAGTGATGTTTTCTGTTTTTTTATGGAAAAGTCAAAGTTAAGGCTAATCTGACCTCAAGTGATGTCATTTAAATGAAATAATTGCTTTGTTTACACAGCAGCTCTTAGATCCAGAGCAGATGGGGTCATCGTGTAAAGGCTGGACAAGGCAGGCTCTGCTTCGGAGACCTTATCAGCTCAAGTCACAAGTCAGGAGGGTGCTTAATGCGTGTCCAACCCCGGAGCCCGCAAATAGCTCCTGTGACTTCAGTGGGAGTGCTCACATGCCTAACCTTAAATAAGTGCTGAAGTACCCACGGCACTCTGAGGAGCCAACACACAGTCTTTCTTGAATCTTTCTTGAATTTTGGTTTTCGCTTTTTTTCTAGCTCCTGCCTTCCCTGACCTTCTGCAAGCCTGTGGAGGGCTGATAGCTATGTTTTCGTAGGCTCAGCCAGTGCACTTTTAATGTAGCAATGAAGCTGACCTCAAAAAAAACAAAATACAGAAGATCCTCAAACCCCACAGGCTGCGCTTCCCTGCTCTTGGGAATTTCAGATGGATAAAGCTGTTGGAAAGAGCACTCTGACTGTAAAATGTAACTGTAGGACCTTGCTCCTTATAAATAATAACTACAATAAGCCTTGGTCTCTTCTAGGCACACAACAAAGAGCAGAGGATCTAGTAGAGCCTTCCAAAACTGTCCCAGACAGAGTGAAAGGAAAGACAAGGAGATGTGCAAGACAGAAATGCCACTCGAAGGGAGCACGAACCTAACCTTGTCAGTATTTCTCTCACTGTATGTCTGACAGAAAGGCTTCTATCACTTTTTAAGTGCTTCGATAAGCAGGAAGGAGGTATTTGTTTCTTTCTGCTGGCTCTCTCCACCCATATTATTTACCCATTTACTTGATTTCCCCCTCTCCTTTAATTTTCCTTTTAAATTCTTACATCATGAGGCACATTAAAGGTGTCATCACAAGCTCCACGCACACAAGGAGGCAGGAACGAGCTCCTTAATGTTTTGGTCACGGTAACTCGTCCTTTGGTGGCACTGCCAGGCAGTTGGAGGAGCAGGGAATCGCCATTTCCTGACTGAGAACATCTGCAGAAAGCAGCCTGTGTAATCCTGCCACATCAAACCCAGACACTGAATCCTTGGTGAAGGTGTTGAGTGAGGTACTGAGTTCTTTTCTTTCAAAAATAAAATAAAATCCATGCAGTGCTAGAGCTCTATCAGCTTAGAAAGGAAACCCTTAAAAATAGCTTTGCCTGTTTCAACCCAGCTGACTTTCTCTTTTGCTGCTCTGTACGTTGTAAAATGTTAGCTGGGATTTTAAGAAGCTGACATTCTGCTTTCTTTGATGTGTTTGCCTGCTTTCTGCATTCCTTGGGCAACTAATTGCAAATATTGATGGCGAGTGTTTGTTGCGGGGATGAAAACAAGCCCCTTCCTTTGAAAAGTTGCAAGTAGGGATAGAAGCCATCCTCCTGCTCTCTGATTCCTGCAAGTTGTACTGACAGAGACCACAAAGGAGTCCAGAAAGCTTGAGCTCCTTTCCTCTTAACAATTTGTTTCACATCGAGGGAGTTCTTTAGGCGTGCTTTTCCCGATGGTTTCCCGATGCCTCGCTGCAGGAGGCTCCCACACGGCAATTCCTCCCGGAGAGCAGCGGGGCAGGTGTCTGCGTGGGGTGCCGAGGCACAGCACGACGGATCAGGGAGCCTGGATTCTCGGAGCTGCCACTTTTCTCCCCTGGGCATCCCTCCTCGCAGAGCCTGCTGCGCTTGTGGCCTAGTTTTCAGGAGACGTTTCTGACAGCGGTGGCGAACGCTGACATTTTCTCCCCCCTCCTCGTTGGGTTTGAGCTGAACACCAGCGCAGGAGGAAGCTGGGGGCTGTGGGTGCTGCATCCCAGGGTCGTCTTGGTAAACTCTGAGGTGGTCAATGGTCACTTTTCCCCATTATTTCGATCAGAAAGAAGTTTCTGCCTCGTCCTCCTAGTAATAGGAACATGAAAATTTCCCATCCAAGTTTCCTTACGGCCTTTTTCTTCTTCTGTGTTTATTTCTAGTCCCTGATCTTGACTGGCTGTTGTCTTCCTTGGTGTTTGCCTTGGAGGTATTTCTGGATTGCAGCGATGACCCCTCTCAGCCTCTGCTTAAGCTAAAAAAAGCCAGCTGCACTGGTCTCCTCGCGGAGGAATCTCCCTTATCCTGGTTGTCCTGGCAGCCTCTGGCCTCTGAGGTCAGTGAGCGTGGCCAAGAGGGGCCCACACAGTGCCCACCGTGCTCTGCTCGGTTCCCCTGGTTTCCGGGCTGTTTCAAACAGCTTTGCCTGGCTCGGGAGCAATGTGTGAGTTTATCACCTCCGTGGCTTTGGTTTTAAACAAAACCCAACAAGCACGCGCTGACTGCAGGGCATTTCCTGCTCTGTGCAGGGCTAGGACTGGGATGTGATTCCCTGGGGAGCCAAAGGGTGGAAGGTGCCTTGGGACTGCCTGGGTGCTGCGTGGCACCTGGCTTCTTCCTTACTGCTCAGAGCCCGTGTGAGCACGGGAGAACGAGGTGAGGAGGCAGAAGGGCCAGCCTGGAAGGGGTAGCAAGCTGGCAGGGAAACCAGAGCAATGAAAAATGCTGCTGGGAAAAATCTGGGAAAACCTGGCTGTATCTGCAGCAAAGGTGGGTGAAGTTGCTGCGCCGTGTGAAGGTGAGGAGAAAGGAAGTGCCTTGCCGCAGCTGGAAAGCACAGGACAAAATTTTCGTCAGCATAACAGGGAAATTGATGGTCCTGTGTGGCCTTCTGCCAGCGGAAGATCAGGCCTAATATTTGTTTTCCGAGTAAAAGGCTTCAGTCAATCTTCCAGCCTGCCTGCAGAACAAAGGAGTGGGACAGATTTAATGCTCATTCTGTTAATTGCCCGACGGCCATTCTTGCAGCACGGATCTGTGTTTACGTGCCAGAATAATTTGGGTTTGTGTCTGACACAGGAGATGTGACTTGTGGAAGGACTTGGGTCTGGGCTGTTACCCCGGGAGGACCGGGGACATGAGGGCAGAGCCTCCCTGCCCGTTCGCTCTGTGACTGGAGACAGCGCCCAGGGAGGAGCTGTTCCCAGGGACGGGCAGAGAGGTGAGGGACACGTAAGCCCTTTGTAAAGCTGAGGGAGACGATGGGAAAGGGAGAAGAGAAGGGACAGGAGGGTCCTGAAGGGTTTTTCTTCAGCCTGGCTTAATTTGGAGGTGACACTACATACGTCAACTTCAATTAACCCGTTTCAAAGAGCACCCAGCCCAGACCTCTGATGCACTCTGAAGACAGTGACTGGGGGGTGACCGACACAGCCGGGGACAGAGAGGGTGTTGGGATGCAGGGCTTTGTGCCAGGGCTGTGCTGTCCCCGATCTGTGTGACTGTGTGCAGTCACTAGCGTGGGGTTCCCCCCGGCTCTCCTTACCGCACGTTTGTGCTCTGGTGTGTCACCTCCAGGTATCCTAAACTGTGCTTTTCTGCAACACTCCTAATGTGAGTCAGGTTGAAGTCAGAGTCTCGTCTGGGTGTCGAATGGTTAATGGAACAGAAAGCGAACACCTGCGTCTGCAGCCTTGTCCCCTCCGATGCAGCTGAATAGCATCTCAGGATGGCAGGGAAATAATTCAGCAAAAGCAGGCCCTGCTCCGTGGGAGATGAATGAAGCTCAAGTGAAGTGGAGGTCACTCGTGTTAATCTGAAGCAAATAGGATTGTGGGACAAGGGGAAGAGGGCGAACCTCCTTTTATGTACAAATTCTATAGCTCAGAGGCTTAGGAAACACTTCATAGTAAACATTTGCAAAGTAGCCTCGTCATTAACCTTCTTCGAGGGGAGAGACGAATGCTTTTCCTGCTTCATTTTGTGCAGGTCTCGCATTTTGGTACGTATGCAAATCCTGCGGGGTGGCAGCGTCTCATACAAATAAGCCTGAAATGCAGAGGCAGCCATGCGGGCGAGATGGCCTGCCTGCCCCGGCAGCTGCAGCGAGACTTATCACGGGAGGAGCCAGGAGAGGGGCAGGTTTGTAAGGAAGGAGCAGGGAGAGAGAAGAAAACCAGGAATCCTCCTGAAATGCTCACACAGTGGCAGAAAGTCCTGCATCCGTGCTACAGTGCTACCCGGTATTTCTGATGACCTAAAAAAGCATCCAGCACGGATTTATTTTTCTTTGTCCTCATCCAAACTTCTCAAGGCATGGGAATACACGAGCAGCTCGTGGCTGCAGGGAACCGGGGAGCTGATGGTTGGGAAGAAGAGGTGATCGGGACCAAAATGACTGTGGAAGATGATGCAGTGATGAATGACGAGCAGGCAGCTTGGTAGGGCCCCTGGCTGAGTGTTGTAGGGACGCTGTGCTGTGGCTGGGTGCCACGGTGCTGCCGTTCCCTGTGCCATGGGCAGGGCGGGGCTGTGAATCAGTTTTTTCCAGCTGTTTAACATGGCCTACTGACGTGCCTGTATGGCATTGTCCCAGTCACAAGCCTTCTTTGTCTCTGATCCCTTTGCAGTGTTTCTTGGTGAGCTCGGTAGGCGTAATTTCATTCCTGAAAATTGTATTTTCAGGATTATGTCCCCAGGTGTATCTTCGGCTGGGCTTTCCCTTCAAGCGTGCCAGGGGCCAGCACCAATTCTCATGATTGGTGACAGCAAAACCAAGAGAAATCAGACTGGAAGCTGCTAAAAGCCCCCAAGGATGTGAACTTTGTTTCCACCAGACCTTTCTGGGGTCAGGGCTCATTTGGCCCTCGTGCCGGAGCACACCTGCAGTGCTGCCTGCCCGCTGAAGGCGAGGGGGGCTCAGCAGGTGCCCGGAGCCCCATCTGGCAGGCAGGGCAAGGGGGCAGCTCCAAGCTCGGGTTTGCTGCTGTGTGTTGTGTGGGTGCAGCTTGAGCTGGCTCCCTGCCGTCAGTGAGGTGAGACAGGGAGCAGTGCAGCTGCAAACTCGCATGTGCCTGGCTGGAGCCGTTCCCTCTTGCTCTGTGATCTTTATTTCGTAACGTGCAGCCTGACTGCGTGTGATGCTCTGGCTGCAGACGGTGTTGTCACATTGAGGATGAATTGCCTCGGAGCCTTCGGTCCAGCTCCTGGGCTGTTTCCTACTCAGTCTAGGAAAGATGGGATTTTCAGGTGATTTCAAAGCTTAGAGCTCTGGTGAACGCATAAACCATGTTTCTCTGTTCCTCACTGCTTTCGATCCCTTTTTTTCCATTATCCCAATGCCTTTGGAAACTTCACTTTCAAAGCAATAGGCAGTCTCTCAGGCCCACTCGACTTTCCTTGTGTGAGCATCACAGTTTGGTAGGAAACGTGACATTGGTTTGAAATGGTTGGCAGGCAAGGCAGGGAAAAATACATCCGAGTTGGTAAGGGAGAGAGTGATGTCTTTTACCTTCAGAGTTTACAGATGTTTTTCCCCTTTTCATCTGCCAAACACCAGGTATCTCGGCACTGTCTGTGGCTGCAGGGTGTCTGTCTTGGCAGGGATTACCTCGGGCATGCAGCCTGGGTGAAGCTGCTGTGGTCACCTCCTGGGCGCTCTGGCTCTGCGGCTCAGTCCCTCTGTGCTCTGCCTTGGGTCAGTTTTAGCTCTCCTTTAGCTCTCCTCTGGTCACTCAGGAACTGATTGTGTCATGGGAGACTGTGGTATTTCGTTCTGTAGCTGTTCCTCCTCTTGTGGCCTGCAGCTTTCAGGAAGAAGCTGGGTTGGACTCTTCCTTTGGTAGCTGGAAACCTCCCTTCTGCAGAGGTGACGTCCTAGTGCCTGCTCCTGGCAGCTCTGCCTGGGCAGTGGCAGCAGTGGGTTTGGGGGGTGAGTTCTTGATCAAACACTTACCATTTGCTGAAGGCTAAGCAAGTTAAACTCAGCTTTTTGCCTGAGCAGACTGTCACCCTCTGAAAGCGATCTGTTTTATTGTGGCAGAGCTTTCCCAGCTGGTAGGTTCTGGGTGTGGAACCAACTCTTGGTTAACATTTCGTTTTCACGGCCTGCACCAGTTCGTGTCCCCCCATAACACAAGTCATGCTTGCCTTTCCCCAGCTTCCCTGTGATGCAGAAGAGGGAGTGTGGTTGCTGCTTCCTTTTGTGAAAAGGAGCACTGGGAAGAGTCCTGGGTCTTCCTTTCTCTCCCTCTGCTGTTGCAGGCAGCCATGTCCAGTGGTGATTTCCATGAGCATTTTGGGTTTCGTGCCCTGTTGTGGGGCTGTTCCCCTCTCTCTGTAGGTGGAAGCCATCTCCTAGCTCACGGTGTAAACTGATGGGCAACCTACACCTATTGCCCACATCATCCAGGAGGAAAAGCGGGCTGCAAAGGCTGTATTTTAATTAGACCACAATTTAATTAACGTACCTGTGAATACAGCCAGGCTGCACGCTGCGATTTTCTTGCTCATTCCCATTTCTCTGGGGATTTGTTACCGACCTCCCTCTCTCTGGAAGGAACGTGGGAGCCGGGAGTTCTGAGCTCTGTGTCTCGCAGTGCCATTAATTCGCTGCTGACCTTCTGCAGGTCCCCTTGGGTTTTGCTTGTAGGGCTTTAGTTTGTAGGACAGAGAAGAAAATGCTTCCCTTGCTTCTCAGCCTTTACTGGGAGCCCTAATGAACCCTTTGGAAGCACGGGGCTTTAGGCTACAGGGTGCTGCAGAAGCGTCTTGCTGTCGGGATACAATGAATAAGTAACGGCACACATGGCACAGGAGTTCCCAAACTGTGTATTGCCATGGTTTATTTTCATGATCTGTTTACTGCATGCAGTCTGTATGAGTCATACTGTATATCTTTGTAGTTTTTGTTGCTGCTGGAGAAACCCTGGGTAGGCGACGTCAATATTCTGCCTCCTAAAGCGCTCACTCAGTGGTGCCGTGATCCCAGGCGATGGGAAGCTGGCACTGCTGTGTCCTGCTGGTGCTTTGGCTGCCACTTCTCAGCCTCCAGCTCCCCCATGGTAGCCCTGTTCCCAAAAGGATGGGCCAGTTCCAACCCAGCAGTCTGACCTCCCGTGTCACACAGACCACAGGCTTGTACCCAGAGAGAACCCAGTGCTTCCCGTAGGAGGTTATCGCAGTAGTGGTGTAGTTCTTCTTTCCAGCCGTTGTTGTGTTGCCCCCCCTGCTTTTGTTTAAAACAAATAATAATGAAAGACTCAAACACCCACTTATTTCAGGATTTTTTGCTGCACAGGTACATATAGTGTTTGAGATGCATCTTCACCTTCCCAGTACCAAACCTCAGGCACTGAGGCTTCCTGAGTGCTCTCTGCACTATGAATTATCCAGACTTTGAATTCTCTTCTGTTATCTCTTTGCTATCTGTGTGCAGTTGGACCTCGCCCTTCTTCAAGAGCAAGCACCCCAGAGGCACTGCAGCCTGGTAGTGACATTTGGTCACTTTTATCATCAGGAGTGTGCGGATGCCTACCTGGGAGAGTTTAGGATCTAGGCCTCCAGCTTTAGGTGACTCTCTGCAGGGTGAGTATTGTTTCCTGGCTCCAAATAAAAGGTTGCTGAAGGTGAGAAAACAAACAGGAGGAGGTTACCAAATGGGGAAAGGACAGAAGGGAAAGCAGAGGTGCGCCGGGTGCTGTGATCTCAAGGAAGGTTAATGCCTGTGTCTGTACGAGAAAATAAGAAGAGCTTGCCCTACAGGGTGTTAATTGCAAGCGTAGAAGGATGAGTTTGGCGCCCTGTCAAGGACAGTCATGGAAAGAGAACACAAATCCTAAGCCCATGTGGCTCAGCGATAAAGTGGCTCTGCTCTTTCCAGCGCCTGTGTCAAGGAGACCTTCTCCATCTGAGCATGTTTTGGGTGCGCTTTTGGACGTGTTTCATCCTCTGTGCTCCAGTCCTGAGCTCCTCATCTCCCAGCAGCCTTCGTCTGTCAGCCTTGTCAGTGAGATCGGCATGTTCCCACTGTTGCCAGCTTCTCTCATTTTGCCAGGCTTCTTTCACAAAGCCCCCACGAGTGCAATTACTGCCCTGACGAGGACAGGTGCTACAGGGCTCTCCTTCGGTGGGCTGAGCTCATTAGGCTCATGGGCTCTGCTGGTCTCCTCCCCATTTGAGGGGAGCAGAATAAGCAATGAGGCCTGCAAATGCTTTTTGACTTCTGCTCATTTAAGGAAATAGTCTGTGGTGCAAGCTGTGCAGATCTGGGATCCCTTTGCTTCTCTCTCCCCGGAAAACTGGCTAAATTATAAATACCGATGGCTGTCCTCCTGATGGCTATCATGCAACCGTGGTGATAGGCGTGAGATCACTCATGGCAGAGCCCCTCCTGGCTGTCAGCACCGTCTGCAAGGTTATCTGGGCATCCGAGTCCTGAAATCTTTGCAGCTGCAGACCTTAGAAAGTGAGGTTTCAGGGGCTCAGATGGACTTCTGAGGAAGAAACCAGTGTATATGCTGGAGGCATATATATATATTTATGCGTTTACCTGTGCTTATCCAGGTCACAGAAGCATCGTGGAAAATCGGAGCTCTCCTTTCCCTGTTAGCCTCTGGCAGGAGCCAGCGGTGCCTGCGTGTGTGGTGGCTGGAGAGCTCCGCGCCCCCCCAGGTGGCTTCTTAAAGGTTAATTAAGGAGAAGGTGCCAGCAGATGGCACTCCTGAATACACAGCACTGTCTCGGGGTTTTGCAGGGCCTCCATCACTTCATTCGGGCATGTGCAGCAAAAAGTGCACTCGTGTACCGAATCCGTGCCCGTGGCTGCCAGCAGGTAGCCAGAGGTGCAGCAAGGAGCCGGCCTTTGGGCCAGCTATCTCCTCGCCTTGTTTGTTCTCCTTGCCTTGCTTGTGCAAAGCTCGGGCAGCTCGTGGGGAGCTGCTAGGAGCTGCCTGTGGGCCAGCACCCCCAGGGGAGGTGTGGGGAGAGGCCAGGTGTGGGTGGCACCCGAGCTGTGCCCCCGCAGGGCCGCAGCCCACCTGGGTGCATCTTGGTTTCATGGCTTTGGAGGCAATAGAGGGAGGAAAATTTCTATGTTACGCGAGGGCTCTGTCGCTTTGGGGGTTGTCTTTCTGAACCCCAACCAAAAGAGCTCAAAAGCTCTCAACCCCGAGGTGCTTTTTCCTGTGGTGCTGTGAGTGGCTGGGGCCGGGCCTCGTTGTGCCGGCAGTTGGGGAGAGCAGTGACATTCAGCTTCCACTAGGAGACAAAAATGGCATCACAGGCCATCTGAGGGCACGTCTGCAGCAGTGAAGGCAAGGTATGGGCGCTATTTCTGAGCCAGGAGAGCAATCTGTTCCCAGTCTGTGGGGCTTGTCAGCCCAGGAATGATTGGTGAGGCAAAAGCAAAGGCTGCAAAGCTCCTGCCCGGCTCTGGTGAGAGCAGGTGATCAGGGATTCGCTGTGCTACCAGGTGACTGGCAGCCGTAGCGGGAAGCGATGCCAGTCCCTTTTGCCACAGCAGTTGTCCAGACACTGTGCTCACAGCTGTAACTCGCCGTGCGTGCTGTCCGGCTGTCCTGGGCCACGCATTGTTCGGAAGGAGCGTGGCTGCCGTGCAACACCAAGGACAGCAAAGAGGCTGCGCGGGGCATTGGGTGTGAAAATGCATTTTGCAGGTGCAGGGCTTTGAGGAGGCAGGTGGGGAAGGGACCAGACCTCCAAAGGGGGAGATCGGCCTCCTCTTCCCTCTTCCTTTGCTGCAGATGCCAGAGCTGGCAGATCAGTTCTCTCTGGGGGGTAGAGCCCACGTCCCGCACGGTGACAAGTTCAGAGGAGCAGAGACTAGGTCTGCCTGTGCAAAAAAGCAGAGAGCTTTTAGCTTAGTTTGAAGCCATGCCACCCGTCACTTACCACCTTCTGTGCCTCCGGCTGCAGGCCGGGCTTGCTGTGCCTGCCTGGCGCCGGGGCAGGAGGCTGCCTGCGTGACATCCAGGTCAGGGTGGCTGGGCTCGGTGAAGGTCCTCCCTCGGGACCTTCAGCCCAAGTTAATGGCAGCTGAAACGGTCCTGCTTGGCAGTGCAGGTCTCCACCTACCAGCTGTGAGCTGCCTCACGCCCTGCTGTAAGGAGCGAGCGTGCCCTGGGGCTGCCCAGCACTGCTCGGCCCCAAGCTCTGCCCCAGGAGCTCCCCTCCAGCAGTGGCTCCTCATCTGCCACCTGCAGGGTGGCCCAGGCAGCACTTGCCAGAGGGATGGTGCTTCTCTCCCCCGATGAGGAGGGCTGGATCTGGCATTTTCTTGCCTGCTTTGCTGAGACTTTAAAGTTCAGGCATGTCCTGCCCTCGCCATGGGACAGCAGCTGTTCCTGCTGGGGTGAGCACCCATCACCTCCCTGAGCGGGAGCTCTCCCTGGGGCTGTGCAGGGTAATTGGCCCGTTTCCCTGGTGTGAACCGGCGGCTGTGCGAGACAGCTAATGGGAAGAAGCCAGGGTAGCAACAAGATTAAAAATACATGTGAACAAACATCTTGTTTTGACTGCAAGGATGCGCTGAAGCATGAGAGCCTGGGTCCCGCAGTAAGCCAGAGGCAGGCTGGGCTGGCGTGCAGGCTGGCGGGTGCACAGTAAGCAACGCGGGAAGCAGGGAGGGCAGGAGCCTTACACCGATGTAAACAGGAGGAATGTCATGGAATCACCTATTGCATTCCTCTGTGTGCTGTCAGCTGGAGTCCCGAGTGGACACGGCATCAGGAGAGCAGGTGGGGCGCTGCCAAACCCGGTACTGGCCGCTGGCTCTGTCCCTCTGTGCCGGCAGCCTTGCTACGGGACAGTGCCTCTCACTGTAAGGCTTGTTGGTACGGAGCTCACCTGCCACCGAGAGCAGGGAGATGGGTCCCGAGTGTGGTGACCCCATCCTGACGGGCCCCCGTTGTTCAGTTAGGCGAGGCTGTCAGGGAAGGTGGCGCAGAGGCAGAGCGGGTGCTCCAGTGAAGCATGCTGCTTTCTGCTTTGTGCAACAACACAGTGCAGGCATTTAATTGTAATTTCTATTTTAGGGGTGATTGTTCTTGGCTGGATCGGGTCCCTGTAACTCTTCACAAAGTGATGTTCAGTTAGTTGAAGGCTGTCAACACACCCCAGTCATTTTTCTCTCATGCAGTGAAGGGTTTTTGGGGAGGGAGGTTTATGACATATCCGTGCAGAACCTGGCAGGAGAGCTTCTCAGCTACCTGCTCGGGTACTTCCCTGACAGGGGAGGCAGTCCTGGTACAGGGGCTGCACACACAGCCTGCAGGGATGGATGCCTGCTGCGAGACTTCTTCAGGGAGCAATCCACTTGCTCACGGAAGATGGCTTCTCCGTTTGTGCTGGGGTCACCACACACCACAGATCCCTCGGGGTTTCTTGTGTAGCAGAAGGCAGAAATACCTCACGGAGGATGCGAGGTCGGGGAGCCCGTGCAGGTTTGTAGCCGTGAGCTCTGTGAGAGCACCCAGCCTCTGTCACCCTGCTGGCATTCCCTGACCCTCCTGGAGCATCTCGACCACCGGGGTGTCACCGGCCGGGGGGGCGAAAGGGAACCCTGGGCCAGCACAGCACGGCTCGAAAGCCTCACCCGGTCCCTGTCCCCAGGGGCAGAGATGTCCCCCGCTTACCTTGGAAGTCCGACCCTCCAGTGCCATGCTGCCTATTAGCAATTCCAATAAAAATAATAATTGGATTCATGCCATTGAGTTTAACATTTTAATGTCAGCTGGGGATTTCTTCCTGATCCCAGCTTCTGCTTAGGTGACACCTTTAAGCAGCAGATTAATAAGCCTGGCTGTGTTCCCTGAGCATCCCGCTTCCCCAGCCAGAGACAGTGGCTGAGGTGTGGGCTTCCTGCGCTGCCGGGCTCTGTGAACCTGAGTGATGCTGCTCAAAAGGTCTTGTTCACGATTCTGGAAATATCATTGCTTTTTATATTTGGTGTCAGTCTGAACTGGATGGAGAACAAAACTGCTAAATTTGCCCTAACTTACATGTTCTCTCATCCTGTAGGTTCAAGCTAAAGTTACATGTGCTTGAGACTAATGAAGATGGTCCCTGAAGGCTCTCAAATCCAAAGCAGGTCTCACCCCCTCCCTGTGCTTTATCTTGGCTCTAGGCTCTCCTGAGCACACCTTTTGCTGAATGTACCGCTCATTAATCTGGGGCTTCACAATTCTTCCACTCTTGAGATAAGACTTGTCAACCCTGGGATGTTTTGTAGTTGGCAAGGCATTATTCCTAGGAGAAAAGCCCGACTTTATTTTGCTAGAAAACTCATGCTCCTCTTCGAACTTATCATAAGAAATTTCCTCTGGGCCGGTGACTTTCTGTCTTCAAGCCAATGCTTGGTCCTGCTATGCCATATCGAAGCAGACCTTGACTTGTTCGGTGCCTTGAAAGATAAATCTATGGAATAAACTTCTCCATGGTGTCTGTACCTGCACGGGTGCTTGGCTGGGCTGCCAGCCTTTGGGTTATGGAGTTCTCCTTGTGGCCAAGCACAAGCGTAGGTTTGGGGACAAATTGTAGCACAGTACCTCTTGGTGTGAACAGGTCTCTCAGCACTCACATCTTACTGGCTGTGCCCGTGGTGAGCCGCAGGCTGTGCCGTGTTGCAGGGGAAAAAAGCAAGAAGGGTGCTGGAAGGGCTCACAGACAGCGATGAGAAGGGTGAAAGGGTTCTCTCCCCTAAAAAAGTAACCACACTGAGGGCACGTTGGAGGCAAGGCTGATTCAGGCTCTGGTAACTCCTCTCCGTACACGTCGGTTTGTGTCTGGCGTGTTTTGCGTTTACTATCATTATGTGGTGATCTCATAAAGCTCAAAGTCCTTTTTCTGGTTCCTGACAAACTGTTTGTATCACCCAGGTGGTGTCAGCCCTGCTGCTCTAGCTGGTGTTAGGTAAACCAAAGATAAGAGATGCTCCTTAGATAGTGGAGTTGATGTCTGTCTGCTATAGCCTGGAGCCGTTGGTTCTTTAGCTCAATGGCAAATACTTGGCCTGGTCAGCAGTTGGAGAGGTTCCCACACGTTAACATTGCAGGTCACAACCCCAGCAGGCTCAGGAAAGGTATT
This sequence comes from Anas acuta, assembly GCF_963932015.1. NCBI lineage: Eukaryota > Metazoa > Chordata > Aves > Anseriformes > Anatidae > Anas > Anas acuta. The sequence continues at coordinate 3,709,359 of NC_088991.1, forward strand.
TTCGAAGTCAAGACACACATTCTCCAGCACGCTTGATCTCATTTTGAGGCTTCAGCCTAACGTCCTGCTGTGGAAGTGCTTTAAGACCACAGACAGCCCTTGTCTCCAGACTTCCAGCTGCTGGAAGGACGCTGCCCTGAGCAGGCACGGCTGTGACATGTAGCTGTCATGGGGTGTTCTCCAGGCAATCAAGTCTTCGTTTGTGGAGTGGGAGCCATGTAAGGACCTTGCTCATCTCTAGCCCTTCTGGACTGATGCAGTCTGGATGCCTGTGGTACCTTCGCACTGCATCGTGTCAGTAACCTGGCATCTCCGGTACTCACAGGCTGCCACCCAGCGCCCTGTGCTCGCCATCCGTAGTGACTTTGTTCAAATCCACCCGTGGTGGAGCTCCACTGACATCAGTGGGCTTGTCACAGCTGTGAAACAAGAGCTCCCTGAGATTATTAGGTATGTGCCACTCCTGTTCCCGTTCTGTGGTACAGTTACGGGACAAAAAAATGAAAAGGGAAATGGAGTTGTTGGCCTTGGCCCTGATTGTCCTCAGTGTTAATCAGCAATAACTCCACTGATGGTGTGAGAGCAAAACATGGGTGAATACGCCCAGAACCAGGCCTCTCTGTGCTCTTCGACTGGAGGTCTGAGCAAATAGGGATGTCTTATTTGGAGCTAAGGAAGATTGATAAGTGCAGAATAATCTATATATGGAACCACTGTAACCACATCACCAGCAATAACTCTGTATTGCGCTCCTAGGAAGATTAATCTTATTCCTCAGCAGGAACTGACCTCGTATGAGATTAATTCTCAGATTCACAACAGTTGTGGGGAAAGTGGATCTTTGAGAGAGAGCTGAATGAGCAGGAGAAACCACACAGAAGAGAAACCAGATCTTGATTTCCGGGGACAGGAGAAGGAACCAGCAAAATGAAAGCAGCCTCGGTGGTCCCACCTGCTTTGAAGGAATCATTCAGACCCTCCCACATGGAGACGCTGTGGCACTGTAGCTGAGGGTCTGGGATATCTTCAGGGTGCAAATCAGTCTGGCTACAGGCCGGCCAGAGGTAAGTCAGCACAGGCTTGGAGACTGTGGCTGGATTGCCATGGGATGATGCCTGAGCTGCAAGAATGGTTTGCATATACAAACAATTTTTTTGCTTGGATTATATTTGCTTGGATACAAGCTTGTGGCCTCAGGGAAATTTGGGGCTCACGGGGATGCTCCCCAGACCCGAGGCCCCGCAGTTGGTGCTCTGGGTGGCTGTAGCATTGGTGGCTGTCACCACCACGTGGCGGTGTCCTCATCTTAAAGAGCCTCTGGGGTCTCACGGGGGACTTGGGAAGCTTCTCTGTTTCGAAGTGGTTCTGCTGATCTTGCCCTGAGATCATTTTCTCTGTGGGATTTTGCACGATGAGGCTGACCAGAGCCAGTGGTGCTGGTGCGTGTCCCAGGCAGGCGCCATGCTGTGGGGTTGCGGTCACAGGGAAGGACGGGGCCCCGTGGGCTGCTGCGCATCTGGAGGTGGGCAATTTCTTTTTCTGCCTGACTGAAATTCTTGGGAAAATGTAGGGAGATGGGGATTTACGGTATCCTTAATCATTAGCGGGTTTGTTGGTGTCGCTGGCCTTTGGACCAGGCCCTTGTTGTGTGCCCAAAGCTTTGTGGGGTCTCCGTGCCAAGGCTGTGATACCTTGAGGAGCGAGGCCAAAATCCCCGTTCTCAGAAATGAGAGCAGCGTCACACCTGCCTTTAGGATGTCACCTCCACGTGTGGTGGTCTGGGATGCTGCGATGCCATGGTCACTCACAGATCATGTATCAGCCTCTGGTGGGCCTCGTACGCAGGTCATCTCTGCTTGTGTTAAGAGGAATGTTGTGATGTTCCCCGTGGAGGAGGACGGCGGGTGTTTGACTGCAAACCAGGCAGGACTGGGCTTCACAGCTTATCCTGGAACCCCCCGACCCCTGCCCCTGGTTCTGCAGGGAGCTGCAGCGGGTCCTGCCACAATCCGCCTTCAGGTAGGGCTGTTGGTCCTGCTGTGCCTGTCGGAGGGTGATTTAAATTGCAGTTTCCAAAAAAAAAACAAAGCAGCACAACAGCTGGGAGTGACAGCGGGGATCTGTGGGAGGCAGCGCTGCGGTGCTCCCTGCCTCGGCTTCCCCTCTGCCCAAACTGGAGGAGCAGCGCTGCTGGGCTGCCCAGCCTCTCGTCAGAAACGTCGCTAATTACAGCTCGGGCAGTGTTTCGGAGTACAGCCGTGAGCGGTATCGGCGCTTATTGTTTCCCTGTTGCGAAACCCTGACCCAGCACGGGGATCTCCTCGCAGTCATTCCCATCCCTTTCCGAGAAGCGTGATTTGTGAGCCCGGCACCTAACGTTGTCCCGAGAGGTTTTTGTTGCCTGCCATCAGCTCTGCCTCTGTCGTAGCTTTGACTTTTATCTCACACGGCCCCACAGAAGGAGAGCAGCATGTGTGGTTTTACTGGTTCCTGGAGGTGGGTTGGATCCCGCTAGATTGTTTATAAGTTGTGGAAATTCAACAATATTTTAATGAGGTGTAGCCGTGGCATTATGAAACGTATCTATTAAACGCAGTCCTTAGTTGTTGATTGGTATCTAATAGGCATATATTAATATTCTTATTGCATCTCAGTGAAATCCACAGCTGAAGCATTAATTTTGAGTAGGAAAAATATGATTTGAGGTAAAAATATAAACTAAAAGCACAGCTGCTCTTAATAGGAAGGCTTTATTAATAAACTCTTACCCTGAGTGTTTACAGTACATATTTTTAAACCAGACGAAGATGACATAAAGGAAACATTCTGTCAATTGTTTGCTGTAAGACTGATAGTTATCTACAGATAACAGCGGTACGATTAATAGTTATCCACAGAGCTATTTCCCATCTCCTCTTCATCCTTTTACAGGAAAGCCTATTTCACAAGTGATTCCTCAGAGTGAGAGCGGGCAGTTGCCTCTGTGGGTTGGTTGCTGGGTCTGCAGTCTGGCAGCCGAGCTTCCCCACGCTGCGGCCACGACCTGCGAAGGTTTTGGGCAGCCCCAGCGCGCGGTGCCTGCAGCCAGTGGTGGGTGCCCTGTGAGTTCACTGAGAATGGGCTGAAAACCACCAGCAGGACGAGGGGAAGGATATTTAACGAGGACTCCCGGCTCACCCAGCTCCTTGCCCAGCAGGGCTGTTGGGCTCCGGCATCGCCAGCTGGGCCCCTCACCTCTCCGGCTCCCTCGGAAGCGTTCGTGGTCCCTGCAGCCCTCCGCTGGAGGGGCTCCTTCTCGTGACAGCCTCGTGCCGTGGCTATCGGGAGCTGTTATCGGGAGCTGCCACCAGCCAGGTTGTCACGACAACCGGGCGCCTTCGCAGCCGCTGGGAGAGGTCTGAGCCTCAGGCGAGGAACCAGCCCCGGCTCCCCGCAGATGCTCACCCGCAGCCAGTGGCTGGGGAGCCGTGCCAGCACGGGCCCGGCAGGGCCCCGAATGTAACCGCGGGCTGCCAGCCGCCCTCCCCGGCCCCTGTGCCGGGTGTCCCGCGGGGCGCCCCCGCTCCCCCCCCGGGCCGCTCCCCGCCCCGCCCCGCCGCGGGCCCGCCGCAGCCGCGCGGGGGCAGCCAATGGGCGCGGCGGGCGGCGGGTGACGCCAGGGGCTGGGGGGGCGGCGATTGGCGGCCGGCGGGCGGCGGCGGCGGCGCGCGGGGCCGGGCCGGGCGCGCGGCAGATGGGCTGCGGCGGGAGGGGACGGGAGGGGAGGGGGCGGCGGGGCCGGGCGGAGCAGGGGCAGCGGCACCGGCACCAGTACCGCCAGTAGCACCCGTACCAGCAGCGCCAGCAGCATGACGGCGGTGGCAGCAGGTAACGGCGGCACCCCGCGGGGCGGGCCGGGCCGGTGACACCTGTGCTGGGGCGGGGGCTGCGCTGAAATCATTGATTTTTATCATTATTATTATTATTATTATTATTTTCCCCTTTATTATGATGATGATGATGATTTTTATTTTATTTCTTTTTTTTTATCCGCCGTCCTCCCGCTGCGCTCGCCCTGGGAGGAGGCTGCGGAGCGATCACTGGAGGCCTCCCGGGTGTGTCCCCCCCCCCCGTGCTGTGTGTGCCCCCCCCCGGCTGGGGCTGGGCTGGGGGCTGGGGGCTGCAGTCGCAGCCCTGCGGCTCCCCGCCCGCCCCAGGGACAGGCTGCGGCCCGGCAGGACGAGGCCAGAGCCCCCACTTCCTCCTCCTCGTCCTCCTCCTCCCACCCCCGTGCCCACCCCCCACCTTCTCCCGGGGCCGGGGACAGCCCCTCAGGGGCCGCGAAGGAGGGGAGCGGGGAGCGGAGGCCTCCCAGCGGCTCGGCCCCAGCCTGGCAGCGGGGGAGCCTCCAAGGGATTTGGGCAGCGGGTGCCTGGTGGGGAGTCACAAGCAGGAATTTGGGGTGGCCGTGGCTGCAGGATGGGGTTACGGCTGCTGGAGCCCAGTGAGCCGGGACATGGGCTGTGCATGGAGCCTGCCATGAGGCCATGTGAAGGAGTGGGATGGGGTGGGATGGGACGGGATGCTCACGGCCTCCCCGGGCACAGGATCAGGCAGAGGAGGTGCAGTGGGTGCTGGCTGCACGGCTGTGGCTCTGCGCCCCGACCCACGCGCACGGTGTGTCTTCCCCAAGTGGCTCCAGATAACTCAAAGTGAGTCTGAGGAGCTGCTGCGAGCCCTGAGCTCCCGTTACAGGATTAAGTTTCCCGGCTCGTAGGCCACCGCTCGCAGCAACAGCCCAGGACGCAGCTGAGGGAGGCATTGCCCGGGGCGAGCTGCTCCGGCTGTCCTGGGCACCACGCTCCCCTTGGGGCTGCAGCACGGCCTCGTAGTGCGGCTGGCACAGGCTTCGTGCCCTCAGCACCAGGAAGCCCCGTGAGGCCGGGTGAAATCCCGGTCCCACTGAGGCTGGTGAGTGTTCTGCTGTTGGCTGTAGTGGAGGACTTCATCTCACACAGCCTAGAAAAAACTTGGCATGAGGTCATCTTCCTCTACCCCCAATATTTCTTGGTGAGGCGCAGGTGAGAGCGGTTCGGCCCTGTAGGGTGCTGCCCACCCCAGATGGTTCCTGGCCTGCCTGCTTGGTGGTGGTCCCATTGCAGGTGCTGTTTCCTCTGCCTAGAAGCTTCCTCTTTTTCCTTCAGTGGTTTAGTGGTGACTCTGGATCCAGGTGTTCCTGGAGCTGATGGTGAGCTGGGGTCAAACTCCTCCTGGAGGCTGGAGGCCTCTCAGATCTGCCTTCGGCTCCTTTGTTTCAGCTACAGCTGCACAGAGCTCCCTGTGGGGGATGTGTTGCCAGATTTGCCTTCCAGTCCTGCTCTGAGTGGGCTCCCTGTGACTTTGGGACGTTAACAAGGCTTTCGGTCTGTGCCTACCTGCTTTGAGCACTAATTTCTGCTCCTTGCTGTGCTACACAGCGGGCATCCTCGGGCCTGGGCAGGTGGAGATGCTTGTCTCAGACCCGCTGTCATTGGTGAGTCTTCTGCTCCTGGGGCTAATTGTGTGTTGGAAAAAATACGAGCAACATAAGGACGTGTGTGTGGCTCGTTAGTGCTTTGTCTCAGTGCTTTGAGTTTTGGAGATCTTTTCCAGGTGTGATCAATGATAGGGTGAACGTCAGCAGCTGCGGCTGCGTGCAGCTGGCAGCAAAGTGGGGTGTGCTCTGCTGGGGGCAGCAAAGGCACCCCCAGGTGGCACGGTGCCTCGGGCAGGGAAAGTTTGCTCTGGCAGAACCCCCAGCCTGAGCTGGCCTTGGGGCTGTCCTGAGACAGGGAATGGGCTGCAAGGTGGCAGCGTGGAATGTGCCAGGTGGTTCCCCGTGCCATGGGGGGGCTGCACGGCATCCATGTGGTCAGTCCCACCAGCCGGGGTCTCGGTGGGGAGCTCTCATGTCCTCAGCTAGCAGAGCTCCTGGCCGCAGGAGGCCCTGGGTGGCGAGGAGCTGCCACCAGCGGGTTTGCTGTGCATGTTTTGGGGGAAGTTGAAGTGCTTCTTTGTAATCCCAAGAGCAAAAATGTGCTTTCTCAGAGACAGGGAAGCAAAGCCCTCGACTTCAGCAAGGGATACCATGTGCATGTGCTGGTGATAGGCGTGCATTGATCCGGCTCGCTGCAGGTGCGCTTTGCCCTCCTGTGAGGCACCGCATCGCAGCGTCCCTTCTGCCCGGCCGTGGATACCCCATGATGAATCCACCATTTCAACACCGAAGTCCCGCACAGGCTCCAGCATGGACGTTCTCATTTTCCTTCTAATCCAAGGTGCTGAAAATGTTCTGGCATCTCCGCGGGCTCGCTGTTGCTTCGCAGCGTGCATGGCTGGCTGCACGTGGTGCGGGCACAGAAACGCCTCCTCTGGCCCTCACATCCCCTGGCAGCCCTGGTGCAGGGACAGCAGCTGCGTGCCGCTGCTCCCCATCCCCTGCCAGCAGGCAGAAATCAGTGCCTGCGCTTTAGTTAGGAAGGGCACTGCAAAGTACTTCTCTCGAGGGGTGTGAAAGGCCTCGTGTTTTCCTTGCTCTGCCTCCTCCTCCTCTATTCCCTCTTGTGAGGGAGAAAATCCTCTAGATGAGCCATTTCCCAGCGCTTCCCTGCGGAGGGTTTTGCTTCATCCTGCAGTGCCCAGATGCCAGCTCGCGTTTATCAGGTGCGCCCAGCCCCTCCCCAGACGCCACGTGGGGCTGCTGATGTGCAGTAAGGATGGGAGGGAGCAATGGAAGTCGCACAGCTGAAATCCCAGGTACTTGCTAACATTGGTTTTGATGTCTCCTACCATCACGGGCAAGAGATTATGGACCTGGATTTGGGATGCACTTGTAGTGTCACCAGAAAAGCTGTCAAATGTGTGCTTGCAGAAATGGAGGCTTGGAAAGTGCCTTTAATTGTGATTCCGCTCTGCTCAACACAGATTGTCATGCTTTGAGCTCAGGTTTGTTTGTATCAGGGACAGACACCGATACCACAGCTCCTGTTGGGGCATGAATATTTCAACAACTGAAATGATGCCTGCCTGCTCCAGAAAAGAGCTGCTTACACCCTCGTTTGATCTTTTTAGTCAGCCTAGCCAGCTCAGGTTGGCATCCCGGTTATTTATTTCCTCCAGATATGGTCTCTGTTGGCCATGCTGTGCTGTTGCTCTCCCCTTTTCGTTGCAGAGGCTCTGGGAACTCAAGTTGGGAAGAGGTGAGATTTCTAGCAAGAAAAAAAAGACTACAGCAGCCAGAATTTGCTTCCTGTTTAGCTTATTGCTGAGAAAGCACCTGGCTTGCATTTTGTAGTGTGTGTGAAACAATGAGGTGGGCTACAATTTGAAAGTCTCTGGAGTAGCAATCCGAGGGAAGAGTCCTTTTGTTTCTGCCCCACATCCCGCCCCACACCACTCTGTGCTCTGTCAGTCTCCCTCCCTCCTGCACTACGGGAACGCAGGGTCTTCCTCATCAGTGACACTAATGACAAATGTCTCCAAAGCATCTCATTAGGGATCACTTCCTTCCTGCAACCACGATCCATAATGCTGGCAGCAGCTTTTGAGCAGCTCGCTCCTCGCAGCGTGCCCCGTCCTCTCCTCTGGTGCGCAGAGCACTGCGGGTGGCCGGGGTCGGTGCCGGGCTCCTTCCCGTGCTGAGGGGGAGCAGTAGGAGCTGGGGGCTGAGGTGGTTTCCCGTTCCGAGTCTCGGTGTGGTATTTCTCTCTTTAGTCCCGTAGTGATGTGCGAGGTTAGTTACCCGTACCTCGAGTATTTTTGTTATTTCATGCTGTTGGTGTTGTTTTCCGTCAGCGTGCAGGGCGCTCTCCCCATGAGGAACGCGGCTGTTGGAGCGCTTCTGACCGTCCTTGTGAGCCAGGGCAGGACTTAGTGAGTTACAGCCACCTGTGTGTCCTGGGCCAAGTATCTAGCAAACGTAATCCCAAAGTCAACACGCAGTAAGACTTAATTTGGGGCAAGGAGAGGGGAAAACAATGTCCTTGCATATTCTGGTAGCCTTTGGCATATAAGCTCGCATTAGACTCATGGCTTCTCTTGGTGGGTTCATCAGGCAGGAAGACTCCTCGCACGTATGCTCAGATCTGCCCTGCAGGGCTGGGGAGACCCTACGGGGAGCTCTGTGGAGCTGCCCATGCCCCGAGTGCTGGTTCCTTTGCTGCAGAAGGGATTGTTGGAGCTGGCCACGCTCTCTCCCCATGCACTCGCTGTGCTCCAAGCGGTGGTGCCAGAGGGCAGCGAGCAGCGGGTGCGTGCCTCAGGCTTTCCCTGTGCTTGCAGAGAGAGGATCCCAAAGCAAGTTTTTAGTAAAAGATGTTTTAAAGGTTTCCATTGAATGGCTAGAATTCAGCTCTGGGATAACAGCACCGGTGTGCTTGGCAGGGGCTGGCTGCTCACGGGGCTGCCTCAGGCGCGCTGCTGAGGACAGGCCCTGCCGCTGGTGGTCCATGGCTCCCCACGGTGGCTGCAACACCAGGGGTGAAGTCAGATGGCCACAGCCGTCAGCAGGGAGCTGGCAGAGCAAAAAAAAGGAAAAAAGGTACCGGTGAGCAGCAGAAGTGACTCGGGTGACTCGGGTTTTGTGTCCTGACCCAACTGAGGGGAACAGCGCGTTGGCGCGACGCGGAGCTTGCAGACCGAGGCCTGTGGGCGCTGAAATAACCGTGGGTCCACACCACTGCAAGCAGACAGCTCGGGGTGGAGTTCCTGGCCTTTTCCAACACAGAGCCGTGGCATTTCCATCTCGCAGCGCCAGCGGAGCCCGCCATCCCGAGGCTGTGCCTGAAGGAGAGGCCTACAGCACTGCTCCTCGGCACCTGCCCAGCATTAAACACAAGGGACGGGGAGGTGCTCGTGCTTGTGAGCAGCAGAAATTTGGTCTTTCCCTTGTACGTGTCTGGGAGAGGTGTCCCTGCGTGCATACATCTCATATGCAAATGTGTTTTGAGTCGCTGCGCGTTTGGTCTGTATTTAGAAGAGGAGTAGTTTTGGAGAGAGAAGCCTCCAGGAAATGTCGATGTGTGCGAGCACAGTGGCTGTGATTTGGGGGGGAGGAAGGGGTGGGAATGAGGGGGAGGCTCACTGAGGTTTGTCTCTTCTCTTGTAGCATTTTGGGAAAACTCCAGCCAAGGCCCACATACAGTCAAATGAATCAGCCTCCCATTTTGCCATAAGTAATTGGCAGCTTTAGCTGCAATGCAGTTTTGATGTATGGCTAATGCACTTTTCCTGAGTTGATTGAGGGGAAACACTGCAGTAGCTGCTTGATACCGAGTTGGCCTTTGTACGGAGCCTTTGAGCTACTGGGGAGCCATTGTAGGCTTCTCCCTGAAAGGCTGGGATTTGCTGCAGATTGTGCTGTTGCTCGAGTCTTAAGGCTGTCATTGCTGTTACCAGCTATAGAAAATACATTTCTTGTTGCATACAGGCATAGAGGGCACTCTAAGCTGGCGCTTGGCACAGGATTTCTGTGGAAGAGCCTCGTTTTGTAATAACTTCAGCAGAACATTCGTGTTCTCAGAGGAGTGACTGTTCCTGTCCTGACGAATAAAGCATTTTGGCCTTCTCCTACTTCTGTAGCAAAACGAAATTCACTTGTTTTCTAAAGCATCTGGTGCCAATTCAGGCTCAGAGCTTTCTGTGTCTGCTGTAGGATTTCCAGTGGGCTCGGAAAACTTACCAGACAAGCTCAGCATTCACCGCTGGAAGGATCTGGGGTAACTGGAGGGCTTTCTTGTCCTGGAAACAGGACATGTAGCAGTTGCCCTTGGCAGTCTAAGACTTGCCAAATGCCTTTTATTTCCTGTTGGAAGCATAGCTTTACATGGAAGGACTGTATTACTTACACGACTCTGGTATCTGTTGGTAAATATTGACTTTAATAACATACACTTCACCTTAGCAGGAGAACAACAGTGAGGGATAAATGCCCAGCAGTGAGACGTTGGTGTTCTGCACAATACTTTGTAAAGACCACACGTATTATGTTCATGTAGCATTTGAAAATACATTATAAACAAGTTACTTTGGGGATCCTGTAGTCATACATGTGACTAGTCAGCCTTGGCGTTTTATTCATGGCCGGGGCTTTGCTGTGCTAAATGCTGTCCAAACAGAGAAAAAACAAGCCTGGCCTCGAGGTATTCTTCCATGAGATTGCCTCGTGTGGGCAGCATGTGGCCTTCCTCCCCCCAGCCCGTCTATGGGGGAAGAAAACATTCCCAGAGCGTGCAGATGGAAAGTCCTGGGGCAAACTCTCGGGTTGTCTCCGCAGTGTTTTGCACCAGAAATGAAACACAAAAATGTCTGGTTTTGCCTGCACCTTTGTAGGGAGCAGAGGGGGGGTCCTGGATGTTTAGAGATGGAAACCTGCAGAAAGCAGAAGGGCATCTCCTTCCCTTGCCTGCTCACCTGCACAGCAGCACTGCTGCGTGTTTGGGTCAGCGCTCTGCATGTAGCTGGACAGAGGTTATAGCCAGACCAGCTGGGCTGAAGTTTGCCTTTTCTCTCCAGTTCTCTGGCCAAGTGTTTTCTGTTTTCTTCAGCATACCTTTAAGTGGACGTTGTTTGGCCGTGTTCTGGAATGGAGCCGGTATTTCTACATGTAGGTAACCTTTTTCTTTCCTGAACAAGGTCATTGCATCATGATGCAGTAATCCTCTGCCTGTGGGATAAACCATCCTCTCTGTCTGTGTCTCTGTCTCCTACTCTTATCTGTGTTTGTTCTCTCTTCAAGTGTGCATGGGGGGAGGAGAAATGAGGGGAGAGCACAGGTTCCGATTCTGGCCTGTTAAACTATGTTTAGAGAGAATAATGCATGGGTTGTGAGATGCGAAGGGCTGTTGTCTCGCAGAGCTATTGCTTTGATACTTTATCCACAAAGCGAAGCTCCCGAGTCTCAAGTCAGAAGAGCCTGGGGATGAAATTACACCTCTGCCAGGCTCTGACAGGTTAAACTTTACAGAGATGCAGGTAGCAAATTATCTGCGGGCTGAATTGCAAAGGAGGGCTCCTAAACGGGCTTTAAAAACCTGCTGAGGAGATTGAGTGGATAAAAATAGTAAGTTCTTGCATCCTTCTTTTTGTCTGTCGAGCTAAAAGCCATCTGCAAAGGAAGGACCATGTCATTATCCCGGTGTCAGCCCAGAGGGAGCTGCGAGGTGGAGCCATGCCGCTGGGGCTGGGACGGGGCAGCAGGGAGCTGGCGGCAGCCCCAGCCCTGCTGCCCGACCCGTGGGACTGAGGTGCCTCCCTGCTTCCCGCAGCTTCTAATTTGTCATGGACGTGTCCACGTGCTTTTTCCGGGGTCAATTTACACCACAGGGTAGCATCTGTGGCCAGCCCGAGGTGTGCCCGAGGAGCTCTGGTTCCTAACTCTTCGCTTCGTTTAGGGTGAGGTGACGCGGCTGCCTGGGCAGCAGGGGCTGTGCTCGGCCACCCTGCGGGCCCGTCCCAGCCCTGTGGGGCCGTGTAACCCGAGGTGCTGCCACCTCAACCCCATCGAGATGCCAGTGATGTAATTTCAAACTGTCTGCCCTGAGCGCCAGCCAAGGCGGGGAGGCTGCGCGTGCGTAAGGCGGGACTGGCCCTGCTCCCGTCTGCCTGCCCGGCCAACAGGTAGAGGACAGGGCTCGGGTCAGAAGGAAAGCGGGTGCCTGAGCAGAGAAGGCAGAGCAGACGTCATAGTGGCTGGTAACATCTTTCAGCTGCTCCAGGGAAATAGCCCCTGAGTTGCTGTGCAGCTCCGAGGTCCCTTGAAGATAAGGACAAACAACGAAGTTGAGCGATCAGGTTATAGGGGCTCCGCAAACTGCCTGCAAAGATGTCAGGCCCTCACTGTGGGTGGATGCTACAGCGAGGGAGCTGTCACAGCAACGCATCTGGAATCGTGAAGCCTTGATGGGAGGTTGCTGCAGTGCAATACTTTTTGGCAGCTCGGAGCATTGCCGTGGTAGAGCACGTGTCCTAAAGCTGGAAGGGGGCTCCTGTAGCTGTCAGCAGGACAGGACTGTGGCAGACACCATGCAGGGCGTGTTTCTGTGGGCATGGTTCTGCACTCACGTGCCTTTACGGCCATCAAAACAAACGTGTCTGGTTTGTAGAGCAAGCAGAGGAGCTTGGATGGGGCCGTGCCCTACGTGGAGACTCAGCGGTGCCCGAGCAGTCCCTGCTCCAGGCTCTGGAGACACCAGTAACAGCCGCCGTATCCTTCCAGTAACATTTTGGGCCTTACAGTCATCCCCAGCTTATCGTGTCCCAAAATCCAGGAGTCTTCCCACAGAGTGCATCGCTGACACCAGCTTCGTCCACGTTTCAGCTGCGCTGCCTCTATTGGTGAGCCGGGCTCTGTAGAGTTTTGCTCAGTGTCCGAACGTTTTAATGGAGCAGGGGAAATCTCCAAACGAGATTAATTCACTGCATTCTGCTGTCACTGCCTTTTATTAGAAAGACCCCAGCGAGTGAGCTCGTGCTGCTTCCTGCTTAATTCTTGGCTGGCTTCTGCTTAATGCTGGCAGAATTGTTGGGCCCGGCTTGCAAGGGCTGACCGTGCTGTAGGTAAAACCCGTTCCCAGCACAACTTCCCAGCCATCAGCTATGATAGCTTGGGTGCTGCTAACGGGCTGCGTTTCAGAGCAGCACTGATTTTGGTTTCTTAGTGCAACTTGTGATTTGCTGAGTTCCGGCTGAAAGCAGCTTTCCCCGGTCCTTAAAGGGTCGTCCTGGACCCGCCTGTGTTTGCAAACTGCAGAATCACAGCTTAAAAGAAGTCCTCTAAACATGCACAGCCGAGTGCAATACCTTTCCCTTTGCACTTAGATTTAAAACCGAACGTCATAAAAACAACTTCCAGCGCTTTGATGTGGGCTCATAATTTTCTCATGGATGCTATTAATATTGCATGCCCCTTTGCTGCTCTGGGGTGGGTGACAGCGCTCGCTAGCAGCAGGCAGCTGTGAGAGAGGAGCTGTTTGCTGGTGGGGAGTGAAATTTAGGCCAGCTGTGGGTGCTGCAACCACATCTTAGAGGCTGTCCCTCTGGGCTCTCCGTTCCCATGCTTTGCCTGAGACTGCAGCGAGCGGGGTTTCTAGTACCCAGCATCCTGCAGCCTGCTGAGCTGCATTTCTGCTCTAATGTCCGTGCCTCACGCTCAGGCAAAAGGAGAGCCTGAATCATGCTCACGGTGGGCTCCTGTGCTGTCGCTGCAGGAAGTCGATAGCCCTCAACTTGAGGGACTCGCCCGGTTAAAGCCGTTTAACTGCGAAGCAGTCAGCAAGAAATGATGCCCGTGCTTCGGTTTGGGCAGTGCTTGAAACTTGGCATCTCCCCCTGCACCCTTTCAGCACAACAAACCAGAGCAAACTCCACACAGTGTCCCAGGTGAGCTCTACATACAGGGGCTGTGTTTCTTCCCACAGGTCGAATTGTTTTGCAGTTGAGCTTCTGGGATCTGAATGGATTTTCAAACCCATGTCAGAGCTCGGTGATGAGATTACTTCCAGCAAAAAATAACCCGTCACTGCTGCTCTTGGTCTGCGTTAGCTGTCTCACGGGGGGCTTCGTGACACAGCTGCCTTCTCAGAGGGCAGTGCTTATGAAAAAGAATGGCCTTTGGCCCAATCCTGCCTCCAGTTCTGTGTTCCGGCCTCAAGTTTTCATTTAATTTACAGGATTGAAGTTTATAAAATAGCTGTGTTTAATACCTGGATCAATTCCCATCTTGATGTGACACCTTCAAAATAGCATTTGCCATAGGAATGTGGTCTCGAACCTTCTGATGTTTTCCAGCGCACATCCGTCCTTTCTGTAGCTCCCTTTCGAGCTGCTCTCCCTCTCACAACCTTTCCTTTCCATGCAGAGCTCCTGAGGTAGGCATTTTACAGCTGGCTGCGGGCGTTGGCCGGTCATCAGGGAAAGGGCTCCTGCCCTGGAGGTGTTTCCTTGTAGGCCAGGAGGAGAATGCCCAGTCCTGCCATCCCAGCGACCTTTACAAGAATGGAAACTCGGTTCTTGGAGGGCAAACCAAACCTTCTGCAGTGGCTTAGGATGTGTAAGTGATTCATCTCCGTATGTACAATGTACAGACCAGGATCCTATATTGCACTTCAATATAATGCCCTGAATCTGAATCGGATCGAGGCACTCTTACACCTTGTAGCAGCCAAAGGTACGTTAGTGCTGATGTAAATCCTAAAAGAGTGAACGATCTACCTGGGTAAGCACGGCTGAGATCCATCAGTAACACGTAAACTCCTCTGATAAAGGCCCCAGCTGTCAATGGGGGTGAGATTTTGCTGTGCTGGGAGCTGCTGCTCGTCTTCCTCGTGCTTCTCTTCTGCAGAAACCAGTGGAACTAGTAAAAGGTGAAGGGGCAGAGAAACCTCCCTCTCCAGCTCACAAGTCGCCAGAGATGAGTGCTGCATGATATGAATCCTGTTTCCTGCTTCAGGGATGGCAGGCCCAGCTCCTTCAACAACTTGATTTTTCCATCGCAAATACCAGAACCAGCGTTCAGCCCCTGCTGTGGGCATCTCTGGGGACTCAAATGGGCTGGAGAAGCTCCTGCGCCTGTCTCACTCATAGAGGTGGGCTCTTGGTATTGCAGATGTTAGCTTTGACCAGGCCCAGAAGGTAACGTGCAGGAACGTGTGCTGGATAAGTGTGAGTAACTCCTGTTGGGCAGCTGAGTTTGGATGTCGAGGCATGTGTGACCTGAGCTGGGTTCTCGGAGCCGAGCGCTGCCTTCTGTATGCTCCTGGAGCAGGCAGTAATTTTCTGCTGTGTTACTGAATCCCATCGTATTCTTGGAAAGCAAATGAATCGAGTTACAGCCGTGGTCGGTGAGAAGCTTTGGGGTAAGATGTTGAGCACCGGGAATTTGTCTGAAGGGTGTCGGAGGTGTAAACGCAGGAATGGTGTGGCTTCAGCTGGGGGCCTCGCGTGAGGAGCGAGGTGTGGTGGTGGTCTCAGGTCAGGTGGGCGTTTCTTTCGGAAGGAAGACTGGGATGAGCTTTGCTTTGCCAAAGAGAACTCGGAGGCTCTCTGTTCCATTGTCAGGTGGTGGTTGGTTGGTACGTGAAATCCTTGACAGAGAAAGGAATTTTTACTGTAGAAAGTGCAAGTGCCAGGTAGAACATGAAGAGATGGTGACTGGAAATAGAGCTGGGGATTTCCCTAAGAAGCACAAATTCAATTTTCAGTGCATGCTTTAATGCCACATCTTAGATTTTCCTTGATAGCATTCCTACTTGATAGTATTTCTAATCAGCAGGCCCTTATCCGTTCTCCACCAGTATTATTTGCGGCTTAATGACATATTATAGTGGTTCTTTATCACTCAACTTGCCAAGTAATTTATCTCTTGGAAGGAAGGATGGAGAGGAGAATTTATTGCCTCTCTGTCCCTTGATGTTCTGCAGAGCCTGGTGCATTATCAGAAATGGCAGGCGATTGCACCCCTAGAAAGGGAGTAGTTGCACGCCGCCCGTGCTGATGATCCAGCCAAGTCGCTTTAATACCCCGTTACACTATAGCCACAGAATTTGGTAGGAAGGGGATTAGTGAGATAGCTGGATAATACACAGGCATTTCTGCTGTGCACACACACAATGCTCACACGCCCACAAATTGGATTGGGGGCAGCTGTTGCCAATAAGTTTCCAAAGGAGATTTTTTTTCCCCGGGCATCGGTAGGTGAAGAGTTGAGGTGTGGAAATCCCGGGGCACCAGAACAACGGCACTTCTCTCTTCTGGGGACGGAGCTGTCGCTGCAGCAGGAGGAGAGGGAGCCAGGGAGGGGGGCGCATCCCGTGCCAGCTGCCCGGAGGAGCCAGCTCGGGTTTGTCTTTAAGAACTGCAGGCACAGCTTTGGCTGCAGAATAGACTTCGGTCCTTTGAGTTGCAACGAAATGAAGGCAATTCATCCTGTCAGCCAGGGAGGAGGAAGTTCTGGGCTTGTCAGAAAAGTGGCGGTGGCTTAACTGATGCAGTTGTAAATCACCTGCTCCAGTGGTGTGGACAACTGGGTGTCAGGGCGCTCAAGCAAATTCCAGACTTTGCTCCAGTCCATTTTGTGCAGCTGGGTTGTCAAATTAAGTACCGCTGACTGCTGGAAGAGCTGGGCCTGCTTTAAATGTGTTGGCATCAAAGCTTAAATCATAATAAAATGTTTCCTAAGGAGAGTCTGGCCAGTGTCTTCGGCGGCCTCAGTCTGGATGAGGAGGCAGGAAGGCAGGCGGGAGAGTAGCTCCCAGTCCTGGTGTCTCCTCCTCACTGGTGGCAGCTACTGCGAGGCCAAGCTGCACGAATGTGTGCCCGGATCCCTTCAGTGGCACTTGGGGCCAAGTGACCAGATGCAGGAGGTGTAGGGCAGGCACGTCTTCCCTCCTGCCAGCTCTCAGGGGGGAGAAGCCCCCTGGTCCTGCGTTTGGCAGAAGGGCTTTTGCAGAGCGTCCCGTGGCTGTGTGCACAGTAAGAGCATGGGGCCCAGCGCCCTCCTTCCCCAGAGCCCTCTGAGGAGCTCCTAGGCCAGGATGGTTGCTCGCTTGCTACAGCTCTCATGCTGTGCTTGGACGCACTGGTTGGTGTTCGGTCCAGCATCACAGATTCACGGGAAGGGCAGATCCAAACTGCCTGGGGCACATTTGTCAGAGAGCCACGATAATAATGGGAAATAATGGCCACAGCTCACCTTCTACCTCTTCCAAGCCCTCCCCAGCCATTAGCTAATTAATAACCTGCACGGGGTCCCTGGAAGGGGGCCAGCTGCTGCCTAAGGGATGGGAAACGCCAGTTCCTCCATTTCGTCCAGAGGCGGCTCCTTCTGATGGAGCCTTCCTGAACAGTGGCACGCTCCCGGGACAAGACTCTCGTGCAAGCTGCTGACGTGTAACTCGCTGAAAAATTCATGGCCAGGTCCAGCCAGAGACCTGGGCTGTCCCAGGAGCGTGGCCTGTGTCCCCTGCGTTGCCGTGTGTCCACAGGGAGGCAGAGCCCTGAGGAGGCTTCGTTACAGCGGCATTGCAGCTGCTGAGCAGGGAGGGGGCTGAGGCACATGGTAACTGTGCAGCTGGACGGAGTCCCCGCGGTGAGTCGGTTTCAGAGCAGGGAACATCAGATTTCTGGCACTTCTCCACAGGGAGGCAGGGTGGGGAGAGCCCTTCTCATTTCGGATCCCGTGTGGATGCTGAAAGGCACACTTTTAAAGGCCCTCAGCTCCCCTGGAGAGGAACAGAAACGATGGGGACACCAGCAGCAGGACGGAGCAGTTTAGTGAAAGTATCAACACAGCTGTAGGGGAGGCTGCAAGGGCAGAGGGTCAGTGCCTGTAGCAAAGGCAGGTTCGGTGAGTGCTGTGTGCAGGTAGAGCTGCCTGTGCAGACAGGGGCAGGGTGCTTGAACACCGAAATACTGAGATAAAGACAGCTGAGAGCGTGCACCTTTGTAACGTCTGGCAGGTAGGACGCAGTGCTGCAGACAAACTTGATTGTTCAGGGATGTTGTGGTTTTACACAAGGGAAAGAGGGGTGATAACACTCATTCTCTGTAGATCTTTATCTGCCCTGGACTGCTGTGGTAGGTGGGCAGCTAAGGAGTGCAGAAACACCAGGGCAAAAGATTGTGCTGGCACTGTCTGCAGCTGGCAGCGATTGCTCCTCTCTGGAGTGCAGGAGACGCTCTGTGGATGGAATCCAGATGGTAGATGTGCAATATCAGGCTCTGTGCGTACAGGGACAGAGCCTGGGAGCTGGGGTTGTGTTTCGGGGCTGGGGAGCTCACAGCTGCTGGTGGTGAGTGCTGCACAGCAAGAGGAGCTGGGCTCCTGGGCTGGACGTCAGGGACAGGTGGTGGCAGGCGTTTGTTTATCTTGGTATTGCCTCCATAAATTTATTAGGATGATTTGGACTAGTAACTTAATCTGTGCACTGATTTCCTCATTTACAAGCTCCTTGCAGAGTGGTGCCTGCCTTCTGGCAGCTCAGGTGAGCTCTGCTCAGCTTCCGTGGCCGCAGCCGAGCGGTGCCTGGGCGCAGAGCACGGGCTGCGTGGCGCTCCGCGGCCTGCTGGCCTTTCTCTCCTCCAGGCTAAGAGGCCGAGGCCCGGCTTTTGGCAGCTGAAAGGCCAGGATCCGGGTCCTGGCTCTGCAGACCAACGTGTGATTTGTCTAACGAGGGCGCGGCAGGACATCCCTGCTGCCCGCGGGGGGCCTGGGCTTTGCCTTCACACATCCTTGGGCACGAGGCTCTCACTGCTGGCACCTCGGTGTTTGGCCCCAGTGCGACACGCAGCCCGCTCTCGGCGTGCTGAGCCTTGGGGCTTGGCTTCATGGGGAGCAGGGGGACCATTTGGTCCCTTGTAAGAGCGGGACTGAGTCAGAGGGGGCAGGCAGCGGGGACATTTTGCTCGCAAAGGCAGGGAAGTGGGATTGAGGTGGTTGTTAAAGGAGTGTCCGGCTCCTCGGGCTGGAAGGGCCCGGGGAAATCTGATGCTGCATTGCTGGAGTCTGTTCCCTGACTTCGCTGGGGATTGAGTAAGGCTCTGAATGTGTTGAGGTCCTTGCACTTGTAGCCGCAACGCTGATAAGCAGAATTGAATTAAATGATAATAGAGGAAAGAGCTGTCTTCCTCGTGCTCTTATCTGGTTTCTCCTGATAGAAGTGTCTGCATCTAGGTTATTTTAGGTTTTATTTTGTTTTCCCATGGTGTCATACTCCCTTTAATAAATAATTTGTGGTTCTTTGTGACAATTTTCTTTACTCGTGAAGAGAGGAGATCCAGTTTCATATCCCTTCTGGCTTTGAGGTGTGTAGTTGCAAACAGCTTCTACCATCTCTTTTCTTCCTAGCATTGCCTCCTGTTTACAGTTGTGCCTGTACCTTGGGAGAATTTTGTTTAATGCAAGGTAAATATTTGCTTTTTTCTGGTACACCAAGGTTTTATTGCCTTATTTTGTTTCTGATGGCAAACAAGAGCTGTTTGAGATGCAAGGAATGATTAATTTTGCAGAAGAACCGTCAAGTCTTAAAAGTGGGAGGATGCTTTCTTCCAGGTGTGGAGACTAAACAAACGGGATGGCTTTTTCACAGAGGCTGTTCTTAGGCTTCCCTCTGAAATCCACCACAATGGGGGGGGGAAAAAACCCGCTGAACACTCGCTGCAGTACACCTTTGGCTAATTTTGCGTGTCATTTCTCCTAGCCCAGGTCTGTGTGCTGCCCTGGGGTGAGGCAGGTCTCTGACCTGCTGAGCTGCGCGAGCACAGATCAGGACGTGAGCAAATCTTGTTGGTTGCTGTGACTTGTGTGGCCTGGGGCCGTGGCACACTGATGAGAAGGGCTGGCGGAGGTGCATGCTGTCAGTGTAAGCTCTGAGGACATCGCTGGGCTGTCGTGACACGGAGCCTGGCAGAAGGAAGGCAGTGGTTTCTTCTTGTCCTCTGGCCCGGCGTGGAGTTGCATTACTGCCTGCGGCACTCTGAAATTGCCTGGAGCCTCCCGTGCCACCCGAGGCAAGGAGGGGATGGAAATGTCCCACTGCAGGGAGCATTGCTGGTGGCTCCTCTTCTGTCTGAGCAGGTGAGTGTCCCCTGTGACCTGGTAGGCACCGGCTGCTCACTGGGCTGGGTCCCAGCTCCCCGTAGCTGCTGCCTTTAGGGTTATGTCTCGGTGTGGCTCCTGGCTTCCCTGTAGGACTTGGGTACCTCAGGGAAAAGCAGGCATCTGCTGAAGGCTGAAGGTCAGGGAGGAGCTGACAAAATGCTGCTGGGCGGCTCTTCCTGCAGGGTGGGACCCACAGGGTGACCCCGTACTGCCGAGGACCCTCGGGTGACAGTTCTGGGTCCCCCAGCACTGCCTCGGGTGTTCCCGTACCTCGGAGGGCTGGCATGGAGGCTGTAGGGCCTTGCCGGCTCCTTTGCTCTACAGATTTCTTTAACCAGCCTCAGGGTGGATGCAGGGCCAGGGTGTAACCTCACTGGGGACAGACTCAGTCGGTGGCAATTCGTGGATCGCAGCCAGCCTGTGCGACCTGTGAGCTAGTGTGCTTCCACTGGTAGTGTGTTCCCTGGTCTCCTTTTGGCTGTTCCAGTTTTGTAATCAAAGCCCTTTTTCTTCTACGGCCTCACAGGGGTGTAAATTTCGATGGCAGTGATAATATTTTGTCGTCAAGTACGTTCATGGCTTCATATTTGGACAGCCCTGCTGCCAAGCAGCGCGTGGCTCTGTGTGTCAGCCCCTGTCAGCATGAAGTGAGAACACCTTGGGTTTCGTGAGTTTGTGTTTTTTTTTTTTTTTTAATCAACAGCTCCTGTTTGCCCACTGACCTCAGAACAATTTTAATTCTGCATTTCCAACGTGTGGTGGCATTTCTCTACTCTGGGATCGCCTCCTTGCACCGCAGCCGGCCCTGCAGTCCAGCCGCAATCACGGTGCTCTTTGGTGTGGTGGCACCGCAGCGCACGCGGCCGTCGGACGGCTGGCAGCTCCTCCTGCAGGCCCTGCCCATTGCCAGCCTGCTTGTCTGCCCAGGCCGTGCTGCAGAGACCATGCTGTGCACAGGAGCATCCTCAGCCACCTCGATATTTACTTCCCGGGGCGCTGCATCTCCAGGCGATCTGTCTCCGTGCTCCCTGGGTTCCTCTGACCACGCTCTCCCTCCAAATGCCATCCTCTCCTCCATGCTGTGCGGCTGCCTCGGTGGCCGTGATGTTTGGAGGCATTTCCCTGGGGCTGGAGCCTCACAGCCCCCCCGTGGTAAGGCCTGGGGGTCTGAGGCTGGTGGGTGTTTCTCCGGGGGACCTCGAGTACCTCTAGGGTCACAGCTGGACCCTGTGGTGCACGGCTCTGTAACCGAAGCATTGACTCTTTTCTCTGCTTCGTGATTTTGCCCAGACAGTAGTGCCTTCAGACAGGTCCATTTTGTCTGAGATCAAACAATATATCAGCTGTTCTTGGGTTTGTAGTGTTTTTTTTAGACACTGTCCCTGGCAACAGCGTCTTGCTCATTTCTCATAGTTTTCTGCCACTTTCACCTCCATTTTCCTTTTCTTTTCTTCCTCAAGGACAGATCAGTGTACAGGCTCCATTTGTGCTTCTGTTGACCTTTTTCTCCTCGTCAGTCCAGCACCTCCAGCGGTTTAATGCTCCCCCTTGCCTCTGCACTTCCTATTTTCTCTGTACCTTGGTGATATTTTGTGGACTTGGTCTCTTTCTCTTCCTCACTTGCCATCCAGGTTGTTGACCCTGTTGCATGTAGTATGTGCCAGCCAACAGCGTGAGGGGTGTCATGTTTCTGAAACTAAACTGACTCTTGGTTAGGTTCTTTGAAGTTCTCTGATAGATCTGGAGACAAGGGCACCATCTCCCACCTAGGTTAGCAGTGGCTGCCGCGTGGCTGTTGGGATGGCACCTGGGGTGGGTGAGCCTGGTGGCCTGGCACCAGGAACCCCGTGAGCTGGCAGCAGCCCTCTGAGCAGCTATAAACCACACGTTTATTCTATATTCATTTCATACCATGTAAAATCCTGCGTTAATTTACTCCAATTTACTTTTAAGGCCTGAAATTGTTGTAACTGGAAAGTAGGGGGTGTCTAAGGAAGGAATAAGGAAGGAAGGAAAAAACAATTTTGGGTCCTGTTGTCCTCTTTCCTCTTCTTCCCTCGCTTTTTTTTGTTTGTTTACTTGTTTCTATGCTTTTTGATGGTTTCTTATTTTTGCTGCTTTCTGTGACCCGATGGAGGATTGCATCAGTGTCAGCTGCTGCTCTGGGAGTTTGGACTTTTGCAGGGTTTTGCGGGAGGACCTCCGGCTGCTGGAGAATCACGTACTGAGCAGTGGAGGTGCTTCCCTTCCAAAGGAGCAGGTCCTGCTGCTTCTGCACCCTCTGCGCAGAGACGGGCACGCCAACGTGTTGTGAACAGACGTAGCTTGGCGCTTGTCTGCTCCCATCAGAAGATTCCCGTGTCCTTTGGCATCAGCGACTTGTAAGGGCACTCCCAGGTTCTTCAGACGAAGCTTCTTGGGCTGCACAGAGCGGCTGTGTGGTTTGTGCTGCTGGAAAGGTGAAGGGAACCAGAATGAAACACAGACGTGTGGAATACTTGCTGGCTGCTCCAGCTGCCATTTGTAGCACGGACACGTTTCCAGAACTCAAATGGTCCCTGCTGGCTCAGGCGCTCTCCCATCCAGTGACTGAGGCTGGGATGCCCTCACGCCTGGATCCCACCACCTTTGGGGGAGGTCGTTTCATCCTGTGCAGGCCCCGTGTTCTTGGCCACGGGGTGCTGGCTGTAGGCAGGAGGCTCCAGACAAGTGCAGAGGAAGTGCAAGCAGTTCCTGAACCCCTTTATTTCCATGTAGGTGGTCAGAGGACAGAGAACTGCCTGCCTGTTGTGATGCGGAGTCAGACAAGAAGTGGGAATAGCACTGCTCTGGGGCAGAGGGTTTGCTTTGTGTTTGGAGCAACGACATGCTAATTGCTGAACCCTATGACAAGATAAAAATACTGGTCTGTCGGGGTAGCCGAGAAAACAGCAGCTTCAGCATGAGGCTCTTGTTTTGCTTTCTGCGTGTGGGTTTCGTTTCTCCCCTGACCTATTTAAGAACAGCATTTGTGAGTTTCCTCTCGTGGTCTTCCCAGCCTTGTGCTCTGAAGCTGGGGTCTAGCAGGCACCTGGAACCGAGCACACAGCAGCTGCTGCGCTCTCCTCCGCCTGCCTCGGCCCCGCAGTGCCCCTGAGGCAGTCAGGCCATTCCGCGCGATAAAATCACTAACGTAGCAGGCGAATATTAGATACATGAAGCTAGTCAGCTGTAAATAAAAGGCCTGGCCAAGAATAAAAGGCAAAACGTTGTCCCTGGGGAAGCGAACGGGGATGTGAACGCCTTCCTGCCCTAGTGCCCTAAAGAGACGATGCAGAATCTGGAGCGCATCCACCTCCTGGGTGAAGGCTTGTGACAGCCGGGCTTCGGTCACTCCTTACCTGCAGGCAGGAGCTGTGTCCTTCCAAACCTGACACGCTGCAGTCTTGGGACAGGCTGTGTGGCAGTGCCAGTCTCTGCTTCTGGCATTCGGACACCTGGAAGTTGGCCCCATGCTCCCCTGATTAGGGGGACTTCGTCTCCAGCCCCGGGAGCGGAGCTGGCAGTGCACTCCCTGTCCTGTATTGTTCCTTCTCCGAGTGGGGTTCCCCTCCCAGCGCTGGCTGGCAGTCCTGGGCTGGCCTCGGGTGAGTCTTTTAGATGTCTGCTTCATCCTCCTCCTCTGTCACATGGGTTTAAATAGCATTGTTTACTACGATCCTCAGCTCACAAACCAGGGATTGCAGAGGGAAATGAGCTGAAAGGTGCCTGGCAGGTGCTGGAACAGGGCAGATGGCTCTCACCTATACTTACTGGCATTATATTCCTGCTCCCTCGGCTCTCCCACAGTCGCACAGTGGCTGCTGCTTTGGTTTGTGGGTGTTTCGTGGGGCATGGGCAGTGCTTCAGCACCACGTCTGTCCTGCTCGTGTTTGTCGTGGCACATCTGGGAGAGTGGCAAGCAGAGAGAAAACTGTGGAAGGGCAGAGAAAGCACCAGCCCCTCAGAGAATATGAGGAATGGGGAAACTGGTCCTTTTTTCTCCTTTTTCCCCCTCTCTTTCTTCTTCCAAACCTTGTTTGATGCTTTTTCTTTTTTTATATATATAAACAAAATGAAAGCCATCACAGGCAAGATGCCAACTGGCTTATTAAAGGCTGTCCTAATGCACTGGCTGGAGTTCAGCAGGAATTTAGGGTGCCCAGAAAGTACGAAGTCAGGGACTTTAGATATACATTGAACTTTATTATGGAAGTCCCAGCAAGGAGAAGCTTCCATGGCTGTAGTTATAATGGCAAGAGAGAGAACAGCAGTGGGAGCAAGCTTAAACTTGCCAAAACACGGTTCCTGATGTCTTCTCTGCCCAGATTGATGACTTTTCTTTTAGCCCAAGTGTAGCAGGGGGTTCGAAGCTGTGCTGGAGAGTGGCCCAATTCAAGGCCCCTTGCTTGTGGCTCGTGGTGCTGTCAGCCTTCCCCACAGGTGCTACGTGGTGCTGTGCCTGTGAGCGGGACACAAGCCCCAGTTGAGTGCACACTAGAGAGACACAAGAAATGAGGAAGAGAGGATAAAAGGGAGGAGAGTATGGGAAGGATGCTTGCAAGCTTGCTCTGACTTGGTGCAGGGAAGAAGCCCGGCTCTGGGTTCCGAGGATTGCAGTGAGCCTTTGCCTTTCCCCAGCGTCGTCACAGCCCTTTGGTTAAGCCACTGCAGAAACGCTGCTCCAAAGCCTCCCAGCTTTCCCAGACGTCGGTAAGAAAGCGTGAGCTGGAAGCACTTTGGGGATGAGAGAAGGAAGGGGCATGGGCAGGATCATTGCCACGCTCACGTGCTGAATTCACGGCAAGCGGACTGCTTGTGAGCATCTCTCCCTGCGTGGCTCACGAAGGGGATGGCTTCTGGTGGCTGTAGTCCTGGGCAGTGGTTCAGGACAGACTTGAAGTTGCAAACTCAAATTGTTGTCGTGGCTAATTTAATCCAAGCGATGCGGTTTTCACTGCTGCTGTGACGTAGCCGTCCCCAGTAAGTTGCCTTTCTTGGCTTAATTTTGACTCCTCTTAGCGAGCAGAAGAGAATCTGAGACGTGAGCTCTGAAGTAAGAATAATGAAGTCCATACGGACAATTACTTCAGTGCATTTACAACGACTTAAATCTGCACTTCATTTTTGCACAGAAGCTTTCTTGTGTAGGTAAGGATGAGGGGTGCGAGCTGGTGGAGCGGGAGATATCTGATAGCCACGACTGGCTCGGAGACATCCTCTTCTGCTTTGCAGAGCCCTTCAGCTGTGTAAATAGAAAGCAAAAGGGGTGGAGTGGTAGGAATTTTAGGTTTTCCTTACATCTGAATGCCTTTTCTGGGTATTTCTTCCTTGCTTCTCATCAGCCTCAGGGAAATGTTTACCAGTACTTTTAAAGGAGGCAGCCCGCAGGCTGGGAGCTCCCCGCTGGCTCTTGCTGGGTGGCAGAGGAGTCCCAGAGCCCCGGCCTGCTGGCATGCACTACCAGCAGCCCTGCCCTTTGTCACAGGAAGCTAAGTTCCTTCTCTGATCCTGGCAGTTACCTCAAAGTGCGTTTCTTAACATTTGAAAAGCCGTACACAGTGGGTTTGTGCTGTTGGTGGCCCTGCGGCCATTTTTCTGGCCATCTTCTTGTGCCCTGCTGCACTCGCTTCACCCACTGGAGTGTACTGCCTCACTCCCTGGGCTGCTGCGAGGCTTAATTAGCGAACGCCCAGATCCAGTTTCAGTGTGGAAGGTGGCTTCTGTGCCCTCACTCCTTCCCCTCGCAGGTCACGGAACCATCCCAAAGCTCATGCGGTTTAGTGAGTGCCCAGGACCCCAGTGTGAGCGTGGGTTAAGCGGATCTCTTTTGTTTTGACGTGATTGAAACACCCACAAAGCAAAAAGGTCGGGCCTCAGCCCCATCCCGGCAGGCTGCAGAGTTTGCTCTCCCTGTTTTTTCGCTGCTACCTCGAAGCCTTGGTGCCCTTGTTGGTATTACCTCGTGCACTCAAGTGCTGCATAAGCATAGCCCATAAACTTATGCCGAACTTTGAACATCCCTGGCTTTCATGATGGAAAAAAGCCCATACTTTGCTTTTTGCACACAGCTTTTTTAGTGGGACTGGGTGCTAGGAGTCTGCAGAGCAGCAACAAGCTTCTGCCATGAGGGAAGTGGTGCCTGGAGCGGGTCGGGTGAAGGGACATCATGAGACAAGCAAGGTGCATTTTGCTAAGCGCTGCATCTTGTTGCGTTGGCAGTATGTAAAGAAAGGGCCAACAGAATTGTTGAAAGAAGTGCGGTTAGGTAGGCTAAGGGTTTGGAGGGAAGAGATCCTGGAAGGCTGTCTATTGAAAAAGTCTGTGAAATGAAAATTAAGCAGAAAGCAAAGCGTTTGCAGGTTATTTTCATCAGTTTCGACAGACTCCACTGCTTCAGTCTGCTCCCACTATTTAGCAACTTAACTGGGGGACTCTTGGGGTCCAGACAAAGGACAGAATAATTTAAATCTGAAGAAATGTTTAGTAAAATAAGACCATTAAACTTACTGTTACTACATTCCCATCCTTTTGTTCATTTATTTGACGTTATTCCTGCAAATGAACTGTCAAGAGGGACTTTTAAACCAGTATTAGTGAGTCACTCAGTAAAACTCTTAATGCTGCAATTCATAACAGAAACTTGATTCTCAGCCTAGTTTTTATCCCATCTCAGAAAGGAAACAGCCACAAGTCCCTGTGACCAGGGTAGATTTGACTGGATACGACCCAAATTCAGAATACCGCCTGCATACAGCGAGCTGCTTATGTGGGCCTGTTCGGAGGCCAGGAGTCACTTGTTGCAAGTTTCAGAGAATAACTTCTGAATATACTGGAGGAAATCATAAGCTGCATACAGGGTGTTTGCAAACAGAAACAGGGAGTACATTCATCAAAGAAATTACTGCGTTTGAATAATTTGCTCAGCCCAGAGCTTGTTTACCTGCCTGTGAGGGGAGCGCGGAGGCCTAGTTGGCAAATGTGTGTATTGTGCTTTGAGACAGTCCTGCGAAAGGCAGTATGGCAGTGAGGCATTTCTTTTAGAGTTTCTAGGGTTATAATCCCCCCCATAGTTTGTGTGAACGTTTTTCAGGGCAGTTAGCAGAGGCAAGGAGCTGCTGTCCCATGGCACCTGTGCGTGGTAGGTCCTGGCCAGCCGTCCTGCCTTGGCCGATGCCGAGCATGGTGGCCCTTGTCAGAAACACCTCAGGGCCATACTTCACCCTACCCACATTTTGGGGAGAAGGCAGCAAGCCTCTCACGTGGCAGTAGTGAAACTCTGACCGCATCTGCTCTGTGCAACTCACCAGCTGCGCTTCCAAATGAGCTTTAAAAGGGCTGCAAATGAACGCGTGGATGGAGAAAAACAGATACAGGCCTCCAGCAACTGCGCTGGAAAGTACTGTGTAAATACCTTCAGCTAATATTTAACAGAGTATCTCGGTACTCAGTACCTAGAAAGAATCCTTCTCGGTTACAACACCATTGATTTCTGGGAAACGGATGCCTATTGCTGGGAGCAGACTTTGGCCCATACAGCTAAGTAATAAAATCGCTTTTTGCAGGAAGTATATTTATAAACAAAGAGCTCTGGGGAAAAAAAGAGCATTGCATCTTCAAGTTACATTTGCAAAGCTACTGCCTGAATATTGGCATGGCTCCTTCCAGTCGAGGGATCTTAGAAACAGTTTTGCTGCATCACAAGCTGCAATAGTATCTCTGAGGCTTTGAAAATGAACCCCAGTGTCTCTGCAAACAGGATGCTCTTTGTGAGTTTTAATTGGAACCAGTCATGTCTGAATGCTGCAGACTTGGAAATAACGTGACTAACCTAAGAAAGCTATTCAAGACCTATCTGCAAACAGTATTCCCCAGATACACGCGGGTGAAGAGCTGACTGGGATAAAGGCCCGGCACGAGATTTTGCTCTGGACTTGAACTGAATTGAACCAATTTTTTGTGTGTGTGGTGTTCTGAAGGCATTTGGGTGCGTTAAGTATCTTCATCTCCTTTCCCTGTCTTGGCAAGAACTGGATGCAAAAAATATTCTAAGACAGGTTTTTGCAGAGGGGGAATTGAGTCATGGAGAAGCTGAATGCCCTGTATTTAAAGTCCGTGTTTGTCTTTACCCTTACAAAACTGACGGTAGGAAGGGGTGGGGTGGAATGAAAGGGACATTGAATTTGTTCCCTGACCCTGTAATAGTTGCGTTGAAGTCACCAACCTGGTTGAGAATTTAATTTCAGTTTTGCCACTTGGCCATGAAGCCCTAGCTAACATACTTGAATATGTTTTTGTTGCTGTGTTTTCAGTAGAATAGTCTGCTTCCGTAAGTACTCCCTTAAAGCCTTTGGCTGTTGTAAGGAGCCTTCTCTGGACATAGGTGTTGGGCATCTGCCTTTGCATGTTACTGTCTTACCAGTTTATGTCTTACCAGTTACTGTCTTACCAGTTTATTTTAAAAACCACCTTGGCTGCTCTGATGGGGTCTTGGAAGAACGAGGTGAGAAAATCCTGATGATTGTGCACTCCACCCTTGTGGCAAGCATGAGCTGGGCCCTTCCAAAAGCTGTCCCTGAGAACAGCCAGGGTGGCTGCTGCAGCTCTGGCACAGGATGGCAAAGTGCTCTGGGAGGTGTGCTGTCACAGCCCTCAGAAGCAGGGTGCGGTGTTTCACAGGTCTGCGGGGAGGTTTTGCCAGGCCCTCGCAGACTCCTCCACAGAACTGTTCTGCAGTCTCAGTTCTGTTTTTATTTTAAATTTCCTACCTAGGGCTGCAGGAGGATTCTAAAAAATGTGACACGAGTGAAAACCAACACCGTGATGGCTCCCTGGATTTGCAAGAGTTGTGGAATATTAGCTCAGAGACCCTGGGCTCCTTTCCCTTCAGTCAGTCTTGTGGGTTTTGCAATCTTTTGGGTGTGGAGTACCTTACTCTACAAATTCAGTATTGTTCTCCTAGAATTTGCAATTCTGATACAGGTGGGAGGTTGAGTTTTCTCTTTCTTTCTTTGTCTTGCCTAGAAGCTTGCTTTCAATAGCTTCTTAGGAGAAGGTCTTCAGTGGATTATGTGCTGCTTATGTGCTCCTTGGCCCTCCATTCTTTGCAGGTTTTCTCAAAGTTGGAGCAAATCAGTACAAAACACTCAAATTAAATATGACAGTGTATCTTATTGTGCCATGATGCACTGGTGTATGGAAATTCTCAAAATTAGAATGAATGGAAGAGCAGATGGGCTCTGATCAGGAAAACCATAAATTGTAAGTCTCTCAGTGTGTATTGCTTTGTGGTTTGCTTTAGTTTTCTTTTAGACCAGCTTTAGGAAGTTAATATCAACCGTTAAACCTTTCAGGCTATCTTCCCCCCTCTTCTTTCTTCTGGTTTAGATGTGAATAAAAGAGCTTTGTACAGTTCTTGAAACTGAGCCTGAAACAGCTCTGAACAAAATATAGTGTTCCTTTCAAGATCTTGGAAATAATTACATCATAGGCAAATTGGGCCAGAAACCGTTAATGGTATTCTTTGTGGAACGAAATTCCATGGGAGGACCTATTTCAGCAGACTGGCATTGTTTACAAACAGATACAGTGACGGATACAGTTGTCCCATTCTGAGGGCAGCTGAAGCTTTGTGCCGTATAATAGACTTGACAGAATAAATGTCTTGCTTTTGATAACAAGCTGAAGACGTGCTTTGCTGCTTCTGTGGTTGCCCTCACACTGATGATCTTGGGGAGCGAAGGCTGTCTTTGGCACCGGAGAAGTATTTGTAGGTGGGTTAAAGAGCAAATAAAAGCCTGTGGGGATTGCTTGGTGCTGGGAGAGAAAAGAAAAGCATCCCAGTGGCATGGCTGCAGGATGTCTGCCTGCTCAGAGCACGGCGATGGTGCAGGCTGGAAGATGCTGTAGATGCAGAGCCTTGCTGACAAAGGGCTTTCTGGAGCACCATGGCTCTGCTGGGCAGCCCTCCCCACCCTTCAGTCCTTTTCAATGCTGGCTCTTTTTTCCTCGTTACTGGAAACTCTCATGCATTTCAGGATAAAATCACAAAGATCATTAACGTTAACTGTTTGACCTAAATCTACAGAAGCGTTTAGTTCTCCAGGTAAGTAGGCTAGTCTGTACTTGAAAACCAGATCAGCACAAACCCTCGCCTAGGCATAACTCTTGCTACTCCCTGATGGTACAAAGCACATTGTTGCCCACATACATGCTGCCATAGGCAGCCGAGCCCTATTCCTCTGCCATCACAGCCAGTCTCCCAGTAGGTCTCTACCTGGGTGGCTGGGCTGTGTCGGCAGAGCCCTCTTGTGGGGACCCGACACATGCCAGTGGACCAGGATTTTCTGTGCCCATTGCTTCTGTGCTTTCCCAGTGATGTGTTCCAAGCGACAAAAGCATCTTTCTGTCTGCCAGCTGCCTCCAGCACACAACTTGGTTAGCTTCGGGTGCGTGATCTCTTCCACGCTTCCAGGCACGAAGGCGAGGCTCTGGGGACCACCAGCTGGTCGGTGGGTGCCTGAGGTTCAGCCTCACCTCTCGTGGAGGTGAAAACTCAGCTGGAGGTAAGGGCTAGCAGTCCACAGCGGCCTTGAGACCAGTGGTAGACATCCCCTTTGGCAGGTGAACACCTTGTTGATCTGCCAGTGGAGCAATTCTTTGAGGTCTCCCGATCTCTCTGAAGGCAAGGCCTGCCCAGTTAACTCAGATCACTAATTGAACACAAACCAGTTGATGAAGTCAGCTGGGAAGAGTGCTCATACAAACTGCTCCCCCAAGGGCGGTGAGCAGATGGGCATTGGTGATGTCTTCAGGTATGTGTTGGTGAATCGAGACCTCAGGATCCCTGCTTTGTGCTGTGTGTGCTGGGGAGAGGGCTGGACCAGCTTGTGCTGGGGTTAATCAATTGTGCGACCTTGGGGATGGAGCCTGGGGTCCCTTGGGGATCAAGACGTTCAGAAGCCCAGCTTTGTAGACCCAGAGACTAATGCAAGATGGAGATGTGAGGAGCATGTTTCCTGTATTGTTCTTATCGTTAGGCAGATGCTTTGAATCCCAGATCTGTCATTATGGGATCTTGTCTAGATGAAATTAAAAACATAAATACAGTAGTTCAAAAAAAAAAAAAAAAAAAAAGAAAAAATGATTGGTTTATGTGTAGTAATTTGAAAATGGTAACAAAGACTAAAATGCCCACATCATCATGAAAAACAGGCTAGAGTAAAACCATTTTTCAGTTGGTCATTGAGTGTTTATACAAAAGGAATTCTCAAGTAAGGCAACGTGGGTTTGATTATCCCCTATTAATGTATCATCCGGAAATCCTGGCAAAATTTCAGCTGTATCAAAGTAAGTGGTATTCTAGAGAGCTTTAACCTCAGTTGTGGAAAAAAAATAAAAATAATAATAAAAAAAAATGAGGCAGCTTTACCTGACTGAAGAGAGCACAATGGTGCTGCTACCCATCGAGATGCAGGACCTTGTTGTGTGACAGTCACTGCCTTTGGCTGATGCTTCTGAAGAAAGCTTTGACTTCTGCAGCTAAAAACATGAGTTGCCTCATCTCAGATTGAAGAGAGGAGCTGCTGACTGCACTAACGTGTTATCTGTGAATCAGCACACGGGAGGATCCACCCGACAAGCACAGTGGCCTACATGTGCCTTCCTTAAATGGAGCTACATTCATTTTGGAGGGGTTGGAAGGCAAGGTGCTTGGAGAATTGTAACCTTTAAAAATATGCACTAGAGCCCACATCACATCTGATCTGTTTGAAATCATACTCTATTTTCAGGTCTTAAAACAGTCGGAGTTCATTTTACCAAGCACTGGTTGTTTGTTAAACCAGCTGGCTAATCCAGGCTTGAATTTTAATATTTAGGATACACTGGAAAGATCAGGAATTTCAAAAGCAGTACCTGCCTTGTGTTTCCCCACCTTGCAAATCTTGTATAACAATTTCTGGGTGTTTTTTTTTTTCCTTAGATCAGTAACCCTGTTCTCAGGGGGTCAACAGAAGGCTGCACATGTCCCTTCCTTCTGGTGTACCGTGCTCAGGACTTTATGGTGCTGTGCTCAAAACTGTGCCACAAACAACCCTGCAGTACCCGTGTGGGAACAGGACAGAAAGAGGAAGACTTGAATGTTTTCAGGATGTGATCATTTTCCTGCTTAGGTTTTGACTGATTTTAAAGCCAATGTTTTGCTCATTTTTATTTGCAAAAATATTTTTAATCGGTGCTTCTGAATAAATTTCCTTTGGCAAGATGGTTCCTTTTGAAACCCCCCACTCTCAAGAGTAAACCCTCTGCAAACACAAAGTGGGGAGGGAACAGATCTTAACGCTTGCTATCTATACCAGCCCAGCATCCACCCTCTTTCTGACATCAGACAAGTGGTCCGCTAGTACAAGACAGTTTTAGTAAGTCATGTGAACTTGGCTTTGGAGGTCTGGTTCTAGAGGAAGGTTTGGTTTGTAAACAACTGCATAAAAAAAAGTTGTAAATATTAAAATAAATAAATAAATAAAGCTTTTTTTATCCTTCTTAAAGTCTTTATTTTTGAAGTGGTACAATGATTTTTAGGAATTAGTCACTGCATGTATTTATAGCAAACACAGTAACCTTATTCAGAGCAACCCTCTAGCAGACAGGCTTATTCCAGCAGAAGGCTTTTTTCTTTCCTCTCCTCCCCAGGACACTGGCCTTGGCATCCTCCCTTGACAGGCATGCTTTCTGTTCTGCTTTTGCAGGAGGCTGTGAGGGCTGCTGAAGATGTCCGATAGTCTGGATATTGAAGAGAAACCTCCAGCCCCACCGTTGAGAATGAACAGCAACAATCGCGATTCTTCAGCACTAAACCACAGTTCAAAACCGCTCCCCATGGCCCCTGAGGAGAAGAACAAGAAAGCCAGGCTGCGCTCCATCTTCCCAGGAGGAGGGGATAAAAGTAAAGTATCAGCAGTGCGAACGGGTGGCTCCACCTTCGTCTTGCTTTCTGTCGGTTGCTGTGTTTACTTTCTGCCTCTGTTTTCTTTCTGTTTCAGTTGCAGAACATGGTAATTAAAAGTCCTTCCAAAGCCTTCTGTTCCAATTACTCTAGTAACATGTTTCAAAAGAGGAGGAGGTGTTCAGTCAGTTACTTCTTGTCTTTGGGAAGCCAGTAAAACATGCACGCACATTGTGCGACTTGCCTTTTAAAAATACCTCTACAGTTAAGTTGGGGAATCCTTTTCGTTGGGTTTCGCTTTGGGTTTGCAGTAAAAACAGAGCTGAAGTTGCGTGCTTTGCAAAACACATTTGCAGAAGTGCGAAGGCAATATGCCTGACACTTTTTTTTTTTAATACACTTGCATTCCATGAACAGGAGCAAGGCTTTTTGTGCTTGTCGCTTCTGCAGTGATAGATGATGCAGAATGGCTTTGTTTTAAAACCTGCTGGGTGTGGTCACGGAGAGAATCTTTTAAACAGCATTTCAGTTGCATTCTTTAAAATGCATTGGCGGAATGGGGTAAGTCTTGAGTTAATGTATTTTCAGAATCAAGGAAACTTAATCCTCTTTTTTAATGTCATGGGACCTGATGGGCAGCACCCATGAGTGCTGAGGGAGCTGACTGATGGCATTGCAAGGCACTCGATTATTTTTGAAAGGTCATGGTGATTGGATGAGTTGCCTGACAACTGGAAAAAAAGTGACGGGCCCTTCTGTCCTCCAGAAGGAGGATCCAGGGAACTACATGCCAGTCAGCCTCACCTTGGTGCCTGGGAAGTTAGCGGAGCAAATCTTCCTGGAAACCATTTCCAAACCAATAGAGGACACTACTTCTGTGGCCAGAAGTAGTCAGCATGGATTTACAAAGGGGAAGTCATGGTTAACCATCCTGACCGCCTTCTACCTCGGGATGGCAGGCTTGGTGGTGCAGGGAGAGCAGTGGGTATTTTCTTGAGTGAGGTGCTAACACAGCCTCCCTTGGTACATCCTCGGAGAAAATCTGCTGAAGCACAATGTAGGTGAGCGGACAGTGAGGTGAACTGCAAACTGGTTGAAATGCTGGTCGCAAAGCGTTAGGATCAGCACCGTGAAATCCCGCTGGAGGCCAGTCATTTGCAGAGTAGCCCAGGAGCTGAACACTGGGGCCAGCAGTGTCTGACCGCTTCAGTGATGAGCGGGGTGATGGGACAGGCTGCAGCTTTCTCGGCAGGTGTGTGGGTGATGGAAAACCAGGAGGAGTGATTGACACAGCAGATGGTGTGGCGCAGAAACCTCGACAGCCTGGAGAAATGGACAGACAGGAACCTTGTGAAAGTCAAGGAAGGGAGACACAGAGGGCTGCACCTGGGCAGGAACAGCCCCGTGCACCAGTACGCACTGGGGGCATCCAGCTGGAAAGCACTTCAGAGGAAAAAGACACGGGGACCTCATCTGTTGTGTCCAGTGCAGTACAGGAGGCAGCGTGAACAAACTGAAATACAGGGAATTTGGGGTTGAAATTTACACTTCAAGCATAACAATTTTTTTTGTCGTTGTTTAACTGTGGTTATGGTTGAACACTGAAGCAAGTTGCCCAGAGAGGCTGTGAAATCTCCATCCTTGGGGGTATTCAGCTGGACACAGTCCTGGGCAGCTGCTCCAGGTGGCCAGCTAGGAGCAGGCCGTGGGGCTGGGTGACATCCAGGTGTCCTCGCAGACCCCAGCCATCGGTGACCTGCTGGACCATGCCTCAGGCAGATCTGTCAGGTTCACCCTGCAGAGCACTTCCCCCAATGTTTCCTTCTGGGAACAAAATGAATTTTCAATGGATGCTTTTTAAAGGCCAGATTTAAAATCCATCCCTGCTGGTTTGATTCCCAGAATGACTCGGGTCACTTCTTCCCCTGGCCGCTGGCAGAGTGGTTTGTGCCTCTCCGAGGGCATGGCTCTAAAGCAGGAGGTGCAGTGCGAAATGTGTGTGGAAACAGGGAGATCCAGAAACGTCCCCTCCTGGAAATGGGCAGTGACATTAAAAATAGACGTAATTAACTATCAGACAGAGCAGTCTTAGGAAGCATGGAAGAGTCATGGTTTTAAATGTGGCTGGGAGGGAAAGAAAGCTAAGAGTTATAGCTTAATTTTGTTGGGTGAAATAATAAATGGAGGAAATTTAACTGGGCTGGTCAAGCTCCTTGAGGTGGTTTCATCTCATGGTTGGCTTCTGGGTCAGGACATCAGCTGGCGAATGCGAGCTTTGCAGAATCACAGAAAGGTTTTTGAGAGTCCTACTTATAAACACAGAAGGTGATGAAGACGGCCTCTTGCCCTGGGTGCAACGCTTTGCATCCTTGCAGATTTATAGGGATAGCCTGCTGCTGGTGTGAGCACACAGAACGTGAAAACACCGTGGCAGTGTGTTCGTGCCTAAAGCTGCAGGAGCTGTGTTGCCTTTTGTTTGCTCCCCAGACAGCAGGGATGCGAGGATGGAGGTGGTGCTGTGCTCCTTTCCAGGCAGGGGTTTGTGCGGGCACTGCTGTGCTCAGGGGCCCCCACTGTTCGTGCTCCTGGAGTGTAATACCTTGGTTTTCAGGTAGGGTCTGAGCACTTCTGCATATAAAACCTTGCTTTGGTAAGCCACTGATGACTGTGCAAGGCCCACCTGTGTTTCTCCAGTCAAAGCAAGCCACTGAAGTCGCACCTGATCTCCTTCCATCCCTTGGTACAGCTCCTCTCACCCCATCGCTGGGGAAGGCACCCCGTTCCCTGGGGCAGGAATACTGAAATACATTCCTGGTGTCACCTGGGATCTATGTGTGGAGCAAGGAATCGAACCCATTGCCCGTGTCCCATGCCAACGCTGTGACATGGGCCATTTTCTTCGGAGGTAGTGGTGGTGGTGGGACTACAGTGTTTCCTTTCAGCACAGTGCTGGTGCCTCAGGAGACCTGAGAACAGAAGGCAATGGCTTGTGCTCTCCCAGCGGTTTGCATCCAGCCTTGCTCTTCCAACCCCCTGCGATTGCTGTGCAAGAAATTAATGTCACATCTGAACCCTGCAGGGCACTGAACCTAAGGCAGTCAGAGGGGGCAGGCCCGGCACGGCTCAGATCCTTCTTTCACCTCCAGAGGTATGTCTGTGTAAAGACCACTGGGAGTAACATCGCTCCCAGAGAAGGTGCTGGGTGGAAGGAGTCTGACCCGAAGTCATCTGGATGCCTCCTGTCCAGAGAAAGGGCAGAGGAAAGGAGTGAAGCTCCAGGTGTTTCAGATCAGTGGAGGAGAAAGAAGAGGATCAGGCTGCTGGGGGGAGGCTGCGAGGAGATACTTAATTCTGTGTGTAGTTTGCACCACATCTGCATAGGGGAGCCCTGAGAAACCGAGGAGCCAAGCGGTGAGGACGGAGCTGGGCTGTTTGTCCCTGCAGGAGCGGCCTGGAAAGGCCGAGTGCTGCTGCTGCTGGAACGTTTTCTCTACTGCCTTGTTTCACACACAGATTTGACTGTTGCTTTAAACTGAATTTGTTGACCCTTTAGATCTAATTTTCACAGCATTTGCTTGCAAATGATGAGCTAAGGAGAAGCCAGCGTTATCTACACCAAAAAGTTCGGTGTGCTGAACAAAGATGGCATCTTCTAACTGGCAGCATTTATCCTGAAAATTAAAGCAATGCCACCTTAGAGATAAAAGAAGGCAAAAAGCCTCTGCATTCATATGTGATACATTGCTGCTATCCTTACTGAATGCCAAGTGAAAATAATTCATCAGTGAACATTGTGTAGGGGGCTGCAGTACAGCCGAAAGGTGGCAGTTAATTATTTAATGAGGATGAATGCAACAGCGCAGGGAAAGAATTAGAAACATCCCAAGTACTCTGGATTTTAATTAGGAGGAACAGACCATCTTCCAGCTAAACGAGGCTGCAAGGTAGAAGAAGAAAAATGAGGCAGGAGAAGCTTCCCTTTATAAGCTAAAACACGACTCGGAGTGGCTTGCTGCGGGGAGCCGTGCTGTCTGGGAGCAGAGGCGGGACGGGAGGGGTGCTGGTGCCCTGGGAGCTCAGCCCTTGGGTGAGGCGCCGGGGGGAGCTCATGGAGTGGGCAGATGTAATGCTAAAACACAGGCTGATTACGAGTCCATGAGCAGCAAAGGCTGATGTGACAGAAGATAGATTTTGCAAAGCTCTGTCGTGGCTGACAGCGGTGTAAAGGGGAAGCTTGTGATGGAG
The DNA here is from genome assembly GCF_963932015.1 of Anas acuta. Taxonomy (NCBI): domain Eukaryota; kingdom Metazoa; phylum Chordata; class Aves; order Anseriformes; family Anatidae; genus Anas; species Anas acuta. Next base: position 3,746,180 of record NC_088991.1, read on the forward strand.
CTTGCAGCATTGTCTTCCTCCAGCTCTTTTGATGTGCAGAGCAGGGCTGGCACTGGCACTGCACAGAGGGAACATCGAAGGTAAAGATGGGAACTGAGCAATTGCTCCTTTCCCTCCTGCTGGTGTGTAACTGTGGCACACGTCGTCATTTTCCTATTATCGTTAATAAATGGTCACGCAGTGGCATTTAGAGATCCTGATGGAGGGTCCATCGAGATAAGCCCAGTATAAACATCTGGTACAGCTCTGGGTTGCTCAGTTGTTAGCACGAAGTCCTATTTCACCAGACCTACAGAACAAGCTGCTCAGGGCCGTAATGAGGATACCTACAGCAGGGATACCTGAGATGAATAGAAGGATGGCAGAGGAAAGGCAGGACCCTGAGGTGCAGGGTGCTCAATTTATAAACATAAGATGATGCCATTTTTTAATTATTTTTTGCATGCATGCATCATGAGAGTTTTGCATGTGTCTTATTTCCTGAGTTTGCATTTCTAACTTTCCCATCCTACAAGTGGACACTGTAATATTTGCTCCATTCCCATCGCTAGGATGTAATTTTGTCACTGACATGACAAACGTGTTTGGTAGAACAGCAGCTTCCCCCTCAGCTGTTACACCCCTGGCACTAAGGAGGATCCCACAGATGCTGTGCACGGGATTGTTCAACCACATGGTGGTCACTCCCGGAGCGTGTGGGTGCTCCAGGGAAGCCAAATAATTCAAGTGCTTGTCAGCAGAATGAGGATATGAACGCAGGTTTATGCTGCCTTCAGCTGTGTTTGGGAGTTTGCCAAACACCCTGCCTGTTTTCACAGGACTTTTAGGAACCTGGTTATCTTTAAAACCTCTCCCCTCTGAGTTGGCTGACTTCGTCAGGTTCAGAGCATGGTGGGGCAGACACGCGTGCAGACAGGCTCCCACGTGCATGTCCTGGAGACTTCTGCAGGAGCCCAGAGAGCAAGGTCAAACAGGAATTCAGTGGCTAGATAGAAAAACTTGGTGGAGAAAAGAACTGACAGTAGAAGTCATACTGGGTAGAGGTGGCATAAGGAGACTACTTGGTGAACTTAAATTCCCTTGCTTTGGCAGCTGTGACACCGATTGGAAGAAACCCAAAATCCAATATCACCTTCTAGACCTTCTCAAAGCGGGGGCTGACGTTCAGGCTGGTGTTGTATTGATTGTCAAGTAACCTTTGAACTGTTACCCAGTTTTAAAACCCTGTTTTGAGTGCACATGATTGTGATATTTTTCTGAATGAAAAGCTGTACAGAAAATAAGTGCATGTTAACGTTTTGCCCCTAGCCAACAAGAAGAAAGAGAAAGAACGTCCGGAGATCTCTCTTCCTTCAGACTTTGAACACACGATTCACGTGGGGTTTGATGCCGTCACTGGAGAATTCACAGTAAGTGACTGCTATGTTGCATGTTTACTAAAACTTCCGCTTTCTTGATGGTAAAATAGCTGCCTGTTGCCAGAAACTTCAGATGACAACAGCCAGGCTGTGAAGAAAGAGACCTTTATTTTTTGGGCTTTTAGGGGTTGAGGTGTTTTACTTCTTCTTCAGGCTGCTTTTTTTTTCTCCAAGGATTATCAGCAGAGTGTCTGTGGAAAATGAAAACTTAAGAAAAACATAGGTGTCTGCTTTTACCAGTCCCGCAGGCTGGTTGTTCAGTCTTTGGGAAAGCACCAAAAAACCCCGCACACGTGCATAGCGTCTGTCTTGCTGTAGACACTCAGCCCCAAAGTGCAAAGTCCAGCTGCTCTGCAGACAGCTCTTGGAGATGCTGAGAAAGCAGCGGCACTGTGGAAGCCCGTTCATTTTAATTCAGTAATCTTCAAACTGTGCCCGTTAGGCTAGGTGAGCAGATGAATATCTACCCTTTATGTGTTAATAAAGTAGCAGTCAGCTTTTTTTCCTTATATCACAAAGTACATAAAGCATTGGGAAAAACGAGTCTGATAGAAGCTCCTTGAAGTCTGCAGGGGACTTCAAAGCATTTTCTCTCAGACTGCTGGCTAGGGGCTGAAACCAGCACTCAGCGAAGCTGAGGTGGCAGTAAGCTTACACATGGTTGAACTGCGGAGGTGAGAGGAGACATCAGCAACTCTCCGTCCCATCGGTAGGACCCTGGGAGCTAAGTGGTCAGACTGTTCTCACCGTACGTCAGGCTGCGGCGTGTGCTGCATACACCACGCAGGATGGGACAAATCACTCGCTTGGACAAAGTCTGCTTGGCTTCTGGAATTTGAGCCCTAAATGTTGCTTCTTCATCACTTTTTTACTTTTGTTGCTATTTTTGCTTCTCAAAAGCATTTCAGGAGGCTGGAAACTTTCTGTACACTTCAGCAGCAGCAGTAATGGTACTAGCAACAGGGAAAGGAAAAGGACGCACAGAATGAAAAAAAAGTGTCTTCAAAGAAGCAGTGAAACTGGAAAATTCTTAGTAACTAGGAAACACAGCTACATTTAAAATATGTAGACTAGTTAATTAGCTTTAGTTTAAAAAAAGATAAAATCTTTCAAAACTTATTTTTGTGCTGAACCCTAGTGCTTGATTAAATACTCATTTAAAATATGCCAATGTGGCCATTTGCGTTCAGAAACTTAGCATAAAAGTTTAAAATTGTGTTTTCCCTGCTACCCTGCTTTTTCTCTTTTTCCTCTCTGCCCCTCTCTGTAGCTGCTTTATTGCTCAGGTTTCTCTTCAGCACCATTCTCTATCTTGTTACACGTTCTGCTTTTGTTTTCTCCATTTTTGTGTTGGAGTTTCTTACTTCTTCCTTCCTTCCTTGTTTCACTGTTCTCCCCACTGAATGTTGAGCTATTCTTCCTTTCCTCTATTCTTTCTTTCAGCCTACTGCCTGTATTTCTGCCCTGTGCTTCAGACTTTTTCCTTCTTGCTGTATGCAAACACAACGGGTCACTCACTACCTGTTCTCTCCTAGGCTGGCTGGTGGCGAGGATCCCAGTTAGTTGTGCACCCCTGCCAGCTGCAGCAAAAAGGAGGGCAGCAGAGCTTAACGCACTTGAGTTCTAAGTTCCCTACCTACTTCAGAGATGAGGGTTTGAATCAGTGTGAATATTATTGCTATTATCCACTCCGTCAAAACAGTCTGTAGCTTTGGAGTTTGTTGATTTTCACGAGATGCTACCAGCACAGGTCCTAGCCCTTCACAGGACAAAACGTGGCTAACTATTCACTGTTACTGCTGTAGCACTACTTCTTTTTAATACTCTTAGAAAATAGCAGACATGAGATGGCTACTGCTTCTCACAACGTTTCTACAGCAATTCTTGTTCCTAAATTGTGCAAGTGCAGTGCTGCACATCGGGAACGCTCCAACCAATTTAAAACGAACCAAAGGGAAAGGTGACTCCTCCCATGCAGCTTGCCAGCACAAGGCTGAGCTCTGCCATCCTTAGTGGAGCAAAATGTCAGTCAGCAAGGGAGTCGTGCTGTTAAGAGCTACCTGCCAGCCCCCAGTGAGTCTCCAGATGCAAGCATTGCATTTCGTGTCACGTCTGATGTGTTTGATTTGTCCCAGCCTGGGTCCAACTGGTGTATCAGCCAGGCAGTCCTGCTGCAGGGGCTGCCAGTAGCCATACCCCGTACAAATATTCCCACTGTCTAGTGACAACACTGTCTGTCTCCTTCAAAAGTTTGGAAGTGCCATGGGAATGTGCAATCCATGTGCAAAAATGGTTTCATGGTATGTTTTTGTTTGTTGTTAAGTTTCAGATTATTCCAGTTGTCATGCCATTAGTGTTTGCTCTACCGGTTATGTGCGATGCATCGAACCACGTTTTAACACCTAACAGGCACCCCCTGGCTGCATCACCTGACTGCCCTTAGTTGCATCTCAAAGCAAAGTTGGGGACACCTGCATGGGCTCCTGAGTTTTGGCTTTCAGCCTTGAGTACCAAGCTGCGTTGTTGCTCATGAATGTATTTTATATCTCCATTTCACCATGCTTGGAGCAACCCCACTTGCTAAGAATTAGGATATAAAGCCCAAAATAAAATTGGCTCAAAACTGTCGGGTGGGAGCATGCTTCCAGAGCTTCATATTGATTGATTTTGAAGAAACAGGTGCATTTTCTGAATGGAGGAAGAAGTGTGGTTTGCAGGGCTTTGAGTGCATCTTGTGAGGCATGCATTTTTGGAACAGTTTCCTGATCCCCAGTCTAGAATAAGACACGGTCACCAACCAAACTTTTAAAGTTTCAAGATTACAGGATTTGCAAGTGGGAGAAAGGTGTGGCTAAAGCTCCAAAGCTCACACATGATTAATTCAAAAAAGCCTTCTGAATTGCCCCAATTTTCAGACTGGCACATGTAGGTTATTTGGATTATGACCACACACAACCTCCCAGTGTGAAATCTGAGTTTGACCAGCTGCTTTCTCCATTGCACTTTGTTGACTCGTGCAGTGGCCAGTTGTGATCGTGGGGCTGGGGAACCATTGGAATATCTCGTGTAGAGCCATTCAAAATTGCTGACCTGGCTTTAAAAACTAGACAAACAGTAAAAGCCCAGATATTTCTCTTTTATCTTTATTTTTTAATTAAAAAAAAAAAAAAAGAAAGAAACCATGAGCAATTTTTCTAGTCACTTGCCGTAAATCCTCAGTAATGCATTTTTAGAAGGGAGATTAAAACTGGCTTTAAAAAAGTGAGGAGGGGGAATGATGCTTCCAAACTTTGGAACGGTCGTGAGTTTTCTGTTTTCCTAAGCCTGCCTTCCTGTAGCCTGTCCACCACCTATTTGGTACCTACCTCAGAGCTCCCATTTTAGATGGGACTTTCCCCATTTTGGCCCATTGGTTTCACCTCCTACCACCTTCTAAGTTGTCCCACATTCTGTTTTAACTTTCTTTTCTTTCTTTATTTACGTCCATTACAGCCAGATCTCTATGGCTCACAGATGTGCACAGGGAAGCTCCCAGAGGTGCGTCACAGGCCCAAAAGAAGCTTGCATCAAAGTGCTTCTTTGAGATGTCATAGCACTGCAGCAGCAGGTTGATGTGTGTGCAGTAGATTTGTTGCTTGGCTTATCCCACTTTTTTTTCATTAATCCCAAACTCTGGAGGCCCATGTCACACATTGTTTTGCAGAGAACTTCTTAGGAAGAAGCCATGTTAAAATGTGTATCTAGGTTGGGGTGGCACCAAGGGTAAGTGTAAATGCACTTCAGGTGTAGTTTGTCATTCAGTAAGCCCTACAAATTCGCTGGTAGATGTTGGCTGTGCAGTAAATGGGGAAAATTATAGGCTCTCAAATTTAGGAAATTATACTGGATATTTAAAGCAATGTTTGTTAATACAATTCCAATGAAGTGATTTCAGTGGCTTTCAGTGATTGGATCAATTCTCAAATGCCACCCTTCCTCGTTAGATGTTTGAGAATTCATACAAGACATTGGCACTCTCAGCCTGTTTTCTGAGTCCTGAATTTCTGCAGTTTTACAGTCGAGAACTTACAGAGCTGCAGGAGCTCAGAAAAGAGACGTCCGTAGCAGCAGTAGCTGTGGTACAACTCAGTGTTACAATTTTGAGAATTTAAACACAGATGCTTAACCCCTCCATGTTCCCTGATAATGCTGAAAATTGTCTTATCAGGGTGGGGTTTACCTTTTAATCAGACAGCAGTGAATCATTTCAGCCATGTGTTTGCATTAAGCATTAAAAATCCAGTGTAAAGCTCCTAAAATACACTGTGTTGTCCACAAATATAGAATAGTCTTGTCATGTCTGCACTGAATCACCAGGAAAACGAGCTAAGCCTTAAATCATTATTCCATGGAAGAGCAGAATTGATTTAAAGATGAGTTTCATGCACTTTTTTTCCTGTCACGATCATAACTTTCTTTTCTTTTTAAAGTTGGATCCTGGTTTTATCTCTGTATTTTGTTAGAGAAGAGAATGATAGCATCTACTGTTTAAGCTTCTAATTTTAATGTAAGGTATCAATCAAAATTTCTGAAAGTAACCTTACAGGTAGCATGGGATCTTGGTAAAGATCTGTACAGCTGCAGCTCTTAAATACTCTAAATTAACATTCTTTCCACTTGGCATCTACAGGGCATTCCAGAGCAGTGGGCCAGGCTACTACAGACCTCCAACATAACAAAACTAGAGCAGAAGAAGAACCCACAAGCAGTTCTAGATGTCCTCAAATTTTATGATTCCAAAGAAACAGTTAACAACCAGAAATATATGAGCTTTACGTCAGGAGGTAAGTTACCATCTCACTGCAAAAAAAAAGGGATGTCAGGCCCCTAAGTGAGTCAAACTGAAGCTCAAGAATGCTCAAGAAGTAACCTTATAAATTTACTTTTACTGGGATACTCCTGAAATGAGTTAATTTCCTCTTTTGTCCACGAATGTCATTGAAACTCTAACTTTTATTTGTCTTGTTTTTGGAACTAAAGATGCTAGACAGTCACTGTCATTTTTATTCAGAAGCATCAGCAGCGAGAGATCATGTTTACTTCTATTTTATGTCTTTACGTTCTTGTTATTTCACAATGTTCTGGGCTACAGGGCACACCCGTTTAGTTCATCTTATGAATTACTGTTGGATCCTAGGAGCAATATTTTATGGAGTATGAAGAATTTTTGTGGTATTTTATGAAGAGAAGAATTTTCAAGGATTTTCTGTACGAGCTGTAGAGAAGTCCCAGAGCAGTAACGTCCAGAGCCATTTCTGTGGCATTACAGGAAGATCCTCGTGATTTAGGCATTACCATGCCAAAGCCTGCAAACGTGACAGTGGTGTCATTTTTCCCATGGTTGTGTACAGTCTGCAAAATTGTAGTCTAGAGTTGCAGAAATGAGAAAGCAAGTCTGCGCTGTAGTTTGCCTTTTGTTTTTTTTTTTTTCCTTTGGCCCATTTTTTTTCTCATTTCACTAATCAAGCTCTGGCTCATGACAGGCCTAGCAAGAAAGCAGAGGTGTTTCTAGATGCAGCACATCTGGCTTTTGTATTGATGTGCTCTGCTATTTCTTAATAACTGAGATGCATTTAAAACAGAAATGCCAGTAAGATGTATTTGTTTTGGTAAAGCTTGTGTCAACAGCTTCAGCTGATGAGGGGGTGTCTGTCCAACAGGGTGTGGAAAGCATTCGTGACTTAGTCTGCAGTGGTTCAGTTCCTACACGTGATAGTCTGTGGTGCTGGAGTCTGTAATTTCCTCAGTTTGCTGGTTCAACCAATACTCCCAAAATGCAGTCTGGGGCAGCTTCTCAGAGGATCTTCTGAAAACCGTGCAGTTATATCCAGAAAATATTAACATTTGTCTCCTTCTTTAAAGGAAAGCATCATTAAATGTCTGCTAAAATAGCAAGTACTTCTGTGATGAAATGCAAAATTCTAAACAGTTAGCGTATGCTCCTGAGCTCAGTACTACCAAAAGTTAGATGGATGAATGTATTCCTGTCCAGCATTAAAAGAAGGATCTAACATCTTAATTAGCTGCTACTGGGCTTTGTCAGAACAGAACCGACCTAGCTAAGGGGGATTCTGAAGCTTTTATGGGGACACATGTGCAGCAAGCTAGAGAGAATCAATGCATGCAATTTATTTTAAAAACAAACAAAAAACAATAACTGCTTTAGCTCTTTTGGGCAGTGGAAGCATTGGATATTGAAGAAAAATTTGTATTTGTAGAAAAACAATACCCTGGTATATTGTCCTGCTTCTCGCTTTCTGTGTAAAATAACTCCCGTTACTGGAGGGATGTTGCAAAAGAAAAACGATTTCAGTTTGGATTTACTCGTTCTGTGGGATTCCCCACAACGGATGCTGTTTTATAACGGTGTTAATTTTCCCTTGCACATTGCAGATAAAAGCGCCCATGGATACATAGAAGCTCATCCTTCGGTGAGTGTGAGAGTAACCTTTTGGTTTCAAAGCATGTGATTGCACAGCAAACTGTGAGCTTTGACTTCCATGATAGAGTGCCAGCCTTATAGGCTGAAAGGAAGTACATGGTAGTGTCTTTGCAGCAGCACCACAAGGATTACTGGCTATTTTCTGGCTCCCTTTAAGGACTTCTCTACAGATTTTATACAGTCTGGCTTTGCAGACAGAAGATTGCGTACTGTTGTTAGCCATGGTGGAATATATAATTCACAACAATATGCAGTACTGTCTAATTAGCCCATTTTCATATAGTTTTAACAACTTGGAAACCATTTCTATTAAATTTTATGATTTATCCTTAGTACAGCTGGATATGTAGCTGAATATAAATAAGGCTATAATTGATATGTAACTCACTGGAACCGTAGAAAGTTTTAAGTAATGATTCACTCTAATTAATACTGAATTGCTGTAGCAATCCCGAAGATGTTCTCGTGACATTCACATTAATATTGACCAGATTTATTAGTGTTAATGTTAGTGCATTAAATAGCAAATGATTGAGTGGGGATTTGGCCTTTATTTTCAAGCGTTAAGCAACATCGTTTTCGGTTTGTGATTACACAGCAGAGACTGTGTATAATGAAATGAAAGTCATCTTCAAATATTCACACTTCTTTTTCAGTAAATTTTCATTTGATACCACTTTCATTATCTTTGATAAAACACGAAACTTTTAAAAGGAAGTTCGGGTTTCATGGGAGCATAGTAAAGCCTTCCAGACAGCTTTTCCGGTGGGTATGGACACACTGGCAGATGTTGTGCTATTTTGTTCTAGTAAACATAGCCAGCAGTGAGACATCAAGATGGCAGCTTTTGAAAGTTACCTGCTCATAGGATGCTGGTTGAACATTATAGAGAAAACATTGAAGTTGGAGTCATTGGAGTTCTTTCAAATTTAATTTCACTCCTTAATGGGAGTCTAGCATTAAATAATATGACTTTATGTTCTAGCTACACAATTTAGTGCTGTCAGACCAAGCATGGAGCCCAATGGGGAAAAAAAAAAGTTATAAGAATTTAATAGAACAGAAATGTGATTATTCCCTTCATTATTTTTGCCTTAATATCTTCTCTCTGCATGTAAGCAAAATGCTAGTGATGTATCTAGAATGCTATACACTGATTTAATACACGACAGAGTAACCTACACCTTCCCATTAGGTCACCCTTGATAGCATTGCCCCTTAAACTAGCGTTGAGGATATCTCCTGTATCGTTCCCCCCTACTTTTGGCCATGTTAATAGCCTATTAATAGCCATTTACCTTAGGAAGCTGGGTGATGGGGCTGCCTCTCACAGAAAATAGGATTCGCGTGTGTGTGTGTGTTCCTGGCATGTATGCCAGTGTGCACATGCAGATGACTGAATGCAGCTGTGCAGCTATGCAGAACAGCGCCGGTGTGGAGATGAATTAGTTCCCCCCATTTCCTGTGGGCTTTCCGTTACTGCTATTTGCACTGTACTAAATTGATACCGTTTTAAAGATAAGTGGGTTTCAACTCACGTAACTTTAAATATCTGCACTCTAAGCTTCTGTTTACATGTAGACATTTATCTGTGTCTAAACTGATCAGCCAGACTTCCCTCGCCTGCCCTGTGTTTGTACTTCTGCCTGAAGGTCGACTGCACCCTGGCAGTAGCTTTTTTCTCCGCTGCTGTAATGGGAGCCTGGGTAAGCAGTTGGGACGTCTGCCTGGCAGCCACCACGAGGTCAGCAGGATGCAGCGTGCTGCTGAGAGGCTGCATTCACGCTGGGTCACTGTCGCAATAAGAGAGAAATAGTGGAGAGATCAATGTGTCGCTCTATGATAAGATAAAGAGGAAGACGGTAGTGAAAAAGGAGCTGAACAGGGAAATTCAGCGCTGTGGAAACACGTAATGTGACTACCCCAGGGGTAAAATAATAAAGAAACAAACAGCCTTTCTCTACAAAGCAAAATTCCCTGCAAGACAATGCAGGAGACTTTGCACTTTGAAGTGTGCTAATTAACCTAGCCAGCAGACACCTGTTAATTAACTGGTACCATTTCTGCAAACGCAATGGCAAAGCAATGAACTAGCAACTAGATGTGATTTCTAGTGATAGATTCAAGCATTACTTACGTGAAATCAGACTTTGACAAAACATGGGAATTATTCCATTGTTTTTGTTTTATTCATTACTCCAGTAATGTACACGTGAGACAGTTCAATAGCATATGTAATAGTTCATTGTAAAAACTAAAAAGCAAAAATGAAAAACACCGAGATGAATTAACAAAACATTGTAATTTGTAACCTTTAAATTGTAGGGTGTGTAAGTGAGGTGTCTAGGACTCACTATAGGCATGTGTAGATCGGTTTCTGATGGCTGAGCGGAGTTGTATGTAATTATCAAACCTCTCAAGTGCCAACATGGTGACTGTCAGTCATGCTACTGTCTGTCCACAGAGCACAAAAACAGCATCAGAACCCCCGTTAGCGCCTTCTGTTTCTGAAGAAGAGGATGAAGAAGATGAGGAAGAGGAAGATGACAACGAACCTCCGCCTGTTATTGCACCACGGCCTGAACATACAAAATCAGTAGGTCCCAGCTTCAGTCAGCACTGCTTGTGGTGTAATGAATGTTTCTGATCAGACAGCACTTGGGGCATGTTGGTGAAGGGTCTGAGGGCTGGAGCCTTGTCATGGGGTATTGCTTCACCCAAGCTACTGACACCAGGAAAATCTGATGGAACTTAATTATTTATTAAGTTAAGAGTTTCCTGCAATGCTGATTGGAACAATTAATTTTATTTTAGTATCAGCTAAGAGGTAGCATTGTTTCTTTTAATGCTGCTAGTACAAAAGTGAACAAATTTGTCCAGAGTATCTGTGGACTTGCTGTGTCATCAAGTGGAGGGAGCAGTCACCAGACCCATTGCACACCTGTGTAGGACATTTAGGAGAAACTATCCCCTGGAGTTACCCATCCCTCTTCACTACATGAGGAGCTAAATGAATAACTTAGACTACACTATTAACCTGTGTATGGCTGAAGTTTGGTGAGAATCCTACGCAGCTGTGCAATGTGAAGAGAAAGTGGAAGTCTGAAAGATTGTAATGCAAGTCCTAATGGCCGATCCTTAACGCTTGAAACACTGACGAGAAGGCAGTTCAGCAGTTATGACCAGAAAAGGGAAACGCTCGCTGCTTCTATTCAGATACCTATCTTAACTGATAAAACCAGTGTCCTAATGCTCATTATTTTTGTTGCAAAACTGTTGCCTTCAGCACTGTATTGGTGCCATCTTTGGAACTGTTAGCAAATGTCCAACTGCGAGTCATTTTGTTACCCATATAAACAGATGAGCAACAAGGAACAAGGCCCTGGACACAGCTATTTCTCTGTTCTGGCAGCACAGTAAATTCATTGTTTCAGTAATCTTTCAGAAAATAAAATAGAAAATGAAACTGGCCATGAACTTGTGTAAAACTAGCCTTCATTTATCTTTATTTGAGAAGTGGAAAGTGAAAAAGAACGTTTTAAGAGTCCTGTCTGTGGCAGACAGCATCTTCCTAAGTGTTTGTGTCACAGTCTCGGGGCACCTCTGCGATCCACCTTTTTGACACACACTAATTTACTGTCACAGATCTACACTCGCTCTGTAATTGAACCCGTCGCTGCACCAGCACCGGCTAAAGAAGCCACAACTCCCCAGCCTGAAAACTCGAACACAAATACTTTGTACAGAAACACAGACCGGCAGCGAAAAAAGTCCAAGATGACAGACGAGGAGATCCTAGAGAAACTGAGTACGTATTCTGTATTTCTTGTCTGATAAAGCAGTGTCTTGTATGCATGTCTCAAGATTTTATGTACCAAACGATCAACGTTAGTTTAGTGACAAAGGGCCAATTACAACTCCTCACACAAACTGTGCTTAGAGGGAGTGAAGTAACACTCTGGATATTCCTTCTGCCTCTGAGGGCAGCTCAGGATTTGCCCGAGTTTCTGCATGTGCTAAAAGCAAAAAAAAAGAGATTATTTCTGCTTGAGCAGAAGTCTGTGGCCTAGTGAATGACCTCGTGAACTCCAGTGTGCTGATGCCCAGATTTAGCTGAATGTTTGGCTTCCTAAATTCTCTTTAGATTTCTGACTTCTCACCAGTCATCGGAGGCCAAATACAGAAATCTCTCTCTTTGAACCTGTAGACAGCTACAGAACTAAGCCTATTCCTTCAGCACGAAGGGGGTCTCCTCCAACAGGATATTCTGGTGTTCTTACCGCTACCACTATTATATCAAAGCTTGTTTTTATAAGAATTTTCCGTTTTGACAAAGGACTCCTTTGAAAGGACATGAGTTGAGACCATGGATAGAGAACAGGTTTTCAGTGTGCCTCAAAATAAATTAAAAAATACTTTTATAGCAATCCTTATTTTATTTCTTAGCTTTATACTTATAAAGAGGCATCAGTGAGACACAGCTATGTGACCTGATCAGATAAAACTGCACTGCAAGCGTTTCTCAGGAGCTAGCCTCCAGCACATTCACTGCACACTCCTCAGATAAATGACACCTTGACATAGCTGATTCCCAACCAGTTAATGCCATCACAATCCTGACTGTTGGCCCCAAAGCCCTGCATGGATCATACACTAGGCAAGCACATTAAGCCCTTTGTGGTTTTACAACACAATAATCAGCTTCTTGCATGTTCTAGCTTTCAGTGCTGTGTTATCAGATAACAAACCCTTGAGTTGATAAGGTACCCCAGTTCACTCTGTCTCCTGTTAACTGTTAGGACAATAAGTGAATTGATCTACGCCTCATTGTTTGATCTCAAAGCCAATAATATTGTGCCTTTAATGGAGGTAACCACTTGGAAAGAGCACAGTCTGTATGTGGCTTCTTCACGGTGGTTTGTCAGTGGCTCGTTCTTGTGCTGAACCAACCTTTGTCACTACGTCCCTGCCACCGATGGTGGCTGTGACTGCAGAAGCTGAAGCATTTCTTTGCTGCTTGTATCGTTTTCTGCACCCTTGGCAGGTTGACAGGACCATACAGAACTGCATCTCAGTGCCGTTAGGGGGTACTGAAGGGATAAGTTCCCTGGCTTTAGCTGAGGAGATAACGAAATAATGTGTTTATTCCAGGAAGTTTATCTGCAGGTAGGTCAGGTTATAAAGGGAGAAATTATAACTCCTTCATCTGAGGATAAATGTTTGAGGCAGGCATCTGCCATGAGATCTGCAGAATCCCTGCATACTTGAACATATGTATGCATATCATTTATTGAAGCTCATGTAACCTAGATTAGGACTGAGCCCATGAGATATTGAGGGTTATACCTCTGAAATGTTTCATGCTTTCATGTTTTTACTTTCTTAAGAATTTGATACCCAGTGCAAGGTCTGAAGATCTGCCTTGGCAAATTGTGATGTGAACAATGAAAATCTTTCTGTACTTTTGTGAAGCCATCTAAAAATGGGGGTGGTACTCTTCTGTTGTAGTCATGGTCTAATTACATTTAAGCATGTGGGTTTGGGTGCTTTTTGTTTGTTTGTTTGTTTTCAAATTCATATGACTTCTTCACCTTGCCTACTGTCTCTGCAGTTGGTTTTATTCTACTCTTATGAAGATGTCCCTTGCCCTCTTTTATCTTAAATTGGTTTCATAACTCTTCTCTGCTTGAAATAACTTGGTTTTTTTTAGAGACACATTCATTACACGTTTTACTAGGGAGTAGAGCCTGTAATACTGAGATAAGATCAAACAAAACTCTGTCTGTAATGAAATCATGAATATGTTCCACTGTAATTATGAAACAGAAGTGGCCCAATTCTGCTTTCTTATCCACTTAATTTAGGACTTGATAAAGGAAAGTGCTTAAAAACACCAAAATAGCTGGTGTGTTTATCTCTGGTCCAGAATAGGGAGTGCTCCTCTGAGCTGGAGCTGCACACCAGCCCCTTTGTTGATTTCAGTGCTATCATATTTGAAAAGCAGTGGCTTAATTACAGGATACCAGACATAAACAAGTAACTTGCCAAAGCACCTCCTCAAGATTTTAGGAGGGACTATGAAATCTGAGTCAGTAGCAAATTGGGAAAATTTTATTCAAAGTATTTGTTCTCCAGTCTCTGTTTTTCTGTGCTCCTTTCTAACATGAACATTTGTGAACTTCTGGTGTCTGTCCCGGTAGATACACATTTCCATTTACTAGCTGACAACAGCACCAAACTGGACACCACCAACACAGTATTTTCCCTGTTAACCAGTCCAGCACAAGGTTATGGCAGCGCTTGGTTTGGTACTGCAAAGATTCACGGGGATCCTGGTCTGGGGGTGGTCAAGTTCAGCAGTGCAAGCTTCCTCCTGGACGAGCAGGAGGGAACGTGTTCTTTTGGTTGGGTCCCTTCTTTCAGCCTATTAAAAAGGGAGTTCTGGAGTCCTCTGGTCATAATCCCCTTGGCTGAAGAGTTGTTTTACAGCAAAGACCCATTCTAGTGAAGCAGGATATAAGCTTCATCTCAGGTTCATTTTTCAGCGAGGTCCCACTTTGGCTGGGAAGCTGTCCTTGTTCTGCTCCAGGATCCCACTGCAGGAGTTCAGCAACAGCCATCCTCAGGGCGTCCAATTTTAGCTATGGATTTTGAAGTGTAGCTGAAAATGGTGTGTGTGTCCTCTGCTTGACGTGGAGCTGGGCAGCGTTTGGCATTCTGACCAGAGGAAAATACAAAAGTTAACCGGGGTCACTTAAGTGCCATGTCCTTGGCTTTGACTCCAGGCAAGACAATTGCAGTGTCTCTCAGCAGCGACAGCAGGGCAGGATCACTGCAGCCTACCTGGGGCTATGTCAGCATCCTCAGGCAGTGAGTGCTCGCGGTGCCACCGGCAGCGGGCACTGGCTGGCGTGCCTGGAGTGCCGCGAGAGGGGAGCAAGTGCTGCGGCACAAAGGAAACCTCTTCCCCTGCAGCTCCTGTTAGTGATCTTGCCAGGACCAGGAAAATTGTTTAAGCAAGTAGCGTGGCAGATGGTGTCGATGCCCTGTCTCCTTGCCGTGCTGGCAGGCAGGATCCCTGGCTGGGCATCCAGCTTTTAAAGCCCTCCGCCCTGGAGAACTGGCGGGGGAGAGGTGTTTGCTACTTCACTGCTTACAGTGAATGGCGTGCCACCTCGTTTGGCTTTGGACATGGAGGTGAATAAGTACATATTTGTACTGGTGGTGCAGGAATATTGTCAGATCAGTCAAAATGTGGGCAGTCTTTCCTCCTGAGCTAATCTCCTCCAAGCATTTCAGTGACGCACATTCACACTTAAATTTTTCAAAGTCATTTGGATTGCCATTTAACCATCAACTTAGACACTGCTGTTTGTGTTTTATGTAGGCAACTGCTGGACCAGAAAAAAAAAAAAAAGTTGTTTTTGAATAACTCCTTTGGATTTGTTTTAATTAGCAGATTTTGGCTCTTTCACTCGATATAAGCTTAGTATACTGATTGCTGCTTTCTTTCCTTCCCATTCAGACTGCCTACATCTCTGAGTGGGCAAGAAACCATCAAGCTGTGCGTGCTCTAATTCTAGCTTTCACTGGCAGTGCTCCAAAATTGCCTGGGACCTGGCTGGCCTATGCCTAGGCCCAACGGGCTGGCCCTGCCTGCCCTCTGCTGCAGGCAGCAGCAGCCGGGAGGTGGCAGCAGCCCGTCTGGCCTGCGTCGTGCATCACGGAGCTACCAGCACCTCCTGCTGCAGCTCTCCTTGCTGCTAGCAGTGCTGGGTCCGGAGCAATGCTGCTGCTGTTGTTTTGCATGAGGTTCGTAACTGTGAGGATCTCCCTGCTGAGAGTCAAATGCTTGTTACTGGTCCAGGTCAGGGTGAAGGCCAGCAAGGCAGTTCTTAAAATGGCACAAGCACAGTCTCCTTTGTAAATCATGGTGAGGTAATCAGTTGTGAGGGTCATAGTTTTTAAACAACCATAATTATTTATTGTAACATGAGATGTTCTCCTTTAAAAGGATGAAAACATTACTTTGGCAAACTACTGGAAGATTGAGAAGACCCCTTCTTGTAAACACTTTGCTACGGTCTTCCTGTTCTGAAATGGCATCTGTTCATTAAAATTGATTTGAGAACCCAAGGTGCATCTCATCTTTGAAAGTATTAAAACTTGTGTAGAATCATACAGAGTATTTATTCTGAATGAAGGAAAAAAGGCTCTGTTATTCCAGCTCTCATTAACGTTTGTCGACAACAGACAAGCACTTGCATGGATGTTTGTTTATTTCTGATATCCGTGTCCTATCAATATATTTACACGTTGCCAGTTCCTTGTCAGGGTGCAGAGACACAGGCAATCTCCAAAGGACTGTTTAAAAAAAACAAACAAACATTTTTTTATGGAGTCCAGCTGCGCTGTAGAGCTGCCTGCATTGTTGTTGATGATTATTATTACCCACCTGACTGCGTGCAACTCACAACCCCATACAGCATGTCTGACCTCTCGGGAGGTGGTATCTCCATTTTGAAGTGAGCATCTTTAATTTTGTTTCTTTCAGGGAGCATAGTGAGTGTGGGAGACCCTAAGAAGAAATACACCCGATTTGAAAAAATTGGCCAAGGGTAAGTCCAATCATAGTTATCTACACAAAAACACGGGCTGGGTGTTTTTGCTGGTAAAATATCAAGTGTGAGTCTGGGCAAGCTCCAGACACACTCAGACGCTGCATTTAGATTCTCCCGTCTCTCACTTCTCATCAGTATTTTAGCTGTGGCCGGAGGGAATCATTAAAGACACCTTGCTGCGGGCAATGTCTTATCTGCAGCAAGGAACGGATCGTGGACAATCTGCTGTCCCTCCAGTGTGCAGCATTTATTTTCTTAGAAGAAATCATTTTTATGTGTCTCAAAATAATGTAGCCACACTAAAGAAAGAAGAAAAAAAATATTCTGTCTCAAAGAGCAACTTGCCAAATGATAGTTGTCATATAAATAAAAGCTCTCAATAGCATTTCTGTCAAACATTTTGCTAAAGATGTCAGTGATCAGGAATAAAAAAAAAGAGTTTAGAAACTTAAACCCATGCAAAACAAAATAAAGGAATAAATCGGTAATAAAGGCAGTGCAGATGTGCAAAGCACTTAATGAGGAAACACACCACCTGCCTGCTGACAGACTACTCTGGGATCCTGCAGGTTTTATTTACTGAAAATAATCTACCAAGCTATTCCCTTTTGAAACCCTTACTTCACTTGTCCTAAATAGGAGTGATCTGAAATAATTCCTATGTGAGGAGACAAGAACAAGAGAAATTACACCAAAATGAGGTATCAGATGTGCATTTTAAATAGACAGACTGCCTCCTCAGTCCAAGTTCCCTATGTTGTAATTCCGGCAGGGCTAATGCCATGTGGGTAAGACCAGGGTTGTGCTGCTGCTTGCGTACGGCAGAAAGCTGTGTACTGACATCAGGAGATGGTTTTCTGCCCTAACCCGCTGTGAGGTTTGAACCCAGGGTAGCACGTTGCTGACCGAGAACTGATAAATACTGAAGAAAACCAGATGCTCTCATGCTCTTTCTCCGGCAGGCTTTATAGCAGATATATCTTACTTGATAAGACGCTGGTGGGGAGGGGTTTCTTCTCCATTTGTTGTAGGCAACCCTTTCTGAGATTCCAGCTTGCTTTCTACCTGCAGCTTTGGTTCTCACTGTCACTGTATGTCAGTGGGCACTCAGAGCTGTGCCAGTCTCTCAAAAGATAAGTGTCAGCTGAAGGCGTGAGATTCAGATTAAACACGTGTGAACAGATTCTTGCTGTCACTGTCGGAAAACGACCGTCATCCTCACTCTTTTATTTTGACGCTGCTGGGAGTGAGGTTGTACAAAGGTACCGCAACAACTGGTGGAAAACAAGTGGCTAAGACCTGCCCTAAAAGGGTACCTAAGCAGATGTCCTGCAGCCAGAAGGTTGCGTGCCCTTCTTACAGAGGGGTGTGTTGCTGTAACCACCTCATGGCTTTAATGCTGCAGCTTGATTTAGACAGCTGGGGAAACACACTAAGGAAAAAAAGTCGTTATAGCTAAACCCTGCATTGGATGTCTTGCAGATCTGCATTGCTATTGCAGTGAACAGCTGAACGTGAGACTGTTTTGACACCTGTTTTTTGGACTCCAACTACATGCAAAGCCACTTGTTGAAGACTTGCTGTAGCTTTTATCATGTAAATTAGAGTAATTCTTCTCAAATACTAAAACAGTGAGTGCGCTCAGTAATGCACTTCAGATTATTTCATCCTGCAGTATGTAAAGGAGGTGCTTAGGCTCTCAGTATGACACTGGGGAGACGTGAGGAGTATTTTCAGTGCAGCTAATGAGTGGAGGGCAGGAGCCGGGGCTGCTCAGCGAAATGCAGGTAGCAACTTTTAACGTAAGGAGGAGTGAATCGACCAGGCAGTAGCACCTCGTGGCTCCATACAGTTGGTAAGTTAATAAACAGTGGGATGCTTTCACAGCCACTTTGCAGTGAACAGTAATTAGCAGGCCTGTGCTGAAGCATGGGCCAGCTTCAGAGCTGAGTCTGTGGTTTGTAATTTGTCTCTGGTTTAGGACTGAAAACGTTGCTGACATTGGAGGAAACTTCGTTAACTAGGGCTTGGCAAAGAGGCTGCGTTTGCTCAAGCTGTGCTTAGCTCTTGCTAAAGACAAAGCAGTGTGGAGCCATGAGCAGCATGGGTTCAGGGCTTCTATTTTTTCTTTCTTGTTTTTTTTTAAACTTGTGTTGCACTGCATCATAGTTACACAGATCTAAGTCCTGGTACTTGCCTAACTGCATTAAAACAGAGATGGTACAGAAGAGTTTGAAAGTTAGATACAGATCAGAAATTATAGCTGCTTAGAAGTAAAAGTCCCTAATACAGAATCACAGAGCCCTTGCAATTAATTCACAGCTTTACTTAAATTACTCACCTTTATCTAAACTCTTCACAGATGGCCTGAGGCATAGCAAAATGTGCCCTCATTTAAATGGCTGTTTTAAAATAAACCCTGACAGAACTTTACTCAGGAGGTGTAGCACAGTGTTAGCAAATCTGAATAAATGGTGTTGGCTTTTTATGAAAACAAATTGGATTAATCTCAACAATTAGTCATAGGCAAATGCATTTGCATTTATATTAAAAGAATACATAGCATGCCCAATGATAACATTGTTCTCAACACTGGTATGCGATCTCTGATGCCTGTTGAAATAAAATTTCTCAGAAATGTTTCTGCCTACAGGTAAACAGAAACAAACTGGGTGATCATGCAAAAATGAGCAAAAGGATTTTGTATTTTCAATCCATGGGGTGTTAGCCAGGTGCATGTTCCCACATCTTAGAATCCCCACCCTGGCGCTCCCGTGGCTCACTGTCCATGCACACACAGGCTTCATGAACGATGGCAGTGTAAGCCTGGGGCTTAGCACAGAAGGAAGCCCCAGCAGGGTTTATAAGCCCACAATTGCTTTTAAACCCAAAGGGATTTCCTCTGATCATGGCCCTTTTGGCCCTTCACAGCCTTGCAGGGGAGGAATGGCTTTTAAAGAGAGGCGGATGGCAGGCAAAACCCCTCACTCATGTTTTGGTAGCCCTACACTAGCACCTGTGTCTGCTGAATGGCTCTTGACAAAAAGAAGCTGTTTTGGGTTCTTCTGTTCGGAGTCATTCTCAAAACCAAGAACGCGAAACAGGAGAATATTTTCCAGAGATTTTGGGGAGGGGGGAAGTATGTAGAAACAACTCCCTCCATAAGTTTTGAACTAAAATAATGTAGGGCGTACATTTGGGATTCACACCAGCCCTTTCTCTTCACGTTGGCCATGAGCTGGTTATCTTGGATGCAGAGGGCCGGCAGGTGGCTGTGCCGTGCTGCCAGGAGTGAGCGCGGGCGGTTTACAAACACTGCCGGCAGCAGAGATGGCCTAGCTGGGCTTGTTTTCACCCAAAGGCACTAAAACGCTTTTCATTTGTTGGCCTGTGTTTTGTTTCTAGGGCATCAGGAACTGTTTACACAGCAATAGATATTGCCACAGGACAAGAGGTAAGTGCCGGCAGCCCCAGCTGACTCTGCAGGTATCCAGTGCTTTCCCCTCTGGCAGGAATTGTGGATGGGGTTTTCAGCTTGCCAGCAGCCGGGTGGTGCAGAGGCTGTTCCTCCTGAGCACGGACTGGTGTCAGCCTACAAAACACATCGCCTGCCATCTTCAGCTCCTTGGTTCTTTAAGGCCACCGTGGGTCTGTGCCTCCGTAACTAAACACTTCCTGGGCCATCCATTTTCCAGCAGCTGTTGCACTGAGGTGGTGATTAATGCCTGAAAAGGTGCCCGTGAACTCATGGGCAGGGGGGTCCTGGTCCCCCTGAAATCAGTAAGAGCCTCGGTGCTCTCTGTGCTTGGACTGATGCTGCACCCTTAGCTTTTAGGGCCAGTTGTACGAGATGTGTTTTCTTATACTTCATCTTCTGAACACATCTTTGCTCTCCACAGTATTGTTGGTCCATCCTGGTACCGTGTTACGGCTGTCATCCCTGAATGGGCATTTCAATAGAGAGAAATCTATAAAGAAATGCCAGCAAGACTGATTTAAAAAAAAAAAAAAGAAGTGTTTTTTATTGCTAGTGTAAATGTATTGCGTTAGAAAATCTTATCCCTGCTCCCAAGTGTGGATGCAGTTGTGCTATTACAGAGAATATTGGTCTGAGTGTAATTTAACTCCAAGTGTTTCCAGCATAAAAACTGTCTGGGGGCCTGGCCCCAGTTGTAAAACCTAAAGATCTGTAACCACAGGCCTTGGGGAACCCTCGGGGTGTTCACAGCTTCCCCTATTGCTGTGAGGAATAAATAGCTTTATTACACTGCTTGCTTTTGGACAGCCCTTGTCCTTACTAAGAACTACCAGAAGCAAGGGAAGGAGGGGCAGTGCCATCCTTCAAAGAAGGACACGCTCGGTCTGAATTGCCAAAGACATGAATGCAAGCAGCTGACGGTCACTGCCACCACCCAGTCCCAATTTATCTTAATCACCAATTCAGACAGCAATACTGTTTAGCATTTTTTCCATCATGTGTCTCATCTTCAAAGGATAATACAAGAACTAATTAAGGAGAGATCGTGTTCAGGATGCAGTTTGGTGTTTTAGTTGTTCTGAAGCTGGCTGGCACTCACCAAAATGGGAAGATTCGTATCCAGGGCAAAGATTTCCTAAAAGCTACGCTCATGTTTAGCTGGTGTTGGTGACAGCCCACGATGCTACAAGGCAATGTCAGGCTCACCCTGGCAAGAACTGGTTGCAGGGAAGTGGGAGCCAAGGGGTTGAGAAACAAATCTGGAAGAAAAGCACTGTTTATTCTCACAGTCCCGGTAGGGACTGATTTATGTGGCATCTTACCAATCGTTTCCTTTTTCAGGTTGAGGCAGAGGCAGGGTAGGTATGATGGTTTAGAGCAAATTTTGGTGTCTTAGGCCCTTTGCTCTTTAGGGGTATGGTTTAAGATTTCTGATGTATCATTTTTGCTTGTCAGTGTGAGATTCCAGTGATTCCACCCACCTCCAGTGATGCTCTGTACAGGAGGACACTTTATAACTAAAAATCTAAAAGCCCTGAGCCCTGCTCATAACCCTGAGTGTGTCCATAAAATACCACAGAATGGATTCTTTTCTTTAAAGCCAGATTATTGCAAATCTAAACTCTGTTAAAAGATAAGAATTACCAGCTGTTTTTTATATATTTTCACAGTAACAGAATCACTTGCTGCTTGCAAAACATGCATAAATAATAATGGTGGTAATAAAATAAGGCTATCTTAAAAGAATGTAGGTCCAGAGAGTGCTATTAGAGATTTTTGGTTGTTCGTTTAAAGACTGTTTTTACAGATTTTATAAGGCAAGATATATATGACCACGTGTAACTAGCACGCAAGCAAGTAGAGAAATAGGGTGTTGTAACGTAAGTTACTGAGCTCTAATGTCTAATAACAAGACAGTTTGGCACAGCTCTAATAGATCGCTCCAAAAACACTCTGTGTTCACTCTGATCTTGTGCAACAGACTATTCACGTTAATGCATTGTTTTCACTGTCGTTTTAGGTGGCCATAAAGCAAATGAATCTCCAACAGCAGCCCAAAAAGGAACTAATTATTAATGAAATCCTGGTCATGAGGGAAAATAAGAATCCCAATATTGTTAACTATTTAGACAGGTAAGTACTTCTGATGTTGTCACCAGAATGTTCATTTCCATATTGAAACTCAAAGATGAAGAAAAGCCTTTGGTTACTCACAGAAAACAACTCTTTATCCATGTATAATTATGTGTATTTATATATTTATGTGTATATATGCATAAAAATATATGGGAGGAGACTGGTCTTTATGTGCATTAATCTTTTCTGGCGTATCAGAGCATCACAGAACGGTTGCAGTAGGCAGGGACCTCTGGGCCCATCTGGTCCACCCCCTGCTCCAGCAGGGCCATCCTGAGCAGGGTGCTCAGAAGCTTTTGAAGTTCTCCAAGGGGGAGACTCCACAGCCCCTCTGGGCAACCTCTGCCAGTCATCCATAGAGTAAAGAGGTGCTTCCTGATGTTTAGACAGAGTATGGAGTTCAGAGCGTCTTTTCAAAGACCTCGATCAACCACATCTTACTAAAACTGCCTGTATCTCCACCTCCACCCTGTTTTTAAGTTGGTCATGTTTTCTGCATATTATCATAAATGCAGACATATCGGTCTATAAATTATTTCTCTTTGGCTGTTCCAACCAGTTTCCATTGCAGTGGATTCCAGGAAGAGTAGGTTCTTGTTTCCAGACACACATAATTTGTCAGGTTTTAAACTGTTTTCCCTGTTTCTGAATGTATTTGTATAAGGTCTTCTAAGCTGTTGACCAATTTCTGTCTGTAGCACACACTCTCCCACTGCCACAGACAACTATGAAAGTTGTCATCTTGTTCCTGGAGTTAATCAAGGTGTTTATGTATACGTTAAGATGATGAACCAGATGATCTGATATGTTACAGTTCAACATTCATCTTTGCCTTTACTGAATCACATTTTTCACTTGCTTGCCATCTAAGACGTCTGATTTTTCACTTAGGTGCATTTCTCATTCGGGCTGCACAGTTTCCACGTACTCTATAGCGTAGAAGGAATGTCCATTCATTTCATTTAAAAATGAACAGGAATCAAAGCCAACTGCTGTAATTTTCATAAGACAATTCAGCAACACACATTTATCTCAAAGCCATTGTTTTCTTGTTTCAGCTACCTAGTAGGCGACGAGCTCTGGGTGGTTATGGAATACTTGGCTGGAGGCTCTTTAACTGATGTTGTTACAGAGACGTGTATGGATGAAGGACAGATAGCAGCTGTGTGTAGGGAGGTAAGGGATCCTGTCTGCACTTCTGATTACTTGGACAGAGTGGTACTTTGAAGCAGGTGCAAAGAACATGAGTGGTTTCGTGTCCAGATCTTTGCTTCTGTGTTGCTTTTTTAATATGGCAGAAGAAAGAGCATCTTAAATGAACTGCCAGCCAGAATCACTACGCTTAGTAGACTCTGTTACTGCACTGTTAGTGTATTCTCTCTTGTTTTGTGTTTTACTGTTCTCAACTTTGCCTCTTTAAACATTTGCCTGGAGCATGTCCATACTGCATTCCTTGCCTGTAAAAGCAAACATGTTGGTGGCAGAATTTTAAAATAATAGCAAAGAAAAATAGAGGCTCATTTATCACGGTCCTGAGCTTAAAAGGGTAGCATTCCACCCAAAGTGGTGTTTGCTTCTGAAAAATGACTAGCATGTTATTTCCAAATCTGCTTTAGAACCTAACAATAAAATCTTTGTCATGCAACCTTCCACCTAAAAGGGATCCACTTCATACTGAAGAAAGTGACTTTTCTTTTGGCAAATAATAGTTTGTCATATGGATGGACATGGCACATTCATTTTAACAGCAGTCATTCAGTCTGTGCTTTCAGGGGATAGTCTGTAACAATAATTGACATTTCTTTTTCAAAAGCTCATGTGCCTTCGTTTAGAAAGTTATTATTCTAGTAGTGTTGAAGCAGCAAGCTATACCTCCTGAAAACAGAGTGTTCTGCCATTACTCTCAACTCATCTAGAAATTAAATCTTTTAGAACTATTTCTGTTATTGTGTGATGAAATCGAGTCATTAATTTTTACCCTTATGTTCTTTTTTTTTTTTTTTTTTAATCTATCAGTGCCTGCAAGCACTGGATTTCCTTCATTCAAACCAAGTGATTCACAGAGACATCAAAAGCGACAATATTCTTCTCGGAATGGATGGATCTGTCAAATTGAGTAGGTGTTCTTCGTCAGGCACAGCTCTCCCAGGATTGGGGTGTGGGGCTGCTTCTGACTGCCTGCCAGTTATCCAGAGGGGGTGCCTATGATGGTGTCCTGACCGCTGCTTAACGCTAAGGGCTTTTCCATTACTTATTCTAACACACAGAGAAGTACAGGAAGAAGAAAGATGCAAGAAAAAACACTGCCTTTTATTTGTGCATGCCCCTTCCAGAGACCAGAGTTACAGTCTAAAGCCCCAAGTGCACAATAGTCACTGCAGAGCAAACAGACACTGCTGCTTTCCTAGCTAGATTCAACATCACGTTCTTAGCTATAAACCAGGGATTTTAACTTGGTTTCATAATTTTAAATGGCTTTAACAATACTTTTTTTTTTTTTTTTTCTCCTCAGCTGATTTTGGCTTCTGTGCTCAGATCACCCCTGAACAGAGTAAAAGGAGCACAATGGTTGGGACTCCTTACTGGATGGCACCAGAAGTGGTGACACGAAAAGCATACGGTCCCAAAGTGGACATCTGGTCACTCGGGATCATGGCAATAGAAATGGTGGAAGGAGAACCGCCTTACCTTAATGAAAATCCTCTCAGGGTAAGATGCCAATAGAATCAGACACTACTGTCTTTTTAAGCTGCCCTATGTTTAGACATAAAATCCCAGTCACGTCAGCTTGGACTAGTTCCAGCAAAGGCTGCTTCTAAAAATGTCAGTGGAGTGTATCAGCACAGACTCTGGCTTTGGAGACGTAAATGGGAGAACCTCAAAAGACAAGTAGGATGGAGCCAGTTCAGAAGTTTGTCATTTTTGTCTTCAGTGATCCTTAAAATTTCTCAGGCGTTGTTGGAAATGTGTTTTAGCTGTACCTCTGACGCCAGGGATTTCTCAGTGGCAAGTTTCTCGAGCTGATGAATTTTTCTGAAACAAGCTTCAACTACACCTGCAGGCAGAAGTATTTTCAAACTCAGATCAGTGTAGATCAGTCACCTGATCCTTTCCGGAGGTGTCAGAGTAATACAGTAATTATTGATTTCTAAATTGTTAATTTCTAAAATGCACAGAAACTAATGCATTGTTATTTTGAAGTTTTCGTTTATCCAAACTCTTAAAATGAAACAGCCAATTCTTATTCAAGTGTGCAATAAAGAAGGAAGGTACACCAAGGAAAAAACTTATGGCTGATAGCTGAAACAGTTAAATGCTACAAAGTTAATTCCTGGTGGGAGGCAGGAATCTATGAAGAACTTAATTTTGTACCTGTGTACATACATATGTAATTTTTGGTAAGGCTAGAACTAAACCACAGCATGACCTTTAGGTTTTCTCATAGTGGTGAGGCTGCAATTCCTCTGGCAGCCCAGGCTGTGTGCTGCAGACTGAACAAACAGCACAACCTGGCCATGCTGTTTAAGAAAGGAACATGACAAATACACAATCTTTTGTCTTCTACTTTTTATGAAAAAAAGTTTTCTGTGTCATTATAGAAGACCTGTTTTGGTTTTGCAGGTGCCCTGGGGTTTTGGGCTCCAGTGCACTCGTGTATGTGCTGTGCCACCATGTGAAAGGGTGTAAGAAATGGGTTTGGGTTCAGACTGATGTCAAACAAGCGGAGTGCACCTTAGCTGGTAGACAGCAGGCCTGTCACTGCAGACCAGTTTTACCTAGAAAGGCTTTTGCACATCACCAGTTCTTCTTCAGTTTCCTGCAAAGAGAAGGTTCCACATTCCACATGCATCCCGGGGGGACCCTTGCAAAAAAAACAAACATATATTGTATATGGCAGCAAAAACATAAAGATAATGAGTGTTGTTACTGGTTTGGATGCTGAAAACTCCTTGCTTCCTTAAACTTAGCTGTTAATTAGGGCTCCTCAGGACACGTCAGGTCAGCTGTTAAAAAGGTAACTGGATTTCCCACCACATTCACATTCAGTTATTCTTGGTACTGCCCAGACTAAATTGGAGATGGTGTTCTTCTCCATACACACCTCATCTCCTGCAGGAGTTGAGATCAGTGTGGATGCTTACAGGTCCAAGGTATATTCAGGTGTCCGAGTAAAACTGGCAGATTAAAATCAGGCATCTGAAGTTGGTACCATCTGCATCAGCTTTCCTGGCTTCTTTGCAGAGGTTGTTGCCCCTGAGCAAGGAGCAGTGAACAACTATTGATGGAGTGAGTGCAGTTCCCCAGTTACCAGCTAGTTCTGTTAAGGTTAATCCATCCCAAACAGGACAGGATCTGACCTGCTGTTGTATGTAGAGTCTAAGACTCCAGAGGTTGCATCCAAGCAGGAAGGTTATAGGCAAGACCTGTTTTTAGAGCTAAGTTTTTAGCGGATGATACACAGTAGTTGTTGCAGTTACTAATCTCACTGTGACCACATTCAGGGAATTCTGAAAAGCCTGGAAGCAAAAGGCTGCTCTCTTATTTTTATGAATGATTGTTTTAATAACGTAAGGCATGCAGGTGCTTCAGTTACTGGCACTAATTTAAATTCATCAATAAATTATAAGGGCACTAAAGGATCATTAATCATAGCTTTAATAGCAGTTTTTGTGTAGTCACATTTGTTGTTTTCCAGACATAGAGCAAACATTGCTCGGGTCCCTTCCAGCCTTCGCAGAACTCACAGGCAGGAACCATTTTCCAGCCATGACAGTCCTGGATATTCCTGTGATGGTATTTCTTTTCTCTCACTGTGATTTCCTGCCATCAGGAGTACTCCTAGGCCCTGAGGGACAATGCAGTGAATATCCTTCAAAATGCACATTGGACCTCCCCAGCTTTAATTAAAAAAGGAGAAAAAAAAAAAAGGCATTTCCGTTTGCTTTCTCATTTATTAACTGCAGTACTTAACTTTCCCTAACAGCTGCAGTGTGTGTTCCAAATGCTGTGGATCTTCTACAGTTTCAGGCTTCCAAGTTGTCTGTATATTGTTCCTGCAGCGTATTTCTGATAACTTTGAGGTACTATTTTCAGAGACTGCAGCTAAAATTGCATGCTGACTCTTTTTTCTTATTTTTTGGTAAGCTAACAAATCTATGAGCTTACTGCTCCTTTGCAGCTACTGCAAACATTGATTTCCCTTGACTGTACTTGTTTTTCTTTACTGGCTGCATCACAGGAAACCAAAAGGTACATAATCAGAAGGTACTGCAGATCCCCATAGACCTTTTCTGTTCTTGTAGAAATAATTAAAATGTGCAATACTCGAAATATTTAAAAGGTAAAATAATAGCTAAAGATGACTTTCTCATGACTCATACATTGTGAAGAAATGAGCAAACAGAAGAGCTTCGTTCATCCTGACACTCCTGTTTCACAGTCAGCTGAATGTAGCTGGAACAAAAATTTCAGGTTTGACGTCAGTGCTGTATTCCTTCACTGCTGGAGAATTAAATCCCTTGGGTAGCACAGCTAAATGCAGTGAGGACAGGCACTCCAGCTCCCCACTGTGCCATGTGGCTGAGGTCAGCTGCAGACAAGCAGGATAGGACTGATTTTGTGATACTTCTGTTGTGGGGAAAGTAAAGAAACATACTTATATTGTTTTTACTCTGGGATGGTTCATTTGCCTTTCTAGGCCTGGAATTTTTTCCTCAGTACATAAGAGGAGAACAAAGGCAATTTGGTCACAGTCTGTTTGAATGCCAGCAGTGTGGAGCTGTTGTTAGCATGGCAGAGCTGTTCGTGAGAAGCCTAGGCCTATTCTTATTATTGCTGTACATTTTTGGACATACTCTGCATGTCCAAGTCTGAGCAGTTCAGAATATCTTATGCTTCTAAGTAACATCTTCCAATAGCAGAATTAACTCAACTCTTATCTTCTGAGCATGTTAAAAGTGAACTGTATTCCATTATGTTTACCATATGTTTTGCAAAATTAATTATAATTCCTTGGCCTGAAGATTGGAAAAGGAGTACCAGGAAGACTTGCTGAGCTGCATGAATACTGTTAGCTGTGAAGTGTCCTTTAATCTGCCTGAGAAAGTTGAGCCTAGCTTACGCTAGATGCTACTGAGGAGAAGGCCTGGGATTTTCAAGTGTTTGGAGGGGCCAGTGCAGTGACTGCGCATTCAGATGGGCATTTATACACGTGGAAGAGAACTCACAGAGGACTCAAACCTTAACACAAACACTCCCAGTTCTCAGGTTAAACACTGTTTTCTGAGTTGTTTCTACCTCTTCTGTGTGTGGTGATGAAATGTGAAACAAGTGTAAGAAATTTAATGTTCTCTTTACTAAAAAAAAGCTTTTCTAAAATCCCATCTCCATTCTTCTCAATGGGATGCTTGCCTGAAACATGAAGATTATAGTTTAAATGAATATAGTCTATTCTGCTTCTCGTCTTTTTTTGCTGAAGGGCTTGGTGAACATACTTATTTCTTAACTGAAGCCAATTTCTCCGTGTCACCAAGCATGAGCTTTCAATAACCCATCTGCCAAAACCTCCCATTTCTTCCCTGGCAATTTCTGGGATGGGTCATTATTAGTCCATTTACTTGAGTATCACAATTTGCATAAGGTTACCATAGGGCTGGAATTGCTCTTGGCATTGTTACACTGGCGATACGATGGTGTTGAGAGTGTTTTGAGATGTAATTGCAGGTGGCTCCTGTGTGCCCAGTTATGCATTTTCTTCTTAATATAACTGTTCATGCAACTTACGCTGTGTTGAAAATGATGTTCCAAATATTTTTGTTCCTTTTTTCATCCAGTTACCATATATATCAAGAACAGAACTAAAAATTTGGCTACTTTGGTTTTATGGAAGCTGTGCTTTATGGACCAGTGAGCACAGCAGAAATATGTTTTATGTAATAATCCTTTGAAATAATACAGTTAGACCCAGTTCACTCTTAAAATAGCTCGTACAGCTAGTGTCAATACTTACAGAAGCAAAATATGCTTCTGCTGGTGTAGTTCATATTAACTAGGTCAGCCAATGAAATCAGCTGTCAAGGCAAAATCATACTGATGTTGGAATAGCTGTGTCTGCATCAGGGTTGCTGTTTTTGTTGGGATAGCAAAATTGTCTCTAATCCTCTGCCAGGGAGGAAACTGCTGGTGGAGACGGGACCTTAAAAATGGGGTCCGTGTGAGCAGCTAAGGAGCTGAAAGAAACAGGTGGAGTCCTGTGTTTCCCTTTCTTCCAGGCGCTGTATCTGATAGCTACAAACGGGACACCGGAGCTGCAGAACCCTGAGCGACTCTCTGCCGTGTTTCGCGACTTTCTGAACTGCTGCCTGGAGATGGATGTGGACAGGAGAGGGTCTGCCAAGGAGCTTCTGCAGGTAAGGTGGGAAATGGCTGCAAGTGAAATGGCTGCAATATATAACGATGTGCTCATCAGCTAAATGTGAAGGCGTCAGACTAATCCCCCCGTATTAGTCTCCAGACTTGATGCTTCTTAAACAAAAGTAGTATTTTCATCTATATTCAGTTCTGCACAGTAACAAAACGACTGAACTGGAGTGGCCCCTGCTTCAGAGGCAGAAATGGCATTGCTAACTTGTGCACACAGGAACCCAAGGAAATCAGCCACAGCTGAGTTGTCAGAGATTTGGCTGTGGGAAGGGAAGGGCTTTGGGGTGCTCCCTGTGAGCATCAGAGAGGTCAGCAGAGGGACTGCCTCAGTTTACCTGTCCTGCCCCCATTGAAGGTTTCTGCCACTGAAGTAGGGACGGCTGAATGAGACTTGTCACAGCACCATTTGCTGCCTGGCATAGCTGAGTAATGAGAGCTGCTACTGGTTTACTGCCAGGTTTCGTGGTGGGTGTGAACTGTGGTAGATACAGAGCTTTGTAGCATGTGCTCCTCGGCTGTCCCTGCTGTGAAAGTGCCAGTCAGCACAAGGAGGGGTAGGGGATGGAGCAAACAGCTCCCACTGCAACCCAAAGCTAGGTCCCTCAGTGCTCTATCCCTAGTCTCCCTGCTCCAGTCCTAAAGCCTTAAAAATAAATAAATAAATAAATAAATAAAGCCTAAAAGCCTGGACCTCAGTGGCCTTCAAAGCACCACAGAGGCCTAAATACCATTTGGGATAACCATTTCTAGAGGTATTGGAGTTCCCTTGGGAATAGCTCAAGCCTCTAGTCCTTTTTTTTTTGACAACTAAAACAGCCTGTGTCTTTAGAAGACAGGAACCTAAGTAAGTATTTGAAGTTTCCTAAAAGAATCAAGGCTCTGGAGCAGCAAGAAACATTCCCAGAGGGCCAGCAGGGCAAAAATCCCAGCAAGCTGAAGACACTTTGATAAATGGATTAATAAGATGATGTGCCGTGTTTGTCCATGATAGCAAGGGTACTGGACATGAAGGCACAGATGGTACCGTCAGTCCTATTTCTGTGTATTCCTGGTACCAGAGGAATAATGCTTGAGTCTGTAACTGAGTTTGGAAAGTAATGGTTGGTTTCTTTCTTTCCTTTGGGCAGCATCCATTTTTAAAATTAGCCAAGCCTCTTTCCAGCCTGACTCCTCTGATCATTGCAGCAAAGGAAGCAATTAAGAACAGCAGCCGCTAGTGCTTCAGGCTGGCTTTCTCCCATGCCAGCTCCCTCCAGAGCAGGACTGAGAAAAAAAAAACTCTATAAAACCTCAACGCTTCTGCTGCAGGATGGATGGATGGATGGACAGACCAACAGTCGCAGTCATGGTGGTAGGAGGGGAGAACAACTGTTCTCCAGTCCCTCAATGAGTAAAAACTTATCACGTGTCTTCTTCCTGCTTTCTGGCTCCTTAATTTATTTTTTAAATGAAACAGGGCTTAAGACAGAGAGGTAATGACAGAAAATGCTTTGCTGCTTCAGCCATTTCTAAGGTAAAGCAAATGCAGTTGGAAGATTCCCTTCCTTCTTTCCCTGTGAATAAGCTGTACATTCACTTTTAAATTGTCAATTGTTTCTTAAAGATGCAAAGTCCCTTTTATGTTATTTTTTTTATATGGTTTGGAATTGGAGAAGGGTCTTCTTCATTCATAACTCCAGACTGCACTGCCTTTTGAATACAGTCCACTCGCTGGTATTTGCCCAATCATTATACTTCTAGATGAGGAAGAAAGTGAAATTGCGTTTCCAACCAAAAATGAATCAGGAGTGGAGCAGACAAAATATCCTGTTGAGATACAGGCTTTCAACTGTGAATATATCGTGTTTCTGTTCTTGGCAGTTTGATTTGTATAAGTAGTTGTAATATGGGTGAGAGTCTTACTAAAACGAGAAAGCAGAAAGATCGGTGTGCTCAGAAAGGGCTTGTGTGATGCAAAGCTGTAAGAGAGATGTGACGTGAGAGCAGGCCCAGCCTTGCTCAGCGCCGAGCCCCAGCAGATCCCTTGGCAGAGCACGGAGCAGCGTCTGCAGCCCCGGGCTGGAAGGAGGCACGAGCAGCAGCAGCCTGGTGCTGGGTGCCCCCCTTCTCCCGGGACCGGACTGATCGCCCCCGGTGGGATTAGCCCTCTTGGGTTTGTGCGGGAGCAAAGGAGGGAAAAACCAAGCTGGGCGGTGCTGCCACTTGTGAGGATGCCTGCTCCTGTCTTCTTGTAGCTCCTGGGAAAGGTCGGTAGCACCCGTGCCCCTCTTGGCAGAGGGGAAGGCAGCCAGACCGCTCTGCGGGCTCCGTGCAGGTGAGTGTCCTTTGGGCGCACGAGTGCTGTCACGGGAACTGCGACGCTGGTGCAAAGGAGTGACGGCTTCCAGGGTTCGGTTCTGCCTGAGCCAGCGCCCCAGACAACTTGGGAAGAAAGTGCATTTAAACCTGAAGCCTTGCCCTGAGCAAGAGCAAAGGTACGAAATGCAGAGTAGATTGCAGAAACATTTCGAGCCATAAAACCCGCCTGCTCTCTGCTCTCCTGCATACAGCAGGCACTGCTGAATGCAGTTCTGAGTTGCTGAGGGAGGGCGAATCCTGGATGTGACTGAGGATTGCGCTCGCCTGGTCAGCTGATCTATAAGGGAGCAGAGTAGTTCTAGTATGCCGTTTGTGTTTTATTTATTCTTTTCTGAAAGAAAGATGGAGTGCGGCTTCACTCAGAAAAAGCATTTTGTATGGGTTATTTGTTGCTGTACTTTATTGGTACAACTAATCAAAGACCTCCAAAACAGCATTTAAATCAACACTTACCTAATGAGCAAAAAAATGTGTAAAACAGCTTTCTGCTGTAGTCTGTCATGTTTAGGCCTGGTCCTGCAAGGGGCTAAGCAGGCTTTAAGGTACTAAAAACCTTCCCGTTTTGCCGGTATGAATGAAGGATGTTTGGGCTACTCTTGAATTAGGCTATTAGCTTGTTTGGTTTTGGTTTCTTATTTAGTCACAGTCTTTGTGTTGCAAATGTTGTTAATGCTGCCACCTAACCCACCCTCACTCCTCTGTCCATCCCAGTGTCCTTGCTGAGGCGATGGGAGAGGCGATGCTCGTTAGGTTACCACAGCTAGGTACAAATTAGCTTCTGGCGTCCTGGGGAGTACAACAGGTTTGATTTTCAGATACACAAATACGAAAAGATGCTGCTGGTTTTGTGAGGCTGCATTTTTCTCTGTCAGCTCAAGCTATCTACCTGGGAGATAAGCTTCCTTGAGAAAAAAAGAGCGACTGGGACTTGAGAAGGGCTGCCCTCTATTTGTAAAGCGTTAATCTGAATGAAACATGTTTGTATTCCATGTCAGAAGTGAAGAAACAAGTGACAGTCTTTCTTACCGGTAACGCTTTTAGTTTATCCTACCCACGAAGGAACAGACAGCCGTCCTTTGAAAGGAAAGCACTTTTTTATGGTACACGTTTGCTGGACATACGAGATACTTACATTGACAGACTATGCTACGTGATTGCTTTTTTTTTTCCTATTTATTTTCTTTAACAGTAAGTTTCTCGGCATCTCTAATTTCCAGAAAAAACTTCACAAGGATAACAAATTAAAATAGGAAATTGGATATTAGTATTATTTTTCTGACCATTGTATGCTCCAGAATACAGAATATTGTTGGCACTGGCTTTTTAATACAACTGCTTTAATAAGAGGCCTTAGTTTTTATTTTATTATATACTATATTTATTTTTCTTTGCATCAGAAAATCCAGAGATTTTTCTGCTAAAAAAATTCTGTGAGGCAGAAAGGATTCAACAGAAATCATCTCTGCCAGTGGTTCTTTTCCACATGAACTGTAATTGCCCAGCTGGGAATGTTTTACGTACAGGGAAGCTCACCTCCAGCATCTGGAGGCACCAGGCTTTGTGCTTGAGACAGTCTCAGGCACTAAATTCTGAGTCACTAGATACTGAAGGGTGGCAGCTGTTTTTATCATTTCCCAACTCTGATAGGAAATGTGGCATATTAATAGTAAAAAAAAAATAAAAATAATAAATCTGTCCTGAGATGTGTAAGTCTTGTACATTATTTACAGGCGCAAGTAGTAAGTTAGGATTGACAATAGTGTTGACCTTCCAGAAAGAAGAGGATAATATTATAAAATCTCTGGAATTCTCTCGGGTTTTTTTTGGACTGCTATCTTCAGATTAAGCAATTAGTTTACATATATTTTTGAAAGTATTAGAAATAGGATGTTTCTGTTTTTAAATGCATAGGTAAATGTTAAATACGTTTCAAACATTTTCATTCCAAGATTTTAAAAGACTGGTTATTTGTGTTTATTTTGAATTTCATTAAATGGTTAAAGAAAGTGAAAACAAAACAAAAAAAAATCCAGAGTTTGACTATGATTCCCATCCCTGCAGTGTGTGAAAATGACCTGTTAGCTTGCTGTGGTTTTAATGAGTTCTGGGACAGAAGCATGACAGCAGTAAAGTCAGGAAAGCTTGAGAAGCACAGAAAAGATTATTTATTTAACAAAAAAAGAAAAAGGGAAAAAAAAAGAAAACCAAAACCAATAATCATACAGAATTCCATACAGCTCCTGCACACGCTCCTGGGGGAGTGCACAGGGGGGTGGAACTCAGTGCTCTCGGGGTCTGTTCACAAACTCAGGCCAAGGTTGTGTTCCTACTTCTTGTGTCCAGCACTTCTCTAAGTACGCGTCTCCTTGCCATCTTTGGATACTGCTTGGCCACCTCACGCTACATACAAATGAAGTATTCTTTTTAGCTGTTTATGTTGGATTTCTTTGAGGCCAGTGGCTGTACCTCAGCAGGTCTTTCAGTCAGCTTCCCCCCCGTGTCCTGCCACCAAAAATGAAGCACATTCCAGTCACCACAAGAAGGAAAGTAAGTACTTATCTCTGTCCTCTAAGTGTAGGAAATGTCACCGTATCCTCTGATCTGTGGTTCCAGTATATGCTCAATGGCTTGGCCACAGAGTATCCCTCACGCTGAGCTGTACGTGTGTGCATTTCGTCGCTTAATGGATCTGCTCTAACTGGATTAAGAGACGGAGAGAGCTCTGCTAGCACCTACCATTACAGACAGGAGCCAGTTGTTCTTTGCTTGACACCCAGGGCACACACACTGATGCCAGCTTAGCCTTGCTAAGCATTATCAAGATTGCAGTCCTGCCTTCATGGTGGACTGTTGTTCCTGTATGTGCAGAACTTAAAGATGGGGTAAGCTGATGAAGGTTCATAAATATAAACGTTCAGCTTTTGTTTTTCAACTGAGTGGGTAAATACCTCTACTTTTAGCCCCCAGTTTTCAGGAAACAGGCAGAGAACTACCATCCAAGGTCTCCTCGGGTGCAGTCTGCAATTCAGGGGTCTTTAAAACTTTTCTTTGCTTGCGTCTGTCCTTGAGCTGACAGGGTGATTTCTTTTTCTGGCTGAAACTTGCAGCATCTTGCTTATACGTGTGATTTAGAGCTGACTGCCATAATCCTGGGTATGTGTCATGTATATAAACGTTCACTTTCCTGAGCCTACAAATGGATGCATGCATCTTTGGTGACAAGTCATCTCAAAAGAAAAAAAATGATACAGGAAAGACAATGAGGGATGCTTACGTGCTCTTTGTGGGTTCCTTTTGGTCTGCCATGAAGGCGGGAGCCTGCAAACTTTGTTCTCACTGCTTAACTACTCTTCCAAGCAAGTATTCATGTTCTGCTAGCATCTGACACTGAGTGAGGAAACTAGGGAGCAGTCTACCTTGTTAGAGCTGATAATATGGAAAGGTGCTCATTGTTTTAATAACCTCTGAGTACAATGCATGAGTGTGCGTGGTGTCTCGTGCTCTCATTGAGTGGCACTGCATTCACAGCTGCCTGGGGACTGTTCTTGGTTTCTGCGAGGCTCCCTAATCTTTGCCTCGCACAGCTAATGTGCCAGAGGGACTCAAAGCCCCAAGGCCACAGCTGGATGCAGTGGTCTGAGCTGGGAGCTGTTGTGAATGCAGGTCAGAAGAGCCAAGTGCACATGCATTCAAACCACAGTGCTCTGAGGGAGGTAGCATATGACCTAAGAGCATGAGTATTTGTGTGTCACCACTGCTCTGGCCTTGGCTCCTTTCAGGGGCTTGAAACAGCCAAGTTTTCCTAAGGCGAGAAACTGAAAAGGTCTTTCACAGGTCTTGCTCTTCCTAGTCTCTATGCTTGACTGTATGTTGTTCCTCTTTCTGTGCCCTCTGTTCTTCCTGCGCTCAGTGACTGCTTACCACGACTGTGTTACTGGCTCAGAGAGAGTGCTGGAAATCCTCGTTTTTCTGCCCTTTGAGCTGCCTGTTTACAGCAGCATTTTAACTCTGTAAGCCTGGTAGGGATGCAGTGTTACCCTACACCTTGTGCATAACCTCCAAGAGCCTGTGGCAAGCCCTCCCAAGTACGTGCTTGCATTGAGGGCTCCCAGATGCCACAGGCTGGCATACCACTATTGCAAACATGAGAAAAATAGCAGCAAGTGGTTGTTTTTAAAGACAGGTCCTTTTGCTGCTGAACATTCTGTATTTCATTTGTCCAGCCCAGCCATAGACTTAGAGATCAGGTACAGGCTGACTACTCCCACTGAAGTTGGTGACAATTCGGTTGTTGGCTTCCACGACAGCAGAACCTGTTGCTTAATAACTAGGTGCTGATAAAGCTCTCGTTACAGGGGGGCAGTGGTGTCCCACAGCCAAGGGAGCAGGTGGGTAGAAGGGAGCTGCTCATCGTTCTTTTTCGCCATCATGCAAAGCTTTTCATGTCAGAAGTGGGTCAATGTAGCAAATCTGAAGCATGCAATTCTCTTACATCCATGTCAGCTGCGACTTTTGACCTTTGAGGAGAAGCTGCACAGAGGCAATTGCTTTTTGTCACACTATTTATATTAGTGTTAAATAATGCTGCTAAACCAGTCTGTAGAACAGCAACAAGAAAAAAAAAAAAGCCTCTCAGCTCTTCAGGTGCAACACTCATAAGCTGCTGCTATCTGCTGTAGCAGGTGAACAAGTGGAAGGGGAGCTGCTCTAGGTGGGAACCAGTAGCAAACACTGTGTAGCCTCCAGTGAAGAGAACAACCCCTTCTTGGGTACAGCCCGAATTCACTCTGGGAGTTACTCTGGTGCACTGGTGCTGCATCTGCACTGCAGATGCCGTGCATACACAGACGTACATTTTAGGAAGATTTGCAAAAGAATTCTGCAACTCTTGACTGGATCAGGATGTAACCTACTCTAAACTCCAGTTTAGTCTGAAGCAACCAGTTTACATCTACACTGGTGTCTGCTAGATTTTTTTTTCTTCAGGGTATCCAGACAAAAGTAAACAGAGGAAGGAGCCTACATTTTCATTGTTTAACAGAAATGTATCTCATTTTGCTGTACATTCCTTTTTTAGGACATGTTATCTGTTTAAAAAAAAAAAAAGAAAAAAGAAAGAAAAGAAAAAACAGAAAAAAAAGAAAAAGATAAAAGATAAAAAAACAAATGTGTAGTGAAAAATCTTCTGTAACTTTGGATTAAGAGGTAATTATGATCTTTTTAAAAAGAGAACTAAGTTATTTACTTTGTAAATGTGCTGATGGCATGGATCCATCTTACTGACCTCAGCATCTTTTTTTTTTTTTTTTTAAAGATTTTGGGTTTTGTTTCCAATATTAAGTTATTTTAAATTGTGGTTGAAGCAATAGAAAATTGAAATATGGATTGTGCATGACTGTGTCTTGAGTGTAAAAATATTGCAGTTTGAAACTTGGACCTAAAGTATTGCAAATAAAAGTTATAAATACAAGTGAACTGTGACTGCAGCTTTTCCTAACAAAACAGGCTCAGGGCTGGCTGAAGATACAACAGCCTCAATCATCTGCAGTCAGAAAGACTTCATCTGTTTGGCTGTTTGTGCTTTTAGCTTTCACCTGTGCCACCAGAGTATGATGTTATGGAACAGGACTTACCTTCTACAAGCCTGTATTTACTCTGCCGCTGGAGCTTCCTTTGTCCACGACAGCAGACAGACAGTCTTTTTACTGCTCTCATTTGCAAAAAGCCATGGAGTGCTGTGACTTTTCAATGTGCTCTGTCTCTGTTGCCCCATGTTTACAAAAATAACACCCCTTCGTCATGAATATGGAGAGTTACACATTAGCCACCTCACCTGCCTGTACCAGCATCTCATAAATCTTAAAAACTGCTTACTGAACACCATTCACTTCAGTTCTTGTATGGCTGCTCAGAGAAAGCAGCAACAAACTCACCTGGCCAGATTTAAAGCAATGCCACATTTAAAGGTGTATGAGCAATCTCAGCTCTCCTCCTGTGTGTACTGGGAGTCCCTTGTACTGCTGCATGGCTGCCCTGCATCCCGTAACTGCTCTGTCTTAGAAGGCTTCCCTGGTATTTGCTAATGGTGGAGGAAGGTGGGGAAGCAGAGGCACCAGCCGTGTGCTGTAGGGGCATGTTAGCTGGCCTTCTCTGTCAGACGTCAGCCTGGCCTCTGTGCTATGTCCCATCTCTCCACTTTGTGCTCAACTCACACCTGGATGTTGATGCCAAGGCTGCACCTACCTCTAGGCCCACCTCAAAGGCCTTCTCCAGCCCCGCTGTGGCTCTCACTTTCACAGGGCATTGTGCTGGCTGCCTGCCTCACTCAGCCACAGTCCTGCAGCTCCAGCACCTCCTGCTCCCACGCTGTGCATCCAGTGGCTCCCCTGCTGCTGCTGTGGGTCACCTGGGTAAATAGGGGACAAACACTGCAGTGACAGCACCCACTGAATGCCAGCGGCTCACCAGCCAGGCACACGGGAAACCTCCCAACAGTGCATGCAGCACGGCTAGCAAAGGGCTGCACGTTGGTCTCATAACACCACATGGCTGTGAGCATGCATGCCAGTGCCTGCACGGGTGCACGCAGACATGAGCCCCTTATAAAACTTTCTAACACGAAGAGAGCTAGCATTTTGTGTGTGTGTGTACATAAAAATAAAAATAAAATAGGTAGCCCTCTCCCACAGACCCTTATGGGGGGAGTCTCTAGCAATTTACATGTACTTTACATATATGTACACATGCAGCTGTAGATATACATAAAAAGGAACGCCTTAGCTAGCTATGCAACATCACTCAGCAGCTCTCGCTCTATAAGACATTTATGCATAGAGAGCATGACAAATAACAGTTGTCTCCTGTTAGTTACATATACTATGTAGTATACATGTATTTTATAAATATATATAAAAATGTGCACACATACATATTTAATATTATGTAATACACCTATAGGTGGCAAGAGTTTTTAGATTGTTATATAAGGGTCTCTATAGTGTGTATGGGTATATACAATAGAAGTAGCTAGCGAGCGATTGATAGAAACACAGAAGGGCACACTCTGGATGTACTTACAGCACTACACATAAATGTACATACCATGTAGCATATAGTTAAAAAAGGCTCTCACAGAATGAGAGCAGTACCCATATGTAACTCTTTCTCTGGCCCCATATAGACAATATACACACATTAAATATATACACTTATTATAGTTACACCAAGGCAGAGCACACCTTATGTAACTACATAACGCTCTCTAGCTCTTCACATATTTATATAGAATCATAGAGTGCTTTAGCTATCTACATATACATAAAATAAACACACACACACACACATATATATAGAGAGAGAGAGACCCTTCCTTAATAGAAGAGTCTCCCTAGGTGGCTTATATATACCTATATTACGATGTGTACCTACATACATACTAAAATATACGTTACATGAGCTATATAAATGCCGTGTGTATATATTATACAGTGTACTTTATATATAAAATACTTACACATACAGAAACCATTATATAAATGTTATACTGTCCCCATCGATATATATTACATATTTTGTATATACACTGGCATATGACTACATAACTGTATATATTAGAGATAGAAAATGCATATAGTTTGCTAAAAATGAATTTTTTAAAAAAAGCATTTGTGCATATGTATATATACACAAATTATAAAATGTTCATCGCTATATGTACACAAGATACTATATAATATTTATAGCTAATTAGAATATGTTACAGAATTATATACATACGTGTATCATATATAGTATCTCATGTATATACACACACGTCAGGACAGATTAAGGGGGGGGGGGGTCAGTGTGTGTGTATGGCCAGACACAAAAAAAAAAAGGGGGTGGGGACACAGTGTCCATCCGTATCATCCCCCCCCACACACACACCCCATTTATTGTCATATACATAAATGTTATGAGACAGACAGAGACCGTTCTATAATCATGTAACTCTGTAGCATTCACTAGCCTGGTAGATAATATATAGAATCATAGAATATCCTGAGTTGGAAGGGACCCTTAAGGATCATCAAGTCCAACTCTTGACATCGCACAGGTCTACCCAAAAGTTCAGACCATGTGACTAAGTGCACAGTCCAATCTCTTCTTAAATTCAGACAGGCTCGGTGCAGTGACCACTTCCCTGGGGAGCCTGTTCCAGTGTGCAACCACCCTCTCTGTGAAGAACCCCCTCCTGATGTCAAGCCTAAATTTCCCCTGCCTCAGCTAGTACACACTATATGTGTACACACTGTATGTGTGTACACATGTAGTTCATATGTGTACACACACACACACACACACAAACGCCCTAGACCTTTATATAACAAGTTTAACTCTTTTTGTCTCTCTCTCTCAGTATTTGTAGAAGATAGATTATATATTTTATACATGTGCACACACTTCTACTCTTATGTAACCCCAGCCATATGTAT
This sequence comes from Anas acuta, assembly GCF_963932015.1. Taxonomy (NCBI): domain Eukaryota; kingdom Metazoa; phylum Chordata; class Aves; order Anseriformes; family Anatidae; genus Anas; species Anas acuta. Next base: position 3,786,568 of record NC_088991.1, read on the forward strand.
GTACATGTATATGCACATACACCCCATAAAATGTTCCCTCTCTCTAACCATCTGTATATAATATAGTACCTATCATCCTATACCACACTGTCTATACATATATATATTTAAAGAGTATAACATATACTATAAACTAAATATCATATATTTATTTATATATGAGTGTACCTGTATACACACAAGAGTGCCTCTCTGCTTACACCTACACCGGGGGGGGGGGGGGGGGAGGGGGGGGCGGAGGGGGAGAAAGAGAGAGAGAGAGAGACACCCTTCTATAATTCTCTTGAGCCATCTACATATATGTGTGCATATATATATATATTTATCTGTTGAAATATGCATGTGTATATTTCCTTTCCACCAGCTGTTGTACAGAGAATAGGAAATAGCTAGAGAATAGGAAATAGCTGAGGCAGGGGAAGTTTAGACTTGACATCAGGAGGGGGTTCTTCACAGAGAGAGTGGTTGCACACTGGAACAGGCTCCCCAGGGAAGTGGTCACTGCACCGAGCCTGTCTGAATTTAAGAAGAGATTGGACTGTGCACTTAGTCACATGGTCTGAACTTTTGGGTAGACCTGTGCGATGTCAAGAGTTGGACTTGATGATCCTTAAGGGTCCCTTCCAACTCAGGATATTCTATGATTCTATGATTCTATGATATTTAATATGTATATATAGATATACACAGATAGAGCCCCTTAAATACATAACACCATATTATATGCATGGGTATATCTATATACATACACATAACTATACATACATCTATATATACACATATATAATATTTTCAATTCATCCATGTATTTTTTTTATATATATGTAGGATGAGAGCGCTCTCACCTGTTTTATGTAACTGGACAACACTGTATTTCACTCTCCATCTGTATTATATATGTAAGAGAGACATATCTAACATACATGCTATCTACATATATAACAGATTATACAGTATTTTAGTATATAAATATGCACTTACACACATGCACTTTCTCTAGCCATCTATATATCATATACTACTTACGTATACATATGTAGACACTCTTCTATAAATATATAACACACTCCATGTGCATTCTCTAGAATATAATATGTATATTTGTATCTATGGGTGCATACATATGTATATACACATGCACACATACAGACTCTGTTTCTCTCTAGTCAGCTATATGGAGTGCTAATGTATATTTTATGTATATGTGTCTGTGTATACAGACATACAGAGCATTTTATATTTGGGAGGGGGGCAGAAAAACAGCAAGAGTGTTCTATAACTAATACTCTCACAAGCCATCCTATCTTTTTTAAATACAGGTGTGTATATATACGTGTATACACGTATTTAAAAACTTCTATATAGCTATATAACCACATAACACTATCTACCTTAATAGATACACAGAGCCTTAACTAACGATGTAACTTTCTATCCATATACTATACATTTATGTTTTACATCTTTAGTGTAATGCATGTGTGTGTAATGCATGTGTGTGTATACATAAATACAAATGTATATTTTATAACACAATAGGTGGAGAGAAGGGAACATGCTACGTAGTTACAGAAGGGTCTCTGGCTCTCCAGCCATCTATGTATGTATGTATAGGGTGTGTGTATGTATACCTGTGTATATAACCATATATATATATACACACATACACACACACATAAAACACACAGATACACATACACAGAGACCCTTAAATAGCTGTGTAAAAGTCTTGCTATTGCCATATTATATATATATATGTATGCACACATATGCACAGAGTGACCCTTACAGAACTCTCTAGATGTTGATTGCATAATACCTAATACAAACACAAAGCGTAATATGCACAGGGATGGAATATAAATAAGGGCCTGCGCATTGTATCTAAAAACTATGCCCGTCAATGGCCAGAGTGTGGCACAGCTGCAGCCGGGGGGGGGTCTCTCTCCCTCTCCCTCCCTCCCCCACCTGTGTGTACCTGTGGGTTCTTTCTCTGTAGAAACAGACATGTAAGAACTGTGTGGACGTGCGGGGACCGTTTCGTTGCCAGCCCCCCTGTTCCCGCACAGCGCCCTGACAGCGGCAGCCCCGCCGGGCACGCCCGTCCCTGCCGCCCCCGCCCCGCCTCACGGGGAGCCGCCCGCGGCGCCTCCGGGGCCGCAAGATGGCGGCCGCAGCGCCGCCTGTGGGGCCGTCGCGTAATGGCGGCGGCCCAGGCGCGAGGCGCGGGCGCCCCCCTGCGGCCGCTGGTGGGGCGGGCTCCAGCCGCGAGGAGCTCCTCGCCCCGCCGGGCCCCGCGGGTGCCGTGGAGCGGGCGAGGCCTCCAGCACCGACCTGGGGCGGCCGCTGGGAGCAGGCGGCGCTCCCCGCTCCATGCCGCAGCCAGGGGAGGGGCCGTGTGGGGGGCGCCTCGTCCAGCCCCAGCACGGCTGCCGCGGGCCCCATGGTCGTCACCTGGCTCCCCTCCCGGGCCCGGCTGTGAGGCGAAGGGCGCGGGGGAAGGGGCCGAGGGGCCAGAGGTGTGCGCATTTCTCTTCCCCGGCAAGCCATAAACGGCGTGGGGGGAGTGTGTGTGTGGGGGGGGGAGGGGGAGGGGGTGTCTTTTTCTCTGAAAGCAAATGTTTCGGTTCAGAAATTGACGCGTTTTTGTTTTGTTAACCTTTTATTTAAATCTCTTCATATTGAAAAATAAAGGTTGAAATGAAACATTTTCAGACTATTTCCCTCTCTTTTAATTGAGGGGGAGGCAAAACCCGCTGCTGAAGGTGGCCCGAGTGCATAAAAATGCAGCCAGCACAAAAGCCAATACCTTCGTTTTCCCACTGAAAAATACTGCCCAGCTCCGATAACGTTTGATCTTATATTCCCGTATCTGTCTGAAAAAGCAGTTGTTATCTCACACATACCTGGCTTACCCTCCATGTAAGCCACACTGTGTGGCAAGACGTACAACAGGAGGAGCCCCTCGAGCAGTGGCTGCTGGCCCCTGCCCAGCAGCGGGTCCCCTTGCAACCTGCTCCTGGCCTGGCCTTCCTTGGGATCGCTGCCATCTCCCACACGCTGGGGCAGAGGGAGCAGTAGATGCCTCTGGAAATCAGCAATGCCAGTGCCCGAGGTGAATCAGCTCCTGCTGGTGGGCAAATCCTGCCTGCTCCAACTACTTCCAAACATCAATAACTGTAGAAGTACAGAAAAGCTCCTTGGTATCAGCATTGCTCAGGCGGTTCACAGCTACAAGTCTGGGTCTGGGCTACCTTCAGGCAAAGCCAATTTAACAGAGCTCTTTTTCCAGCCTGAGCAGCAGTGGTGTTGTAAGGTCCTCTGCCCCTGTGCTACAGGGATGTCTTGAGCTGCCATAATTATCAAAGTCTAAAAATGTCCACCTCTACTCGCTCCACCCTGACTCCCTGCCTTGTCAGTCAGCCATACACAACAAAGAATTGCTGGTCAGGCTCCCTCTGTCTCACTGATGCTGGGGACAGCTCTCACACAGATGCTGGCACAGGGTGGTGGTGCTGGGAGCCGGAGACCAGGGCTATGGGGCTTGCAGCAAACAGCCAAGCAATCCCCCTCGAGCTAGGAGGTGAGATGGCTTTGTGCTCTCGATGAGCTCAGGCAAGCAGTCTCTCTCAGACAAATACTGCAGCACGAAGGCATAAGCCTCTGGCTGAGTGCAGGCTGAGTCGTTTCACAGAGGGGTAAGCAGCCTGGCCATGCTGGGTGCTGGCTCTGACAGGAACCTTCTTCAGGCTGAACACTGACCCAAATCAATCAGCTTGTCAAGCCAATCCCTCCTTACTGCACCCATCTCATAAGGAACTGCCCCTGGAAAAACGTCTGTCTGAAAAGGGGGTTATACAGCATGACTGATTCTGCTCTGCCTTAGTGTGCTCCCCTGCTCACCCTGCTGCCCTGTGATTCACTGCATGAGGCTTGAACCCTTCTGAACACCACAGCAAGGTGAGGCCTGCAACAGCTCTGCTGTCCTGGGGCAAGGTGTGTCTGATGTGCTGCAGTCACCCCTCACACCATGCTGCCCAGAGGCAGAGTTACCACGGAATAAAATAGTGTGTGAGGAAACGTGAGGTAAACAGGTCGTAATGCGGTGGTAGGACAGCCCAGACTGAGATGCAGCTCCCTGTGTGTCTTGCTCAAGGCCTGGTCTGTGTGAGAAACTTCATGCTTTTTTTTTTTTTTTTTTTTTAAAGAAATGCACTTTACAATGGTATCTGAGAGTAAGCGACTCTAAAGCCAGGAGTTTACAGAGAATTACACTTGCCTGTGGGGCTGCCAACCACGTGTAGTTCCCAGCTGACAAATGCTCTGAGTGCAAAATGGCTTGAGCCCAAGCTATTTAAAAAGAGAGCTGGAATTAGGTACTTGGTACATGCAACTAAGCTGATGGTAGTATTATATCATTCATAGCCTTACATTCCAGCCCAAACATGTCAGACAAATCATTTTCCTCCCACAGCAATGATCCTTTTGGAGCCCTGAGGAGACTTCAAAACCTTTTGTGAAAACATTAACTCTACTGGGTGGCATTTACAAATTATAAAAATGGCACAAAACGACTGAAGTGGTTATGAGGTACAGAGAAATCCAAGTTCCCTGGCTGTACAAAAGGCAGAATAGTCAGCTTCACTTTCAAGACCAAAATTTGCAACCATATAAAATCCATTTCTGAGAGGTCTGACACAGTGAGCCTCTTTATACTGCCACAATCACTGCACAGCCTGACAGCACAGAAGCGGCTGCCCTGAAGAAACCCTACTGCCAGGCTATGTGCAAAAGTTAAAAGGAAGTTTGTACCCAAACCCTGCTTTGAAGAAAATCTGAACAATACCTGTCCTCCACCATATGCAAGTTAAGTTTTATCAAAGATGCCAGCTCTATCAGCAATAAACCTAGGCAAAATTTTAAGAGAGAAAAACTAATACCTGCCACAGCATGGTATCTTTGTTTGACACACCCATCCTTGCCATGACCTAATTTTGCCCTCTTTGTATCTGGTGCTACTCATCACATTTAATGAGGCAAAAGGATTGTTATTCCATTTTAGCATTGTGTGGATTAAACACAGCCTCCTTAGCAAGGGGGCTCCCATTACTGAATTTGGCCTCTAGGCAAAGCCACAGCTGAATTGTGAAATGCCCTTCCCTTGATTAAATATATCAATTCGTGAGTCACCAGCTTAGGGTAGAGAATAGAGGAATATTAAGAGAGCCTCTATGCAGGCAAACATGTCACTACGAGACATGCCCCTCTATTTTAACGTTGCCATGGCATGCCTGGTCTTAAGACCTAATGCCAGAACTCCTTGAGTAACGACATTTTAGCCAAGGAACAGAAATATCTGATCTGTAGCAATAACAGTGAAATTTATCAAAAAATATCTCTGTAAAGGGGAAAAATTTCCAATCAAAGCTCAAAAAAAAAAAAAAAGTCTGGCAGTGGACAAGGACTGAGCCATGCGAGTCAAACTTGTGCTCAGAGCTCACCAACCTGCTGGCACGTGGCCCTGGAGATGCAGCCATCCTGCCTCCAGTCCCACTGCTGAGAGCAGATAGTGACGTGCTGGGAACCTGTGGGGACTGTCACGTGTGCTTCCAGCTTACGTGTCACAAGCTCCTGAAGGATGCTGCTGGGGAAGATGGTCGTGAGCTCATGTCTTAATGAGCTCATCTGCTGACAGTTAGTTTGGCCCCTCTTTTATTGTGCTTGTTGTACCATGAACATATATATGTATATGCATAAATATATTTTTCTCCCTTTAAAAGCCTCTCCCCCCATTACTTGTGATAATGGAGAGTTTTAAGAGGACTATTTCTTTTTAAAGCGACTGTGATTATGTGCAACCTTTGCTTCCAAGTCATTCACACAGAAAGCACAGACAAGCCCCCCTGCTTCGAGGTGACAGCTCTGTCTGGTTCTGCAGGGCTTTGGTATTCATAGCTCTACGAGGTCATCGCTGGAAAAAACCTTGACGGTGATGTGACCTGGCACCTCGTCGGCTTCTTGGCTGCCTCTCCCTCGGAGCTGCAGAGTCTGCTCTTCTCTGGGGTCACTGGGTGAAGCTGCCAGCAGCGCCTGTCCAAGGAACTGGTCACACAAGACATTGCTGTTCCAGACCTAGAGACAAGGGGACAGAAATAACCCCAGCTGAAGCACTGCTCCTCTTTCACACTTTACTCAAAAGGGTTGTGCTGGAGGAAGGTCAGTCTCATTAACCCCTTGGAAGAGCAGTGAGGAGAAGGCGTAAATCTAAATTTAGCTAATTGTCTAGTGAGCATGTGGGAAATTCTGGATTTGCATGCTCATTTACATATGCTATGCAAATAAGGAGCTAAATGCAGCTTATTGCTTTCTAGGTCACAGCCTGCCTAGAAGAGGAGTAAAAATTACTGGTTTGAACTCATCAGCAGTACAAAACCTACCCAGTCTGCCTGTCTGTGCCACTCTGCCTGCTTGTGCTCACCTCTGCAGTGTCTACAGCACTTTTCCTCTGTGTTAGAGCTAGGTTCACTCTGCCAGAGTGCTCCTTACGTGTCATCAGTCGCTGTTCTATGGAAAAGACCGGGGCTAGAGAATCAGTTGAGCAGCTAAACAGCATCAGGACAATAAGGGGGGCAGCAGTTCTCACACTTTTATCCTGGTTATCAATCATGCGAAGGAAGAATCCACACCCATCACGCCATTCAGACCAGTGACAGCGTTGTGCTCCCCTGCCTGTCTCTGGCAGCCCGCCCCATGTGGTTTGTCTCACCTGGACAATGACGGGACTGTCGATGTTCTTCCTGTAGAAAATCACTTGTGTGTTGAAGACGGCACTGGTAGTATCGTGCTGTACAGGAGAGCGCACTTTCTGGTTCTCACACTTGACAAGCACGTAGGGATCTGCTCCTAGAACACAGCAGCACGGCCGTTAGGACACAGAATGGCAGCTGAGACCCAGAAACCCAGCAGGAGCAACGTCCTCCTGGGCTTGGCATCACCACTGCTAGTAAGCATGGGAACAGGACAGCAGAGCACATCACATCCATATGGCTGGTTTCCTAACTGGCTGAGGTGAAATACCTCATTTATGTCAGTAACAACTAGATGCTCGGAGCTGGAAACTGAGCACCATTTGCCAAGAAACCAGCTCACGCTTTGTTTGGGATTGCGATCTTCCCATATCCCCTTGTTGTCCATCCTCCTGGCTCATCTAACAAAGTCTTCCAAGTGAACTCCCTGATGCTGCTCAAGACATAAGAGCCAAAATGCATCTGCACGTATGTAATCTGACTTGTAGTTCGGGCTCCTGGGTCAAAACAGAAGGTCAAAACTTTTCATCATCCACAATTCCTAAGGAGGACAAGGACAGGAACTGCACAGAACTGCTTTTACATCACTGAGTGCACATCTCAGTGCCTAGCTTTAGAGTGCCTAGCTTGAAAATGCTGTCTACTGCATCCTGATATGAGCATTAATGTTAGGAGGTAATTTTCATGAAGCAGGTGCTCTTCCAAAAAATAAAATATTGTCAAAACCCATAGGAGTGCACTGGTTGCAACAACATTTTCTGTAGGAAACTGTCAAAGCAAGTCCTCCACAGTTTCTCTTAATTCCCATGAACCTGATAAAATTTCTTTGGTTCTGTCATTTGGGTCTATGTTATTTTAGAGTTTAAATTACTATATTTGTATCTATCATAGGTCCCAGTTAATATTTTAAATTACACTTTAATCATACGTAACCCACTGAGAAAAGTCAACATTTTCTAGAAATGCTTTGTTGTTTTTACCTTGAACATTTCCAGTTTGTTATAAATGATGTTTTCTTTCCATTCCAATGGGGAGCAAGAACTGATCTGGAAAAAAACCTGCTCTTACCCCGAAATGGAACAAACCACTCCACTTTCTAATTAACTTTAATTAAACACAGGCGCTACATTTTTTTTTTATTTTTTTCAACACAAGTATTTCTATCTATTCCTAGTGTTAACAACAGCATATCTATTTTTCCCACCCCCTTCTACTTTTGTGATACGGATTTTAAATAAAGTAACTGAGTGTGCGTAAGTGCAAGTGAGACTCGTGATCGTTTCTTACACACGTTCTATCCCCCATCTACTTGAAAATGCCACCACTGGAATGACAGCCATACGGCAGCACGATTTTAAGGCAGCTTTCATTTTTAAACAATTTATTCCCCGTATGATTTTCCTCAAATGCATCACTCGCTTACAGGAACAGATCCTAACAACTCACACAAGAAACCACATAACAGCTACATCCAAAACAGAAGGAGCTCCTTCCACTGATGAGAAGGAAAAAGATTTTTCCGTATGTTGCGCTGTGATTACACCTGGCCAGACACGTGGCAGGCCTGTTACCCTGACAACATATCACACTTCCTACAGCAGGTAGCAATGCATTGGCTTTTCTGGTAGGCAATTACTTTCTGTGTCACTGAACGTGTGGATTTAGCTCTGGGGCACGAGGCAGCACCACGCTGTGTAATCAGTGATGGAAGAGTTCCACCCTTTGCAAAGAGATTTGGAAAAGAGATCTGAATAAAAAGGGGTCTTGCCTGAGACAGCCACAGGCTAAGAGCAAAGCAACATCTTGTTATTAACAGTAATCAAGAGACACAAAGGATAAGAAGTGGTGGGGAAATTGTTGGGCTTTAAGAGTTAACAAGTAAATTTGCTGGACTGAGAAACTATTAATGAAAGGACTTATAAAGGAAAAGGAAAGATGTTTAAAAGAAACATTTAAATTCTCAGAACGAGATGGAAAAAAAGAGGGAGGTAGAAGAGGGACACGAATGGTACCTGCACAGCACGCCCTCATGATCACATTGCTGAACGGCCAGTTGTATTAGGAGGGCTGGCCTCAAGCCCAGAAGAAGAAGTCAGAAATGGGAGAGCTGCACATGTGGGATGGAACAAGAGGTGTTCTCAGCCACAGTTGGTCCAGTTCTTTGCAGCTCCATGCCTGGTTTATGTACAGGATGATGACAGCGCAGAAAGGGCTACTAATGTGGAAAAGCAATATCCTAGCATTCACCATAAGCTGAGCAGGGAAACAACTGGAGCTGCTACTCTGGCAACTGTTCTGGCAGAGAAAGGAGGACTCGGTTCAGTTCTCAGTCACACGTGATTCAAGCTGCGCCGTGAGCACCACAAGGTGCATGAACAGCACCTGCATAAGCAGCTGTTCCATCTCGCTCCTATGGCCACGATGCTGTATTGAGAAGTTGTAAGGAAGAACAGCACAAGAAAAAGCTGCAATCTGTGAAGACCAGAAACACATGAGCAGTAATGACAGTTGTCCTAACATTTCTAAGACTTAAAGAAATCTATGCACAGTTATCTAAGGCTAACATATTTTTTGGCAGGGAGGGAAGGGGAAGATTCGGACTAAAGCTCTAACATCCACATCATTCAGCACTGTACATAACACAAAAGGCTTTCTTGACAAAAAGTTCTCATAGACGTTCCTGCTCTTCTCCAGACAGACTGCTCCTACGGGTATACCAAGCATGATGACAAACCCAGTCACTAGAAAAAGACGTGGGCCAAACACAGCAGACAGTGCTGAGACATGAGGGCTGCCTTGAAAATTACAAGTTGTTCTGCCTTCTGCAGTTGAGTCCTTTTTTAGGTGATGCCTTTTAGCTTCTCCTGCAGTATTGGTAATGAATGGGAGTATTTCCTCCAGTATCGGCAAATTCCCTCCCTCCCTGCCTCCTCCATTTTCTCTCCCTTTCCTTTCTTGTGCTTTTGCTGAATATTTACCAGCTGATTTTTGCCCTCTTCTTCCTTCTATTTTCTCAGACTGCTCCCAGGGCAACCACCATTAAGGGCACCAGATTATCCCCTTACCAGGAATGTCATGTACCAGGGATCACAATACCTAGCTTAGAAAAGAAATAGCGAAATGCAATTAAACGTGTGAATTCAGCCTGGAATTCCAGTGGAAAAACTTAATGCAAAAGACGATTTGTTCCGGAAGATAAACTGTTAGGAATAGAGTGTGACAGACAGTAGCAAGAGCAATTTTTAAAACAGACTTGGGAATGTGAGAGAGAAGAAGTGCACAGCACTTCCCCATCTTCTTGCAAACCTGCCACCGTACTTGGCTCGCAGATAGCTGGATCAACTTCAGCACAAGCTAACTCAGAGAGAGGTACTTCTAAGAGAAGCAGCCCATATGCACTGATTCTAGGCAGCTAGAGTCATCTGTTACTCTTGTCAACAGCAAACCATCCGTTACTTTTTCCAGACGGGACAATGGATCACAGACAGCAGCAAGGAAGAGCTTTCAAATAAACATTTCAAATAGAGATTAAACAAGCTTCCTCTGGCAGGGAGCAGGGTTCTGATGACAACCAGTTTATGAGCCAGGCTGGGTGTGTACTTGCTGTGCAATCTTCATTCTCCTCCAGGAGTTGCTCAGAAAGTTGTGTGCAACTCTCAGATGACAGCGACGAGCATATGTGAGGAACAGTTCATTTAAGTCTAAGCTCCCTCTATCCAATATACATCAACAAAAGGTGTTCGGGTTCCTCTTACTTTACACAGCCACATACACCGGTGTCAGAGTATAATGATATTCTGGTGTTTTCAGGACAGCTTGTCACAGAAATGTAATGAGATGTCTGAATTCTCACAGGCTCTAGAAAGAAATACACCTTCCTTCGTTATCATCAAGTTCTGTCTTCTCTTTGTGCTGAGGGACGATAGTGATGCTTCACACTAATCAAGCAGGGAGCTGGACAAGGGGGAATAGAGCTGACTGATGACAGACTGAGCAGAAGAAAAGCAGCAGCTTGAGAGCTGAGATGCTGCAGATCAGTAGATCGAGAAATCAAGAAACCCTTGTGAAAAGCACAGTGGGGATAATCTGACACAGCAGCTCACACGGAAACAAGTTGCTATCAACCTTTGCAGCCAGAAAATGAGAAACCTGTGTGTGGGGCCCTCTTAGCAGCAAAGACTACCACTTAATCTCCCCATTTTCTACTTGAATAAACATTGACTGTGCCTAACCTGAAGGGAAACCTCTCCTTGTCGCTCCCAATGGGAGTTTCCATGTGGCCTTTTCCCTCATCTCACAGTACCTACTAGACAGGAGGCTGCTGCTGATTTAAGCCTAGTTCACATCAGGAAATGGTCCTGGTGGAAGGTAAAGCTGCAATTTGGTAACTATCCACATGACTGAAGTCTAAACTCACTTGTGAGATAGCGGATTTGAGATCCCAATGCAAATAAGTCTTTTTTGAATACCTGGCTGCTATTTCTCCTTGAGATAAGCATGGGAAAGCATCCAGACATGGATTCGGAAAAGTCAGACAGAAAGAAGCCAAGGAGGTGAGAGATGATAATGAATTGAATTATTTTGTGGCACTATTAGGAAATAATCTCAGAATATGGGATACTTAATGTCACACATTGACACATCACTTCCTAGTGTGTATTTACAACCCAGCCATACAGTGTGCTCTGGTGAATTTCTATATACAATGTTTTTAATCTAAAATACAAACAAACAAACAACAACACCAGAAAACACCAAAGAAGAGAAATATGTGCTATATCCAGCTTTTCACATTACCAAAAATGGGCGCCAGTATCAATCAGGAACTTTGCCAAGCTTCCCAGCAAGGCGCCCTTAGAAGGCAGAGTGCCAGTTATGGGTGTTAGCCTTGTCACTGCACAGCTTGCTTTTATTGTGTAGCAGAAATGTGCACATTCGGCTTCATGATTTTCTTATTTATGCACTCTACCAACTCCATTTGTCTAAAGCTGCTATAAGAAGTGCCATTCTGTAAAACAATCTATCAATGTACCCTGTGAGATGGAGATACTTATAGAAAAAACAATGCTGATAAGAAACATTCAGAAGAACTCAAGACAATAGGGAAGCTGCTGGAGTGAATCATCTCAGCTTTCCTTCAGTGCCCTATGAAGAGATGGGATTTGGTACCACAGAAAGAAAAGAAAGAAAAACAAAAGCTTTTACTAAAAGCTTTCCCTCGACAGAAAAGGAAAATATTTTAACTTTGTTGGTGAAGATTTACTCAAAGACAAACAATAAGATACACTTAGGTTTTGTGTTCAAATTTTGCTTATGTTTAAAGAGAAAATCCGTGAGTCCATTTCCTACGTACAGTTCTTCCCACAACAGGTTACCTCTTCAGTTTTGTCAGGGTAATCGTAAGTCCAGCACTGGGTGCTGAAGATGCTTCTGCTCAACCTGAATATGTGTGGTAGCACTGAGTCCTAAAGGTATTTGGGGGTGTGCTGTACTTTAGAGTATCTCTCACATGTTGTTTTTAAGTTTCATTTGTATATTCCTGAGCTCTGTGTCACAGTGCACCCAATCCAACAATGTTCTCCAGGATGAAGCTTGCTCTTTGGCAGCTGTAGGCAATTGTTTTTAATGACCTTGTCGAGATTGTAATTGTGCTAAGGATTGTGAAATGCTAAGGGAGGAGAATTGGCTTTAATTGCTTGATTGCAGGGAATGTTAGAGAAAAATCTTCAAGGAATTTTAAACAGAGAAAAAAAAATCTTTAAAAATGAAAATGTCCTTCTTAGGGCAAGAACAAGGACACACTGCCTCTTTTCAAAGCACTGCTCTGCTATTTCCTTCACAGATAGCCCCTCCAGTCTCGTCCACCCATCCTGCCTTTCTGAGATTGTGGAATTACAGTGCTTATTTAATTGAGGTGTTTGTATCTCGTGTTTTTCAAGAGAAGTAACAAGAAAAATGAACTAAAGCAATTTCTATGTCTCTTCCCTCTAACATTCTTGTCCCCCTTAGAGGGACAGGAATGTTAACTCTTAACAGAGTTAAAGGGTCTTGCACGGTGAAAAGTGGATTCACTCACTGTTTGGTTGGTGCCAAGAACAACTGTGAAAAGGAAACTGCAACCAAATCGCAGCCATCTGGTAGGAGAAGTTTTACAGCTGCTTCATGAGGCTGAAGATGAACTGTACTACAACTCTAAGTCTAATGACTTCTCTACCACAAGGAGTTAACGAAACTGAGTTCCACATCTTAAAGTAAAGAGAGATGAATAGTTATCTGGAGCAAACACAGCCAATGTTTCAGCAGACTCTTCAGTTTCCTCTTCCAAGATTCCTGTAGTATCTCTGCCCCTTTGCTTTCCCTCCTATCAATCACTTACTGCTGGATGTGTCTGACTTTTTCTATTCCGCTGGCCATGGAAAGTGAAGGATGACATACGGAGAGTGGGAGTAGAAAATGAGGAAGCAAATAACAACTGGACAAGTTTCCAAATTAACTGTCAACATCAAGTGCCATAAAGACATTTTAGTGTTCCTATTTCAGGACATTTCCTTTGACATGTAGACAGACAGTCCAGCACTTGTCATTTAACCTCTCCCTCTCTTAGTTTACCTAACTGGAAGGGGTTATTTGAATACCATAATTTCCTCCCTGAAGTGCTATTATGCCTATGGTAATGAAGAGCAAAGTGCTCTGAAGGTCTTGAAATACACCACAAGAGTCTGTGCTATTCAGCTGTTTCCCTGCATGTTTTAAACTTAGAAAACAGATGTCCCTGAAAGGCCAATTTCTTACCAACCCCTACAAAAAGCTTCTCACAAGAGTCTCGCTACTATGATCGCTCTTGACCAGCATAGATGACACATGACTCTTGCTGTTTTACATCATCTTATTAATCGGAGCTCTCCTTTTGAGAAGATTTTACAATGAGTTGCAAAAAATTCCCACAAACCTTCAGTTTGTTTGGGTAACTTCTAAGTGCTTCCATGTCAATTTAAGTCAGCTTTGGAGGACTGATGAAGCTCTTTCCACTCTTCTAGACTCGCTTTACACTTACCACCTGATCTATCTTGCTTCTGTAAACCTTCTGCAGAGTGAATTTTGATTTGAGTGATTCTCCGTGGATAGCCACAAAGAAGACTCCAACATGTCATTTTAGGTTTATCATCTGTCAGCTCTCTGAAAAATCAAAGCAAAGTAATTGAAGCAATGAATGTCAAGCAAACTATCAATAGTTGCATAATTTTGGCCTTTTCAGAACTTGAGATTTGTTCGAGTTTGTTATACAGAAGTAACACTTACAAAAATAAAATCAAAGCAAACCAAACATATAGCATCCCTTGTATAACAGTTACACAAAAGTAGCAGGAAAAAAAATCTGAAACGCGGAAAAAAATATCGAAGCAAGACAGATATTCAGTGGGTCTGATTTCAGCAAGCAGTAGTTCTGCCTTCACAAATAACCCCTGTTTCAAATGAGATTGGGTAAAGACAAATTGTATCAACTGTACCAGCAACAACCAGTGCTCAGGGTTCTGATCTAGAACTTGAGGCAACTACAGAAACCTGACTTAAAGGTCAAAAGTCCCAGACTCAGTTGTCCTTGGGTCTCTAAGCAAAAATGTCCTGAGCACACACAAATCCCAGTGAACCATCTGGAGATTCTTGGAGGTGACCCTGACCATCTCAAAGGCCTAATTCTGGAGTTGCACAGAGATACCTGCTAGTGAGTCAAGGACACTTGAGGGCAACCAGGCAGCCATTTCTGAGGAGGTGCAGCCAATATAGGCAAAGGAAGATCTCACACAGCTGTGAGTGCAAAGTACCTGAGTTTTGACGGCACATCTGTGAAGAGTCTCAGGATAAACTTGGTGGTGATGCCAGGAAGATACGTAGTTGGGATAAGGACGTAGCGGCCTTGCTTAAGGATCCTTTTCAAGAACACGGTGCGTGTGTTGATATATGGAGATGTGGCCACTCTCTCCTGCACGGTCAGCTTGTGCATTCGATAGCTTCTGTTATCCTCTACCTACAGCCACAGAGCAGTAAAAGGATTGATTGAAGGAGGGATTATCAAGAGACAGCAGGCAGGACTTTCCTTGCATAGCACACAGCCTTTTATGGGTAGAAAAGACAACGTACCATAAAGGCAAATCATTTAACCACTGAAATTATGACATGGGCATGGTCCTGATGGACAACAGAGTGCTCCAACTGCTAGCCCACACAGGCTCCCAAGCAGTGCTTTTCTGCACTTCACTGTACTGGTGTATACGTGTATATCCTTAAGTGGAGGTGACAGTTTGGGACAGGCAAAGACATGCACCCACTAGCACAGACATAATGCTACTGCAGAGTTTTGAATATTTGCAGAGATGCACACACACTCCAGACTCCATCTGCTAAGCTACGCTGCCGTCTTAGAGGACGATGAGATTCATCCGCCTACTTTCTCCAGCATGTAGTACTCCACATGTGAGACAGAGCATTGCAGCCCTACATAGCAGGCTCTTAATCTAGGGCATTTGAACTGATGCACACAGCCATATTTTCACCCTCTATTAACATGCTCTTCAGGCAACTAATATTTGCCACAGCACAGTTAAAACATTAACCTATTCTCCTGTAAGCAATGGCCACTCTATGTTCTTTTGCGGTATTTTGTCTTCTGGTTATTTAGGCCATGGCCTTATGAAGACCCTCAGCCATGCTAATGAGTCTGGTGGTTTAGAACTTTTCTGAAGTATCAAATTATTGAACAGAAATAAAAGATAGAGTACTGACACTTTTCCAAAGATGCAATTTCTTTTCCAAGCCTTCCTAGTAATTGGATATAAGGATAGACATGACAAAGGCACAGGTAGATTAACTTTCTGTTTCAACACTTTCTGTTTCAACACTTATCAATATTATTTACTTAACAGGGTGATTGTCAAACATATGAGTGTGGCACAGGTATCAACAGCTCCAACTGACTTAAAAATTGACTGTTTTCTGACATAGGGCCATAGCCTCAGTGCAACCCCACTAGTTAAAGAGGTTACAAAATAATCCCACTCCACAATGAAAAAGCAGACACATAGCAGTTTCTCTTGCTTTCCTGCTTCTTTTGGTTCTTGTGTTTTCATTTTACACAGTTTGCCCTGTGAGTGCAATTAAATTACTGTTTGGGATCCCTTTGGCTCCCTTTCACATATGCTCATTTCCTACTCACCACTCCAGCTTCTGAAATCACTCTTGATTCTTTTGGCCTTTCTGAGTCAGAAAAGAAAAACTGCAGACTTTTAAAACTCATTCACTTGGCTGTATTTGCTGATGAAATTCAGGCAGGAGCCTCCAGTGAGAGGAGAATGTATCCCCATGTATCGAGAGTTAATATTCTTTTTTATGAAAATACAGTCTGTCTCCTCAAAGCTTGGAATAAGGAAAAGCACTTAAAATTCTTTCGCAATAGGGAATAATGATTTATGCTCCTTTAGTTCAAATACAGTCTGAATTGAACTAAATTTAATATCGTTCAGATAGTCTGTCTACTGTCAGCTCTGGTGACAACGCAGTATACATGCAAAACCCATGTGGACAGGAGAGCCAGACCCTTCCGTGATAACCATGCCTCTATCTGCCAAATACCTCATTTGCCAGAATGAAGCCAGATTGCTGAGCAAACTCTGAACCAGTACTGCAGATGGCTGCCTACCTTGAATATTTCAAAGCCAATTATGATGTTTTCTCCTTTCCCTTCTTTCTTGTACCTGCGCCGATCCTCCTGTTGTAATGAGACCAACACTTTGTCCTCCGTCTTCTTAACATCAAAGATGTACTAGTACCAGAGAGAAGACAAGCTGTTAATTCCTTAGGAGACTGAAAATGAAGCCATCACCAAGGAAATATATACATACAAAGGAAGAAACTGAAAATGCATTTGTGGGTAGGAGGAAAGTTCTGCGTATCAGATATTTTCAGCAAATCGCAGCTGAAAAATATTATTAATAATAATAATAAAAGAAAAAAAAACACAGGTAAGTCGCCTAACAGAACAACATGAGACAAATTACAAAATAACTGTTGAAGCAGTAGAAGAAAACAACTGCTGTGAAAGCAAAAGACTATCTTTTATTTAGATATACATAAATCAGAAGTAAGATAAAAAAATAAATCAACAGACTCTGGATAGGGTCTTTGATCATTCTGGATTCTTCTTTCAGCTTGAATATCTAACCAGGGCTAGTGACTTTCAAATATCATCTTTATAAGTGACCAGCAAACGAAGGAGTCTTCCAAATATTAGTTGCTTTTTTTCGCTGAATCTATTCTATCTAAGAATTAAACATGTAAATTCATTCACTCTTAGAGACTCATTTGGATTTTACTTTTTTCTTGCATACAGGGGGCAAATCAAAGTTGTTGGAAGCAGGGGAAAGGAAGAGGGTGGTATTTTTGCTAAGTATGGGCAGATGCTGTTCAATCTAACTGAATTTCCATTCTCAAATACTTTTGAATGTGAAGCAAATAAGTAAAAGCATAAAACTGCAGTGGTGCACAGCTGGGTACTACGTACACCACACACCCTGATTTAAGCTGAAATTCTCTGACTAGCATGGAAAGAAATCTCAGCAGTGGTTAAACTCCCTGCTCCTCCAAGAGATGATGAAATCCGCTCTGCTCTGAGATAGGTACTGAGACTGCCTTGGTTACTGTTGTGGAATCATCCCCTGTAATGACTTCACATCCCTCTGTGGTTAGAGCTCTGCAGAATAAGGCACCATCCTTCCCATTTCTCACCACTAACCCTCACCATCTCAGGCAGTTTCACACACACACACACAGAGGCACTCAGCTCTGCCAGCGCTGGCCAAAGCACAGCCATTTTGGAAAGAAAATCAATAACTTCCTGAGCCTCCGGACTTCATTAATTGTTCCTAGGATGTACAGTACAGATCAGCCTCTTACGCACCTACTGCCTGCTACTGTGAGCTGGCTGTTACATGGTGCAAACTCAGTGCCTGTACACTTCTCTGTGTGCTGTATTAACACTGAGGCAGAAAAAGCACAGGACCCTGTAAGAGGGAGTCCTAGGGGCTGTAAAGAGACTCTGCAGTGGGAATCTAAAAATTCAGATAAAAACACGCAGCACATTTTTATTCTTGTCCCTTGTTGAACTGTATGCAGTGTTACCTTGTCAGACAGCCCAGGATGTCCCAGAGCAAATGGAGGTGTGGAAATGGAAATGTGAGAGTGCAAGAGAGCTCTCTTGGTCTGATGAGAGGTGTGCAACTGTGATTATCTTTCATCTGATGACATTTCAGCTGTCCTAAGGGGTAGCAACTTGAAAATCAACAGGTGGCTGTAGGAATACATTTATACTTGGCTTAAATTCTCTTATTTTAATAGGAATTGAAGTGTCACAGTTTCTCTCGGTGCAGATGAACTTCAAGGAGGCTTCAAGGTCAGTCAGGGAGAGGGAGAGCAGATAGATGTGAGACCATCAAAAAATGCTCCCAACGGAAGCCTTTGTGAACACCTGAACTCCCTCTGGGAGCCTTTACGCAACCCCACACACAACAGGACTCTGCGCCTTCTCTCCAAACACCACTAAGCATAACCCTAACTGTAACACTAAGCTGAACCTTAGGGTGCCTTACATGTGCCATAGTTACTTGTAATGGCCCCAAGGTAACACAAGTGTGTTCCAGCACTGCTATTAAGAGCCTTTTAATCAACCATCCTGAAGACAACTGGAATAAAAGCTTCCATTGCATCAGGTGCTGTACTCAGCCATAACATGCATATTTTGTTCTCTGTGGCAGCTAAACACTTACAAATGAGACCCAGACAAGCACTTGAAATACGTCCAGAATCATACATGGGAATATCTGAACAAAATCACCTTCTGGAAAGGAGGCACTGACATAAGACAGAGGAGTAAATAACTGCTTCTCCATCTACGCGAAAATGACAGGATGAGTTTGGAGTCTGACATTGCTCCCAGTCCAAACAGCAAAGGCTGCAGTTCTCCAATATCCTGCTATGAAAATTCAGGGGTGCTGACAGAAACTTCCCATAAGTGCAGAGAAGCAGACAAAGGAACATCTTTAATGAATCTAAGATACGTAGTGAGTTACGAGAGAACGGAAAGGTCAGTTTTCAAAACAGTAACTAAAGCAGTAACTAAAACAGTAACTAAAGTAGGTGCCAGATCTCTCTGGCAGTAGCCAGGGTTTTGTGTCTGAATTTTCATGCACTGAGTTGAAAATATACCCCCACTGAGAGGGGAAGGAAAGTGAGAAATTACATAAGAATGGGTGAAGAGAAAACCTGAATAGCTTAATAGTTAGAGCTAGGATGAGATTGAAGAGACTCCCACCTGGGGATTCTGAAGGAAGGTCTTGTTATCAAAGCATCCACCACAGCGATTTAGCAGGGGCTCTGAACTCTTTGCCCAAGCCCCGTGCATCATTTTCTTCTCCCAGGTCTTGTGGATACTGAAGTAGGAAGTGTTCACAATTCGGCAGATGTCCACATCAGTGAAATTCTTACACCAGTCCTCAAACGTCATCCTATTCCACAGGACACCAAGAAAATCATGTTTTGTTTTGGTTTGGTTTTGTTGGTTTGTTTGTTTGTTTTTTAAATAATCAACACTATTCACCCCAAGAGCAAAAATAACACATGAAATCCTTTGGTAATTTAAAAGTAGGCATTGCTCAGCTTTCCAGTGGGCAAACTGATTCACCAGAAACCTCTCCATGTGGAAATAGTTGTGAAGCCACAATCACACTACTTTAGAACTGAATAACAAAACTGTCACCTCAGGGTGTCTGGTCAGCTCTGGATTTGTTCAGTTGCAGGACCTAAGCCTAAACGAAAGGTTGTATCTAGCAGTCCGGATTTGATAGCTTACAACTTGCAATGGCAGAAGAGATCATCTGCAACCAAAGCACTATCCACTCCTCAAGAACATTATTATGGTCCTTCTTGTTACACCTGTCTCTGAACATGACTCAAATGTGAGTACTCTGGACGTAGTTGTTATTTAGCACCATCTCAATGCTAAAACCTGTGCCCGCCTTGGTAACAGACCAGGCTACAAGTAAAAAAAATCGCTCCCTCTTTGTAAAAGAGAACAGCTTGGTATCTGTGGTCTACTATAGTTTCCTGGCTTTTTAATGGCCCAGGACTAAACCCTGCAGGTGGCTTCTGGTTGCTGGTTCTGACAAAGCCAAGGAAACTGAAGACTTTCCACACTGCGCCTGACTAGCAGGTCTGCTGAAGACGTTGCTGGAATGCCTTGTTGGATCCAAGCAGGGTGGAAACAGAGTTCTAGAATTTCTCTAGAAAATGAACGCACCTTTTCCACATGCTGGAAAGCACTGACAAACACCAATTGCTGCAATTGTATTTACAGACACCTCAGTCATCATTGCCCTAGAAATCCTACACAGCAGTCAGTAAACAGAACTGATAATATTTGGCGTTCTGTCTGTAAATCAGCACGTGTTGCTTTGGATTATGAGGGACTGTCATAAATATATATAACAGATTTTGAAGGTGTTTGAAACTCACATTTACTAAGAACAACTCATTTTATTCATCTGTTTTTTAATCCATTTTTTTCCTGTTCTTCTGTCATCATTTGAGAGCTTAAAAGAAACAGACCTCGTGCTGGGACTGGATAATGCATTATCCATTTGGAAAAGTTGTTTTTGAAGCTGATAAATCATGGATGTAATGACAATTTCTCATTGTAGCCATTATCTGCAAATTCTCCATATAACTCCCACTCACCAGAACTCCCCATCATTCTCAATAGTGAGTCCCAAGCTCTTACGTTCTGCATTGCTGACTTTCTTCCACTCTTCAGAGCTAGAAGGCAAAACCAAAACAAACAACAACAAAAAAGATGTAGTGAATGAAAGTAAATACTCTCATCTGAAAGAATAATCTCAAGTAAAATTCTCTCATGGCCTCTTTTTTATAAAGGTAATGTTGGAATATTAAAAGGATAGATGATATTCAGGAAAAGAAAAGAAAAGAAAAGAAAAGAAAAGAAAAGAGAAGAGAAGAGAAGAGAAGAGAAGAGAAGAGAAGAGAAGAGAAGAGAAGAGAAGAGAAGAGAAGAGAAGAGAAGAGAAGAGAAGAGAAGAGAAGAGAAGAGAAGAGAAGAGAAGAGAAGAGAAGAGAAGAGAAGAGAAGAGAAGAGAAGAGAAGAGAAGAGAAGAGAAGAGAAGAGAAGAGAAGAGAAGAGAAGAGAAGAGAAAGAAGAGAAAAGAAAAGAAAAGAAAAAAGAAAAGAAAGGTGTGTGGCTTACAGAAGGAGTTTAAAAACATTAATTGATTTGAAAGCTACTTTAAAAAGGAGGTGAATGGCAATGGGCACAACTAGAGCAGAACTTTATTGATTTCTTTTGTCACACTCTCCTTTAGGACCATTAAACAACGGGTTTGGAAGGTATATGAGATTGACTCAATTTCCTAAAGGCCTTAAAAGAAACCTGGATTCCCTCCTCAGGAACTTATTGAACGCTTCACTTAAACCAGATTATAATCTTTGTCTTTCAATCTCTTCAAGAAAAAGAGGCATGAGGGCTTCCTAGATTTCCCCAGAGAGCCTTTGAGAAGAAATTGTTGCAGTACATGCCTAGTGTCCAGTTTCCAGAGTAACAGTACAGTGCACAGACACTTCATTGCCTGCATTAGCATGTATTCACATGCTCTGCATTGTTCCCCAAAGGGACATGCCTCTCTCCCCAGACTGCAGGGAGCAGAGGATCCTAAATGTAGGTGTTCTGATGCTTAGATCAGAAAACATGATAGAATACAACATGAGTTCTTTGTCTTATGTGTTAAAGGAAAGAAAAATGGAGCCACAAGTCCTCATTCCTTTTCTGTAAGTACTTGGAGGATAAAGGTGAAGGTGTTTGGCAGGAGGCAAGTGAGGTTGCCTGCCATAACAGACATTTTCTTTAACAATTTAGAAATTCTCAATTTTATTCTGTTAGGCCAAAAATCATAGTCCAGCATCAGAGTCCTCAGTGCTTCCACTGGAATGAGTGGCAGCTGTGCAAGACAAGAGCTAGAGCTTAAGTTAAACAAAACACAGCAACTCTTCTTGGCATTTTGTCAGCTCAGTATTTCATCTGAATCAAAATCCTTTTTGAATGTAATAGATTTTTGCTAGCTGAAGTATGGAAGATAGGAACTTAATATGCTGTTAAGAGCATTGCATTATTAAATACTAAAAGCGGCTGGTAAGCACACTGTTGAACTCTAACATCCTAATTAAATGTTTTTTGTGAGTTAATTGTCAGCAATGGAATACAACCCCTTCAGCAATCATTTCCAACTCTGTAGGGCTGCCTGCTAAGCTCATGGCCCACATTAAAACTCAATGTAAAATAATTCAAGAAGTTTCAAATATGGCATTTTACATTATGCCATATGCCATTATGGCATTTTACAGCATTTTTCACCAGTCGCTTCAATTAGCTAAGAATGAAAGACTCATACCCTCCCCAGTAGCTACCAAAAACAGATGAGAAACTGAGTCACAGACAAACCCAGTGGTGAAGCTGGGAACAAACCTCATATTCTTGACTCATCACCTTAATTGTAGGCTATTTTTCTACTCATCATACAGTGGGCCAGAAGAATGATGTATACCAAGGTCCAGAAAGTCATAATCTCTATGGCTGCTCCCAGATGCGTTCATCTGCTCACAGAATGCTGTGCTTGGGAAGAGGCAGCACAAGATTTCAGACATCTCTGAGTACTGCAGGCTGACGTTGCGTCTCAGCGTTTAATCATGCATTTAACTTCTGGTGGCCCTAACCACAATTTTGTTTTGTTGACACTGGATTTGCAGCACTTACTTGTCACTCCAGGCGCCATTCCACTCTTTCTTGCCCCAGGGATTCCTCAGCCTGATCATGAAGAGCTTCTCTGCCTTAAAAGAGAATGTGAGCCTTTCTCCAAGGTGCAGCTTCCGAACTGCAGTCACTGAGTAGGCATGACCGATGATGAGACCCATCGCTGTCTCCACCTCATTGGCACTGCCAGAGGAATCCTGTGGCACCAAAAATGACAATTAACAAAAAAAAAAAAAAAAAAGAGAGAAGTCAGGTCATTGAGGGCATCTGCCATCTACACACTCAAGTGGTAGGATGGGGAAGATTTCTTTTTTTTTCACACAACAGTGCCTTCTCTTGCGGAGTGCTTTGATTACGCAGGGAACCAACAGCCCCGGGGCTCAAACTAGCGGCTTGCTAGTCTTGTCCTAGCTGCGGTAGTGCCAGGCAAGTCCCAGGAGACAAGCCCAGAGCCTAGAACGCTGCCTGCTATGGACATTGTCTCTTCCTGGCCTCAGAGAGCTAAAGACTGGCTGATGGACAGGCTTTATCAGCCCTTCTGAAGTGCTGTCATCTTCACAGAATGGCCCTCTGGATACCAGTGACTATGCTCGGATGTAGCACTGCCTGTTTGTGCCCTCAGCTGGACACTTTGTAGGGCCTAAGGACTTACCCGTGAGTCCAGTGCCCATTTCTGTGTTGGGGTGGATTTGATACCCAGGAAGTCACTGCACTATCTGCAAGGATAGAAACACGAGGCGCAAGCAAGAAAGCTTTGTAGCCATTTATCAGACGTGTCCTTCACATCACTCCTGATCTTTCAGGCCTCTCATGCAGCAACAGGCAGATCTGCAGGCTTTCCTGGAAGATTTTCATCTGGATGTGTTAAATAAAATTCCCAAGTACCTCTAAAACCAGAAAAGCAGTATCAGACACAGGTGCTGGAGCTGCTCAGAATGACGGGCCCTTTACAAAGCTAGTGCAGCCGTGCTTCTGAGCAACACATACCAGGCAGGACAGTGGAAAAATTAAAGCTGTGCCAGTGCTATAATGCTGCTTCCGAGGCAGAAACAATGCCAATGGGCATGCCTCTGGATTCATCACATCCTATCTGAAGCCAGCATGGGCAACTTTGCAGAATCTCTCTCGCCTGTATGGGGCCATAACCCGCATACCTTAAGACATTGAACTCTTGGACAGCAAGAACAGCAGATTCAACTCAGTGCAGATCCCCACGTATAACTTGTAATAATCTAATTAAGAGTCCAATGACCAAGCAAGCCTTTGCTCTGGTGCAGAGAGAAGGAGTTATTAGAATTATGAACAGCACCTAGTACTATCTCCAATATTTCTATCCATTTCAAAATTTCTCTGGTCTAAACAGACAGGGTCCTTCTCCTCAGGGAGGCATTGCGCTGAGACAAAACTGTTTCATCCACAAAAATAAGAAATCAGAAAAAAAAAGTCAAAAGAGAAATTTCTATCAAATCAGACAAGACATGCCCTTGCAAGTGTGAGACTCTCTCCCAGACCTCTCTGCCTTTCACTGACAGCGGCTCCTAAAGAATCAGCTCATGTGTTACATCAAGACTGGCTGACATTTCCAATGGGTTTGGGCTTTCTCCAATGTAACACTTTCGCTTACATTTTTCACAACTAAAAGAGTCCTTCACAGCGCAAGAGTCTGTAACCTCTCCTGCTGCCTTTATTATCCCCCAGGCTTTTCCTATACTGCTGGGTTGCCTTTCCCACTTCATTCTGAAACCATTTATATATTTATTTTAATGAGATATTTAAATATCCGCTGTCTGTTCAAATTTCCAAATGGTGAAGCTCAGGGCTATTTTGCAATCCAAGGAAAATGATGACATGTTTGTAAGTCAGCAATGAAGCCACTTGAGTATTAAATACACACAATGAAGCTTGCTAGATGGAAAGTATAATGCTGCTATCAAAAAGTGATAAATGCAGGTGAGTCAAGCCAAACCAATATGAACAGCCCTTGTGTAATCAAGCTTAGAAGTAACTATGTTTAATTTGACAGGCAGAAGTATAATGCCAGGAAGAAGTGAAGGCATTACAACTGCCTAATTAATTGCTTTTTAAATTACAACTCCCTAGATTTTGTCTATCCCTCACCAGACCTGTGTTAGGAAACTGAACTGCCTCAGCATTTGGGAGCAACCTATCATCCCATAAGCACTGTTAATAACCATCACACCAGTAAGTATGGCCTGGTCCAAGCAAACCAGATGGAACGAATTATTTTTAAATACAAATTCAGACCTCGTGACAAAGGTACAAACACCAAAGACCTAGAAGAATTTGTTTCTGAGCTGTTGCCTGTTCTGCTGGGAGGAACAGTTCAGGCCTCCTCTTCTATCCCAGCAGAGTTCTCTGTTTCAAGTTGATCTCCCACAAAGTACCAGGTGTTCCTCTTTGGTACCATGGTACAGGCACAAGGCAGTGCATGGCCAGGCCTAGCTAGACAGATGATGTTCTCAGGCACCTCCAAACACGGCTGATTTCCTGTTGTTGTAGGTAACTGCACAATGAATGCAACACTCGCAAGACTTTCTGAATGAACCAATGCCAGGGGTCCATCAATTTAATATGGATTTAGCAATAACACTACGGATTGCAAGGTAGGAAATAGTTAAGCATGACAGCAATAAGATCTTTGCTTTAAATTCCCCATCTGTGAGACAGAGTGCTTAAGTGGCCAAGCTAGCTCAGCCTTTCAGCCCAGCTCTGGTGTTCCACTGACTGCATCCTCACAAGCAGAGTCAGCAAGTCCCAGCAGCTTAGTGCCAGGAGAAGTGTTTTCTGTAAATGAATTTCCTTAGGAAATAAAGAAACTGAATGCTGCCATCTGGCCTGTAAATTAGGGCATTCTAGGTGGATTAACCTCGGGTCAATACACAACTGTGACCATTCAGAAAGAACGGCATTCCAGATCCACAGTAGTGTGGCCAAAAGCACAAGTGGCTTTGTGGTTTTATGATTGTATTTGGTGGCTCTGGAGTTGCACTTGGCTGAGAACACTGTCAACCTGCTAGTTTTCTCCACACAAAGCTTTTCCAAAGCATACAGATAAAGGGCGCACTCAATATACTTATGCTACTAATACTGTTTTTTCCAGATAAGAAAGTTCATTGAAATAAACTTGTAATATCCAGATCTCCATACTTACCGTGATGAAACAGCTGATCAGCCCGCCTCTTTTATGCACTTTCAGCAAGTCTTCAAACAGTTTCATCTGCTCGGAAATAATCTCACTGTATTTGCCCTGTACCAAGTCAATAGATTCTGCCACTGCTCCAGTGAAATCCACAATTGCATCTGCAGCACTGCCTCCATCCAGGGCTTCATAAGATCCAGCCAGCCTAGAGGTAACACAGAACATTCTTATTCACCAAGTGGCTGTTAGAAGTACTCTAGTTTGGTTTGAATGTAGGTAATATATTTGTGGCTCACCAGGCAAAACAAAACAAAGCAAAACTGCAGATTGCAGATAAACACTTGCTAGGAAAGGAGTGGAAAGATCATAGAATATCATAGAATCATAGAATATCCTGAGTTGGAAGGGACCCTTAAGGATCATCAAGTCCAACTCTTGACACCGCACAGGTCTACCCAAAAGTTCAGACCATGTGACTAAGTGCACAGTCCAATCTCTTCTTAAATTCAGTCAGGCTCGGTGCAGTGACCACTTCCCTGGGGAGCCTGTTCCAGTGTGCAACCACCCTCTCTGTGAAGAACCCCCTCCTGATGTCAAGCCTAAACTTCCCCTGCCTCAGCTTAACCCCGTTCCCGTGGGTCCTGTCGCTGGTGTTAATGGAGAAAAGGTCTCCTGCCTCTCGACACCCCCTTACGAGGAAGTTGTAGACTGCGATGAGGTCTCCCCTCAGCCTCCTCTTCTCCAGGCTGAACAGGCCCAGTGCCCTCAGCCGTTCCTCGTACGTCTTCCCCTCCAGGCCTTTCACCATCTTCGTAGCCCTCCTCTGGACACTCTCCAACAGTTTCATGTCCTTTTTATACTGTGGTGCCCAGAACTGCACACAGTACTCGAGGTGAGGCCGCACCAGCGCAGAGTAGAGCGGGACAATCACCTCCCTCGACCTACTAGCGATGCCGTGCTTGATGCACCCCAGGACACGGTTGGCCCTCCTGGCTGCCAGGGCACACTGCCGGCTCATATTCAACTTGTTGTCTACCACGACCCCCAGATCCCTCTCTTCTAGGCTGCTCTCCAGCGTCTCATCGCCCAGTCTGTACGTGCAGCCAGGGTTTCCCCGTCCCAGGTGCAGGACCCGGCACTTGTTCTTATTGAACTTCATGCGGTTGGTGATCGCCCAGCTCTCCAACCTATCCAGATCCCTCTGCAAGGCCTTTCCACCCTCATTTGAGTCCACAACTCCTCCAAGTTTGGTGTCATCAGCAAACTTGCTCAAAATACCTTCTATTCCTACATCCAGATCATTTATAAAAATATTGAAAAGTACCGGCCCTAAAATGGAGCCTTGAGGGACCCCACTGGTGACCGCCCGACAGCCTGACGCAGCCCCATTCACCATAACCCTTTGGGCCCTGCCCGTTAGCCAATTGCTCACCCATCGTATGATGTTTTTATTTAGCTGTATGGTGGACATTTTGTCCAGTAGGATCCTATGGGAAACCGTGTCAAAAGCCTTGCTGAAGTCCAAAAAAATCACATCAGCTGGTTTCCCTTGGTCCACCATACGGGTGATCTTATCATAAAAGGAAATCAGGTTAGTTAGGCAGGAGATCCTTAAGGCTTTGGGCTGCTAAGTACAGTGTGTTGCACTCCTCCATGCAGATAAAAAAAAAAAAAAAAAAAAAAAAAAGAGTTTTCATTTTTTAAATATCTCTACTAGAAGCAAACCCAAACCCCTTGGAAAGTATGATTGGGTTGAGAGATGAAACAAGCAGATGGATAGAAGGGACTGAACTGAGGTCTAAAAGGGCAATAAATTAAATCATACTTTGCATAAGCTTTCTCCAATAATGCGCTCCAGAATTCATTTTTCACATTGGAATGGCAGTAGATCAACTTCCCATCTATTGTTGGCAGCAGATCATCAACAACCACCTCTGTCCATTTGCCAAAGCACCAGAAACGGAAACGGAAAATCCCAGCGTATTTCTCTGGCTTTTTAGAGTCCCATTCTTGTTCTTCAAAGTCTGGAATCACCTGAGAAAATATGCAAAAGGGAAAGGTCATTAAATGCACTATGTTAAGTTTCATTCGGAGGGCAGAGTGTCCTTGAGCATGCACTGTGTGCTATTCAGCTTCAAAAGCAGTGGACCTTAAACAGATGAAGCAGTGAAAAAAATGGTGGATTTGGTACAAAGTCCAATATAGCCCCATTTCAAAGACACTCAGGAAAGTAGTAGTTCAATAGATCTGCAGAGAAAGACCATTGCACCCTCTGGCTTTGCTGTATCTCTTCCTTGGTGCTCACTGAAACTGTGTGGTGGGGACTTGTGGGAAACTGTGACTGTGGTCTTGTAACAGGAAAAATGAACTTCTAAAGAAAGGGAAGATCGGAATCCACCAAAATTCACCAGTTGCCAGAGGTGCATTATCCCTAGATGTAAAATTATTGGCTGATAGTGAGGGAAACATCCAGGGTTTACTGGCCTTATTTCATGCACCAAGCACATTGATCACCTACCTGCTGCCAGAGGGGCTCCCTCAGAGCCAAGCAGGAGCATGCAGCCACAAACCAGCAGTTCCCCAAGCTGCCTTGGTGCAAGTCATGGGAGCTGATTCCATTCACAAACAGATGGGGGTCTTCGCAGAGATCCTAGCAAAGAAAATCCGAGGTTACTGCAAAAGATCACAGCATGCTTCTGCCAGCTACCCCTCCTCACACGTTCCACATCATATTCACATTTGCTGTTCTCCCAGTCAAAACACAGTGTTTCTGTACCAGGAAATTCAAAAGTGCTCTGGCACTGAATATAACTACAAGTCAGAATACACAGAATTATTTAAATTCTTATATGCAGACTGTGTTGCCTTTTCTGATCATCAGAATTCAGCCATTTTTTGCTGGAGTTCCTAGTTCTGCTCTCAGCTGCAAGCGATCATTGAGGACTTCAGTATTTGGAAGACTTATTTGACATTAGCTGATGAGGAGCTGCAAGTAAGTAAAAGGAGAAGAAGGAAACATTACAGGGAAAGACTTTGATGGGGGAAAAATATCAAGAAAAGTAGAAAATTAGTAGGAAATGATGCTACTGAGGCCAGAACCCTCAGCTCTTCTGTCACTGCCACTCCCTTGGCTGCCAGACTGGAAACCCTCCTCCACAAGCAGTGTGAGTTGCTGCAGTGACCACTGCCATTCAGCGCTGAAGAAGGCAGAAAACATGCATATGTCTGAAACATGCCTCCCAGTCTGCGGGGCTCATTCCTCTCTTTGATCTGGCTCCTCCTCTCCCATGGCTTTCCTGTCTCCATCCTATGTACAGATTCTCACCCCAGCATAGCTGTGGTATCTCCCTGCTCCTCCCCAGCTTGCCCCCTTGCTGTGTCTGTCCCAAGGGGTACAACAATAGGCTGCAGGTCAAGACACTAAAAGGAGCACCTCTAGCTATCATGGCACACAGGGATATATTTTACAGCAATAGTGTGTTTGTTACCCTTGGCAGAAAGGTTTTTCTGAACTGTTACGTACATGGCCTTGCAGTGTCAGAGAGGGCCAAGCAACACTTTGGGAAAGAGGCAATCTGGAAGTCCCACCGCTGAGGTGCAGCTCACTGCTTTCAACACTGGGATTGCTCACGATGCTTCATCTGAATCATTGCTTTGCTGACTGGTTAAGAGGACGGGAGAGCAGACGTTGGTAAGAAATTCTGCTGTTTCACAGTATAAGAATAACCCTAGATTTCACCACTGCTGGAAGGAAATGACCTTATATCCAGGCATTGGAAATGCAGAATAACCAGCTCCACCTCACGTCAACATGGCAGGAATCTCCAAGTTTACCACAGACTTTCCAGTTCGTTAGCAGCAGAATGAGGAGCTGTGCTACTCACCTCGTGGGTTCTCACAGTCCTTCGCTAATTCTAGATGACGATCCCCAAATACAACCCAAGCCTGGCTAAACACCACAGGCATGTCAAAACCTCTCAGTCTTCCCTTTGATGGTCCTGTTACAAACCAGTGCCATGTTACAAACTGATTAACTACATGCATGAACTTATTTTCAGAGGAAAAAAGAACCTCAGTTCTGAGCTGAAAGCCTGTTTTCCTGGGCTGGTTTAGCAGATGGCAGCCTAGGGTGGCTCGCTGTGTGTCAGTACGTAATGCATGTCTGCATATATAACACAAGGATCTGCTGCTGCTTTCTTTAAGAATACAACATTTGGCATGAGACTTTTCTTATGAAATAACAACTGGTAGGAATTTTAAATGCCTGTTGGGCAACAAATGACTGATCATTACATGACATTGTTCTGTTTGTAGTTCTTACATGTGGCTTCAGTTAGAGAAAATTTCAAAGCTTATTTACTAACCTTAACATAAATTTTGAGTAACAAAATGGTCAGCAAGAGGAAACCTGGCCACGTACAATACATTCTTCTGCAGAAAAGATGGATTCATTCACCTGTCTGGGTGCTCTGACACGGAACAGTACCAGGAACTTCAGACCAGCACTTCAGCTAACACAAACCAATGCAGCTGCCTGTTGCAGAGGTTGGTATCAGTTGAGATCAGTACCACTCAGCCTCTACTTGGATCCCATTTTGGATACTTGGGAGCAAAAATTCCAAACCCAGCTTTGGTAGACTCAAGTTTCATACCCCATTTCCATGTATGTCTGGTAGTAATAATTTCTAGTTTGTTTTTCCTTTCAAAATGTTATTTTACTTGCATAATAAACAAGAGATAAATTGATCCTCCAGGATTAAAATTGTTCAAACTTTTCTGTCACTATAGGAAGCCAAAACTTTCATTGGCTTTGAAAGAAAGCAAGCCCTACCATGTATTACAAATATCTTATCTTATTTGGTTTTCTTTGCCAAAAACAACCACATTAAACCTTTTTTTTTTTTTTAATTGAAGTGTGTCTCATATCTCACACAAACCTCAGATTAAAAACAGAGAGTAGCATTTGCTGAATGCCAGACATATGGATGAGATTAGCATTTGCTGACCATTGGGGTCCAGAGTAAACACGGAGCAGCAGAGTGCAGAGACAGCACCTCACCAGTTCCACCGCGGCCCCTGCATGCTTCGGGATCCTGCTGGATAAATCCACTGTTATGAAACTGCCGGGGAGACTCTGACTTCTGAGATGAACAGCGAAAGAAATGACATTTACTTCTGTTTCTCTTGGCATTAATTACAGACATTAGAACAGCTTCTGTGACAACGTCACTGTGCAGCCTAGGTGAGGTGCCCAGGAATACCCAGGTGCAGGTTACAGCCACTGTCAGCGCTATGCTTGCACCACCTAGACAACAGCAAGACAACATCACACAATCTAAGGAGTACTTTCAAGATTTAATATATTATACTAATGTCCTTGTGAGGATCTTTAAGCACTTTTGTTCATTCCAAGTGTGTAAAAAAAAATATATCACTTTTTCTGTAATGGTCCCGGTGGTGATAACTTAGGATAGTTGAGGAACAAACCAACTTACAGGACAGGAGTTATAAGAAAAAGACACAGAAAGGAGATGACCATGTGCCCCAAGCATTTTCAGGAGACTGCTGCCTGCTCTACCTTGCAACCTAAGCACTTGGGTTCTGAGTTGCACCAGAAGTACTTTCCTTATAAACACGGCAGCTTCACCCTAATCCCTTTACTCAGGGTCAGCCACGTTATCTGTGCTGTAAAACAGACAAACATCTTCACACTTCCAAGGAGAGGTTTAGAAGAGCTTACTGTACATTACTACTGTACTACTGATCCTACTGTACATTATTAACAGTTAATAGCCACGCTATTTATGACACAACCACACTAATAGATGCAGTTGCTGCATTATTTATGCACACAGGGAGCATTCCACCATCCAAGACACAGAGCTCTCCCCAGCTCTCCTCTTATGCATGTGCATACTGAAATAAACACTACAGGAGAACTACAGGTAGGAGGTACAGAGGCGAAAAAGGGAGGTAAGAGGCCACAGGGGCTTGAGGTCCTGCTGAAAACCCTGATGCTCTAATTTTCACATCAGACTTTCACCTGCATACTGTAAGTCCACTCGTGTCATTTCCAATCCTTGTTGCACCATGTGGGCTCCAAATATCTGACATCTAGCATTACACAGCCTGCACCACTGGTGAAACGTGGCAGCCAAGCCCAGAAATAATACTCCAAACAAGGCCTCACAGAGCTGAGCAGAGCTCAAGACTCTTGCTTACTGAAGACAGGGTGCCATTTTCCTGTCGTTTTCACCACAGTTCCACATACTTGACCTGTTACTCAGACTGTGATCCATCTGATCCTATGCTAGGAACTTGCTGCCCAGTAATTCTTTCTCCCTACCTTAGCCATGAAGTTGTTCACCACCAAAGCACTATACTTGTGTTCATGAAAGGATGAGAAATTCCATCCTATTTTTTCCACACTGCTTTACCAAGACATCCAGGTATGTTTGAACTCCAAGCCCCGTTGACAGACTTGTGATCCCATCCCAACTTGTGTCCTACAGGATCCCAGTATCTGGCTTTCTGCTCCCTCATCCAAACAGTAATGATAATAGTGAATAGTACCAGCCTCAGTGAAATCTGTGTCGGGCTCCACTGCTGGAATGCCAGCTTGAGGGTGCTCCACGTGATTTATTTCATCAACTGTACAACCACATCACAGAAGTTTGAATTACTCTGAATTCTCATACTTTGGAGAGAGATTGCCAAAGGCCTACAAAAGTTAAACTACATCGGATCTACTCCTTCTTTCTTAGCCACAAGATCTGTCCCACCCTACACTACAAGGAAATCAAGCTGGTACATATTAAGTGTATCTAACACAAAACCCTTTAATAATACAATGTATACCATTAGACTTACAGGCTTAGTCATCAGCTTGGGAATGATAAATTGAGGTCTGGAATTTTAATGAACTATAAAAATGTTTGGACTGTAGTATATGAAAGATGGAAAAGTTTCTTTTTTTTTTTTTTTTTTCCTACAATAGATCTTCCTTAGGAAATTTCAAAAAACAATGTCAACCATGGGAGACAACAGACATCATTTCACTGGAGCCAGGAAATGTTTCTTTTGTTGCTGTCTGTCGTGACTCCCTCAAAAGAAAAAAAATATATATAATAATTAAGGGATGGATTTTATTTGAGACCAGAAGCACAGCAGGAAAGTACAGGAGAAAACTGATTAACTACATGCATTAAATTCAGGTTGCTGTGGCTACTTTGAATCTTAGAGGAATTTAGCTAAAGGAAAAAGTCACCCTTAGCATAGGTCCATGAGCTAAAAAAAAATGCCTTATTGGTTATAAACAGGGAGAAGGACATTCAAAGGGTTAATTAATTTGCTATGTTTTCACAGATGTTAACTGAACCTGCCCTGTAAAACATTATGAGAACTCTTTGATATCTGAGAAAAGGGAAAGATTATTTTTAGTGGATTGAGGTCTGTCAGCTGGCTCAGATAGAAAAACAGACATTTGGTGAAAGAAAAGTAGTAAAAAGTAATAGCAATGTTTGCAACTAAGATTTTCAAGGGATTCAGTTGTACTTAGAGCTTACTTTCTTCAGTGCCCTTTAAAAAAACTCAGTCCTAACATCATAAAAATAATAAAAATTAAAATAATCCAATTTTGCTAGAGCATAAGATCTATGGAGACAGGAACTTTCCTTGATTCTGTCAGACTGATCTACTTGAGCCGGGTACACTGTTCCCTTCATTTTTTCAAAGCAGTTTGAATTATGCCAGAGATGAGAATCTCTTCCATTTTCTTCTTTTCCCCGTCCTTGGATCATGCTGAGCCAATTCCTGTAGAGAGTGAAGTCAGTGTAGGGAAGCAAGGGAAAAGCAGTGCAAACAGTAATTCTTTCTGAATATGGAGGCAAAACATTCAGCTCTGGCTACAGCTAACTATGAACCAACCCCACCTAAAGCTGGGTAGCAAAGACCTCTCTTATTCTGAGGTTGTGCAGCTTAAGGGGTAGAAGAGATTGTCTACTCCATAACAACTCCCGGCTGTGCTGGCATGTTTATAGAAACCCTCTCTAGATCAGGCTACTTGCCAAGGCAATTGCAGCTAGCCCTAAAAAGAAAAATAACCAAGTCCAACTGTGCTACATACTTCAATGTATGCAGAAAGCCTTTTGCAACCTCATTATGTCTGAGAAAAGTCTGCCTTGGGAATGGAAAAGGAGAACTCCTAAGTCACAGCCATGAGCTGGGGTACAGCTCCAACCTCGCAGAGGACAGCTCTCAGAGAAACTTCCATCAAAAGGGAACTGGGGTCAGCTACGACCCTGATTGAAACATCCCTTAACCGAGATCACGAGGCAGCTGGTATCGTCTGTCCTGTTACCCCATGGCAATCTACAATAGGCAGCTTTAGCCCTCAGGTTTCTGTCTGTACACTCTGACCCCAGGCTGCATAATTACTCTGTAAACTTCGTGACCATTCTCCAGCAACATCTGTCCCTAAGAACAGGATAATGCCAAGCACTGCTTAAAACAGAAACCCTCCCATACATAGGCAAGGGGAAGAGTACACCAGTTTGCTCCAGCCTTGTGTAAAAGAGAACACAGTTATTTGGGGATTGGGAAATGCTTCTTCCCAATCCTCCCTCTCCAATAAATCCTGTTACAAAACCAAATGCATTACAAACATTTTTATAGCATTCTTTTTTTTTCCATTTTCAGTCTGGGGCTAGTTCTGACTAATACTCAGTAAAGGCCATGGGTTTCAGCCTTGCCCTGTCTACGGGACACGTGTATTCGGGGAGGATCTGAATCAATCCTTGTGAAGAAAAAACAACTCAAATGTTGGGCAACGCGGTGTGTATTTTGGCTGCCACTAGATTTCACCTGACCCTTGGAGCGCTGGAGCCGCTCTCATCCAGAATGCTGACAGTTGCTGGAAGGGGTACGAGCAGATTGCCGTGGGGCTGACCTTATCCTGAACCTCAGTAACAAACAACGTGTTTACCGAAGGTCTGAGAGCGCTCCTCATTGCAGAAATAACTTGAGGACTGTCTGGTCTTCCAGCAGCCTCCTGGAAGTGTGTTATGGTCTGTCCTGCTGCTCTGCCTTCGCTTGTGATGCCTGATGTCAACGTGCTACAGAGCTGCAGCGCGTTCACAAAGCTTTGCTCTTAGAGAAAGGCTGCCTTGAGGATAGCATGTTTTCCCCACTGAACTCACAAGGCAATGGCCTTGTTCCTTGCTGTTTTCCCAACCTATTTCCTTCTCTAAATTCAATACAACCTGTATTTTCCTCACGAACAGCAGAGGTGCAATTCTTAGGACTGGTCTTAGACCAGTCCTAATTAGGTTGGTCCTAATTCACCTCAGGAAACAGTCACGTCCTCTCGGCCAGGTTCCGCTCTAACCAAATCACAAGGTCTTTCAAATACAGCTCACAGACCTTACCTTACCACCCCTCATAGTGTGACAAGGCTAGAGAGAGACTACTCCCTCTGCTGACCATATAAAACAAGGTAAACAGTTCAGAACAGACCATACCCTTTAAACACTTGCTACAGAAAACGTTGCCCTTAGTGTCTTTGATGAGGGTCTCATCAAATAGCCACAGGAATTAATACACATCAAGAAGCACGCCCAGCTGGTTATAGGAAATGCAACACAGGTAGTACAGCTCACAACCCAGAATATGGCGATTTTATAGGTTATTTTCTCTGATTTTATTTTTTATTTTTTAAAGCATTAACTGAGGATCTTAAGATAAAATCTCCCAAAGGTTATTGTTGGTGCAGGGAGATCTGACACTGAGCAGGCGTCAGTATGAGACCATTTTTGGTTGGTTAATGTTGCTGTCTATTCTGCAATACCTTGTTTCATCCATGTCTCACTCATCCACAGCTCCATTTTCTATGGCGCTTTAGCCTCTTCCATCCTGAAGCTAACACAAGTTTGACATAATTTGGGGAAAATAACGTAATTACAGCATCGCATTAATTGACTAAAACTTAATATATTTTGATTTCTTGGAAAACGTCATTGTTTTGCATCAGAAAAGACACCATTTTATGGGCACTGAGCCAACGTTTTCGTGTATAATGTTTTCTCTACTGTGATTTGAGATAGTGATGCTCCATAAAAAAGAGGTGTTATCTTAGGGCTGTAGATATTACTCGAGGCTGGAGGATGTTCAACACTTCCTATTACGAACACAGCCATCAAAGGAGCTTTCTAGGATGAGTTGCCCACCTGCACAAATAAGGACATTACAAGTCTATTCCTTAGTATTTAACAAGATCGATCATAACTGAGTTCAAATCAGTATCAGCGATTACTGTGTATGACAGCACGGGGATGCGCAGCATATGGGAAGGGCCTCAGCCAGGTCAGCCTCAGTGCACATTAGCCGTGCAGTCAGCCTCCTGTGTGCCGTCAGCTGTCTGTATGGGAGCGCTGTTCAGCACATTGTAACTGCTACCAAATTGGCTGCCAGCAGTCCAGGGATCTCAGACCAATTTGCCTTCTTTTTTTTCCACTGAAATAGAAAGCAGAAGAGGCCATTTTCAAGAAAAACTTAACGTACAGTAGTTTTGACAATCAGGTGGTATAAACCAGCCTAACTCTATTTCTGCAAAGGGCAACCTACCAGAGCTAGGGAATACCTCTGCATTAAATGCAAGTGAGAGAGGGAAGGGCAAGTTTGGAGACAGTCAGTTTAGAATAACTGCCCGACATCCCTTCCAGGCAAAAGCAACGTGGCTGAGGTCAGACCTGGGCAATAAGTTCAGTCTTGGTTCAGTGGACTAACAGGCCACCCACAGTTTAGTTATGGGTTCTTAGTGCTTCCTCAAAACATGTTTTTCAATCAAGTTCATGAACTAATTTCCTAAGAGGGAAATGAAAACAATGAGAAAAGGAGGTTGGAAAATTTTGTACACAATTTTTGTTCTGTGCCTGATAATAAGCACAATTATGGCTCAGTGGGTTTGTCCGGCCTGAGCTCACGCTGTCTCAGGGGGCTGGTCACAGCTGCAGGCTGAACTCTTGATCACTGCCTTTTATAAGACAGGGAATATTCTGTTGATAAAAGAGTAGAGTTCAGCAAAATCACACATTTTATGTCATTATTCAGTGAATAGGCATTACGTAGCAAAAACAAAGTCAAGCCCTCTAAGAAACACTGTCTGAAGTGAAAATTCAGATGAAGACGGAGGTGGTTTGTTCTACTTCAAGGCAGATATTTCTTCCTCATCCAATGGCAATACACAAGCCCTAAAGGCTAAAAAGCTTAAGCCTAAGCCACATTAAAAAGCATAAATCTCTTTAGCAACAAGCTCCCTTCTTCCCCATCCTTTTTCCAGCAGGGTTTGGTTTCAGCCTAGATGCCAGTATCTACTAATTGCGACATTTATCTCAGACTTTCTTCAAGATTTATCCCTTTCTCCCAGTCTCAATGTTCCTAACCCCTCATCTGTTCCAGACAACACCGTGAGGTGTTCTCCTACGCTTTGTTTTAAGGAAAAAAATTGTAATGTCTGGGATAACAGTGCATGGAGTAGCCCTTGTAACCTCCTAGATACACATTCTGGACTATGCTTGCTTTGTGACATAAAAAGAGGAACTTTCAACTTGCATACATGAAATCCTGATCAGAAGACAAAAGCCTCATAAAATACAAGATTATTTTTAATACATTAAATGTTAGATTTTGAAATTAACGTTTAAAAAAATAGTAATTTTGTACTGGTAAACAAAACTCTACTTTCTGGGCCTATGTAAGTCAGAGCCAATGGCATCTCTCAGTTTTAACAGGACATGGATCAGGCTCTTAAATTATAGCCTGGACATCCTTTATGGCAAAGATCAGCCTAAGATTACATGAAACAGGCTATTCATCTTCTAGTAATACAGAGATATGCCTGATTCCTTGCAGAGAGCCACTGTTAGTGCTGCCAGGCCACCAGAACTTTATCAGATCACTCATCTACAAGAAAAAAAAAGCCTTCCCACCAGGATATTGCTTGACCCTTCTGGTAGAGCTTGCTCCTTCCGTCCATTGCCCAGACCAGGTGTGAGCAGCAGCCAGGAGAGTGACACCAGCATCTGGTGCTGGCCAGGTGCAAGCAAATACCACAGCAGCAAAGTTTTCCTAGGCAAGGATAAATGCCAGCACCCATCAGAGTGGTAAGAAAGGTCACCAGAGCTGCTGATTTGCAGCCAAGGGGAGTAACACAGAAAAAGTTGCTAAGGAACAAAACAAATAGGCCAGTGGAGAGAGGGAACCCCAGACGCACGATGCCTGTTTGTCTGACAATCTGTACAACCTTCACGTCGTAAAGAGTCTCAGTCCTTCCGCAAGAGGAGATTCCGAAATACAAAAATGCTGCATCAAAAATGACACAGCAGCATTCATTGTACTTCTGAATACTACCAACTTGTATGACTCAGCCAAACTGAGTGATGTATATTATCTCTCCTGGTTTCCATAAATTACCGGAAAGGATTTTATTTAAGCATCTTGAAAATAAACAGCAGCACATAAGTCTCTCAGTCTTGAGTGATGAAACTGAAAAAACTCATATTAACAGTGATTTCTAAAGTAGAACACATAAGCAAAGTCAGAGGTGACTTTCCTACCAGCCAATCGAGCACATGTTTTTCCCTCTCTGTAGGTTAGCTCCTATTTTGCCTAAGATAGGTTGCTGATAGATGGCTGAAATTAATTAATTTTGGGTAAGTCCCTTTCTTTCTAATTCTGTCAAAACTTCAGAATGTTTTGGAAATTTGAAGAACGATATTCAGTGCTAATGGGTAAACCTCTTCAGCGTAAGTGTGAGACTGATTTGCCACTTCCGCAGCTGATGGTGCCAAACGCTGGCTTGTATTGCCCTTATGTCCTTTCACTCAAAGTCACTCTTTAGCCAGGTACCTTCCTTTCTCATTCAGACTCCTTCATTCTGGTCTCACATTTCTTTTTTCCTCCCTACCTTTTGTTATCAACTCAATGTGTTTCAGAAGGACTCAACAAGAAAACCACTTCCATATCTCACAGACCTGTTTATAAAGCTTGCTTTCTGGTATCTTCCTCTCTTGTGGGCACTCTGACAGCTAATAAAGGATAAGACTTTCCCCAGGGTATCCTGCCCCCATTCCGCTCCTTGGCATGGTTAGGTTCACCAGGACATGTACCCGTTTACCAAACTGAGTTGCAACTGGTCAATAGCAAAGCACTGCCAGTGACAGAGGGAAACAGATACCCCTTGGTGACAAGAGGTCTCTAATTGTACTTCCTCTGTGGGGGAAAAAAAAAAAAAAAGGAACAATGACCCTGAGGGCAAATATTGCTAACTGCTCACTGTTCATCAACACTTTTCTGTCTTGCAGGTTGCAGAGCATCCCCTAAATAAGACCACAACCACTCGGCTGCTCATTGTAACAGCTGGAGATACAACTTCTTCCTTCCTCATTCGCTCTGGGAGTGCTCTACTTACTTTGATGTCAAATGCAAGTGACTCCAAACTCATGATCACTGTCAAGGTATTTCACAGCCCAAGATTTCCTTCTGTTTCAACAAAGGCTAGAGCAGCTTCAGTCTGACACATATCACCGCAGGCCTCTGGCTCACTGGGAGGAATCAGCCTGCCAGGGTCTTTGGAATGCTTACTTGGTTGGGATTGTATCCCGCTTGAAGTGCAATCAGGTTAATCTCTGCTTAAATTGTCTAGATGCTTCAGAGACCTCTTGCTTGGAAAGATGTAATAAGAAACTGTTTCGTTGTGGTTTTGTTTTTTTTTTTTTCTTTCTTTCTTATTTATATCATGCTGTTTCTTCATGTAGCACTTTGATGGCTTTTATCAAGCTTATCTTTTGTTTTCCCTATGTGATACACTGATTTGAATTTACTACTTTCAGACAAATTCCTTTCTGAACACTAACATTACATCTATTTCATGCCAAACGAATACAAAGAATGTTATTCAACTGTCAGAAAACAGAGAAAGCCAGGATGGCAAACAGAAGACCTGGAATTTTTTTAGTCACAAGATTGACTGCTAACAGACCTGCATCTTCATCAGTTTAAATAAAGTCAGTATAAAGATCAGGGTGCATATCACAACCCATTGTTGTTCATTTAGGACTGCATAGGATTTCCTATCTTCAAGGAGAGGATCACACACGTAAATAAGAAAAGAAAAAGCAGGCTCTGTGGAACTGTCTATTTAGTAAATGAGCAGGTTAGCAGGAATCGACAGTGATGGCCAACAGGGACAGAGTCTGCCATCACTGAGAAATTACCCCCGATTTACCAGTTTAGGTAAAACACTGCAAGAGAAATGGTGGCAATTCCAATATGAAGTCAGCTCCCACTTATCTTAAAGCGCTGACTGCAGCTAGCCCTGGGAATACTCACAGTGGTCGCTCCCAGGAATGGTTTTCCAGACAGCACAAGCTGTTCGTTATGGATTTAAATTACATTCTGGGTGAACCAGAAGGGATCCAGACTTCCAATTCCTGTTAAAATGTGTTCAAGGCACCATAAGAATTCCATTAAAAAAGGAGATTCTCCATGAACATTTAGGAAGCGTTAGAACTTCAAGCCTCTCTAATCATCTGAGAAGACAGAATCCTCTCCAGGTCTTCCATTGTGAGAGCAGCCTGCTTGTCACCCAAGAAGAGAGGTTTGAGAGGTGGTGATAACTCAGACATGAACTAGGCTAGACATCAAACCCATCCAGACTTCAGATTGCAGAGCTCCACCTCTAAATGCTGGAGAACATCCCAGCATTGCTCCTCTCTTGCCAGGTTTAATTTCCTTATGACGTGCCAGGAAAACCATCTCAGCCAGCTGAAACTCTGAACCCCATCAGGGACACTGAAGTCATTCTGGCACATTTGTGTCTCCAGTAATCTCTCTGCTGGTGTTCAGCACATAGACTACTTTCAAGAGAAAAGTATGAGTCACCTTTTAACTCTATCCTCACACTATCAATCACATCAGTTATTTTATTCAATCATGGTCCAAAAGTCAAAGTAACGTAAGTAGAAAACCTACGGAGACATATCAGCTCTCAAAAGGCAAGGCAAGAAAAAAGGCCTGGTTTTAATAACGGTGAATTTTGCCAATATTGTTTTATTCCTTGCCTTACAATTTGTGTACCTGTGGTTCACTAGAGGGGATTCTTATTTTTAAATTTTTGCAGTTTTTGGAATGTCTGCAGAAGTAACTTAGTACAGTGCCCCTACCTATCTCTTCCAAGCACAGCATCCCTCTTAGGGTCCGTAATTTTTACCCTGTTCAGATGCAGAGAAGCAGACCAGATTCTCAGCTGTAAATCAGCCTCACTTTAGCTAAGCAATTGGAGAGATGTTGCTTTACGCCAGCAGAGGTACAAGTCCCCTCAATCCAGCCCTATCCATCAGTGGATACACTGCTTCGTTTTTGTTCATGAGGGATTCACAATGCCTCTAAGAACAGAGAAAGACCCTTAAAAACAAGTATGAGAAATGCCATGGCTGGATTACATTTGATATGTTTGGATTAAATTTGAAATATTCTTTTTACAGTTCAGATATTGGTTGTTTTACTTGTTAGATCATGTGTCTGAATGTGAAAACAGTTTTTAGGCAATTATCACTTCTGCTAACTTTCCTTTGGGGAGAGCAGAGTCACGGAACGAGAAAGGAGAGGCCAGAGGAAGAGGTATTGGATTCACAGCTCCAGTTAGGGAGGAAAATTGCATGTCTAGGTCTTAAATGACCTTTATCTGAAGGAAGAAGAAAAATGACAACAGCGATCATGCAAAAAACTACATCAAGATCAGCTCTGCACAAACTCTCTGCAGAAGACTCAATTATCTACAGAGCTAAAGGGACAGCAAACCTGCATTCAGGTTCTTCATCAGCCCCACGAATGCTTGTACCTGTAGTAAAGCTGAAACAACAATAAAACTCTAAACTGAAAGACCAAAGGTCAGCCCACAGCTGGATCATTGCTAAATGCGATCAAATTTTTTGCTTACCATCGCAAGACTAAAGGTTTGGCAGTTACAAGGAAGGAAAAAAATAAATAAAAAGCAAACAAAACCTTAATTATTTACTCATTGTCTTAGGCTAGAAGATGCTGGCTCCAGGCAATGAGAAGACCTTAGTGTGCTTTAGATAGTCTATTAGACATCCCCAGTCGTTCAGTTTTTTAGGCCAGCTCTGCTCTTTTCCAGGGCCAGTTTTCCACCCAAAAAATTGCAGCCAACTAAAAAAGCAGCTGCTTAAGGCTGTACGCTTCGTTATCTTTGATGAAAAGATCGACACAGAAGTTTGGGAGTGAGTCTTTGAGGCTTTTGTCAGCCTCTGAGGAGGCTGAAGGTATTCTGCATTTGAGGAGTGAAAATAAGCAGTAGGGTCTGCCTTCCCATCTCAAAGGATATGTATATATGTATGTATGTACATGCATTATGTATCCATAGGCAGTTCTTTCAGCTGTGAAAGATTTT
Source organism: Anas acuta (assembly GCF_963932015.1). Taxonomy (NCBI): domain Eukaryota; kingdom Metazoa; phylum Chordata; class Aves; order Anseriformes; family Anatidae; genus Anas; species Anas acuta. The sequence continues at coordinate 3,828,861 of NC_088991.1, forward strand.
TCAAAGCTTCCTTTTAGACAGAAAACCACACAGCTTTATTTAGTTTTTAAACAGAATTAATCCCGAAGGAAACATACATTTAAATCACAGGGTAAGAGCATAAAATTTGAACTGATTTTGCAAATCTAAAATATAATAGCTTAAAAAAACCCTCAGATTCCAAGACCTTACTCATCCAAAAACCCTGGTATATTTGGAAATGAAATGAGAAAAGCATAAAACTCCTGATACAATGCATTCTTTCAAATTGATTCTTAAAGATGCTCTGCCTCAGAGGTGAATACTTTCCACTCACGAAGAGAAGTGTTGACAGAACAGTACCTTCATTTCCTTTGCAACTGGCATGGTTGGGCTATAATTTTTCCTTCAGAGAAACCAGACATTTAATTCATTAGAAAGCCTAAATCAATGAACTAACAATTACTGTAAGAAGACTTGCACCATCCGAGGATTTGACCCTTGGGCTTTTTGTTTTACAGGCTCAAAATAAATTTTACCATGTCATTCTTTCCGTCATCACTTTGCCTCGGGACAAATAGAGGCTGGCTTTCTGTGAGGCCACTCTTCATTTTATGACAATTGAATCAACTAAGCAAAACTTGACACTTTAAACTTTAAAGAAACGTTCTGAACCTCAGAATCATAGTGTTTATGTTGTAGAGGTGACGTTGAGGTCATTCAGCATTTTTTCTTTAGAGGAAAAAACAGCAACAACGTAAGAAAGCCTCCATGTAGTCTGAAGGAGGGGAATATAAACTGGAAAAACTGCCAGGAGAGAAGATAACAAAACACTGGCATCTGGAGAGCCGTCTGCTTGGCAGGCATGCATGTCATTTACAAATGTTTGCTCATAATTATATCCCTGGAAGACTTGGGTGAATAATACTGTTGAGAAAGATGCTGCTTCCAGAACAGTGCCTCTCCATCATATGTAAATAAATGCAACACTCATTGAAGGGTGAATATATCTAAAGATACTGCCACAAAAAAAAAAGGGAACTCGTGCCTCACACTGGCCCAGTACCTGCAAGACAAGAGGGAAGAAGGATGGAGCTGTGTATTAGGACATCTACTGAACACAGAGCTACACAGCAAGGGCAGGAATGCTGGCCAGGTGCCACCGTGTTTTGTGCTTCTTGTCAGACATCACTGGCACAGAAGGGCACAATGAGGAACACACAATCTTCTGCAGTGACACAGGATTGAGCCACCACGTTCACGTCACGCAGGGTGCACTCAATCATCAGAGGTCAGATGTGGGGTATTTGCTGACAGCTGAAGGCTTTATAATTCCTTGCTCATCTCTTCTTCTTGGTAAGCTCCGGCTTAACAAGATTTTCCAGGGAAAACAAAAATAAAATTACAGAAATAATAAAATAAGGCTGAGCAACAGCTCCATTCTGGGAACACTTCAGCAATTCCCAAAAAGACATTGCACCACTTCCCCAGATGAAAATATTACGGACAAAATATTATGTGAGGAATGGTCTATCCAGTCAGAAAACAAGATGGAACCATACCAGACAACGTTTTCACAATGCCTCTCACACTCAGCCCACCAGGGGACAGGCAAGAAGACAGCCTGGTCCACAGCAAAAATCCTCAGGCTTTGAAGGGAGACATGGTTTCACCCCCAGAAACACGCTTGGCAACCTGTACCTTGTTCTGCTGCACCACCTTGTATCACTGATGGGAATGACAGTCAACCAAACCAAGTTCCTAAATTCCTGTTCTTTGGAAAAGGATGTTTCCTGAAATAGCATCTTCAGGAGAATAAAATTGTATCTGCTTCAGTTCCTAGAGTGCTTCTCAAATTAAAAGGGAGAGCTCCTCTCCCCCACCCCAGCTCTGGAGAACCAGGTCCTCCTATACAGAGAGTTTTCATGTTAGTGTTCCCGGGAACTCTACCGAGGCCTCTTTAGGGCTCAGCATGCTGCCAGGGTCAGGCAGCACCACTCCGGTGCAGAATGGCTAAGAGAAGCATAACAGCCTAGGATGGAGCAGAGCTCCTGTTCCTGTTTCTGATGAACTTTCTCAAACACAGAAATGGATCCCAGCTGGATGAAATACCACCAAATTTGGTGAAAAGGTGATGGTGAAAGGCCTGGAGGGGAAGACGCATGAGGAACGGCTGAGGGCACTGGGCCTGTTCAGCCTGGAGAAGAGGAGGCTAAGGGGAGACCTCATCGCAGTCTACAACTTCCTCGTAAGAGGGTGTCGAGAGGCAGGAGACCTTTTCTCCATTAACACCAGCGACAGGACCCGTGGGAACGGGGTTAAGCTGAGGCAGGGGAAATTTAGGCTTGACATCAGGAGGGGGTTCTTCACAGAGAGGGTGGTTGCACACTGGAACAGGCTCCCCAGGGAAGTGGTTACTGCACCGAGCCTGTCTGAATTTAAGAAGAGATTGGACTGTGCACTTAGTCACATGGTCTGAACTTTTGGGTAGACCTGTGCGATGTCAAGAGTTGGACTTGATGATCCTTAAGGGTCCTGTCCAACTCAGGATATTCTATGATTCTATGAAATTTTCAAGGTTTCTTATTTAGAGAACGGCTGAGCCACAACGCACTGAACTTCCCGGTTCACCTCCCCTCGTGGCAGCTTGTGGGATGAATTTCAGCCTTGACTTGAACAGCAGACCCTGTTCTAGGAAAACTGGACTCAGACAAGGGTCACACAGCCATACATGCCCCTCCAAGACTTGAACCCTGGCCACTGCTAGCAATAACTGCCGGAATGGATTAAGGGAGTTAAGAGATCCCTACTTGTTTGTTTGGTTATGTGAGAGGAGTCCTCAGGGCACCACACACAGCTCTGCTCACTTCCTTGCTACAGGAACAAAACAGTTGTGAAAGAAAGCATTTAACAACACATCTGCAGCAGCCCTTTGCGTTTGAGCACTGCTATGTCCAATAGCTTTCTGTGCTTTTTGGACACATCATCTAGAAAAGCAGATGGCTATACCGTCCATCAGGAATACAACTATTTTCCCCACTATCCTTAGCAGATGTGAATGCTGACTCACCTCAGCAAGGCATCTATTTTTAAATCCCCCTGAGAAAGCTAGCTAACATCTGTCAATATCTACAGCACAGATTCTGGGTCTCTGTCTGCCTTCAAAATGCCACAGCTTTGCCATGGTGTGGTAATGCAACTCATCCTGTAATGCCATTTGGCTTCCCAAGTCCCTGTCAAATATCCATCCTCATACACCCGCGTCTGCCTGCTCAGGGTGGGGACCTGAGAGCACTAGCAGTTGTTAAGTTATTTGGACCAGACACAAAACTTGGTGACTTTGGCACCCATGAAATGCTTGATATCTGTATGAGGAACCAGGCTGGTGTCTCTAGCATGGTTGACTCCCTGAGAGATTAGCTAACAAGAACAGACTATTGATAATATTAACTTTAAACATTATTACAAGACTAAATTGTAGGCTCTTCAGTGGTTCCTTTGGAGTGTCCCCATTTCCCCAGGATGCTTTCAGATGCTGCGGGCTGTCAGCCACGGTTTACATGGCTTATGTGTGATATGCCCCCTAGATGCTGTTCTGAAGTGAAAGTTTATCAGCTGGGTTTGTAAATATCTTGTCACAGCTCCACATGAATTCTTTTATGATTTTATGAATTCTTCATAAATCTACTGGCAGAATGAGATGGGGAGAGACTCACAGAGGCCTGAACCTGCCTTGGTAAACAGAAATCCTGTTTTCTGTCATTGTTTGCACTGTTCTGTAGCCAAACATGAAAAAAATGGAACATGAATAACATGAAAACATGAAGGGTGACAGAGTAAAGAGAAGAAGGAAAAAGCTTTCCAAATTATCTAATCAGTATGACCATGAACTTGCCCAGATCCTCAACCCCATTTTAGAAATACCAAAGAAGGAAAGTAAGAAGTCAGTGTTGTTACTCTTTCAGCATGGCAGTACCTACTCAGACAGGATAGAGGAGTAACACTGTCTCCAAAACATAAAAAAAATACCTTCTTGTGGCTCTAAGCCTGACTGTCATCCTCCCCAAGCTGTCAGAGTACCAACAGTTTTGCACCTTATAAATTCTGAGTGACATCAGAGAAGACCTAGCTGGGCATCAAGAACGTCTGCATCCAAAACCAGATGCCTGGCAGATTATAAACCTTTCATATGAGGAGTTGTGAGAGACTGATAAATACCTGCAGGAGCTTTGGAATTTGAACCTCGATCTCCATGCATTTGGATTGTTTATTCAGCAATTCTTAATCCCTGAAACAATTTTCAAGTTGCTGAGGGAGCCCTTCCCCATAGGAGCTCTGATACAGGCTGCCCAGCCCCTGTTGTCAAGTATCCTTCACAGATACAAACGGTAAAATAGTTCATCACATGCAAAATTACAGATCTAAACTGCCCCAAAGAAGGGCATCTTGGTCAAATCCAAGCTAAACAAGACTGAGATCATCCAATTTGGAAGACAGAACGCTGAAAATCTAGCGAAGACATTTCCACCCCAAACTGATTCAGAGTCTTATCGGATTCCTTCCTCAGCCTCCAGAAGGAATCAAAACTTCTCTTTTTTGTTTGTTCTTTTTTGAGCCAGAAAAGGAAAACAAACACACAGAAGCCTTCTTCCCAGATATGAAACACACAAGCACATGCCCAAGACAACCCTACCTTTGCCATTACTAGGCAGGGTAAGGACAACCAATGGTACAAAACTGCTGCATGTAGCTCACCACTTTCATCTGCCAGGGTGCTGAAGGGCATAACTCTAATTCTGGTCCTTCCTTCTGTTCTTAACTCACTTTGGCTGTCATCAGTCTGATTTCTGAGGCAACAGGACAAGGCATGTCCCAGATATAGAAGCAACAGCATATTCCATGACCCACCAAAACAATGCATTGGCATCCAGTCGGAGCACTCTTCAGTCAAAAAAAGACAGTCACTTGCTCTTTTATTTCTGTTCTCTTTAGGGAGGCACCCCCTTCCCCCGTATTCAAAACAAATCACCATTAGAAGAGCTAGAAACAAACATGCACAGACACACACACGCTTTGGTACCCTCACCACATCGGATCTATTACCTGCATGAGGCAATCACACTGATAAAGCACAGAGTCTAGAAGAAAAAGGCTGAAAAAGCCCAGCATGACTCTTCTCAGAAAGCCTAGTTAATCAGCTATGACAACAGCTAATGGCTAACTCACCTGGACAGCTTGCTTCTTTTATTGCTACAAATAATTTGAGCAAAGAGGTCTCGTATGAGGAAGAGGAGAGAAGACAGAGCAAACAGGGAAGGCCGGAACACGTGAAGGCATGCTCCCTTGAAAAGGAAGTAGTCATTTTCTTTTCAGAACTTGTTCAGTGAAAAAAAAAATCAAAACTTTAGGAGAAAATAGTAATGGGAGAAAATGAACGTAACAAAGTCCACAGTGTTCTCAGGGAATCAGTTGGCCGGCCGCTGTCAGAACATGCCGTTCTAAGTACCTTAGGAGACCAGCAGGGAAAGTCCCGTTCTAGCTGGAAAATGTTTCCTTGCCTCCAAGGAAAATTTCAAGAAATATTTCATTTGACTTAGTGTATCTGGGAGGAAGTTGCAACACTGAATATATCCCCACCCTCTCCAAACCAACAAAAACACACCAATCCACCATTTTTTCTGACAAGCGCTTGCTCCTTGAAATGACCAATTATTTGAAGCAGCCAGGGCTACTGTTAATTTTTAAGTGATTACAGGATGATCTTATGGTAGCAGTAATAACGACAATGCTTTTGTTCTAATGCTCTATATAAGAACTTACATCCCTGGTTGTAAGAATAGGAACTGCAGTTTCAGTGGACTCCAGTTACTTCTTGGCTCTCTGTACACCAGTCCATAGTGTATATACTTAGGTTAGTATAGGAACAGGAAAGGAAAGCAGATTATATAGTAACAACTCACTTTTTCTTCACATGCTTGAATCAGTCTGTGTTGCCCTAGAGCTATACAATCCTTGAGGTATTTTTTCTAAATAAGTTCTTCAAATAATACATTAAAATAATAACATAAAGTTATATCGAGATCATTTTCTTCATCGTTCTTCTCTATGCTCTCTAACCACGACAGTAAACTTGAAGCTGCCAATGCCTGATCACTTCTAGGGCCTGTTTTTCAAGGTCATCACCCTCACTACCTCACAGAGGCCTTCCCTGCCCAGACTTGTGAACATTCGGTTGGCTTGAAAAATATTTCGGAAGTACAGCTGGAGTCAAGGCCAGGGCCTTCTTGCTCACTGTGAATAAAAGCAGTTTCATGAGCCACTTTAAGCCATGCCTGGTTAAGTGTTCTTCCCCTTGATTAAATGTTGCTTGGCTTTTAAAGCATGGAAACATTAATCCTAATATACTGGAGCCATGCCAGGATGCTGCTAAGTGCTTCACAATGCCTTGAATCTCAGGTGGTTCATGTGGCCCTCTCTCACACACAAGTCACTGCTGACCACAACTCACAGCTGATTTCACCAGATCAGACACCAGAACAGCAGGTTCTGGATCCAACTGATCCTGGATTGCAGCTGTACTGTACTGAAGCTTGGTTTGACCTGGATTTGAAAGATCTTGCCCTCAACTTTTTGACACCCTCTCCTAGGAATCCAGTTCCACGGGGCCTTTGAAAACCTTACTGCTCCTGCCTGCAGGCTGCCGGGGTGTGAGGACGGGGACAGCTCGGGCGTATGGAGGACTGCTAACTCCCCTAAACCCCCCCTCACTAAACACCTAGAGCTCTTGGGGTAGATTTGTTAGTCTCTCCTCCAACAAGGCTTGGAAGCCAAGTGCCAGCACCAATGTCAGCATCACATACACAGCACGGTGGAGTCCTGCTTACACCGGGATCTCAGACGTGTGGCAGTTCATTGTCATATCAGTAACAGCCACCCGCCACCCCACCCCTTCCCCCAGCTCTCAGTGAAACCCAACAACCTGAAGACAATTGGATTTAAATCCCTGCCACTTGACTGTGCAGTTGCCTGGGCGACGCGTGAGCAGAGCGTGCTTCTGTGGTTGTGTGCTGCCACAGCTCCGGGAGCTGCGCCAATGCCCCAGCCCCTGCAGCTGGGGCAGATTTAACGCCTTCCTCCCCAGCAGCAGCCACTGCTCTGCAGGCTGACAGCTGCACGGAAGGACAGAGGGACACGGCCAGGTGCCGGGGACACCGCAGCACCTTGTCAAACTGAGTGCTCAGCAACACTGGGAGTCATCCGCAGGTGGATACGGAGCACACGCCTTGGTGTGTGCACAGCTGACGAGGGAAAAAAGCATTTAGCACCTTCTAAAAGTCACTTTCTTCCGATGATTTCCTGTTACCTCTTGTCCCCCTGCCCACGTCCTTCATACTAACAGGAGGTTGCATCACTCTGAGAGCACCATGCTGTCCTCTCCGTCTCCACAATTTTAACAAAAAGCACAGTTTGTGTGCACACCACCTTCCCATCAACCTCTCCAGGTACCTTTCAGGGCAGGCACCTTCCCAGAATTTAGCTCTCAGTTTCTTTCAATTTCTTTTAGATGAACGGCTTACACTTCGGTTGGAGCCCACTTTGCCTATGACCTTATAGAGCTCTTCTAGGAAATCCTTCAGCATACAGGCTTATGCTCAGCTATAACAACTAAGATGCACTCCAACCCTTCCCTTTATATAGGCACACAAGTATGCTTACCAGACAAATACCTGCCAATCACTTGAAAAGCTAGGAACAAGAAATTCCTATCTGGAGGTCAAGACTACAAGCTAAATCTGCTTTTAATGGCAAATAAAACTAGTGGTAATAATGGCAGATAGCCTCCTTGTTATTGCATGTAATTGCATGTGTAATCACAGCTAATTACAGCAGACAAAGATGCCTGTTCAGATGCTAAATGCTGTCATCCAGCAAGTCCTGTAATCCTCCTGGAGCCCTAGCAGCAGAGTGCCGTGTCTGAAAGTCACCCACAGAAGGTGACAGCCGGTACGCCAGGCTTGGTTTGTCTGCGAAGGACAACAGCCACAGTATTATGACCTGTGGATGTGAGAGAAGCAAAAGGACAAAGCAGCTTTATTTCACGTTAATGCAAGGCCAAGTCTTCCGCTGTCCTTTTCTCCTACAGACACGTCCCGGAGAAGTACAAACAAGCAAGCAGCAAGGCGTTGGTGCGTGGCTCACACAATGACCTACAACCTGAAACCACCTTTGTGTTCCCAGTAACGTTCATATGTTCAAGGCACAGCAAAGGATTCCTGAGCTCCCTTCAACATCAGCAGAGGCTTACAACCACATTTTGAAGGACCTTTCCTCACCTCCCAGATACAGGCATATTCCATACATTTGTGTGCTTCAGGTATAAATGCAGATGTCACAGCACACAAGGCTTCACAATTTGTGTTCGACTGCACTTTGAGAGTCGATAACCACCAGCAGTACAGAAACTTGGACAGCTCTGGGTGTAGGCAGGGAAGCAGAAAACAAAAGGGCTTCTGCTGGTTCCAGATGTATCAGCAGGCTTTGCAGACAAGTTGTTTTCAGAGAACAGTCATCAGACCCTACAAAGGGGGAGGATGAGAAGCGGGAGGAACCTCTGCTCTCATCAAGCAAGTGCGCTGGCCCTGCCCCATGTTCTTAACCAGAAAGAAGAGGCTGAAGGGAGAAGGAAAGGCATGCAGAACTACAAGTGATCATTACATCAAGAGAGCTGTGGGCGTGGGGAGGAAATCTGACAAAGCAAGGAAGCACCACTGTTCGCAGGGGTTACAAGCTGATTTGGCTGTCACACAGAAGGCAGCAATGTAGCCACACCGAGCTGCTCTGAGCTCACGCCGCTCTGTCAGGGCAGTTTGTGGCATCCCCCTTCAATCGCTGCTCTCCCTCCAGCTCTGTGCTACCCCAGGCACCATCCTGACTGATATCCCCCAAGCACCACGGAGGAGCTGTGGCTCTGCTCTGTGCTCGCAGTGCGCTGCGGGACAGCCACCCGAACGCAGACACAGCATGCCACCCTCCTTCCCTTTCCAGTGCCTCTCCTGCATAAATTACTGAAGGCTGACAGGCAGTGCCAAAAACAAGCAGATGTCTCTGGTCTTGTTCGTGGACAAGCTGGAAAACAGATTTAGACTGAAGCAATGCAGCTTACAGAGGAGACAGGAAGCAAATGAGCAAGCCATGCCTTATCTCCGAGGGGCATCGAGCCCAGGTGTGCTTACACCTGACAGCCTAGTGCTGAGCACCACCACCTGAGCCCTTCGTGACATTCATTCTGCAAAATTTGTGAGGATTGGGATGCTAATAAACCTTCAGGAGGACTGCTTACTGTGACCCCAAATCCTGTCCTGGGAAAATATGTGGGACAAGGAAAGTTAGTGCAAAACACAAAGCTAACCCAGCCAAAACACCCAGGCAGGCATGCCCTGAGCCTCCCCTCCCTTCCAGAGCTGGGCCAAGTCTTCTAAGGCAGGCACAGAGGTGGGGGAGGTTTCCAGCACTGCAAACACAAGATGTTTTAGCTCCTTAGCCAACTGGTCATTGTCCACCAGTTAGTCTTCATGCAGTCTTCCTAGGAGCATGGGGCAGGCAGCGGGCCATAAGCATGCAGCTCCCCACTTCCAGTCAGATTCAGCACCAGTGGGTTATTGGGGTTTAATGAAACACAACAGCAACCTCTTCTGTGGTCTGGGACATGAGAGGGTTTTCTTGGGAAGCAGCTCAGCCATAATCTCAGCTAGTGTCTTTCTGGGCTGTCTTACTGAAGGAGAACTAGCTCTGTCTTTCCAGAACACAAGGGTAGCTCTTTCATAAAGAAAAGATGCAAAGGAAAGCATAATCAGGGCTTATAAACCAGAGGGTCAGGCAGAGAATCCAGGAAAGCATACACTAATATTCTCATCCTGTCAGATGAGACTATTATGTTGCCTTCTGAATGCCTAACTGACGCGTCACTTATCTCTGCAGCAAGCTTATCGGCTCTTTCAGCCCTGGCTGGAGGATCACCACTATTAGCTTAACACAAAATGTCCTTGGGAGTTAATACCATTGCAAAGTCAATCGTGTCAGTGACAAAATTGAGACAAACCTCGTTAAAAATCAGGCAGACGAGATACGTGAAGCAGAGAGACTGCAATTCCCCGGTATTTTCACTAGAGCTGCTTGCTGCTACCGCCGGTGCTGAGCAGGAGCACCACGCAGAGGCCATGTTTGCCCTCAGTGAGGGGTGAACCAGCACAGGTGGCTGCCGATGTCCCAGGGCCAGCAGAGATGGCAGGGGGCAGGAGGCTTCTCCTATCCCCTGGCAGAAGACAGCCGCCCCCAGCCAGGAACGCGAGCCCCAGCAGTGCCCATGAGCAGCCTGCATCGCTCCCGTTTCTTGGACGAGCTTTCCAGCATGGAAATTCTCCTTGGAAAGTCTCCCCGTGCTAGGGAGGCCGCGCAGTAATTACACGGTGCCCTTTGTGTTACCAGGTTCTTAATCCAGGGGTGCCACAGAAGTAACGCTACCCCGGCTTTGTTTGCTTTCGCAAGGAGACGTGTGCAAAACAACTAATTAACGTCAGGCTGTTAACGACCTATTGCTGCGAGTGACTGGAATGAGCAAACAGCACAGACATAACGTTGCAGGTGCAAATCCAAAGAGGAAAACAAAGGGGAAGAAACCCTTTGCCCTTCCTCCTCTTTTCTCTCACCCTCTAATACTCCTTTCTTCACTCGGGCAGAATAAAACCCGGGCATACAGACAGCCCTTCTGTGCGTTTGGTCTGCCTGGCCAACACCAGCCAGTCAGGGGCGGAACAAAGTGTGAGCATATTTCTGAGCTGAAACTAGAATACCAGCTTTTACCGCAGAAAGATGCAGATTCTCAGACCCCAAACGTTCTTGTTGGGACACCAGCATCAGTGAAAGCAACTGCAGAGGAAGCCCACAGCTCTGTGCGCACAAAGCTGCACTCCCCAGCTGCTCGGACAGCGTCACAGAAAGCTTTCTGAAGTACGAGAGTGCTTGTTCCTGTCGGTACCTGAGTACCAGCACCAGGGCAGGCTACCCACTGCCTCTGTAGATGGAGGGAGGACACAAAACAGGGTTTCACCACTTAGCAGGAAAATTTTTGTTCTGCTCACTAAAATATCACTATTGAAGCTGATGCGAGAAATTAACATCAGCAGGAAAAAAACAACCTAATGCTATCCCAGCAAATACAGCCCAGCCTTGGTCAGCCTCCCCTGCCACCCCGTCACACAGGACAAGGAACAGACCCAGCTGTGTGTGGGGTAGATCACGTTGTCAGATCAGCTCTTCTAGAAAAGCCAACCAGTTCGTGCTTCCAGAAGATTAATCCTAATCCCAACAGTGGACGTGTAAAATTAAGGACAAAAACATGCTACTTCAGAGCAAAAACACTGTGTGCATCTCACTACAGGCTTCCAGCGTCCTCTTCACTACACTTGGCAGAATACGAGAACAGGTCACACTCTGATGGAAAGCCACAGGGTCAAAGTTGAGAATGATTTTACGTGGCTCTGAACTGCTTTATAAAAACAAGCTATGTGAAGCATGAAACCTCAGAGCAAACCAGTTACCAGCCTCCAAATATAAGTAATATTAACAGCTTGAAACGTGCAGCACATTAACCACAGTCAGAAGAGAGTGACATGACACTTGATTCCCGTTAAGATGCTAGGTGAAGTGGCAAACAGATACCAGCATTACAGGCTGTGTGCAGACACGAGCTGTTCATTCTGAGTATGAAATCACCGGGGTGTAATCCAGGTTTTATAAAAGTCAAGGGCAAAATCTGCAGTAAGTTCAACACAGCCATGCAGAGATCAGAGATGTTATCAATCAATAAAGGAAAACTCTGCATTCACTCCAGGTAAGACTTGCTGATGAGTTTTCACTAGAACCTCTGTGAAACTCAGAGGAACAGGGTGTTGAGTTCAGCACAGAAAGTTTATGTACACGTCTTGGGAACATGTCTTCACTTCTCTACATCAGCTATACATCCGCGTAGTTGAGTATTCCCTGGGAGTAGCTCAGGAGTGTCCTGCCTCATACTGCAAGACTCACCCAAACCTCTCAAGACCCGTACATAGTTGGGCTTTTTGGTTCCAGTATAGTTAATACAGAGGTAACCTGGGAACAAACCACACACACGGATGGTGTCCTCTAATTTCTAGCACTATACAGAGAGCAAGACAACAGACTCTAGAAACACAAGTTAATTCTCCATGGAAGAAAAATGAAGCCATTTGCCCTGAACAGAAAGTGGGTATGTGCTGATAACATGGGCTCTCAACTCATTCTGTCGGTGGCAGTTGGAAATATCCAAGTTTCTTTTAGTGTAAGAAGGCCTCTCCACTGACTGCTCCTGGCTATTTGTTGCATTAGCTAGCCTCCCTTGCTGGGCAGACTGTAGATCTTTTTCCTACTCTCTCCTCCAAGAAAAATTACAAATAATATATTCATACATCTAAACAATAATTCAGCTACCTGGAATTGGAGCAACTCCTCCTTGCTACTGTGAGGATTCCTTTCCCCATACATTTTAATAAGATACAAGTTACTCTGAAAACATGTGGAAAGCTATTATGATGAACAAATGATTGAGTTGCATGACTAATTTCCTTCCGGCATCCCAGGCAGGAGGATGTATTCAGTTCGTAACATCTAATTTTCTATAATGTTTTTTTTTGCAAGGGTTATATCTTCCCTAAGAAGGAGAAAAAAATGACAACATGGTGGGAGCACTAAATTTAGCAGCTAAAGCTCAGATTTTGTACTGCCATTACTGTGCCTGCACACCAGGCCCTCAGAGGGACAGGTAATAAAGAGAAACTTCAATTAAGAGATTAATGTATTTCTGAAATGCTTCTGTCAACCCAGAAAACTACAGTGGTAAATAGACTGACACAAAAAATGAAGAATATTCGGAAAGAATATATTTCTTATTTATCGATCTATTACTGATAGGTATTCTTAATTAAACGGAGGGCTGAATTAAAAGCCACTGAAGCTGGAGTCACCACCCATTGTTGCTTGTTATTAAAGAGCCATCAACAGTAAAAAAAAAAAAAAACACACAATTAGGCTGTGCAGAATGCTTCCTTCTCACCTTATACAGTAAGGCACGACTTCTGTTTTGGACAGCAATGGGACAGAGAGGCTGATGTCTGAACTACACACTGACAAGAAATGAAAGGAAAGAGAGAGGGAGAATAGACTAAGATAACTGGTTTAGCACAGAGAAGACAGTAGGAGTGATACAGCACAAACAGCACCTCATCACAAGGGGGGTGCCCTTTACCTTTGGGCGCTTCCATTCAGCTTTCTTTGGCGGAGCTCTCTGGTAGAAAAGGGACTCATTTGAGGCTGGGAACTCGGGGTCTTCGAAGAGCCGTCCCTGCTGGATACACTGCCCTTTCAGCTCGTGGTACTTCTGATCTCTGAAGAGCTGAACTGATGAAGACATCTCTTTCTGTCTAGGTAAGATGAATATAGGCTTGTGTAAATCACCGAGTCTCTCTGAAGTCCATAGCATAACGCATAGCAATGCACCCATCAGGCTTTGACAACAGAGCACATAACTTGTTCTAAACAAAATTAGTTCTGGATTTCTGATTTTAAAACAGATTATAAATTAGATTATGCTAGGTAGCAGACTAAATGAAACAAAACAATAAATATCATATAAATAAAAGGATGACACTTCTGGCTAAGGAGAACTCATCAGGAAAGGCATTGAAGAATCCAGATGAGGGACAATGAGCATTTTGCTTTGTCTAATGGATTGTAAAGGTAAGAGTGGGTCTTGTCCCTCAGTTTATATTATGTGTGAAGAGCAGAACCATCTTTCTTGCTACATTCTCCTACTAGTCTCTAAAGTTTTAATTATCTACTCCAACTCTTATGCCTACAGAAAATTGAAAACAGATTTCCGCAGTTATCCATCTTAATTTAAGTGGCCATACTTTGCCTGGAATCATTGTCTTTGATCTTTATGTTACATTTCAGGGAATCGAATTCCCAGAAGCTGCAAATATTTGCAAGTAGTGTCCATAACATTAATAATCTTAAAAAATAACCACAAGGAAAGAAAGAAGAAACAATTTGCTTCCAAGCCTTGCTTCCAAGAATCCTAACTATCTAGTCCTGTAAGTTCACAGTCCCAGCCACAGAGCTCAAATAAGTTGCTTAAGATCATTCTACAAATCAAAAATCAACTACAGAAATCATTTTGAATGGTGTGAAGTCTGGGGAATGTGAGGGATGCTTCTGTTTTTCTGAGGTACTATTTGAAGAGAGCGGAGAGAATATCTGAACTTACTTTTGTAGTCCCTTCCTGCTACGGGTTAGAGATGTATTCCCCTTCCTTCGGGTATCTACAGCAATAAAGACAAGTGCAGGTTATCATCCTGGCAGATCACAAGGGCTAAACAACATGCAAGCAGTGGAGCATGGTATTACATTGCCCTAGCAGCCTACTCGCTGTGTCCTGCTGCAGGGATCCCAGCCCGTGCTCCATGAGCCACTCGCAATCCAAATTGGATGAGATTCCACAAGTTTGCAGGAAACTGAACCAAGCTAGGCACAAGCCTTTCCCAGCAGGCACGTGAGTACAGCAGGGGAAATGCAGAGATTGAGAAATGTTTGGAAATGTCAAATCTATTGTGATTGAAAGCTGCTGTGGCCAAAATAACGTAGGGATGGCTGTAAAACCTGCCCTCCCTCCACTCACTCCTTCCCCTGCCCCAGAATTAATTAGCCCTTCAAGGATGAGAAATGCTGCTCCTGTGCCTTCACTCACGGGAAGGAGAGAATTCAGGAGTGCTCTTCCACCTCGTTGCCATTCTTGCAGCCATTCCAAAGCCTCCAAACCACACACAGAGTAATCTGCCAGTCAGTACCACCTGAATCCTATCAGCAGAACCTTACACAGCAAAGCGACAGGACAAAGAACCAGCCTGTGCCTGATATTCTTCAAATGCCAGTCCGGTAAAATCTCCGTCCTCTATTAGGACTTTCAGAAATAAAGTTTGCACACATCAAGACTGAGATGACTTTGAGTCAAATTCCAATACTGCTGCAATGGACAGAACAACTCCTTGTAGCTTCAGCCTGGACAAGGCTTCCCCTTTTGGAACTGGACCACAGAGTCCCTTAGAAACAGTTACACAGCTTCAGTAAAATAAAACTGTACGCAAAGGAACTGCTCAAAACCAACACAGCTCACTGACACTATCCCACTTGTAATGATTTCCTTAAAGTTGATTTTCTTGTTACTTAACCCCCCAAAACATCACAAGGCAC
The DNA here is from genome assembly GCF_963932015.1 of Anas acuta. Classification (NCBI taxonomy): domain Eukaryota; kingdom Metazoa; phylum Chordata; class Aves; order Anseriformes; family Anatidae; genus Anas; species Anas acuta. Next base: position 3,844,143 of record NC_088991.1, read on the forward strand.
CTTGCATAGCAGATGGCCTCCCAAGAAGACGCAAGAGAGACTTGCTTCCCCCCTCCAACCAGTTCTTCGAAGTCAACTTGTCAATTACACACAGATAGTTCAGGGACAAAAGCAAAAATTAGTCTGTATCCTACCCAGATTAGCTGGACTATCTCCTATCACTGCCATTCTTGCTTATTAAAAATCCCCCAGGAGCTACCTAAGATTCTAAGCCCAGCCTATCTGCGAGATACGCTTGTTTTTGAAATGGCCCAGGGGTGATAAGGCTTTCAGCTGTCCTTGCCTAATGCAGCGAGATGTGCTGTCAGTGAGCTCACCCCCCCCGGCTCCCCTCTATCTGCTGACTGCAACACAACCCTTCCAGGATTCACACCCACACACCCAGTCCCGCAACAGCGCGCTGATTGCGGCCCCAAATTCAGCACACGAAATCAAGCCGCTGCCTGCTCACCCTGGGCTCCAGGCAGCACTTGGCAAGGGGACGCTAACATGGGAGGAGGAGGCTGCCAAGCTGCCCCCCTCTGGGCTCCCTGGGCCATCCCGAGCAAATGCCTGAGCCGTGAGGGGCTCAGCTGGACCCGTAACTGCTTTCCACCCACCCACAACACCCAGAGCTGCACACAAATCCCACCACTATCTGCTGAGCTAGCAGAAACCCACTGCAGCGCAGCAGGAACCCCAAAATAACCTTTCGAAACATGATAGAAGTCTCTCTTTTTTATTTTTTTTTTCCTCCTGTTCTTCTTGGGAAGTGCACAGTGCAGGAGACGAAGGCAGTTTCTACAACAGCCTGGCGGTCCGAGCACTGAGGACGAAGACGAGCCCTTCCTCTCCTTGGGGTTTCCCCCAGCAGGACCCGGCCACGCTGAGAGGAGCAGCAAGCACCTGGCTCCTGCTGCGAGGCCCAGCTTTGAAGCCGGCCCCAGGTGCTGCCCCTCGGTTACCATCACGGCTCCCAGCAGCGCTCCCTCCTCCAGTCTCAAGGTCCCAGCGGGAGCCTCCCCCTGCCCTTCTCCTCCAAAGCTTTACCTTCAGTTCTGCTGACCTTCACAATGTGCAGCTGTGCTTGAGGAAAACATGAGGCAGGGCTTGGCAGCCGCTCTTTGCAGGGCTCCCTGCGCTGCCATGTGACACGGAGCTGTGTGCACAGTAACGTGGGCTGAGAAGCGTGGTCCTAAAATACTGCACCACGCCTTGAAGACCCTCTGCAGCTCTGGCACGAGGAAGGGACTGCTCAAGGGGAGGGGAAAGAGACAGCCAAAGAAGAAAAAAAAAAGAAACGGCTCTACAGGTCAGACATTCTTAGGTTTTTGGTGCTTGTTTCTTTCCCTGAACACACAAATAGTGGGTTTGCTCTTTCATCCTTTTCAGTCTCTGAGCTGAGCCCCCACAGCTGATCCCAACGTTCCTCTGAGCCCCTCAGCCCCTCAGTCCCAGCAGCAGTACGGGAGGTCCCCAACCTCTCCGCTTCCAACCACTGAGCTTTGACAACTTTCTCTACCCCCCTTTTCCAGTGCAATTCAGAGAAAGGCCTTCAGCACAACAGCGAAGTGAAGTCCCTGCGGGTCCCTATTTCAGAAAGGCTCCACCTACCTCCCCTGCTCACCCCAACACTGCCTTTTCACCCCCAGCTGACACTCAGAGATGCTTCCCCTGTTGGAGCGAGCAGGCTGTGGCTATATCATGTTTGACATGGTCGCAAGCACCAGCTCCTGGCAGTCTGAGCAGCCCTAAATGGAAGGGGCGCTCACTTGAAACACAGTTCTTCACGAGGTATGAGGACGAGCTCCAAGCATTGCTCCCAGCCCGGAGAGCCCTACCAAACAGGGTTCTTTACACTCACATTTTCCTGTCCTGAGCGGTCTCTTCCCCAGCTGCTACACCAGAGATCCACAACAAGCCAGGCTGGCTAACTGTCCAGGCAGGCGAGCAAAAATTACACCCTGGCTGCCCTCACGTTCGTGCAACAAGCACACGAAAGCCAACAGAAGAAGTCACCTCCTCCACTTCTGCTACCCCGTGTAACCAACAATCCAGCAGAGTACGAAGTGGCAGAGAAGCTGTTAAGCCAAGCACACCCCTCGGCAGCTCGCCGGCAGGAGAAAGCATCCCTCCCACTGTCATCCCTGCAGGAGGGGCGCAGGGCTGCCCGGGGCTGGCTTCGCCTTCACAAGAAGCTCAGCTTTCGGTTCCAAGGCGAGCAGTGCCAAGCAGCTGCAGAGAGCCCTCTGCTCCACAGGGAGCTCCTCGTCCAGCAAAGGGCTCGGCTCTCCGCATCACCACGCGGCCGCTTGTTTGCTCTGACTGCAGGATTCAGGAGACAAAGAATCACAGCGCGAGGGCTAAAAGGGCAAAGTAAGTTTCTCACTGCCATGTAACTCCACGGCAGCACAAGACGCTGCTCCTTCCAGCAAGCAGCCCCTGAGATGGAAGTGCCCGAGCTCGGGCACACCCCAGCCTTGGGGTCACATCCTTGCTGCTGCAGGAGCTGGGGGTGGCCACATAGGGGTGTCCCCACGGTACACACGCCGTACCATGCTGGGGTACAGCCATAATTTTAGGATTTTTATTCCTTTGCTGGTACTGAGCTTGCTTTTGGTTCCTGCCAACAGTGGTATTACCATTACCAGTAACAACCGACAGCTGGCTCGTGGGTTCCCCGTTTGAGATTGGGGTTGTAAGCCTGCCCTGACGCTGTGCAAAAGCTCCCAGCTCCAAACTCTCTTCTTTCCATCCCGCTTTGTCACGCAGCCTCAGAGCCACTGTTTGGGCTGACAGCAACACAGGCACTCAAGGGCTTAACTGTTTGCAAACACAGTTGTTTAGTGTTCTTGCAAACATCTCCTCCTCCAAACTCCTAGGTTGCTTCAGAGCAATCAAATCAGGGACTGTCTCCAAAAAAGCAGCCCTGCAGCCAAAAGTTTTAAATGACTTTGAACTGGTTTTCTATAAAGCTGAAAGCGCTTCCAGGACTCCAGCTGGAAAAGGTTATTTCCTTCTCATTCTGCACAGAACAGTCACTTCGCAAAGCAGTGACTTTGCAGATTTGTAGTAAGAGTGCAGGGGAATTTAAAGCAGTTGCAAAACTTCCACTTTGTGTACACTGCGGTTTCGTGATCTTGGCCATCGCTTTCCTACTGCTGCATCAGAAGCATCACTGCCCATAACATCAAACAGAGCTACTGGAGAAACGTGCTCCTTTGTATTGCTTGAGCACTCCAACACACACGCTGCACTGGCAGGCTTTAGGCTTGTAGATGGGGTATCTATCCTCTGCTCTTCTGCATAAGCCTATATAAAAGCTTACCGTCAACACTAAAGCTGTACCGCATTGATATGCAACTGCAGAAGTAAAAGCACATCCAGTTCACATCAAACTTGCTGCACAGGACATTTAACAGCTCCCAGGTCTGCTGTTAACAACCATGGTCCAGGGGCTTCTCAGTTGTTTCACAGCAGCACTCTGCCTGCTTGCATGAAGCACCAAGTTTTGTTGGGTGCTTTGGGATAGCAGGATGGTGTCACATCTGCCCCCTTCTCTCATTCAGCTTTTGGATTTTTCAAGAAAAATAAGGTTAATTTGACTATTTTATGGTCTCTGTAACTCAGTACTTTAACAGATGTATAAAAGTCTCTCTGTCCAGCTCAGCTCAGGAATTCACTGTGGGAACGAGACACGAGCATTTTGCTTCTCATGTACACAGAAAGGTGCCAGCATTGTTCTGCTCCCTGTTTTGCCATACTTAGTATTAGAATCGAGAGAGAAAACATCACATGTTTTCAGCTGAGAACATCTGTGCACACCCCATCACTTCTAAGAAGAAATTCAGGGCAGAATAAGCAGGCATCAGGAACAGGGCTGGCAACAACTTGTTTGCTTTCACAGATGGCATCAAGGAGCTCCAGAATCACCTGGCTACAAACCAAAGCTTTGTTCCTTCTCTTCTACTGCAGCTCGATAGTGCTCAGCTAGGCTTTTCTACAAGACTCAGCAGGACAGGGAGACCTCAGACAGCACTTCAGCTGGGAGCCACGATGCAGCTCGTACTGCAAAGCCTACGCCCAGCAGGACGGCTCAGGAGGGTAAGTGAAGGTTCAAGACCAAGCCTGCCTTTACAAAAGATTCAGGAGCTGAACAGGGGCTCCACCAGGAATCCTGCCATTTATTTTCCCTGTTTGCAATCCGCACGCCGCTCCCCCTGTCCTTCTTAAACATGAGCCCTGCATGGAGCTGCCTGTCCAACCACTAGCATGCCTGTGTGGTGGTGGCGAGGGGACAGAGCTCAGCTCCAAGTCACCGAGCGCTGGCACATGGCAGCAGTGACTCGTGGGAGGTGCCGAGCCACAGGTTGGTGGTAATCGCTCAGCTGCAGGAGCAATAAATGAGGAATTACAAATGCACTGCTGAAACATCATCCTGCCCTCTCTCCTGTAGTCAGCTCATGGTCAGAGAAAGGCAAACCCTGCTCTTACCGTTCAGGAAGGCAGTGCTGGAGTCACAGCTCAGGCAACACGAACACTCGGTGCTCCTCTGGAGCGGGCTGATTGCAAGCTGCAGTCACTCCTCCCCTGGTGAGAAGCACAGCTGCAACGGGGGCTGAGGGCGTGAGCTGGAGGTGCTGGGGCTGCACAGGTGGAGCAAAGAACCGCTAAGGAAGGCTGCGTTACAGGTGGCTGTGCCCGTGAGGGAAGGAGTCCATCTGGCACAAGCAGAAGGGGTGTAACTGCCCCGCTGCCTCCAACCAAAGTAGAGAAACGCTGGAGTTTTTTGCCACTGTGTTTCGTGTGACTCCAAGACCTGCCCACGAGTAACGAGCAAATTCCTGGAAGGTCTCTTGCACACTTGCCCCTACTCAAGGGGCCTTGGTTGGCAGCCACAACTAGAAATCCTCAAGGCAGCGAGCAGCTCTGTCCTGCTAAGCATGAGTTAAGGTTTTTTGACCACATCTCAGCCTCGAGGCACCGGCATTCTGCCTATGTCCCGATGCAGATGTCCAAGCCCCTTGTTAGAGCTCAGCCAGCATTCAGACATTCAAAACACCCCACACATCTGGGCTCTATGGGACTCTGACTCCGAGCAGCCGGGGTGACAGCAGGAGAACAAACGCAGAGCTTTACAGATCAACACAGAGAAAGGCTTTTCTGGACAGCCCTGTGCTACCCAGTCAGTGCGTGCTACTTTTTAACAGCACTCTGCAGCAAACGCTCAGGGTGATCATTTCTGATTCAGGACAGAAATTGCCACCTGCTTAATATTGGTGCCACTTTGTTTCCCTCGTGAAAGGAGACCTGGCTGGGCCTGTGTACACTGCACAGGCTCTGACCTTTGTCTGGATTCTTCAGCTAGGCTAATAAAACACATCTCGTTGTACTGATTTTCAAGCGACAATGCAAAGTGGCTATGGGCCTCATTTTTTAAGAATATGCAGGCAGACAGGATTTTCCAAACTGCACAGGTGCCTGCATACGTTTAAAACAGAGAACCTTCAGTGGCATCCACTGTAGCCCTAAAACCAGCCAGCTTTGCAGCTAACTACAGAGAGGTACAATTGCAGTTCTGAATTCGAAATTACATGATAGGTGCTGATTGTTACATCAAGTCAAGAGATCTATAACAAGCTGTAAAGAAAATGCTCACAACAGCGTCAGCCGATTTGTTCCAGCCGTGCGTTTGTGCTGAAACCATGGGAAACAACTTTCTTTAGCATTCCAATTTCTCTCCATTCTGCCTTGTCATAAAAGTTGGTTGTTCAGAAGAGGTCTGGGATTGCAAATTAATGGGTAACTCCCTATCAGCCCCCTCCATTATTTTATGTCTTCATTTATCTGCTATTTTAGACACGATATAAAAGTCTCTCCTTCACAAAAATAAAATCAAATGACTAAAATATCCACTTGAATTTCACAGTGAAAGAGTCTGCAGTGAGCACTGACATTATTTCAGAAGATCAGAAACAGTCTGAAAAATGGAATTATATGAGCACTGAAATTAAAGCACGCTTTATCAGTCTGGCCCCTTTATTTGGTGTAACTGCTAATGATGCCTGTAGAGAAAATACTTGCGTTAGCATTAGACTGCCTATCCCAGAAGAAATGAGAGCAAGCACGGGTTTGCAATAAATCACAATGAGTGCTTGGCTCGGTGTTAGCACACAATCAAGATGCCACGTTCTGAAAGAAATATACATTACTGCAGTAGACGAAAGCATTTTCTCACTGTGCTAATTACTAGTCCAAAAGTGCTCATCCTGGTGCACATCAAGTAGCTACAAGTTTACACGATACCTCTGGCACTTACCTGGCTGAGGTCGGTCCTGCTCTGAGGCACACCAAACTCTAGAATCACTCCTGCAGAAAAAGAGCCCCTCAGCTTCTTAACCTGAAACTCTTTGGGTTGTACCAAGATCACATCAGTAGAGGGGTGTATTTCAGGATGACCCTTCCAGAGATGAGTCACGAGGGACACCGGAAAACCATTTGAGCTGACCCAAAATGCACAGCCTTGTTTATTCCCGGTAAACTATTAGCTGCAGTTGTGGCTGTAGCCGGGAACGAATTTTTAAAGGAGGAGACGAGACAAGGCCGCTTGGCAAGAGTTGCAGGCATTTTTTCTATGGAAAACAGGGCAGATTAATGCGAATCATGAAAAACATGATATTCCTTATTAGGCTGCACACTGTATTCCACTTGCATAAAGCCAGTGCCAATGCCTTTGCCTCAGTGCGTCCCTTCTGGTAACGGCCCGTCCAGACCACGGGGAAGCATCACACAGGGCTTCTGAGGGACTTGCAGTTGGATGGGGGTTTGCAGATCAAGAGATGCAGCAAAACCCAACAGGTGGCTCTGTGCCCTCCACTCAGCGCTGTGGCAAGCCCGGAGCAGCTTCAGGAGTGGCTCTTGCACACTGCCGAGTACTTCCTCCTGGCTTGACTGTTCAGAGTCTAGAATGCACCTGATTTTGCTATTCCCATTTCCCTTTCAGAGGAGAAAACAACCTGAATGGGGAAAAAGTCTGGTCTGAGAGAGACACAGAATGGACTCCAGAGGTCCTGAGCCATCCGGGAGGCTGAGCTGCTCCTGGGCTGTGCTCTCTGATGCCTGAGACGTCACAAACCTGCCCGTGATCACTCAAGCACTTGTCCAGTCTTGCTTCTTGTAGCCTGATAATAAAGGAAAATACATCAGTTCATGTTTAGAACTTGGGAAAAATAATACATTTTCCTGTGCTGAGGCAGAATAAAAAAGAAAGGTCAAAAATAAATTCCCATTAAAAAGCGGTTTTGGTGAAACAAACTTCTCTGCATAATCCAATAATCCCTAATTTAATTTTGGATTCATTTAGATTAACTTGACATGAACGTTTTCTCATTTATGACTGTAAAATCCTTACTTTTACCTTTATGGAGCTTTTATTTATATTTTTGTAAATGTAGGCCAATTCTTAAACAAGTGCCATTTAAAAATTCATTGCAAATTTTCATATCAGTTGTAAATATTCTCCCCAATTTGCTTCCTCCATTTAATCCTTCCCGTTTTAGCATTGCCAATCTCAGTTTTTGAATAGGTCTACTCCTCCCAATCCCTGCTATTAAAAAAATCTTCTACTTGCCTAAAGGAGTTTGGGTCTCAGGGGAAGAGTTACATACAGAAAACACTCTGAAGACAAAGCGTTAAGTAGTACCATAAATCTATGTCCTGTAAGGTTCGCTGCAGGACTGTTTGCTTTCTTATAAAACACTTACCCAACTTCCTTTTGAAGGCATGCTCAATTTTGGACAGAAAGTTCCTGGAATCTGCCACTACAGTTCTAGCATTTAATGTGCAAAAAAAAGCTCTACATAATAAAGCCATGTGTTTTCAATTTGTGATTGAGCAAGCAGACTAGAGTCTAAATCATAATAAAAAACTGACGTCCTCCTATATATACCACGCATGCTGTGATTCATTTGCACAGTTGAGGGAAGAATATGAAAAATCACACTTGAGTACAACGAAATTCTCCTTTTTTGTGAGCTGATAATTTTCACAGCTTACATAGACATGTTCTCACAGTAGCTGCCTTTGATCCACTGTGGAACAAAATGATGAGAACTTTTCTGTGTATTAAATCTGGTGCCATAATCCAAGAATTATATGTAATTTGTCTGGGCTGAGGAGGAGCTTCTCCTGGAAGTCTCATTAGAAACAAAAATTGCTTTAGAAAGGAAGCATGATGAGCCACACAGGCAGGCAACCAAGGGCAGGCAGACAGCTCTACTCTCACTGCAGAACCACGCAGAAAATGCTTGTAATTCAGTGGGGCTGTGCACAGCACTCACAGAGACACTGCCACGGTCTGGAAAGAGGTCTCTCAAACTGGCATTCAGCACAGTCCCTGGAATCCTTGGTTGTTGTTGCTGGCAGCCTTTAGTCTCCTGGTCAGAGGTATCCTGAGCACCATCACCACACGCTCCTCTGAGCTGGTTCACATCAGTAACCGCGCTGCACCTCTAGGCATCCCCAGATTCCTTGTCTCTTGCTTGGCACAGCCTGCTACCATCCCGCAGAGCAGTGCCTGCACTCTCCCTGCTCTAGACTTGCTGCTTGCCAGACCTGACTCACTCCTGCACCCTCAGCAGGCGCAGAACTGGGCTGTGTAAAGACACAGCACAGCACAAGTAAGCAAGAGAACTTGCTCCATCATGAGGCAGTGGTTCTCACACGTTCCTACATTCAGCACACGCTCAACATCCAGTCATGCTTCCATAAATGCCTGCCCTCCCCTACCGCACCTTGCTGTCTGCATTACCCCACACCCATGAGCAACTCCAGCACCCCACGGGCCTGCAGCCCAGCCGCAGTGATCGTCCCTCACTCCCTGCAGCACCTGGCCGGATCAGTGCCTTGCTGGCCAGCTGTGCCTGACCCACAGCCCCTCACAGCTGCAGGAGGACAGAGATCTCTGCTCCATCTGGGCAGTCTGTGACATGCCTGCCGATAACCACAAGGGACTGCTACCGAGAACCAAGCTCGATTCTCTCTTCCCCACCCAAACCTGATCCAGGAGAGTTAGTTACTCCTGGGGACTCTCTTTGCAAAGAAGGAGGTGATAGCAAGGTTGTCTTCATGCCAAAGGCCTTCTTGGTTTCACAGTTCACTCCAGTTCCAGACTGCTGTGCACTAATAGCTGTCCTAATGCCTGTCAGAAGGGCTACAACGGCTGCAAGGTGTCAAAGTGGCTTTGCCCCACTCATGAACATTTATCACAGATGCCTGCAGCCTGCCTGTCACCTTGCAGACACTCCACTGCAAGGTTCTCGTCCCACCAGAGCTATGTTCATCTATTATTCACTTAATTGCATGGGGCAATTTGTTAATAAAACATTAGGTGGTTTCCAGCAGAGATTCTACTTAAATCCTACATGTTTATTCTACTCTCTCTAATTTAGGCAGTTTTGTACAGAGAGAAACCCAAGAGGCAGAATTTGAAAACTAACCAATACGCACAAAAAAAGCTCACAAAGTTGCATATCCAGCTGAGGGCTGATTCTGCTCAACACCAGCACTTTGCATCTGCATCACTCATCCCTTGTGTTGTGGGGTTTTCATAACAGGTCCCTTCACACTTTCCTCCACAGCATAAATGACGGCAGGGGAATGGGGTCAGCCCCACACTGATGGTTCACTGCACAGTGCTGGGTAAAGGGAGCACAGGCCCTGTGAAGGGGGCACAGAAGGGGCTGCACCTTCCCCCCGTACAGATTTCAGAGGAGCCCTTTGCCCACTGAGGGGCCGCAGTGCTGGTGTACAGGGCAGGATTTATCCTCCAACTGCATAAATTACAGAATTTCTAAACCTTTAGAAACATAAGGCTTGATTCAGAAACGCTGATGATTTTAAGAGAAGTAGGGATAAAACAAGTTAACATTGCCATCCCCCAAATTCCCTGGGGGATCCAGATCTGAGGTGGGCGTTTGCAGCTATTTTTTGGGGTAGGTTCATGAAGAAGAGCAGAGGAACATGGCTCCAGAGTAGGCAGAGCCTGAGGGAAAGGTGCAAGGGCTTCACCGAATTGACATAATCCTGATTTACCTGTGAGCCCGTCAGAGGCCCAAACAACAAAATAGCTGCTGAGCACTGTGAGGAAACCAACTTTGCAGCCATGTCCACATCCCCAGCCCTTGCTGAGACCCTGCAGAGAGCCGCAGCCCATGGCACACACCTCACCAAGCGAGAAACGTGGTGCAGGAGCCATCTCTGTGGCACCGCCACAGCACCATGAGGGCACACGCGGAGCACCCTGACTGGAAACGGGGCTGGGGAGGGGGAGCTGAGGGAGCTCCCGTTCAGCTCCCTCCTGCTCGGTGCTGGGGAAACCTTCCCAGGAAAATGGGGAAATGTGGAACCCCTGAGCAGCTGTGAATCAGCCAGGCACACCGCTGCGGCTTCACCACCTTGCTTCCTCCCGGGCTGTGCCCGGCACAGGGGCCGCGTGAGGAGCTCCCCCACAGCCCCGACCCCAGCCCCTGCCATGGCTGTTCCGCCGAGGGGGGCTCCAAACGGGGGCTCGGGCTGAGCTCCACGGCTCGGAGGGAGCCTCCCGGGCTCGGCACGAAGCGCAGAGCGGGGCCGGGGCCGCCTCTGCCCGCTAGGTGGCGGCCTCGCCCAGCGGTCGCGGCGGTTCCCCGGCAGGCGAGGCGGCTTCGTCCCGCCTCCGGCGCCTCCCGCCGCCATCTTCGTGGCTGAGGGGAGCTCGGGGTGCTGAGGGGAGCTGGGACCCAGTGTGGGTGCTCAGCAGCTGTGCAGGGAGAGGAAGGTGGCAGGGGAATGGCGAAGAAGCCTCAGGCTGGCACTCCTGCCACGGCTTAGGGGAAGCCTTTTTGCCTTCTTGTGGTCCTGCTGTTCAGGCAGGTTTTTTACCCCTGGGTGGTGAGGAAGGTGTTTGTGTGCGTGTGGGGCTCGCACGCCAGCAGTGAGCGCCCTGCAGCTCGCAGGAAAGGCAGCGGGACAGGTGTTAGCACAGGAACATGAGAAACGCGACACGCAGCCGGTGAGGGCTGGGTAGGCAGGTGTCAGTCACGCTGAAAAACACATGGAGAAAAATGTCCCTGAGGAGCTTGGAGAAGACAGGAGTTTCCTTCTCTTTGAATTGCCATTTGTATTCTGAGTGTTGTGTAAACATTAAATATTTAAAACATTGCCCGTAGCACTCTTGTTTCTCAGTGGGATTTGGATAAAGCCGTTACTGATTCAGGGTCATGAGAAAAGCTCTCGGGCTGAGCTGTTTTCCCTTCTCGGAGCACCTGAGACCTCTAGGAACAAAGCCCTTCTAAAATGGGCTTAAATCACAAACTCATTTAACATGAGGAGGAGCTGGAAGGGGCTGCGGTCACATTTCCTCCACCGCTCACTGTAGGATGATGCTGCAGAAACATTCCCCGAGCCACCCTGAGCACGTGGCGCAGCTCTGTGCTCCCACACGTGTGCGGGGATCAGAGAAGCCCAGGGCAGTGCGCTGCAGTTTCCCCAGTTAGGACACTTTGAGCTAGCAGCGCTCATAGCATTTTACATCTGCTGTGGAGCCCATGAGGGTTTTACCTTGAAGACTTGACCATATAATGCCTTTATTTTATTTAACAGAGGTAAAACACAGTGCCTAATCTTTCCTTTCTCATTACTGTTAAACCCAGGGTTGAAAGGATCCCAAGCTTCTGTGTTTGGGAGCTCTCTTACGTTAATGGATAAATCTATATACGTTTCAACCTCCTACATCACGTCAGCCACTATGATATGCAAATTATTTACCAAGGTGTTACGTTGAAGTGAAGTAGGTTGGAAATAGGTCCAAGTTTTCCACTGGAAATAGGTCCAAGCCTGTCTTCATGCAGTTTCAGATCCCAGCTCCTCAACAGATAGTGCTCGTGATCTCCAGTACTTATAACTCTCGGCAGCTCCTTTAGTTTCACATGTAAAACTCATTATGCAGAGTCTCAGACAGTGGTTATCCTTCCCACCAGCAGCTGAAACCCAAAGAAATTCTAAGCCCACTTGGGGCATCTGCCGAAAGTGTTGCTTCTGACCGTGGGTGACTCCCCGTGTCCCATAGAAACCTGTGGCTGTGTCAGGAGTTGAAACCAGTTCTCTCGAGTTGCAGCCTGGTGCTCTAATTACTCTTTTCCTTGTTCTATGACCTGGCATTTTTTATCACAGTGGTTCTAATTTTCTGACCAGCAGCAAGTGTCTTGAGTCATTAAGGTTTCAAGATCAAAGATATTAAGGGCAGGCTTGTTTTTTCTCTATCTGAATCTGTGTCAAGGGGACAGAAGGGTGTTTTTTAGTGTATACTTTAATGGAATAAGCAATGAGGGGGATGCTGTGCTTGTCCATGTGTGCCTGGGAGCCTGTCCTGGAGTGCTTAGTATGAGATGCTAGCATAAGAAAAGTGTCCTTTAAAAGGAGCTCTGAGAAGGGCACAGGAGGACACACTGGGCCTCATTGTCAAGTTCTCCAGCATGTAACTGCACTGCATCCTCTTTCAGTTCCCCTTCCCACCCAGAGGACAACCTATTCATTTGCAGAGCTACAAAAGCTTGGCCTCATCTCACCGCATTTGGCTCATCTTCCTGCTGTATGCGCACAGTAGTACATGGGTGGGCGACCTCATTTGAGAGTTGATTTCATTACAGATCCGCTGTGTTACTCCATTCACATATCGCATAGTTATCTTCTTCCCTGATGAGGACTTCTTAATTAAAGCATGAACAATTTGTGACAGAACAGCGTCTTCCAAAGATTTTCTTTCCTGAGTGCACAAATGCATTGTTCTCCAAAGACCAGGCTGGTAAGCTATTAATCAAGACCCTATTAGTGCATCCTGTTGAGTCAGCTTTCTAAGCAGTATTGCAAGAATCATAACTTACAGACTGATTACAGATTTAGCCGTGAACTGTTACTGTATTCCTATCTTCACTGAGAATTTTTCTACTTATTACAGTCAGGCTGCTGCACTGTGTTAATACAAGCTCAGATTGGCTTTGCTGCCTTGTTTTGCAGCAGAATTGGGGCCGTATATGTCAGAGAAGGGCATCTTTGTCTCTCCTCCTGTTCCCAGGGGAGGGCAACTGTGTTCCCCTGTGTTCCCCTGCCTATGGAAAGAAGGTCTTTTGATTGCTCTGGTGCTCCCTGACAAAAGGCTCAACAGTTTTACAGTGATCCTTGTGTGCCAAGAGCACCGTGGCCACATCAGTGCGGTGCTGCAGCAGCCAGCCATGCAATGCACCCGTGCTGCCTTCAGGACCCAAGCTAGAGCTGCAGGGCTGTGCAGCTCAGCTCTCTGTGCTGTATCCCACTGTCTGATGTACACAGGCTCTTAATCACGTCTTCTACATCCATATTTTCTTAAGCTTTTAAGATAACTAAAGATGCAGGTCAGCTGAATGGGACTGATAAAGCACTGATATAATTAAAGTGCTGCCGCCGGGGCATTCAGACCACTAATGTGTTTTTGCAGCTCCCAGGAGGACCGAGTGCTCATATCATTTCGGACGTCTCTGGTTTTGAAGGTCGACAAGACACTGACTGATGACTGATGTGTTGCCTGAAGATCAGCAAGCAGCCAGCCTGCAGTTACCACCTCTGAGAGAAACTTTCAAAATCACAAAATTTTATGGCATACAGTGAAAAGAGACCAAACAGTCAGTTTGTTGTTCTGGGCTCAGGAAGACCAAGATCTGAACACAGATGCTGAGCATCACTTCCAGTGATCTAAAGTCCTTCTTTGATTGACTGTCAGTCTCCACACAGCGTTAGAAGCAGTGAAACTGCTGTGAAACCTCAGTGCTGCGTGAGTGGCAGCTTGTGGCACTGAATGGACGTGCTGCAAGGGACCTTCGGAAATAACCTTTTCCTCCTCAGCTCCAGTTGCGTTCCTGGCTGACACTCTGTCACGTTGGCTAGAAGAACAGAAGTTTAACCACCTTAATGGCACTTCCCATGACTGCATTTGGGTGCTAAAAGCACACTCTGAACACTTGAATTAGAAGATGACATACGCATCGTGGCTGGAGCATGGTTGTCAGAAGAAAACAACTAAAATTTTTTCCAAACAGCTGTTCAACTGCCAACACTCATTTGGGCACACTGACTGGGAAGACCTATGCTTAAAATAAGTGGGCTTCCAGCACAAGTGATTTATTTTGACTTATTTAGCATCCTTTGCTGTCTCTTGTGTATACCGCTGCTTTGCACCACATCAGCGTCCCAGCTGGACTCGAACATACCAGCAGAATGTCCTTGGGAGAAGGTGCTTCTCCACAATGACAAACCACTCCAGCAGAACCCGGCTGTAGCTGGTGGCTTGGAAACTGCAGTTTGGGCAGGGGTGGGGATGAGGGAGGCCAGCGGGAGGGGATGGCCCCACCGGGCCAGCACCGTGTTGCCTACAGTGAGAGGTGCTCCCCCGGGGGCTTTGCAGGCTCCAGTTGTCCTGCTGTATTCAGGCTGTGAGCGGTTCACTGGAGCTGTTCCCCATCGCTGCTTGCTCCATCCAAAGGTAAAACACGTCTTGCAAAATCTTTCATGCTTTTTACCCCCAGGCGGATCAATGGGACTTGAGGTACTTGGTGCCTTACTATTCTACAGTATAACCCCAATGAGCAACGTAAACTGAACCAAAATGTTTGCATCATTTAACACGTGCTACGTGCAGGTTTGGGAGGAGCAGTCACAGTCGCTGGGAAGTGGGGTGTTCCTGGGATCTCAGGGAGAACAGATTTGTGTAAAACTTTGATGGGAATTTTGAAATTCGGTAGACCTGCCTGTGAATAAAAAAATACAAATCAATAATGAGTGATTGTTGTTATTTTCAGTGTCAAAGACGTGTATGTGGTAATTGAAAGCATACTGCATAGAACATCACTCCTGCTCCCTTACACATAAACAGCTGATAATCTTCTAAGGCCTAACACAAGGAGACCATCTGTAATTCAACACGCCACTCAGAGTCTTACTTATTGAGTAAGTGAGTCTTACTTACACGGAGTATTACTTATGTTAGCAGTGTTGCAAATACAGGGCTGAAAGCCTAAGAATTTCAAATCATTGGACTTCTCTTATTTATTTTGGGGGCTGTAAGATTAAGTATTACGGATCTGGTGCCTTTAGAGAAAAGAAAAAAAGAAAAAAAAAAAAAAAGGAAAAAAAAGGCACTTTTTCCAGTGGACTCTTTTTTCCAGTGGACTCTTTTTTCCATCTGTTTGTAGGTGTGCAGGACCTGCATTATGGTAAAGGTGAAACTTGCACAAAAAATGTACTTTTGAAGTTTAGGTACACTTGAGAGAAAGGCCGGGGCAGCAGAGCAGATGGCTGCTGTGGAAGACAGAGGACAGAGCTCAAGCAGCCAGAGAAACTGTGTAAAAGATCTCGATTTGTTGACTCTTAAAGGTGTTTTATTTACAGAAGAGAGAAGATTAAACATCACCACGTAAGCCCAAAGCCATAGAGCTGATGCTACAGCTGTGTTCAGCATTTCACAGAGCTAAGCTGACAGAGCCCAGCCAATGTTCTATTCCCCTTGGTCTGGCTGCCATATTTTGGGCTGGAATTTAAGGCCAGCGACCACAGAAAACTTGGATCATGTGCAGCTGGCAAGTCTGACAGGCAAAAAGTGTGTTTTCTTTGATTAGAACCATATTGTACAGCAAGCCATGGCTGAGCATCGAGTAATGGAGATTAGGTCAAGAGACCAGCCAAAGGTTTCCCAACCAGGCCAAAGCATCTATTTCTGTCCTAACAACTGACACCGCATGGGGCCAGCGTGCTTCAACCTAGAGCTTTTGGAAGCAAACACTGGTTTGCTGCTCTGGTGAAACATTATATTCATGGATACCTGACAAACAGTTCTGTATAGATCTGGGCTGTTGTAGCAGGAAGGCTGGACACTGGAGATTTAATTTTGCTCTTGTTTACATGTCTGTAAACCTGGAGTAATTCCGTACGTGTCAGTGGGATTTGTGCTAAGACAGCAGCAGCATTTCCACTGGTTGACAGCGCTGGTTGTTGGTACAACACTATGCCCATCCAGACTTCTGCCTAATGCTATCTAGAACCCCGGAATAGCTGCAATGGATGCATACAACTATAGGAGGGTTTTAAACCTGCCATTTTCAGCACATATTCCATAGGCAGAAGCACTAACTCTTATGTTTTTTCTTGACCTCATCTAACACGTAGCCACAAGAAAAGACAGCAGTGTGTTTTGTTTGCTCTTGGGGTGCGTAAAGACACAAGCAGAGCATTTATTTTCTCAAGTACTTTTTCTGCCTTTCTGTTAACATTTGCTTCAGTTTCAGTTTATGCACACTCAAAAAAAGGCTGCTCTCAGGGTGTTTTTTTTTTTTTTTTTTTTTTTCCTACCAGTTTTATTCTGGGAACTGCAATTTTTTTAACGTGGTCTTTCATTGCAAACAGTAGTGTACTGTGTGTGCTGCTTCTGGCCCATCCAAGCATGGCACAATAATGACAAAGGGGTGCCAGTAATTGGCCAACTGGGGCGATGTATTGTTTGCCCTGATGCTGTTTTGCCAGTTGGCATAGGGTCTCCTCTGGATGTAGAGGGCAAAGAGCACAGCCCTCTTTGGGCTGAAATGCAATGACCACAGGGGAAAAAAAAATAAAATGTATAAAGGTCTCCATCTAAGCACGAAACGTTGGAAGAACTTGAGCTCTTTCATGGCAGCCTGATCTACAGCAGGGATGGTGAGAGCTGGCTCAGCACATTCACTTCAAATTCTGCAGATGCGAAGCAGAAACAGATAGCAAAGTGGCTTGTACTATATAATTAAATGAGGAGGCCTGAGCCTTATTATCATTTTTCAGGCTAACAAGGAAGAATGTTATTGTCTTCACTGTGGTTCTGACAGGGCAGATGTGAAAGAACTTGGACCTTTTTCAGGCCTGTGTGGACAAACACAACATCTCTCTCAAATCTCACCAAACCTCCCGAAGCTAGTGTGAGGCTGAACAGTCCTTGCTGTTGAGACCTTGATACGATGGAAGAGGTCAGATTAAGGGCCCTGTCTTGCTGGTTTGGATCCACCTTTTTTAACTGAAGTGCTGCACGCAAGGAAAGGACTGCCCTTGGCTGCTCTGGATCTCCTGCAGTGGGTCCCTTTAGTCAGAATGATGGGCCCTCTACAGGTCAGGCTTTTCCAGACAGGCAGATGTGGGTCTTGATTAATTCAGGACAGTCAAATTTCCTCCCCAGTCTTTTTTCTGCTTTTGGACAAACACAACTGGAACAGATTTCGGGAAGTTGACGTATCAAATGAACAAGTGCTGCTATAATTCATAAGCCACAGTCAACACACACTTGCCAAATAAAAGCATCAGAAAGGTTTTATCGGCCTAAATATTGAAACCAAATTTTATTTTTTGAAAATGACATTACACACATCTTGCAAATGTACATTTAGATGAGAAAACAATGAGTAACAAATATTGAGAGCAAAGCTATAAAGTGGACAGGTTCTCTGCTGCATGGCATTGCGTTACAAGAATACTCAGACCTGGGATGGTTATTACAAGTAGTAAAAACAGTTCACAACACCTCACAAAAATGGATTTTTTTCTCTAGAAAGTCAAATCTTCTAACAAAAGGAAATTCTGCTAAAGGAGAAGAGGCATGGGGAATAGATGTGTGGATCTAGGTAGATTTTGTGGTTTTGTGGCAGGGTTTTGAGGGATTTTTGAAGTCCATTTCTTACATCATTGTGAGTGACCACGTCTTTACCAAGCCTTTGACTGTTTTCTGTCCTCCGTTGCCAACAGAACCACAGCTATTAAATAACAAGCCCTGCATACTCAACCCAGGGCTTGGGAGTGTAGAAGAAGGAGCTGCCTGCAGAACCCATAACAACATAATTCCTATATATCTTCCCCTACCCCCTTCTGCTGTGTAACCAGGAAAATCAAAAAGTGTGTGCAAACTCCGCAAATCAGGGGCCGTGGGACTAGTCCCATCTAAAACAACCAGGAGCAAAAGCCACGGCCAATACACCACGTGCCACGTGCCTCAGCTGCAATGGATCAGCAAGATCTCATCATTTACCAGTGACGCAAACTTCCAAGGATTTTACTTGTTTCCCAGTTAAAGCAGAGGCAACAGGTGACTGTTCTCCATCTGTTTTACCTTGAAAGTTAGAGTCTAATCAAAGTGCCAAGGCAGGGTGCTGTGAGAAATAAGTTCCCCAAGAGAACCTGTTGAGAACTGCTTTTCAAACCTCATTGTATACAATTTATTTTATGCCCAAATCTGTACTTTACAACCACGAGAGAGACAAAGACAGAATAATAGAGAGAGAGGGGGAGACAATCTTTCCAGGAGGAAAGGAAAAGCTAATTAAGAGAAGAGAGGTACAGGACCATGCATTTACTCTCAAAAGCTTGTTCACGAGCAAGCTAACATTTCTAACACTACAACCACTCATCTACATCTGTTTGCTAAGTAATCGAGTTCTACCTACAACTAGGGAGCAGAAGGGTTTTTTATTTTCTTCCCCCTCCCTTTAAAACGTCAATAAAAATGTTTTCTGTACAAGTTGAATGGCACAAAAGGTGGTTAAAATGCTAAGTAACTCACCACAAATGGAGAATGCAAAATTAGTTCAAAACATGCATGGACTGTGTACAGGTAAGCAAGGAATCATTGGCATAAAGCTGCAATATATTACAAGATGATACAGTTGAGATCTTTTGGCATAACCTCTGCTTGTTCTGTCCCTTTAAGTCAATTTCACATAAAACTTCCGAGTAAAGGGAAATCAAGGTATATATCCAAGCAGAAAGTTAACTATGGGCAACACTATTTGTCTGAAGAGAAAAGCATTTCCCCTCCCCTTCCACACACTCCCCCAAAGTACAAAAGTCAACGTAATGCTATGTATAGCACTGCTGCAGGCTTGCCAAAAAGAAAGTGTAGATAGATCCGTTTTAGGAGAACAAAAGCATCATTTAAATTAATAGCTCTTTGTACAATGTCATTAATTAAATACCTTACTATTTAAACAAAACCAAAAGGAAATTTACCAATCCAACAAAATAACAACTCAACCCATACCACCCATGTGTCCTCCAAGGTTATGTACACGGAGTTTAAAGTATACCAGCTAAACTTTAAACCCAGCTGCCCCTCCAACCCCCACCCACTAAATGACAATAGAAAATACATTGTGGTCTCTCAGTTATATTATATTGCAGCTTCGTTATTAATGATGAACTCATACAAACTCAATGAATGACCTAAGACAGTAATCCACGATCAGGTTCCAGTTCAGCTGCTTATCTCCCTCCCTCAACACAACTTCTGGGCAGGTTGGCGGCTCCCCCAGAGCTGCAGAGCGCGGGGCCGTGCGTGAAGGCCGGGCATGCTCTTGGGAGAAGTGTGGCGTGAAGAGCTCGGGCTTATGCGATGAGACCCACTTACCCTAGCTTGTGATTATATTTGTGATGAAGAAAATAGGCAAAGGCCAGTAACAGCAAGGTCAGCAAGCTGATACTCCTTTCCTGTGCTTCTAGCTGAGACAGGGTCATGAAATACAGATTATCGAGGAGGGGAATTTGCTATCAGTTCAGAGAACAGATCTGGCTACACAGGTTTCCTCTTTCTAAAAGACCCTGGGTGTGTTTAAATCAATAATCACAGCTGTACT
This sequence comes from Anas acuta, assembly GCF_963932015.1. Classification (NCBI taxonomy): domain Eukaryota; kingdom Metazoa; phylum Chordata; class Aves; order Anseriformes; family Anatidae; genus Anas; species Anas acuta. Next base: position 3,863,828 of record NC_088991.1, read on the forward strand.
AGTACTGCCACGGTGGTAAAGCTGCTTGGATCACACATCATTTAAATAAGAAGCAAACTAACAACATTTTATGTCAGAATTCAGCATGTAATTATAACTCACAGGCTTTCTTGTTCTTACATTCAATACTTCTGCTTCATCTTACCTATAACACCAATTAACAGTGCAATTAGTTCCCTAGACATTCTTTTTAAGGAGACACATTGTTAGACATCACACTAAATCTTGAAAAAGCTCTTCCATTGTAAAGAGGAAAAAAAATAAAAAAATAAAAAAATAAAGCCGTGTGTTGTTCTACAACCTATCGGTGACTGTGTGGTCAGCATGACAGGGAGACGGAGCATCACCACGTTTCAACTGCCACCAGCAAAGGGAAGTGAATTAAGGACCCATCCATACCTGCTGTGCAATGGTTGGAAGCAGATGGAGAAAAGCAGCCACGCTGGAATTTCCCAAAGCAAAAACGAAAACACAGAAACACTGAATGTTTCACAGGGATTCTCCAAAGGTAAAAATCGTCAGTTCTAGAAGTGGGCCTGGACCCCAGCTGGGGATCCATCTGGCTCATTTACAGACATTTCCTAAGTTTGACTCTGCACGTGCATCTCTCAGAAAATTGGGGTTTGGAACCAGGACTTAGTTTGGGTCCACCCTGAGCAAGAGCCACCAACATGTTTCAGCCTGACTGCACATGCCAGGGGAGTCATTGTGTTCTGCAGCAACCCCCACTGTTCAAATGCAACTCAAGTTAATCTTGATTTCGTATATATAACTGAGGCATGTGTTAGTTGCAAACAGAGATGGAAGAACCAGCCTGGAAAGAATCAAAAGCAGCCTTGAGTTTAGATAAGTCACTTAAAAGGAACTGAACCTTCCTTTTTATGTTCAGAGACTTTTGGTGATATTTTTCTCTAAAAACCAAGCCAACCATAAATCTCTATTCTGCTTGGCACTAGTTAGGATTAGGGTGGAAAAATACTGGAAGAAATAGAAATGCTATTTCTAGTTCCATAAATCTGCTGGGCTTGGGGCGTGTCTATTAGTAGACTGAAGCAAGAGAAAGCAAGATAAAGACAATGCTTTTTAGGACTAGAAAACGCAGGGGAAACCATAATTTGCTACTTTCCTTGTTTAATTTCCAATCTTAAAAGTTTTATGGAATTTCAACAAATGAAAGTATTTCAGCTTTAACATTAAAACTATACAAAATCTCTCCCATATATAACTTCTTATTAGAGACTCATGCAAGAATCATCTTCTAGCTGGGTTCAATGTGATTTTCTCGCGAAGTCTGCAGCCAGGAAACTGAATCTGCACTTAACTAATCAATCACATGAGAATTATTGACAGTAATCAATCTTTGAAACAGGAGACCAACCTTGGACCAAATGGGTTCAGCTCCCTTAATTACAGAGGAGCTTCTGCCAGTTTCAAGCAACAGAGAATTAGGTGTATTGGGTTTCACTTGTGTATAGAGAATGTCAGAGAATCTACAGAAGCAAAGAGCTGCAATCATTATGAAAAGAAAAAAGAAAAAAAAAAAAAAAAAAGAATAAAAAGTCTGAGAGTAAACAGCAAAAAATGCATTCAAAGAAATCATCTGTTTTGCCTTTTAGGATTGAATTCACAAGCACTGTAACTCCGCTGAATTTAGGAGAAAGATCTCATGAGAAAACCAGTGTTAAACACAAATCTGCTTGTTCAGCACGGCCTTCCTATTGATTTATTGAACGCAACAGCTCTCACATCTGTGGTTAGGGATTTCATGGACAAGATCATCATCAGACCTTCTGCCTGCACAGCAGTTCACATTAACCTGCTCCATGAGCCTGTCTTGGCTTATCACCCTGATGGCAAGAGGGTGCCACTTCTTCCAGAATTTGCTGGGCTCTATGGGAAGGGCCGGGAGGTTCAGATATGCCCTCATTATTCTCTCATACATGTCTTAAAATTCCCTAGTGTGCCAGGCCCGTCCTCCTCTGAGCCAGGGCATGCTGATTAATATCTATTTCTGATCTAATAAGGAGGAATAAAAATAAAACCAAACCACCAGCTGCTGCTGTCATTCATCAAAGGGCTGGATTTTCCCCTGTACCCTTTTAGGGATGACATGAACATCCACAAGCCAGCAGGGGAGAAAAACAGGGACACAGGAGGAACTTCAAACCAAGATCTCCTGCCTGCAGCCAAGTGTGACCTTATTTCTGCCATGGGAGTGGGACACACAGTGTTGTGGCAAACAGCCTGCATCCTGGCTTAGATACCTGCAGGGGCAATAATTCCCTCACCATGCAGCCAGGAACCCCTGCTGCTTTTCCATCCAGGCCCAAGCTGTAGATCCTCAGCTCGCCCCAGCCTCCCTTTTTGTTTCTCCCTGAAGTTTCTTGGCTCTCATCTTTTTTTATTCCCATTCATCAGTGGTGTTGATGTTTCCAGTGCTCTGCCTCATGCTCTCCCTTCCATCTGATTTTCTGTGAAGTTAAAGCTCATTTCATCGCTCAGTAAATATCTCCTAACAAATGCCCCCTACCACTCCTCTTGGAAACAAGTCTTTTTTTTTCTTTTTTTACTGTGACACTGGCCATCATGGCATCTTTCTCGAGTGGTGCCAGCTTTCCTTTTTCAGCTGACAGACTCTAATTGCTGCAAAGATTTGTTAATTCCCTTTGGGAATCCTCCTGCTTCAATTGTCAGAGTGGCAAACTGTCAGACCTAGGCAAGCTGTAAACTGGCTTCAGAGCTGTGAGTTACAGTTCAGTGAGTTACAGAGCAAGAGCCAGAACTGCTTAGCTGAACTAAGTGCATCAAGCAACAGAGACTGAAAGGCACCTCTTTCCCATGAAGCTATCTGGCGATGAACACTTTCTAAATAAGAAAACTTTCAACAACAGGCCCACTGTTTTCTTGGTAGAAGGCCCTGAAGTCATTAGACTCGTTCATCGTTTACAAAGCCACGGCCCTCATTTGGGATGGTAACGTGCATTGCCCCTTGCTATGTACATGTACATGCAACAAAAAAAGGAGCATCAGGGGACTTCATTCAGGCCAGAGGTGGCAGCTCCAAGTGAGGGAATTTGGTTGTTGGATGTAGCCTTGCTCTCAGGAGCATTGCTGGCTCCTCCATGGGTTTGGGGGGAACTAGAAACGTGCATCTGTCTGTCACCGTGAGTAAAATAATGAAGCATTTTTACACCACAGTTTCGAGAGACCTAGACGCTTGTGAAAGACAACGCCCCATAATGTACTTTAGTACAATTTTCAGACTTCACTCTTGTGCTAGCTCTTCTGTAGCTCTTTGTATGAGCTGATCTCACAGCACCTTACAGACAGAGGTTAAGGACTGTGGTTAGCTCTTTATCCACTGGGACACCATGGCACAAGGAGAACTGAGCTGCCCATGGTTATGCCAAAGACCAATGGCTCTGAAATCCCTGTGCTGCAGTCACTAGGTTTGATTCTCATTTGCTCCGAAGTTCATCTAGTGGATGAAAATTGGTGTCAGTGTTTTTAACCTTCTCTAAACAGAATGTCCTGACAGATGGATCGTGGTCTGTGACCCCAGAGTTCTGCATCTTCACCTGCAGAAGGAGAACCCCTACCCCACCCTGCAACTAGGGTTCTGTCAGAACAGCTGTGCAATGACATTGCTGAAAAAAGCCTTTCCATCCATCCACTTACAGTCTCTGAGCATCTCCCTGTTGACACTACTTTTTTTTTTTTCTTTTTTTGTCAGCTTAGCCCGGACCTGAAAACATGAAATTACTCTTTTTGTGTTTTTTTTTCCAGAGGGAAAAAACAAAACAACAAAATCCAAAGGGGTCTATGGGCATGCTGTCCTCAGTCTTTTGCAAAGAGGGCTGGTGAAGAATACCTGAATAACAGTATTGATGACTGATGCAGCAGAACCCAAGCTCAGCCCCATCGATGTAGAGAGACACAGGGCTCAGCTTTCACATTTCCTGAGATAGCATGGAGAGGCCTGCTCAAGTTCATATGGATGGGACAGAGGCATCAGGCAGAAGAAATCCATGATCCTGGAGACAGTCACCTTCAAGAGCTAGTTACATAAATGTGAGATGGGCTAACCATCTCATGAGGCTCAGGAATCAAGCAGTCTGTCCTGTCCGCTTTGACAAGGCCATTTTACCTAGGCCTTGCTGGGCACACGTGTAGTCCCACTTCTGATGCCCAAAGCATGTTGGAAGGCACTTAAAGACTTAACCTCCTTGGTCTCAGTACACCAAGGTGGTCTTTCAGCTGGACCTCTTCTAAGGTATCTTGTATAAAGCACTAATCCTGTTGCCTGGACTGACATCACACTGTCTATATAAACAGAAAAAGATCTTCATCCTGTGCCGTTCATTTATTTCTACAAACAACATTACCAGTCCCAAATACTATTTTGACTTTCTTCCATCAGCAACCAGAAAAATAACTTCAAGCTGAAACTACCACTAAAGAAACCATTTCATTCTGTCCTGGTCATGATCAGCACCTTGTGTGTGGTAAACGCACCTCTCTGTAGCTTTTCTCTGGTTGTGGATTGTCTTAGCTTGAGGAGACACTTTCTGGACTAACTTTATACCTAATTTACTTGGCTATCTTTTCTTCCTTTCTCTAAAAACAATTCTGCCTCTACTATAGTCAAAGACAACTCTCCAATTGCCCTGAATGGACGTGGGGTGCCACTGAGGTCAATGGCAAAATATACCTGTGCTCTTACTACAGTGAAGAAGGCTCATGCTGTAAGGTCCATACCATGCCCCTGTAGAGAGGGTGCAATTCCAGGGATGGCTGTCACTGGAACCATGTCTCTTTAGGGACTCAGCATGGTGTTACAGAGCAATTCCACCAGGTTTTCTTTAACTTGCAATAAGACCAGCACTGAGCTCAAAGACGTGAAAAAGCAAACACAAGGCATCCTATAAAATGTCATCAGTATCCATTTCAATAACAGGAAATGAACACTTTTATACCAGTATTTCCTATTAGAAATGCCTGGGTGTAACACTGTTTTGCTGTAAGCCACAAGTTTTGGTCCTAACTCCCTTTTTTCCTTTCAAAAGCACTGTTCAAGGAAATGAGAGAAATAACATCTAGACTGTGTGTGATTCTTCGCATGCATATTTGTGTTAGCTAAATGAGAAAGGGAGATGTGGAAGTTCTTTTCTAAGTAGAATTATTTTTCTGTTGCCTATGAAAATAACAGAGTTAAGTGTTTCCACATTCTGACAAGACTGTAAATTGTGTGCAGATACTGGAAACACAGACAATGGTAAGCAAAAGCTATTTCCACCTCCCTCTGCAGAGCGGACCAAGGTAGAATTCCATTACCAAACTCTTTCAAAATTACATCAAGGAATGGAGACTGGGTTGGCTATCTAGCTGGTAGAACTGAATTAACTCAGAGGGGACTTCAACTCAGAAATTTCAGAATATAAATGTTTTACAAGTGACAAAAATCCTAACGCTCAAGAATTTTGCTGCATTGTCCTCATGTTCTCCAGTCAAGACCATCACTGAATGTATGAATGTGAAATACATCAGTCTCTCAGTGCTTGGAGGATTGCTTTAATTCTCTCTTAATGATTATGTGTCTCAAATAGGTATTTTTACTGTTTTATATGCAAATCTGTTAGATTATACTGGATATTGAATAAATAAAAGTAAATTTCACAGAAACAAAGCTCCGTACCACTTTAAGAGTCTCTCCAGTTTGTTTTTAAATACTGTATTGTTTTAAAACAATATAGTCTTAGTGATTCAATTAATCTCTGAAAACACTAAAGGCAGCCTCATGAGGGAAATTAGACAGGGTTTTTATAGCAGAATTAATATGGCAAATCCTCATATCCTGTGGTGTTTTATGTGCTTGTAAAAGTAGAAAAAAAAATAAAAAAGTAAACTCTGGAGTATACGGTGGAATTACTATCACGTGCTCCAGGATCTCTCATAAGGTCTGGAATTATTATAATATATTGAAACTAATTCCTAATTCATTCCAGTTCAGGAAAGCCTTCTGACCAAACCCAAGCTTACATCTTGTGAAAAACCAAGAGGAGTAAAGCATGTACTAAAATTTAAGCATGTCTTTAACTTCTTTCCTGAATCAGGGCTATACCTATATTTAAATGACTAAGGTATGATGCCTGTGCATTGTTTCTCTTTGTATTCAAATCTATCTTAGGGATCCTATAAAGCCAAAGATACCTAGTGGTGAATGTACTCTACATTCCACATGCATTTCTGTACAAGAACTCATGCAATATTGGCATTAATACAGACTTAACTCTATGTTACAGCTGAAATGCTCACTGACTTCTACTGCCCAGGCATTTCTACCTAGAAAATTGCTTTTTAAAACTGGGGAGTTTGACCTCATACCCTGTTTTCTTTGTGGCTTTTGCTGGTTTGAATGGCTATTTCTCCCACTGAAGATTCTTTTTTCTTCTTCTTCTTTTAGGCCTTTTCAAGTTCCCATGCTAGTCCCCTGAAAGAATTACTGGGCTCAGCCCCGCCCCAGGATGATACTTGTGCAAACAAAACTCTACTCCCAAGGCAGCACTCACAGGATCAGGTTTTAGATATGTCACTAGGTACAGCTCAGGAAGACCTAACATTCTTTAGCATGCTCTACAAGGAAGAGCATCTTTAAATAACCAAACGCTACTTGTGGCAGGAAGAAAAGGAACCACCTCTCAACAACCATCTTTCCATCCAAAGGTTCATTCGCCCTTTGGCATTCTGCTTTATCTTACATGTATACAAACTGAACTCATGGATTTTGGATGAAAGCACATTTTGGGCTCTTTTCATACCACCATCAGCTCTAGCACTTCAGTCTGCTTTTGGATATCAAAGATTTAGGTTTTCTTGGTGGACCTATGGTGAGTGTCCTATACTGAATAGTAAGAGAACCTAAATCTAATTTCATGGCTGGTCTCCTGGGTTAGGGAGGGCTCACAGGAAGGTGGCAGGACATGCTGTCCCTGGCTGTGAAGGGAACAGCCTGTGTCACTAAGTGACACCTCCGACTGGAGTCCAAGTCCATCATCTCTTAACAGGCAGAGTCATGACTACTAGTCAGGGTCCCTGGAAGGGCAGAAACTGGGGAGAGACTCAGATTACCATCAGCAGAACAGAGGCGAGGGTAAAAGCATGTTAAATTATTTGTCTCACTAAAGCTTTTGTTAAGACAAAAGCTCTAATGAATAATATTGTTGGCATAACCTTGGCCTTTGATATCCTGGTACTTTAAAAGCCATATTTTCTCAAGACTGGTGTCTACAGTAGCACCTAGCAGATTAAACAGCCAAAAATTAGCACCCATAACCAAATCTGCACCCAGAACAGTTGAGCACCTTCTGTTAGAGGATCTGAAAGCACTTGACAAATGTTAACCAACATTTGGACTCACAACCCCCAGTGAGGTAGAGCAGTATTATCCCCGTAGGGACGGATAGACCTATTGAGGCACAGAGTTACTAAGAGACCTGCCCCTGTCCAGACACTAAATCTAGGAGTGCCAAAGCTCGAATGACGGCATCCTGACTACTGCACCTATGCTTGGTCCACAATACCATCCTTTCCCCCACACACTCCAGAGCTTCAACATGAGCCTCTAGCCTTTTGAACTGAAACCAGAATGCTATATACAACAGGTGAAATGTTCATTTAGCAGTCGCATAGTCAGCAAATTACTCAATTCAATGAAGTTATTTGTGGGCACCAACGATTTCTTGTGCAAAACTCTGTGTGTAAATGATCATGCACTAAAACTACAGGGTGCAAATTTGGTGCATAACTCTTACCCCGTGGTAATTCCCGATTCTGTCCTCTCTCAGATGCATCTTTTTTAAGTTGCCTTATATGTATCATCACATATAAAGACACAGCCTGCACAGATTGTTTCATACCAGCAGTGCAAGCAAACAAAATGTGGAGTGGCTTTGGGAACAACCCAGCATTCATATAGCATCAAACATCACAACATTATAATTCATTCTAATCACAAGGGGTTGCAAGAGAATAAGGAGTAGGTGTATACATTGAAACAAAGGCAAATAGAGCAACAAAGAAAGATTTGATTGCACGGACTTCATTTAAGTAAAGATCTGTAATAATCAGTTTTATCGAAAGCTTATTCCATGAGAAAGAGAGGCAATGCCAGCTAGCCTATGACAAAGCTTCGGCGTAGTAAAAACCACCAGCCCTGCGTGAATAGATGAACTTTGCATTCTGTAGGAGTCATTACTGATTAATAAAAGCGAAAGGTTTCTCTAAATACAATAAGTTTGCTTTTATCAGATAGAAGAGTTTCTTAAAATACGTGTTTTTGAACACCACAAAGTTCTATTTGTTATATAAGTAGAGAATCTGGCCATAGTTATGAATACTGAAGTGTAAAAAACCAAATACGTAGTCTTAAACATTACAAAAACTATCAAAACATTCAATATTTTGAATTAACTTTTTTTCCCCTACAAGTGTCTGTTTTGGCAGTGATGACAAGTTTTCTAAACTGATTTGTTGTTATTACTGTTCTGCAGTTGTTGGTTGGTTTTTTTTTGTACATTTTTCTGAATGTGTTTTTTTAAACAAAACAAAATTACCAGCTTTTATAAAAAAGAAGGAGCTTGAATCCTTACTCCCAAAACACAGATACAAGGTTTTCCTTTATAAAAAGTGTATTGATTTTTTTTGCTATAAAAAGCGACCTATAGGATGTCAGACCTGAAAACAAATTTTCACAGTGTTTTCAGTGTTGGCTGTTCAAAAGGCATTACTGTTATAAACAGAGATAGAGAGATACCATAGGGTAATTATAAAAATTTGTTACCAGCTAATAGTGTCTTTGGACCATATGTGAAAGCTCTTCAGCTCCAGAAACTGTTTTGTTTTGTTTTTTTTTTATTTTTTTGATTAATCATTTAACAAATCCCAGTATTTCAATATCTGAAGAATCACTCTTGCACTAACCTTACTTAGCGTCTCATGCAACCATTCCTAAACTCGTCCAAGCTTCTGCTGGCATATTAAGCATGAAACTAATAAGTCATTTCCCTTCCTGCCCTGTAACAATAAAAACAGTACTAGTTAGTATGCAGGTTCTAAAATCAGAGCTGCAAATGAGGAGCAGGTGAGCAAGCAAATGTTGGCAGTTTGGACAGGTAAAGAATAGAATGTGCTTTACTTGAGCTTTCAAACTGGTCAGTAAAAAATTGATTTGCCCCATACCAGGGGGAGCTACTTTACTATCATTAGGAAAATTACATATTTGCAGCAGCAGAAGAAATAATAGAATAAAATGGGAAATACACAGGATCGTTGGCATACTGGCCCAAAATTGCTGGCAATATCCATTTTGCATCCCTATTAGAAGAATGGTATCCCTCTATCTCTATAGACTGGCAAATGTTGGTTTGTGGCACAGAGGATAAATCACAGAAAAAAAATGACATATAACTGTGTGTCCTTTGTCTGATTTGAAAGCACCAGTCACCTATCTGCTTATTTTGGCAGAAGTACTCTACTGTATCTTAAACATAGCTCGCAATATGGACAATTATCTTCGTGTCGCTTTACATGGAATCTCCAAGGGAATCAGAGTCATCCAAAGACAGAGGCAGATACAAGTCCTGTGGGAAGAAAGAAAAAAATGTTAACTCACACAATCAGTTTCCACTTCTGGTCATGCACAAGGAGACAGTCAAGTGGTCCAGCTCTGCGCAGCTGAGGGGACAGTGTGGAATTCTCATGCATTGGTTACTGGATAGTTATCCAGTTAGATCAAGGCAGGTTACTTGCACAGCAGAGCAGGTGCACCTTGGTACCAAAAGAAAGAGGACTGTTTAATGAAAAGTTTGAGAAGAATTTTATTATCACTTCTGGATCAATGTGTCCATTGCAGTACATCCATGAAAGAACAGAATCTTTCCTTAAACAGGTCTCACTGAACTTAAGTCCACAATAACAAGTCTTACCTTTATTTGACAGCTACCCTTAGGACAAATCTCTAGGAATATCACCTTTTGTGATTTATTCTTTATTTTACACCATTTCTGATTGTTCAGAAGGGTTAAGAACATAATCCCAAGTATATGCATTGGATCAAACACTGAATATAAACTTTTTCAAGGTCTCTTTCTGGGTAACCATCTTATTCCACTTCTTTGAAGTTTTGCACAGAACTAGGTATACCACCATCCTAAGGACTAAAGCTCTCTTTGGACTTTTTTGAACCTTGACATCACCCCCCCACACACACACATCCCCTCCCCCTGGAATAACTGAGCAAAATGAAGCAAAGCACAAATACACAGAAAGGGAATTCACAGCCATCTTGATATAAGACAAGGTAAAATATGACTTTGTGGTGAACTCATTCTAAGCATTTACCATTTGAGCTTTAGGGGAAAAAGAGAAAAGTGATTTCATCATAAGTGGAAAATTGCTCCTGGGAGGAAAACAATGATGCATGAATATTCTGGGAACCTAAAATGCCACATTCATGTTTTCTGATTGGCTTAATTTAGCTCATAGATGGATTGGCTTTGCCCTCAGCAGTCACCATCTATTATAAATGTTCTACGGCCTTCACTGGAAAGATCCTAAGTCAGCCAGCTGAAAACATACATAAAATGTTATAGGTGAGCTTTACTCATCTTTACTAGAAAGCCAATCCTAATATCCAACGCCCTGAATGAGACAGTGTTCAGAAAGTATTGGTTGCTGAAGCAAGGGATGCAGTTTGCAGCACTACTTTCATTGAAATACACACAAGCAATTGCTGAGTGTAGACCATGGGCTTGATTCTGTTCTTGATTATAAATTAATAATAAATTTGAAAGCACTGTGTTAAAATTGGTGCATGTCCTTAGACTTCAAGCTAAGCAGCTGAGACCAGAGTGAAATCCTGGGGGGGGGGGGGGGGGGGGGGAAGATTTCATCTGGATTAAGCTATGCCTTTGTTAAAGGAAGGGTGAGTGACTACAGCCTCTCCATATGTTGGGAATATTTTAAGGATCTGATTTTCGAGAAGCCAAAAGTCCACCCCAGGCTCTCCCAATGCTATTCAGTCCTATGTCCAAAGTCCTCATGCTAGAGATGTAGTTCAAAGCCCACTGGACTTCTGGGGATTCTTCACATTGACTTCTCTGTGCTTTGTGCCACCATCGTAACAACTGCAGTTCAGCTTCTGCTACCACTCCTCGCTTTGAGGTAAACCATAATCCTCAAACAAAATCAGCTCAGCTTGTGCAATCTAGCTCACAGGGGATGGCATGTGGCTAGCTGACTGCAAAACCTCACCACCACCAGAATTTTTTAATTACTCTTCCAGAATTTCAAGGCAATGCTTTTAAAATCATGCTCAGGCTGAGGTACATTCTGATTACTAAAGCAGAAATCCCACTGACCTTCACTTGTACTTAAGTTTACATCCAAATTCCAATTTTTATATCAAGCAAAGACTGTTCAAAGAGGAGAAAAGCAACACTGTGGCTACTACAGAAATGAGAAAGCCCGTGTAAATGTTCAGACTGGACTCATCTTCTTGCTATAGACCAAAGTAACAATCCTTTTAGGTAATGGGCCAAATTCTCCACTATTTCAACTTTAGGAGTTGTGCTTCAAGAGAATATGGACTTTACTTAAATGCATTACACATCTGAGTAGACCAAGGAAGAAACTGATTTAGTAAGGTATAAGAAACGTAATACCTTGTGCTTACGGAGGCTCCCTGGGCTGGTAGGTGTGGAGATCGGGGACTGCTTGGATTTGGGTGTAGACAACTGACTGCTTGAGGTCCCATTTGCTGTCAGAAAATAAGACAGAAGCTAGTAATTACACAAGCAAAAGAAAGATCATTTCTGTCCTTTGGGGAGCTGGAAGATATCCAAACAGTCAATACAGAAATGCTATTGTTTATTTGTGTTAGTCAGGAGAAAAAAATATATATATATATGAACAGCATGGGTATTCACCTGACCTAAGGCTTTCAACTATTCAGGATACTCAGCTGTAAATGACAGTGAAATACAGAGGAGCAATATTTTACAATACAAATATTCACCAAATTGATCCAAGACATACATCAACAGAAAATCAGAAAGACAATTTCTGTGCTCTCCAACAGTTTAACACAATTGAAACCACATGGTACTTAAGGCATGAGTGGAGACCAGAGGCTGCAGAAATCCTGGATCCAACAGAAGAAACGTTAGAGTCAAATAAACATATTGCAAATTAGATAAACAGCTGCCTGGACTGCCCTGGATGTCGTTAGCTGTGGCTGGGCCTAAATGACCAAAAGAGATCTTCCAAAGCCCTGGGACAAGCATGGGGTGGTATGTCCCTCTTGCCCTCTCAGAGATCAGAATCTGCCCTTTCTGGTTGCTCTGTTTATTCACTTTGTTTTGAAGAAAACATAGTTACTCTCCGTGTTTCTCGTCATTAAAAACCAGGTCCATTCAAACTGAAGAGCTTTAGGAAGGGTGCTTCTGTGAGGCCTTCACAGACCCAGCTTGTAGTCGAAATGAAGGAGTCCAGGCCTGTGTCAGAGTCATTATGTATTTATCGGGCTAGAAAGGAACCTGAGGAAATAGCATACTGTGCAGAAAAGTGAAGGCAAACAAAATGGAATCGGGATAAATTATTTTCTTCCTGCCATTGATGTCCTTTGAAGAAAGCTAATGTATTTGATAATTTCCAAGTGTCACACTACATATTTCATACAGACATAGTTACTCTGAGCGAACTTGGTCATTCATGTGCTGTGTACCAACTCCAGGGACACAGAGCCTCACCCTGCTCCTGCCACCAGGGGTTACAAACACACAGCTCCATCAGCACAAGCAGCATTTCTTGAGGGAAGGAAATTCCAACTCATGCTGTCTATGTCAAACTGTATTACCTTCCCCGATCTTTTCTTTTTGCAATCCAATCAGCAGCAAGCTGGAGGCCTTATCAGCATTAAACTACACATCCCAGTCAAATGTACAGAAAGTGACATTTCCAAAACCTACTCCAGATGTTAACATATTCAGCACAAGCCACAAAACTAAACCCCAAATATTTTGATTGTCATTTCCTTAAATGGCAGTAATGTTGCCTACCCTCAGTTAACTATACACGTTCCTACCCCCTTAAAGAAAGTATTTTTACTTGTGTTGATGTTTCACAATGAAAGACAAGCTTATCATGACCCAGGATTCCTGTCCTGCTCTCTAAGTGCCTGCTACCTCTGTGCATCATTCCTCTAGCTACAAAGGCACACGCACAGGAAGATGGAGGACTTCAGTGTATGGCACTTACACTTTCAATTGTAATAGCTCAATATGCAAATTAGATACTTGCAATTAAGCAAGTATTTGAGTGTCTGGAGGAGACCTAAAAAATGCATAAGTAACAGCAGTGTATGCAACTGTGTTTTTAAGAGCAAAATCAGGTGTAACCGACAAAGGTATAACTATGAAAAGCAGAGCAGCAAGATATGTACCTGAACCCACCTTGCAGCTTCTTTTCATCTCCACTGCTATGGACAGAGGATGTGAGGATTTGGAATCTCTGTGCTCTGCAGCTGTGCGAGGCTGGGGAAGCCTGCCCGGGCTGGGAGAGCAGGGAGCTGCCTCGCAGTGCTGCAGTCCTGCCCCTGGTGGTGCTGGGCCAAGCTGAATTTAATTCTCACGTAAACACGTGAACACATTCCTTTCCTCAGGTCTACACACACACTGCAGCCAGTGGGGCTAAAACGTGTCTGGCCTTTACATCAGTGCTTTGTTGCAGAGGCTGCTCCCAACCGTGCAGGTATATGACAAACCTCGAGTGCATTACTTTGGGGGACTGCTGCATGGGCACAGTTAAGCATAAGCACAATTAAACACCTCTAATGCTCAATGGCAGAGCCTGGCTTGGCCTCAGGGCTGCAGGATGCCCCACTCCAGGGCTCAGCCCCAGGCTTCAGACCTGGCTGAAGGCGCACAGCCTGCTCAGCCCTTCCTAAGAAGGGCTCCACCTTGTACAAACCATTCAGTATTTAAAAAAAAATAAATCACTGGAGCCAGGACCAAACAGATATTTCTTACATGTCATGTGAGCAGTTACGTTCCTTCTTTGTTATCTACTGATGAGCAATTCTATATTGGAACTAAGACTTTTTTTTTTTTTTTTCTCACTACATCCGTAGACTTCCAGCTATAACTTTTGGCTTCATTCAAGTTTTTCTAGTTGCAGAAATATTCATGAGAGACTAAATCTATAATTTGGCTTGTTAGAGCAGCTCAGATTTAACCAATTCTTAGTGAGGTACCTTTGATGTAGAAGGCACTATTGCAAAGAGGCTATTCATTGCAGAAAGCTTTTTTTTTTTTTTTTTTCCATTATAAATGCACCTTAACAAGAAAACAGATATTTCCTAAAAGATGGTAAAAGTAATGATTTGTAGATAATTGGGGCATAAATTGCCTCCTTACCTCCCTGTTCCAACTCAGGCCATTCTTTATTGATTGGAAGAAAAACTAGTTAGGGAAATCCAGCAACTGTGACACACTGCTCCCTGCTCTGCAACAGACCACTTTTCACTTTGTGGCAGTTCTACAGAGTGAGCTGCCCTTGAGATTGGTGGGGAAAAACATAGAGTTCACTATGTGCCACGTAATGAAGGCAATTCAGGAAAAAAAACAAGTGACCTTAGGTTTTTTATTAAAAAAAAAAAAAAGTACTAATACAATCTTTATTAGCTGGAATCCATCTCTATTTTCTAAAACACCTCTTCCTTTATTTCCAGTTATCACTGATCCCGAGGCAGGAAATAATCCTTCCTAAGATGAAGAATGCCACCTAACTGTACAAAGAACCCGAATTTTCCTTCCACAAACAGAAATACTGAGATAACGGCAAACAGTACGCAGTGAAAGGATGTAATTGCTGCAGGGAAGGACAGAAATTCCCTAATACAGCAAGACTTCTAAGTGCTGCAGTAGGGATATTAATATTTGATGTGCACCAATGAAAAGCAGATGTGACATCCAAATCAGAAATCCAACAAGACGGATGTGTATCATTACAGATGCTCACATAGAGTTTTGCAGCAGGAGCAACAATTAAGAAGCCCAGTTTAATTTTCTCTGTCTGCTAATGAAGAATAGTGTTGATAATCAAACTTGCACACACTTCTTCGGAACTCAAATGCAAGGAAATAACAAGAGGCAAAGGGCAGATCCCAGGTGGTGTATAACGCTGTTGCTCCACTGAAATCTGCTGATGATTTACGGTAACTGAGGGTCCCACATAAGCTTGGCTGTTGGAAACCACTCTTTATAACCATCTTTCATTAGAATTCTTTTTCTTTCTTTCTTTCTTTTCTGTCAGTTTATTGTTTGCATATTCCATGTTACTTATGTCATTGTATTTGCTTTGCAACCTCAATTTGCTTTAAAGCTCCTCTGTGCATACAACACATCCTTTAATTGCATGAACACGTGTTACCTTTTTTCAAAGGATCTGTTCCTCCTTCAGTGCACAAGACAATTTGTACTTGGGAGATAAATCAGGTTTGTCCAGCAAATGAGAGGGATTATGGAGAATATAGCATCATGTCATGTTTGAGGTGGCTATGAGAGATCCAGGTAAACTGAATTCTCTGCCTGCCTCTCCCCAGATATTTTAGCCAAGCTTCTCATATGCAATCATTCCTTGAGTGCTGCTCAGGTTTGCTTGGCTGACTCAGGCTCTAGGTCTGGATTTCCAGTAATGACAAAGCACTAAGACCTCTAAAAGACGTTAGTGAGGTCCATCTTTAGAGTTCAAATTTCTATCGATGAACAGAACAGGAAAAAGCAGGGCCAAAAGATTACAGTAAGTGCTTAAAATCTGTGGAGATACATGTATCTCTTGCATTTAGGAAAATAAAGCTAACACTGCTTGCTCCATCAGAGTTTCCACAGTTTTGTGGATGACTTCCTAGTGTGGGAAGGACATGCTCCTACTCCACAGAAGAGGGGAAAAAAAAAATGCGTGAAATATGTGGATAGTCCAGGTCAGGGTTTGAAGAGACACCAAGAAAATAAGAGAGGTAACAGCCAGAACAAGGAGAGCATAGAACAAACATGGAAATAACAGCTCGTTTACCAAGCACAAGCCATCCTGCCCTCCAGGTCAGAAGAGCCTGCAGAAAACATATTGACTCCATTGTAGCATTTATTCAGGAATATAAGAATTCAGATTGCACAGGCATCCTTCACTCAGGCACCTCCCAACTTCCAAGCACTCAGCTCTGCACTGTTGGTACCCCTTTCTCACTGCATTTTGTGAGGGTGATCTGTCCACTGGATGTGTACTGCAGATTGTCAGCCAGCAGAACATAAGTAAGTGTAAGTGCTATAACAAGCTGCTCTATCCTCTGTGCAATCCAAAATACATCTGCTGCCTTTTTAACACATTCATAGATAATGACCCCAGGGAGCTAGATCTGCCGTCACGACAGACTGACATTCTGTATCTGTTTTGCTAATTGCTGCTGCTCTGTGAATATGCTTTTGTCCCTCTATCCAAACCCTCCCATTAGAGGAGTAAGAAATTAAAGTCCTGTAGCAGTGCCTCAGAGCCCTGCTCATAGGGTCCCTAAGCCAAATCAAGGCAAAACCGGGGAAAAGACATCCTCAAATTTCAGCTCAGGTACCCGTGGCTCTGGACTGAGGGACTAAGATCATGCTGGATTTAAAACTTTCCTACCACAGCACATGTACGCACAATTAAACTCTTGTTTATTATGTGAGCTACTCTAAGATACATTCAGATTTTTATAACAAAGAAGTAAGGGGAAAAGACATCATCATTTTCACTCCATGTTCCTCACCTGAGATTTAGCTCCGTCTTTCATTTGATTTGACTTCTTGTTGGAGCAGTCTGGTAAAGAAATCCTTAGTCCTGATTCTCCCAAACTTCATGCTGACCTTACCCATTTGAATTTCATGGAACCTGTATGACACCTTAGTCTATCCTCCTAGACAATACCAGATGGCTGCCTCATATCCACCATATCTTGGAATTACCATTGGGTTTTCTCAATTACGCCAGCACATAAACCCATCTGTGAGTTGCTGTGGCAGGACGCAGAAGCAGGAACACAGACCAGTCTCGTCATGACCAATCTTTTTCTGTCATGCCAGGAGTAGGAACTGGATGGTTTTCTGCAGGTATAGCTTAGTCTGATTTTTTTTAATTCCCTATGCTATGTCATTTAGCAAAGCTGACTCCATGGAAAGAAACATAGAGGCTGGAAAGGACCACAAAAGCTTTGTAATTCTAATTCTGTGCACTAAATTGCAAGCAGGTGTATTTGGGTCACCCTCAATAGAGATCTGTCTAAATTATTTTGTAAAAGCACCAAGTCTGACAGGGACTCACAAACTCCCTAGGAGACCTGTTCCAGTGAATGAGATCCATATGATGGGAAAGTACTCTAATGCATAATCTATATGCCCCTTATTAAAAATTAAACCAATGTCCTGTCCTGTCCCTGATGAGCACACAAGAAAATTGATCCTTATCCTCTTTTTCATACTTCAAATGCACTTGGAGAGTATTAAATAGTGCCTACCCGATTGTCCTTTTTTCTGACCTGAATCAGTCCATTTCCCTCAACTTTTCTTCCAAGAGTCGTTTTTGAACCTAAGGGATTTTCTTCTGGATTTTCTCTGGTTTGCCTAGACGTTTCTTAGCATGTTCTGTCCATACCATAATGGAGCAATCATTGTGGTGCCTGAAGAAATAGCTGAATCAAAACGGAAATACACTGGCGTTGCTAAGAAGGTGTATATATGGGTTGGGGGGTTAACGAGATAAGGAAGAAAGGATTCCCCTCGGGAATAAAGGATTGAGGTCTGTTACCATCTGGTTATAGCAAGATGGTAACATTCATTCATCCCACCTTCGTTCATTCATTTCAATGACTGCATGGTAAATGAAGAGATAAAAGTTCCATGCCAAGAAAACAGTGTTTAACATGTTTCTGTGGATTAGCTACTTCATTTTTCGAATATTGTTGGAGCTGAAGGGCTCTGGCTGCCTAGGGGGAATTGAGCTTTTCACATCAAGGCCATGACATATCTAGGCAGGAGGCAAATTGCCTCCGGCAGAAGGTAGCAACTTGACTGGTGAAGTCGAACCACTGCAGCTGGAGCTGGTATTCTCCATACAGCTGTACTTCTGTGCATAGGCTTTCGTCCTGATGTTTTTTTTAACAAAATGTTTTGTTTGTGTCTTCTGTTGCTCCATGTTAATCTTTGTTATCTTAGAATGGGATCTGACCACTTACATACTTGGCTGGCTCATCACCAGGATGGCTGTAACAAGACAACGAAAGAAAACATTACAATTGACATCTAGCTGGTGATAAGACCAATTAAATGGCTTAGAAACTTCTTTCTTTTCAGTGCTGGATTTCCAAACTTTTACATATATTTCCATATTTCCTTCTGTATTCTATTATTCTGACTCAGGTGGCTCCAGAGACCACTGTCAGGAACAACGTTTTCGGTGCCATCAGGAGAAAGTGAACTCCAGGCAGCAGTACTCTCTGTGTGTCTCACAGAAAGCTGGTTACACCAGGTCCTATGTTTCTCATTGAGACGTAGATCACTAAACCCGTAGCCAAAACCAAAAGGAGCAAAGGCTAGCAATGAATGTAGATCATCTGGCACAGAAGGCAGATCCCTACACTTCCAGGCTGACAAATCAGCTTACCTGGGAATCTACACAGTCTATGATGATGGCTTTCACAGCGTAAGGCCACACAGTTGTATTAATTCACCTGCATAATCCTGCAGCATGATTGAATGACTGAGATGAACATGTTAGTGTGCAGGTCAGTGAAGCAGTCTTTGATCAGCTGGAGGATTGACGGTGTCCTGGCTGCTGTGTGCCTTGCTTCTGGTGGAAGTCTGGAGCATATACTGACATCACTCTGCTGATGGAGATGTCTCTTGTCGCTGGAAATCTGAGAGCTGGTAGCTTTTGTTTTAGCAATATTATTTTACAAATGTTTTCAGAATACACTCGTGTTTTCAGAAATAACCCCAAATAATTAGTCTGAAAGCTTTTTTTTTTTTTTATGATTCCATGTGCTTTGTATACACATTGGTATTACTCTCTTGGAGAATGCATTGGTAAAGAAGGCTTGATCAGCTCAAATGAGAGAGAGTCAGTGGAGGAGACTGGAATAAAACACAAGTCCCCAAATACCCCAGCCTGTGTGGAGGATAGCTGCTGCTATTTGGGCACAAAGCATTTCCACAGCTTTAAAGGAAAAGTGTTTTATTGATGTTGACACACAAAGTGGAGTGAGAAACAGTGAGTGGTGGGGGAAATGTATGGAATGTTGTCATGCTGTCAATGTTACATCCCCAGAATTAGCAACACTACCAGGCTGTGCTGAAGCAGGCTTTTTCTGTTCCCCCTGTGCTGTAACAGCAATGTAGTACTTTTGTCTGCTATCTACTGACATCAGAGCTGTTGCCAAGGAGTGAGGCACAGCTGTGCATGCACAATCTGCCCTAAGCCTTAGCTGCCTGTGTGGGCACCACACGTGCACTGGCAAATGCTACTGACCACTGCCCAAATGTAAATTCACTGCATTCTCTTTTTTGCTACTGATAAATTATGCACCATTTTCCCAGCTGTTTTCATGGGAAAATGGAGTAAGAAATGAAAGGAAGTAACATCCTGTAAGTGTAGTGTGTGTGTAATAAGAAAGGTTCAGAATTCTTTCACACAAGCAGTTAGGAGACTCACCTCAGAACCTGAATTAAAATCAAGAGATTTCTCAAAGGTAGAAAAAAGGATAAAAAATACTACATTGAAAGGAACTGAAAAGAATAAAATCTAATAACATAGGATCAAAGAAACTCCAAGATCTGAAATGACAACCACAACAGAGTGAAAGGCAGCAAAGACAAAAAGGTACAACTAGGTAGGAGATAAAGCATGCTGGAAAAATACTTAATGTACTTGAAACAAAACGGCTTTTAAAACAAAACTATTTTCACGGAAGAAATAGGTGAGAATTCTGAAGAAAAAAAAATTGGGTCAGATCATCTTTTATTAATCAGGCTTCATTCATCATTCCCTGCCTTTCTCAAGGTGATAACTTCAAAATCCAGACAAGCCTGTTGATTGTTTATGTAAATATTGACTCTCAGGTAATGTGTAGACACACTTTCTTTATTAGAAATTCAAGGGACAAGAAGACAAGATGGTGATATTCTTTTTTCTCCCTGTCCCGAGAAAACAACCATCTTTGATTAACTTTCCAGGACTAAGAGTTTGGTCATTTTCTATTCTCATTAAACAGGACAGGCTGCTACTTCTGTATGGACATCACAGGAAAGTACAGAAGAACGGAAGACCTTTGTCTACATGGATTAAAGAAACTTGATTTGTGTTTCATTACAAGCCTTAACTCCAGGAGCTGGCTATTCTTTGACACTTTAATCTCCCTCTGAAAGGCTCAACTAACTGTGTTCATCAGACTTCATCAGATGACTCACCGTTTTGTTCTCATGAGTCATTCAATCAGTTAAAATCAAGAACACAATAGTTGCCATTTCACATTAGACTGCATGCTCATGCAACGAAGTCTAGTTCTGGTGGCAATTAGCACCTGATACTTATGGAGTTTAAATGATGTCTCAGAACTCATGCATGGCCTGACTCCTGATAGGAGGTTGTTTGGTTTTGTTTTTAATCAACAGCAGATTTTCAATCCCATTTTCAATACACCTACGCAACTCCAGCATGCATTTGGTATTGTAAAAGCTTTTTAGATTAAGCAAGCCCGAGTTTAAGAACAGTGCGTACTGGAAAGTTGAAGGAAAACTCTGAATGCAGAATCACCTTATAAAGAAGTAATTATTTAAACCAGAGTCTTGGCATGTGCCAACCAATTTCACATTGTCTTTTTAAGTAGCTGAAGAACATCCAGAGACCCTAAACAAATTAACTGCTTCATGGCGAAAAGCCTTCTGAATATCATTAGGAGAATTTTAAATCTAGTAATCCAATATCTACTGATGGTCAATTGTTGAGTGGTGTTCACACAGAAAATACAATGTGGCACTATGAAGGTGAAAAGCAGTTTCTGCTTTATATCACCTGTGTTAATACTGTGGGTCTCTTGAATTCAATCTATGAAGCTTTCCTGGAATCCTGAAATGCTTAATTGGTGTTTTGGCCATTTTAATGAAAGGCCATGTCTAGCTCTCTTTTGGAAAAAGTAGCAGGACAGATGATAAACCTAGAGACCCAATCTCTCCATTGTATGACTATAAAATATGAGCCAGCAGTGTGCTCAGGTGGCCAAGAAGTCCAACGGCATCCTGGCTTGCATAAGAAACAGTGTGACCAGCAGGGCTAGGGAGGTGATCGTCCCCCTGTACTCGGCTCTGGTGAGGCCGCACCTCGAGTACTGTGTTCAGTTTTGGGCCCCTTGCTACAAGAAGGACATCGAGGTGCTTGAGAGAAGGGTGACGAAGCTGATGAGGGGCCTGGAGAACAAGTCCTACGAGGAGCGGCTGAGGGAGCTGGGCTTGTTCAGCCTGAAGAAGAGGAGGCTCAGGGGCGACCTTATTGCTCTCTACAGATACCTTAAAGAAGGCTGTAGCGAGGTGGGGGTTGGCCTGTTCTCCCACGTGCCTGGTGACAGGACGAGGGGGAATGGGCTTAAGTTGTGCCAGGGGAGTTTTAGGTTTGATGTTAGGAAGAACTTCTTTACTGAAAGGGTTGTTAGGCACTGGAACAGGCTGCCCAGGGAGGTGGTGGAGTCACCATCCCTGGAAGTCTTTAAAAGACGTTTAGATGTAGAGCTTAGGGATATGGTTTAGTGGGGACTGTTAGCGTTAGGTCAGAGGTTGGACTCGGTGATCTTGAGGTCTCTTCCAACCTAGAAATTCTGTGATTCTGTGATTCTGTGAAAAACCACCAATTACAAGAGGTGTGATATTCAGCCAGGCCTTTAATTTATAGTCTCTGCAGGTCTCCATGTGTGCTACACTGTCAATCCAGTTGCTACTGAAGAGGGAGGGAGGCATTTCAAATGGTGAATGCGGCTGCAGCAAATCAGGATTGTCATTTGGCTTCTCTGTTCTACTGAATGAATGTCTCTATCACAACAATAAGCCCACCACCAGTTCTCTAGCTGGTAGGTCACTGGTCTTCTTTAAATAGTGATTAAAAGGGGACACTTCTGACTTGTACAATAATTACCATTTGCATTGCACAAGAGGTTATTCCAACTCAGTCTGTACCTAAAGCAAACATAGAGGAACATTGTGGGCCTTGATTTCCTGCCTGAAAATAGGAAACACTTGTTTTTAAAGATTTTTTAGAGCAAGAGGCTGTGAGACTGTGGCTGGTGCCATCCCAAAGCCATGATTACACTTAACTGACAGGGAATTCCTCTCCAGTATTTATTCATTGACCCTGTAAGCTAGCACCAGCTTCTTGTGCCAAAGTCTCAAATGTAAACACCAATGGTCAGCATATCCAAAGACACACACTGCATGTTTTCCTCTTGAGCAGAGTTAATATTCAGACACCAGAAAACAATCACTCACCATCTTGATGGTTACCTGAATCAGCTGGAGACTTGCTGCGGCGCATAGGAGCTGGACTCTTTGCTGAGCTCTTCTGAGGGGTAGGAGATGACTTACTGCCTGTGGCGGTCGCCGGGCTCCCTTTCATCACCCGGCACTCTGAGGAAACAAACAGCAACCGTGGTCATGTCCCTACCTAATCTCACTGTCTATGGACACTAGGCGTGAAACACCCATGGGTGCCTTAGTGACTTTTGTCTCCAAAGACCTGTAAAAACCTCAACACCAAGGGAAAAACTGGCATTTCCACATTTTCTTCAGGGCAGAAAGGTGACATTTTAGGGGGAGAGCAAAGGGAACAGCTTTGCTCCTCTAGAGGAGTTGCTGAGACTGTACATCTAGATCAGGCTGTTCTCCCTGGCAGGGCCCATCGTTCTACCTGGGTTCTATCAAGGATTTTCTGCCCTTCCCCTTGCCTTGGTGCCCACCAATTAGTAAGCATAGTGAAAACAGTCAGCACCTATAAGGGAAGCATCAGGCCAAAAAAAAGTTAATCTCCTACAGCCCTCCCGTGAAGACCTGGTGGTAGTAATGATGAGTGCCATTTACGCAGGTGTAGAAAGCCAGCAAATAGCTCGTGGCATGACTTAAATACCTCCAAGTTGTGCCTGGGACACCTGCCCCAAGGGGTGTTCAACCAGCCTGAACCAACCTCTTTCTGTGTTTCAACAAGCTGCAACTTCACAGATGTAGAAAGCAAAGATGACCAACTGGTTCTACAGAACATGTCCTCGGTCCTGACCAGTCATCCCTTTCTGAAAGGTTTACATAAAGAAATCTAGTAGATTTATGTGCTTAAAGGTAAGAGCAGATGAGACTGTGTTTTCTAAACTAAATGCTGACAAACTCACGTGTGTCCCAGGAATTCAGGCATGTCAGATCTTCAAAACCAAGATTTATTTACATAGAGAGTTCATAGAAAAAGAACTTTGCCATCCTTGAAGCTAACTTTACTCAGTTAGGATGGTGGCAATAAAAAGGGAATTCCCTTTTTTATCAAACGCTAACTGGTCTCACCTAACCTCCTACAACAGATTGTCTTCACCAGGCTGTGAAAAACAGTGTTTTTTTTTTACAAGTGAATTAGATGTTCCACATACATGCAGGTTTTCATTGGGAAGTTCAGCTCAGCATGCATGGGCTGGACTGAGAATCCCCTGGACTGCATTCCCTGATGGGAATGAACAAACGCAGTACAAGGCAGATCAGTAATTGGTCAACCGAAAACAAGTTGTCTGACCTAAATGTATGTGCTATTTATTTATATATCAGAATATCTATGAACATGTAATTGCCCTAAATTTTTCCCCAGGCCTTCCTCATTTTCAGACAGTCAAAAGCCAGTCTCTTTTTCTTCCAGACGGTTTGTGGGAGAGTTTGCTGTTGGGTCATGCAGTACAAGAATGTGAGAAGATGATTCCCTGTGCTCCAGAGATATTGCATGGTGATAATTAAACCTACAATAAGTTTATTCTCTCTCCTACTAAATAGAATTTGTAAACTGTAAGTTAGGTTAAAAATAATTGAGTTATGTTTCTGTTTTCTCCCCTGAAGTACCTGACTTCTTAAAGATGATGCTACAGAAAGGCTTCTAGGGCTTCAGAACAGATACATCACAATTTTTTAAACATGTATAGGAGAAATGATGGTGGGAGAAGTTGACTATTTCTCCTTGGTACTAAATAATCATGTTTGATGAGGCACTGTAAGATAGCCACTCAGGAGAGTGTGCAAATTACTGTTCCTGGTATTAATCAGCCAGACCAAAACATGGGAAAAAATCATCTTCGGGCACTCGAGAAGTAATATTTGTTATGGCTCTTACACATAGCTGTGTAACAAAAACAATGCAACGTTTGGATCTCAGAGAGCAATTCTTTTGCCCAGACCAAGGCAGCAAATGCTATGTGAGGTGCCTCACAGGGGTAGAGTGAGTTTCCAGGTGCCCCTGTGTGGTATCTGTAAGTCAGATACAGGTTCTCAGAAACCAAGGGAGATTAAAAGGGTGTGAAACATCAGTTTTTAGTCACCTGAATTACTCCGTAAATATAATCCTAAAAAGGGAAAATACTTTATGTTGCCTCCTTCCAAGAGAGAATCCAGATTTATTTTCTCCCCAAAGGAGTAATTCAAAGAAACTCAGCTTTGCATTTTCCAGCACAGAAAAGCTGACGGAGGGATTTCTCCAGCTCAGCCATTGGCAAGTGTCAGTACACCAAAGGCAATTACTGGGCATTTGTACATCTTGAAACAAGGTAGTAAATGTGGGGATCTGATTGTGCTGACATCAGTATAAACAGGCCTCTTAACATCATGGGGGTGAGATTTCAGTGTGCTGATACTGAAACCAGCAGGTATGAATGAAACAGAGCAACAGCATCTGGAAGGTGCTCAGCAAAAGGGATTATAGGGCAGAAGCTGTGGTGGGCAGTCAGGAGGAAAAAGATGACATAATCTGCTCTTACGGTATTTCTCGTTTTGTTTCCTGATGTCCTGCCAGAGTGAACATAAAAGCCAGCAATCCAAGTGCTTGCCATCCAAACAGGCAAGAAAAAGTACCCGTGACAGAGGAAATTTTAATAAGTGACATTCATCTGTAAGACCTCAGCTTCTCCTTGCAGCATCTGACTCATAACAAGGAAGGATGATGAGCGGATAATGGGAAAACGCTGCTGGCTAATGGCTCCTCATCTGTTTCTTGAGAGGTGCAGGGCACCCCCACCCCCCTGAAAATAAAACGGAGAGCTGCAGTTGCTCAGTGCCAGCCCAACAGCAAGCTTGGTTTATTTTTATTAGAGAAATCCAAGCTGGAAAAATTAGCAGAAACCAGGAGTGTAGGCAGAGAGCTGGGCTTTCCATCAAGTTGTTCTGCTAGGACTGCATGCAATCTGTTTTACAGTGCGGGACTCCCCATGGAGCTGACTCAAATGCAGAACGTTAAAATAAAATATGAAGCTCACGTTACAGATCACTCCTCCAGCCTGACACAGCTCTCTGTCTGCAAAGTTTCAGTTGAAGCTTGGAAGCACTGAAATACCCAAGACCACCAAATGGGTTCATCTGGAGTACACAGGTGAGAAGTACCAGTGTCAAATAAAATCGGTCTTGCTAAGAAGTCATAAAAATGTGGTGTTTGAACATTAGAAGCTGCTTTACCTCCTGGTATACAGCAAGAGCTCTCTTTGGTCTTCGGTGCTGAGCCAGTTTGTAGCATACAAGATAGCATGTAGGTCCTGCTCCCTACACAGGACACCTACAAGCTTTCAGAAATAAGTCTGAATGTTTGGAGACCACATTTTCTTCTAATTTAAATAGTCAAAGCTGCATTTGTTGACTTGCTGCACTCACTGGCACCAGCTGACACCCTGTGCTGTTGGTATATACAGTTGCCAGGTAGGGTAGGTGGTAACTCCTACAAGCAAGCTCTGTATATTCTGTGAAATCAAATATTTAATGTTTTAATTCATCACAGAGTCTCACATTATTACAGATTTGTGGTTACAATCATAACAGGGACAAATAACGGTGCCGTCCCGGTCCCATCTAACAAGGGAATTACTGCTCTGTTTTTTGAATCAGCAGAAGAAAGAAGTAGAGGGAGTGATTTTTCTTTTTAACTGTGCTTGTTCTCATTTTTAATATTCACCAGCACACCTAAGGACAAGATTGACAAACAGTGGGTATGTGTTTCAAATAGAAAAGTAGAGACTATTCTTCTACTGTTTAGTTCTCAAGAAAAATATTTTCATCTGATTGCAACTGGATAAAGTTTAAAGGATATACAAGACCAGATTTTGTAATAAATATCAAAGTAATGGTACAGTGTAGCAGTCCACCTACTTTGACATGGAGTATCTCAGTCAATGTTTGCCTAATTAAAATATCCACTGACTGTATTAGTATCATGAAAGGATGTTGAATACCATGTACTAGGCCTTAAAGAACAGAACAAAAGCATGCAGCATTATTATCTGTTACAAGCAACTGAACGGTAATCAAATAAATTGTAATCAAATAAAAACAGACTGGAGAGTAGTGTGTGTTTAATGTTACCGCTTTCATCCAGAGAAAAGTCATCCTGTGCATAGCGGAATTTTTCTGGACCACAGGCGATAAACACATCATCATCCCCAAAGAAATCGTGGAGACAGGTCACCTACAGAGAGAGCAAAGTCATTCATTTTATTTTTAATTGGCAACATTCTGATGTGGCTCAGCTTTAATTTAAACAGGAGGGCACTGCCTTTCCGCTGTTTCCCCATCCCATGCTAATGCGCTCCTTGGTGCACAGCACAGCTTCTCTGGGCAAGTCAAGCAGAACAGTGTAATTAAAAAAAAAAAAAAAAAGTAGAAGAAGAAGGAAAAGGATCCCAAATACCCTGCAAAATCCAATGAAGTATGGCATTTCCAATCCTTTCAGGAGCTGACAGGCTACGTTAATCATCCTAATGAATTGTCCAAGCATTCCTGAGCTATTTCTACAATAAGAAGTAGGGGTGACCCCTCACAGGGTTGGTAGGCAAGGCTGTGACACCACTGCCTATGCTGATGAGTCTCTTAATACCAACACAGCCAAAAACTCAAGGTCTGCAAAGAAGAGGAAGAGTAGTTGGGCACACTACAGAAGATGTCTCCACTTCAACACCATTAGCGCTTCAAGCAGGTAGTTTGAACCTGCAGATAGCTATGGAGCTGGTCAGGAGACCTTAATAACACCTGTCTTTCCCTCCTCTCCCACATCCCTCTACCACTTGTGTGCTGGTTGGCCTGAAAAGCTGGGAGTCCAGCTGTGCCCTGTTTGAATCAGCCAGGACAGTACTGCTGGTGGCTGTTCAACATCCATTTTTCTAGGTGCTGCTCTGTGAATGAGCAATTCAGATATTTACACAGTTACAGTCATGGTAATTTGCACAATTGCCAGTGAAATAATGGATGCAATTACACAACAGCAGCAAGATAACTATGTTAATGGTAATGCCACTGGAGCCAGCGGTTATGACACATTAACTCATGTTAATGATATTGTGTAAGCTCCAGTACTGAAAGTTAATTCAAGTCATCTCCATGCAAGGACTAGTGCAAAGACATTGCTCTTTGCAGAGAACCTTTAACAGCCAGACTTGTCATCGGCATCTTGCAGAAATCTGATCAGGCTCCTGGCAAGCTGACAGGTGCTCTTCCATCTTCACAGACTGCTTTGAAAACTCATGAAGTGCAAAGTAACGCTTATTTTCAAGAGGGGGAAAAACACTACTGAGAAAATGTTGGAAAGTCCAAACACAAAACCTTAATGTTCAAGCGGCAAGTGTGTTCAGCCCTGAAACTGCCTCCGCAGGCTGGAGAGACACCTAAGTACCTCTACCCAGTTGACAGGCCTGAGCTTCAGCCTGAGATCCTGATTAAGTACTGTGGCAGGAGGTAGAAAAAATGCTCATCCAGCAGCACACCAACCTGGGGCATCTCCAGCATCGGCCAGCCAGGTGCAGCCCACCAGCAGCACATCTGCACACCTTGGTGAGCCCAGCACATACCTACTGCCAAGGGGTGAAGTTTAAAAACAAAGAGTTCAGCTTTTTCACAAGGCCATTCCAAGTGCCTGCAAGATTGGCACCAACATTTCTAACGGAGATATCAGCCTGACAGCTGAAGCCCAGTGCTTTGGGATGTCTGCCCACTGGGGTCTTTACAGAGGATGCTTTGCAAGGGACTGGAGTGAGCACTAGAGAAACTTACTGCAGACAGGGCGAATTTTCGTATCTACTGATCAGTTTGAGCCGGACTGTGAAAAGTTAATTTCAAACTCTAAAAAATAAAATATAAAGAAGGTTTTGGCTATTCTAAAAATCTCAGTATTTCACACTGGTTAATATAATGTATATAATATAATGTATATAATATAATTAAAGCACTGCATAAGCGTGCAGGCTCTGTTTACAATGCCAAACATGAGGGTAAAAACCTCCTTTTCTCATCAGCATGACTTTCAGAATGGAGCAAGATGAAATCTGCTGTGGCATTGGTTAAAGATAGAATATTCTTTACAGACTTCAGTGAATACCAATTTCTATTTGCTTAAAATTAGGCTGAAAATAGTTAACACATTACCTATTGAGAATTTTCCCACAGAAAAGATGACATTTCAAACCAGCATTTGTTATTACAGCCCTCCCCAAGGGTGTATGGCACTGATTCATTTGCAAATAAGTGGGTTTGGCTCAATACACGAGTTCCCATCTGCCTGCTAAGTGCTATACCTATGCCATGGAAAAGACTCGTGGGTTGCTTGGCTCACCCTTCAGTATGGAAAACTGCTGTACACTTAAACTTCATGCAAAGCTGGATCACAGCAGAAAGGTTCAGCAAGTTCACAGCCTTTTAGACAAAATCAGAAAGAATCCAGAGGCGCTTTCACCATCTGCAGGTCACAAGTCAAAGTGTGTATTTTGTCCTTGAGCTCCCCATGACCACCACAAGCAAAAAGGAAATCCAGGCAACCAAGGAAACCTTCAGATCGAGGGTCCAAATGCGATGGAAAGCTACCAGCATGCACAAGGACAGAGACCTGATTACGTGTCAAGCAGACTTCACTTTGTTTCATTCTTGTCCTTTCAGGCTAGTAAATGAACTAGATAACTTATTTGTTGTGCTCCTAATATTCAGGAAACAATAACTTCTGTATTCGTTTCACATTTCATTTCACTTCCCTTTCATTTTATGACATAATTTTCACTATTAAGAACTCACCATAATATGGTGGAAAAGACAGCCACAAACTAACCCTATTCTCATCAAACAATGGAAACATTGCAAAATTCAGAAAATAATGTCCCTTCATGCAGTTCTAAGATAGCCACATTGCTTCTGTTCACCGTGTGTGGTATTTCCCATTTACCTTTTGATTAGCAAACTTAAATCCCTGACCAATCCTGTATGTCCCTGCAGCATGCTCCATACACATCACTGTCTACAGAAAGCTGCTGGAACAAAATTCGTTCATGAAAATATGCAACTGAAGTGCTGGATCTTACTGCAGCAGAGCCAGCTTCCCTCGGTGTGCATAGAAAAAGAAAAAACATTTGGAGGAAGCCCTAGATACATATCCCTGAGGGACATTAAGCTGGGAAAAGGGACTGCGAGCTGCTCTGCTGGGACAACCCATTGGAAACTTCATTAGCCAGCATGGACCACTTCTTGTGCTGAACTTCTGCCTTGCATTACCTGGCTCAGGGATTTTTAGTGACTCCAGAATAACCCTAAAAATCTTCTGATCTCTATTCTTCAAAAGTATTTTTTCAGGAAAAAAAAAAAAAGTATAAAAATGAATACTACAAGTCTCTCCCCAGGCTGTCAGGACCATTTTACAAGTACATTTTCTGCTTTAGTTTACCCTAATCAACTGTTCTAATTATATCCAATAATTAGCCTGGAACACCATGAAAACCCTGGAAAAATTTATCCCAGTGGACAAGCTAAAAATCATTGTTTTTATATGCTGCATCTTGCTCTTAGCTATGAATTCATTAAAACGGGACAGAAAAATGGTAGCAGCCTGCTAGTGCAAAGACCTGTGCTGCTACCTGGAAATGAGGATTTTGTTGGTGACTGTTACCTTGCACAATTAGCAATGACATTAGAAACCATGAAATTACTAACATTTTGGTTTTGGTTTTACATTTTTAAAAAAATCTATGCACTTTATTATTATTATTTACAATGGAGAATTAAACTTGTCTGTATAGTTACAGTAGATAGAATAGAAGGCATTGGTTTCCAAGCTGAATGTCCATGCCTTTGTTTAAAGGAGGAATTTTAATTTGCAATTCAGGATTAAAAAGATAATATTGACATAAAACGGATCATATTGCATTAAATGTTTTCTCTCCATTTCCTGCAGCTTAAGCAATGCCAATAAAGAAAGCTAAATCTTCACACTCCAGTAGATGAGGCACAAATTTATTTCTTAGAAAGTAATTATTTCTAATACATTTGATGGTAAATTTTTTCTTTGTGTCAAGTTTTGATTTATTTTTTTTAGATTTTATAGTATATATAAGGGAAGAAATAGAAGTTGGCAGAGATTAAGAGATTTAAGGGAACACAAGACTACTTGTAATTCCTTGCGTTTTCACCAAGTATAGTTTCTTTCCTCGTTAAATGAAATCCTCTGCTTGTATTAGAGAAACC
The DNA here is from genome assembly GCF_963932015.1 of Anas acuta. Taxonomy (NCBI): domain Eukaryota; kingdom Metazoa; phylum Chordata; class Aves; order Anseriformes; family Anatidae; genus Anas; species Anas acuta. The sequence goes on from NC_088991.1 coordinate 3,894,661, forward strand.
TTCCCTGAGCAGACAATGTAGCTAGGATTTCCAGGAGGGAATTTCTGCAGTGACACTCCATTACTGTCTGCTGCAGCAATTTTAATTGCAGAAAGGAAAGATACGGCCTTCTGAGGGATGCTGAGCCGTCTAGTTCCTTTTACCACAGTAGCTGTAGAACTATTTATCAGGATTTTGACAAAATGGAGCTTGCCTCAAACATCTCCCTGGATGTGAGCTCATGGTTTGCTTTAATGTCTTTGAAGCTGTAGGTATTCGGAGTTCACCTGAAAAAGGAGCAGTAAATATGCAGGGTATATGTGCACAGCTGAGAATAACCAGCTATTTCTACCATCCTCCAGGAGGCAGCAGAAGTATTTCAAAATTATCACTCAGAAACGAATGAAATAACTAAAAACAATTAGGAAACAATAACCAGAAGGCTTAAAACCTTAGTCTGAGTCACCTACCAGTGCAAAAACTCCTGTGCTTTATAAGGGTGTTATGAGGCCCTTTTGTTCCCATTCTTAATCTGCAGAATGACCGAGTTTGCTGTGTCTGCATGGCTAATGGGTTGCCCACACTGCCACTCCTACCACCAGTATGAAGATTGTCACAGCAGTAACAGGCTCCAACCACATTTTGGTTGCTTTCACTGCTGGATCGAGCTTTGCAGCTTCTGTGGCTGGCTCTGTAGCAGGAGGCTTCTGGTAGCCTGGATTGGCCACCAGCATTTGCCAAGAATAACACAGGACATGTGTCTGAAGAGGAGTACATCACCAGGAGGGTTAACTTCACTGTCTTTTTCACCTTTCTGAGAAATGTCTTCATATTATCAGAGGTTTCTATTTTTAGCTGACAGAGCCAGGTGAGGCTGCATGATAAATGGTCAGACACTGTAGCCAGTGATTATTCACAGCAGTGATTTATGTCCATAATCCTGCTCCCAGATTTTCCATCTCTTCCTTACGTCGCAGAATGAGCAAAGACCTCTGCTTAAATGGCCAGCAGAGATCTGGAAAGGAGATTTGGAATAATCACCACAGGTCTGACCCGTGGGCTGAATGTCTTCTGTCTCAAGGATTTTTATCTTTAACTACTTGATTCTGCATAAGTCTTAGGGTAAGTGAGGGCCAGGGCAAGACTTCTAGCTCTGATCCTCTCCCTTGGTCATAAAAACTTGGTTAACTCTTCTCTCTGTAATAACCCTCCTGTTTAAGGATTTAGATAGCAAAACAGAACGTACATAGGCAAGCTGAAATTGTTCCCTAATAGTTATGCTCAAAGAGCAGAGATGTCTACTTGCTTTCTTTGAATCATCATGATACTTCAGCTTAGAAGCCTCCAGAGTTCAGAACAGGGTAAAAATTGCCTTCAGAAAGAGTTCCCTTTAATACCAGAAAGACCACAGAAGACAATCTGCATGCCATGCACTCAAAGCCTATCAAGAGCAGAACGGAGTGAAGACATACTTTTCTTTTCTGAGGTGCTATGCTAAATGCTGTAAGATTGAACACACCTGACCACCTGTCAGCTGAAGGCAATGTATTTTAGATGCTTGCTAATGGCCTTTCTCTTTCAACACTCAAGTGCTAGATGGAGCTGAGGATGTTGGACTAGCAGCTAAACAGGCACTGAGAGTTAACTGAGCTGAGAACATATCTAAATTCTGTTTAAACTCTCTCTTAACCCAAACTGGAGATCTGATGGACTTATTTATACTCCAAGACCTGTACTCCAAGTCAAATTGGCAGTGGTATGTTTATTTCAGGTCCAAAAAACCAAAGTCCTAAGTCACAAAGGCTGCCATGCTTTACAATTAATCAGTGGTGTGCTTGCAATCAACAAAGCGTGATGCAGAAACCGAACACATCCAGACTTCTCCACAAGAAGGCTCAGCAAGGTCATGTTTCAGAGTGAATATCAGGAACTAATGGACACACTGAGTAGACTTTAAATGAACTGCTTTCTTTTCTCCGACAACCTCTTCACCACACGGCCAGAAAGAATAAGATTTCTGATGACTTAAGGGGTTGAGCAGATATAATGGAAAAGAAAGATGTTAATATTGGAATGCACAGCACTTAATACAGTTTTTTTGGTAACAGTCTGAAGACTGAAAGCCCAAAGCAGACACCAAATTGATTTACATTTTATTAGATTCTGGTTTCCTGCATTTAAAAAGAAGGGATGTTTGAATTCAATTACTTCTTTAAAGTATGCACACACCCACTCAATAGATTCCACATTTGCATTCACAGAAAGAAAATAACTTATCTGCTTTTAGGAAAAAAATACTGCTTAAAATGGATAAGCAATAGAAAGATGCTTAAAGATGCAGAAAAAGCATGGATGTTGGCATCCACAAATGCATCGAGAGCACGCCAGCATACCCAAGTCGATGCCAAGGATGCGTGTGCAATATTACACAGTCTCTGGGGACCCTCTCTGAGCTGCCCAGCAGTAAGGCAAGGGGTCTTTGTCATCTGCTCCTCCAACCCTGCTGTGCCAAACATCCATGTAGAAAGCTGTCGAGACCAAGGTCATGCTGGCCCTTCACGATGTACTGCACATCACGAGGGGAAGGAAAAATCACCTCTATCACCTAGGTTTCAGCATGCATAATTTGTCTGCTCTATAAAGGGCTGCAGTGAGATTTCCATTTTTTAAACATTGCTCAGAAAACTCAGCTTTCTTTTGTATTCACGGAGACCCAGGGCTCGCATTTAAACCTGCATTTGTTTCAATCAAACTATGAACTCTTCTGTATAGATTTTTTTTCCCCTCCTTTTTCACCTTCAGGAGAGAAAATTCTGGGCAAATCAGCATGATCAAATGTTTTCTTTGATGCATGAGGGAATTTTTACACCCCTTTCCTTCATTTCTCCAACTTAACATCTTTTTATTGATGAAAAATGCAGATGCCCTTAATTAGGCTGCATAGTGGAGTAAGTTGATTTTGAGTGCTTTATGTCCACATGGAGTATATTTTGCTATATTGCACCTAAACCAGCTTCCAACCAACATGCAGTGTTTGGACTGATTTTGTGCTACTTATTCAAGTGGAAGAAGAAATATTCATGCATGTACATACATGGCAGCTTGTAAGACTTGATGCAAGAAGAAATGTTGCTCTCAAAAGGGCTGCAGCACAAGGTGCATATTTGTTTAAGTACTGGAGATGGAATAGTAGGATAGGATAGGATAGGATAGGATAGGATAGGATAGGATAGGATAGGATAGGATAGGATAGGATAGGATAGGATAGGATAGGATAGGATAGGATAGGATGTGGGGCGGGGGAAGGACAGTAGCCAAGCTACCCAGTAGGAATGTTAAAGCTGAATTTAATATATCTGGTGAATTAGTGGTGCTTCCAAAGCATGTGAAATCCAATTAGTCCCTGGAAGAAAGGTTAGTTTGTTATCGCCTTTCCCCATACATATGGAGGTGACTATGAAACAGATACATGTATTCAGGCTGTTGGTTCTTTTTGCCTAGGAGAAAGGCTTGTTCTTGCATTCAAGAGGGTATTAACACTGAAGACAAATGTGCTGTGCAGTTCGGGGGCATGAGCAGCACAGCAATCACCAATATATTAAAAAATTACCCTTCTTCCAGTCAGAAAACCATAAAGGATCAGGGACTTTGGAAGCAGCATGACTATTTGGCCAAAGTCGAGCAACACTGCTCGAAATGGCAGCCTTGAAAGAAGGGGCACAGAGAGTCTGTCAACCTACTCAGGGTCAGGCTGAAAAACCAATGGGCTGAAATTTCCAGTTAATGGGATTGCCAGAAACAAGCTCTTAAAAACCAATAGCTGTTACTGATCCTATTGTGCATATCTTCATAAAAGAGAAAGGCGGCTGTTCAGCTTTGTGCAAGTTTTTCTTTAACTGTCACAATGGCACCGATTGTGATGGAGAGGAGCTGGTAAACAGATCCTCACCCTGGCTAAATAAGTAAATAAATAAATTAAATACAAACCCCAACAACAAAAAAAACATGTACCAGAATTGAATATGCTGGATGCATGCCCACAAGCAACCCCACCATCTTCAGAGAGCACAGAAATAACATTACCATTAGCCACCCAGCAGGCCCAGAGGAACAAAAAGCTACGCCAAGCATTTACCACTTGTAAGCAGGCTCTGAGGGGCTGGAGGAGACCAAGAGCCAAGCCTTACTTCCTTACTCTCACAACTGATCCCCGTGTTCCCAGGAAGCCGTATTTCCATACACCAGACTGCAGCACCTACCCGGTGCGTGAGGAGGTGAGCAGCAGCATCCTCACAGCCACCCCTCTGCCTGCTGACTTTCAGGTGTGGAAGATGCTGGGGAAGGAGGGAGTAAAACTATTTTTTCTGAGAGAGCTGCTCCCATCCCCACACTCAGTGTGTGTACCCTGCTTAAAAGACTATGACATCTCTGCTTTCCTTACCCGCTTGAAGGGTGCCCTAGAAGAGTCTTTTCCATCCCTCATTGTCATATAAATGTTCCTTGCTCCGTCTCCTTTCCCTTACCAGCCAGCACTATGTAAAAATACCTCTGCCAGTTAATTATGCCATGGTTAGATGCATCAAGAACTTAACTATCAGCCCAAATGTTTCAAAGTATGGTACACTGGCCAGCTACAAGAGAGATTTCTTTGTGGGCTTTCACCGACCTGGGTACAGATCTGGCCTGCAGCCCAGCACCGCAGCGATAGTGGCTATAGATGAACTTTCACAGGGGTACAGAACGGATTCATTTATGTCTTTCCCTTTTCTGAGGATACATCCCTTGCTCTTGCAACCCCATTCTCCCTAACTATCGCCTAGAGTATAGCCATGGAAGCAGAGGACAGCAGCCCTGCACGGTGCCTTCAGGCAGATTTAAGTTATGGCAAAATGAAGAGGATTACACAGGTCCAAAATAGCAGGATTTGTTCCAACAGCCTCTCTGTGATGTGGTGCAATATGACAAAAGAGAGGAATTTCTGTCTTTGATAATCACTCTGAGTGACAAAGGAAATCATATTTAATATGAACAGATCTGGTTTCCATGCAACAAGTGGATGTGTTTTACCAACTGAGGAAGCCTCTCTGTGAGGACTGCAACTATTCGACATTGCCGTGTGTCCTGCTGACTTCAGTAACTTCTTTCCAAAATAAGCACTAGGGAAAAGTCAGTGTCAGACTTGCCATTATTATTAACGCATCAGGAGAGCCGGAGGACACTTCAGTTCAAGTCAGGCATCAGCACTGACACTGAAGGCAGCAGGTTTTGAACTGTCTGTGCCTTCCCTAGCACAGCAGCAGCAGCACACTAGCACAATTCACTACAGATAACCTCGTCTTCCCTGGCATTTGTGGTGAAAAGTTTATGTCGATTAGGATTACGGCAACAGATTAGCACAATTTTTCCTGGAGAAGATGTGCTTTAACTTAGTTGCAATTAACAATCTTTTCTGACCGGACAAGACTACTCTGCCAACTCAACTCATCACGTACCTGTATCTCAGCCTGCACTGGGTTGCTTGCAACTTCTGCTATTTGGGGTCTCCAACTACAACAGGCTTTCAAAACACATCTGCTATTTTCATCATATCTGAAAAAAATCCTTTTCTGTTAATTAATTCTTAGCTGTGGCACTGAGCTCATATTTTGTACAGGATCCCCTCCATTTTGTTCAACTTCCACAAAATCCAAAATACTTTCTCACCAAAAGAGGTGCCAAAAGGCAAACATTTTCACTGCAGACACCATTAATGAAAACAAGACACAAATATGAAGTATTGGACCTTCAAGTCATTCTTCCTAATACACATCTCCAAACCTGACAATGACCAAATTGCCCTGTCCTCCAGCTGTAACTTTATTTGCAGCCTATGGATCCAACTCAGCCTAATTCCTGAAGACCAGAAGATGCAACTGGTTCTGCATCTAACTAGCACTGCCTTTGGATTTCACCCCACTCATAAGCATCGAAGCTTTTGCTCAATAGCTAAAATATTCTGAAAAGACTTTAAAAGGCATTTTGACTAGTCAAACTTCAATGTTTGTAAGGATCCTTATTGCACTCTTAATTTTGGAGATTAATGGGAATTAAAAATGGTGTCCTTTAAAAATTAAATTGTAACAGATGCTACATTAAATCTAAAGGAAAGTAACAATTGCCACCAAGCTGTTCTTTCAGGGCGATAAAATAACTTCCTTAATTATAATTCTGAACATGTTCTTTGTGTTTTGGGAGATTTCCTGAAATCACAGCAAATGCATATGTCCTCCCTATCGGCATAATTTTGTTTTCACCTTAATTTCTGTTAATCTTTGGATAAAGCTATTATTTTTTTCTAATTAACCAGGTCTTTTCAATTCAGCTGACAGCTAAGAGGGTAATGGAAAATTCAGCATTATGTTCTGAACTAAACCAAATTAGGATAGAAATTAACAGTGTTAAGCAGGCTGTGAGATAAAAATACTTTGTAGAGAACATATAGCAATGCTGCAGAAATGAACGTCTCAAAGCTTCTCAGATGAAAATGCTTTCTTTATTTTACTTTTAATTTGAAATATGTCCCGTCCCTTCCATTTCTACAGACCAATGACAAGTTCTAGCCTAGTATGCAGTAATGTTAATGGAATAATTGATGCAGGAATACTGAAATAGATGATGTGTAAAATGGCAGGCTGCATAATTGTCTGGAGTGAGTTCAAGCATTTCTGCAGTGAAAAATAGTCCTGTTTTATAATCCTCTCACGTCTCCTTGCTGCTGTGTAGCAGGCAAATTTCATTTGGAGATGATCCCAGGATGCCATTGATTTACCAAGGGGATTCCTAAAGGCTGAAGGTTAAAGCCTTCTTGCCCCAACTTAACAGCACCTGGGAGAGGTATCAATGGATCCACACTAATTTTGGCAGTATTGTTCAAATTACATCATTTTAATGAAGGTATTGCACATCAGGCTGAATCTTTGTCATTCAGCAGTGACAAAACAGTAGATGACAAAACACCTTATATATACATATACATTACCTTTCTTTTCAAAATGTAAAGTATTATGTGATGGAGGAAGGGGGAGCAGGAAGGAATTTTAAAAATTATGATGCAATTAATTTCTGCTTCTGTGAAATATGCAAGAGCCATTACATTTGCTTGGTATTTCTCATAAAATGAGTTGTAAGCTGCTGAAGCAATTAGAAAGTAATTGCTGGAAGATCCCCCCAAGAGATGCAAGATAAAAGAAACAAGAGACAGCCAGAGACTTGGAAGCAGAACTCTATCTGTTTCCTCCCCATTCTGTCAGAAATAGCAAGTTCCACTTCTACAGGTGCCAGGGTGCCTCCACGAGCTCACACATCAGCTGCAGATGGTTATACGCATTTACATTCCCTTTGTGCGCTGCCTGGGATAATTGGGTACTGCTTCTCTTATTTGAACCACAGAAAGAACACATCTGGACTTTTTCCTCTCTCTTCTCCTTTGCTGCATGAGCTCATCAGCTCTCCACACATCATTCACCCTCCATCTCTTCCTCATCCTTCAACCCTCCAGACTGACTATGTCATTTCCATGACAAACGGATCCTTTCTGCTGGTGTGAAGAACATGAGCCCAGCAGCTGCCCATGCAGGGCTTTTCCCGGCTGCCACTGCCTCTACCAAGGACTGTACGGGGCTGTTCATCCTCAACAGCACCATGGTGCTGCTGCGAGACAGTCACAAGCACAGAGCACATGCTGCAGCAGCCTTCGTCCTCCCAGGGCCAGGCACTGCAGATATTTCCCCCTGCTCAGACCTGGTGTGCTGAGCCTCACCTCCCCAAAAAAGAAAGAAATTCTTGTTCCTTACAGGTGTCAAGGCAGCTGCTGATCTCATTTATGGACCCAACAGCTCTGGGCCGAAGCACCAATTCTGATTCCTCATTGTGACTGTGGGGACTAGTAACTTTGCAACAACACTTAAAACCAAGAGACAATAAATAATCTTTTGGTAGGGTTGGGGATAGCTTAATATCAGTAATAATGTGTAATTTTTTTGTTTAATTTTGATTGTAATTTTCTTATGGATGCCAAGAAAGAAGCAAGGCTTCCTGTCTGTTCCTGGTGGATATGGTGCTCACACGTAAACTCAGATGTAGATACTGCAAAAAGACTGAAAATAAAGTTATGAAAAGAAATGTGAACAAAATGTAAACAAAAGGGCCAAACCCGTACTGCTATGCAAGCCTCTTGGTACAAATCTACTGAAGTCAGGAGAATTATACAAAGCATCACTCTGACTTTATTCCCTGATTAAATATACTGATGGCACTTCTAGAACTTTTTTTTTTCTTTTTTTCCCCCTCAAATGCTTTATAGCTTCCCTTTGCTCCTTTCCCCTTTCATCTCTGATCATTTTTGACAGGTAATCCAGCAACATCAGCCTCTCCTGAGGAGATCCCTATACCCAGAGCAGTGTGCTTTCAATTTGCTCCAGCACTCTAATAAACACCCAGTCCAGACAGCACAGGCTGGGCTTTTTTAAGAAATACTGAACGTCTGTGATTCCAGTTGGTTTTAAAATGAACTACAGATACACAGCATCTCTGAAGCATGTGAGAGCAGGAATAAGCAGAGAGGTAATTGTAACAAGACCAGCTCTTTGAGCCCTCCTACAATATGTTGGCAATTTTTTTGTCTCTGAAGAAATACTGTTCAGCCCAGAAGATAGATTTCCATAGGGAACGTGGTGCTAGTTCACCAAGATGTCACTGTGCTAATCCAACTGCCCTTTTTCTTTCCCTTATTCTCCCTCTGTACCAAGAAGCAGTAAAGCATCTGTGACCAAATAAGGCAACACCAGAATATCCTTTAAAAAAATCTATCATATCCTGACAATTAACATGCTGGTGCAGTCAATTCTTGGAACATCAAATCTACCATGATATGTGCACACTAGAGTGATTTAACAAGCATTTTTCTTTTGCTCTGCTGTCTTGAACTCAAACATGCTGAAGTAATTTAAAAAAATGGTTTTCTGTTTGTAGTCCAGTCTAAATATTTTGTTTCTTTACTCGAGAGAATACATAATGCACACCATTGTATGGTTTTTGTTTGTTCCGAGGAGCTTTCTTGGAGGAAAAAAAAAAATTAAAAAAAAATAAAAGCTTTGAAGATTTGTCTCAAATAACAAACAGTATATTTTTCTCAGCTACTAATTTGCACTTTTTTGCAATAACTAGGGAAGTATTAAATTTTCTTATCCAAGCTGACCTGTATGAAAGAAATTCTACTCAATCATTTTCCCTAGTAACCTGATGTGGTTCTGTAACTGCTGTCCCTCTCACATGTGGCATTAAGTCACGTTTTTATTTGATTTGGCCGTGGAAATCACCTTCTGGCACACACGACCTGTTCTGCATGGAGGCCCTGCCGGGTGTAGGACCATGCTGCTCAGGAGCCGCAGGGCTCTGGAAGAGCAGTGGGCAGCTCCCTAGGGCAGAGCTTCCTGGTAGCACTGTGCATGCTCAACTCTTCCAGTTACCATCAGTTTAGGGAGAAGCTATTTTGCATCCAAACTTCTCTTTTGGAAGCAGACCCAGACTGTATCAGTATGCAATTATTTAAAGATTACCAAGTGATCGTGTAAGTGCTGTATCACGGAATGACGTTGACTCATACGAAAAGGTGGATTTCAGTGTTATCGTGGCACTTAGGTGTAAAGTTTAGGCCAATGGTTGGCAGATCAAGATTCCAATCTTTCCCTGAACAGTTGGATGTTCTTTTTTCTTCTCTTTGGGATGCAAACAGAAAATACGGACCAAATCATCGTCTCTTTAAACCTCTTTAAGGTGCCTTCCTTACATATATCAAATAAAAAATAAGGCATCAATATTGCAAGCCTTTCCTCCTTGCCCCAATGATACACTGATTCTGCCTTAGACACATGTGAAGAGACCCTAGCGGTGCTTACTCAGTCTTTTGCATCTCCTGTAATACTGCTGATGGATGTCTCATCCACTGTAGTGCCAGAACTTGGTCTTAGAACTTACCCAGTGAGTCAGATGGCCAGGTCTGAGTCCCAGACATCATGCTGGCAGTGTCTGGTAGCTGCACTAATAACTGTGCACAGTTTAAACAATATGACATATATGCTTTTAAATGAATAAGACAACGAGATGCCAGGAGCAGTAGTATTACATATCGTGGTGCCTGGGGTATAGTAGTAAGCCATATGAAAAATAATGTCATCCAATATAGAATTTCCTTGTACTGGACTTAATTTTGCACATGCTGATGAGGACCTGGCCCTTTTTCAGCAGGTCGCATACCGACATACATGAGGAGGCATTCTATTTAGACTGTATAGGTATTCATTTTATTGTCATTTTCTGCTCAAGGTTATAGCTGCTAAGAAGATGACTACTGGTTTCTCATTTGTGTATGCAGACCAACTCGCCATTTCAGGGTTAATGAATGATAGCAAATGGAAGCATGACAATAAAATTAGCAATGCCCCGAGCAACAAACTTTATCAAACTCCTAAATTTACAGGATTAGCAATGGATTCAGTGCAAATCTCTGCTACGGGTATTATGAGTAAGATTTATGCCAATTAGCAGTAATAGCACAGATTATTTGGGAAGATCATTCACAACAGTTAGAAGCTTCTACTTTTAAACTATGTTGTTAGGACACCCATTTCAAGCATTTGTGTCCACTTAAGACTATTTTTTACACATCTCCCAAGCACTATTTCATTTTATACTTTTTTTTATACATTTCATTTCATATTTCATTTTCATTCATGGCATTGTTTCCCAAGGCAGTGAAGAAGACTAAATCATTCCTTTCCTAAGCTCAGTCTTGCAGCAGCTACTCTCGGTCTCTTTAGATTCAGGTCAGATTGCTCTCAGCAGAATCCAACGTGCATCACATTCTTCACTCCTCTACAGCAGGTACAATTCTGATCACGCAGAGGTCAGTGGGAAAATTCCCCACTGACTTCAACATGCATTGGATCAGACCCTAACCCCCCAGAGCAATCAAGAGATCTGAAGGAAAAAATTACAGTAATTTATTGGTTGATGCCACCTGACCAGTGGAAGACACCAGCCCGTCTCCACCAGAGAATTGCTGATGACAGGACATAGCTCCAGGCTTCTGCAACGGGCACTTTCCCTGTGGGCATCGGGATAGCAAAGTCCACGCACAAATCTCATTGGTACCCTGATTAGAAAGTGACATCTGTATAAGACGTAGACTTTTCCCATAAGTTCTCATGGTATAAAACAGGGACAAAGCTGAGACAGGTGCCAGTCCAGATTAAAACACTTCTGTCCCTTGGAAATTCAGGTCTGATCCATTTTGTGTGGAGTTTGTTTGAGTACAGCTCTCTACAACCGGATTGTCATGACTTACTGAACTGTCAGGACAATATCGCTTCATCTCTTCATGAGGACTTACTTGGAGCCATGGGGAATGTGTAAGCTGGCGCCTCTCTACAGCATGTGGAGACAAGGATATTTGGTTCTAAAACAGTTTATAAACCTAGTTTATTCCTGAAGAAAAGCTGGTTAATACAACTAGTTATTTACAACTGTGACAATTACACTGAAGCAATTTGTGTGTGGACATAATTATATTCCTAATGAAGATTAATTTATATGAAATGCTTTTAATTACAATTTACACAGCCTTTAGCTATAGTACAGACAGTATTCTGATGTTTATGCCTCAACAGAAATGAGATTTATACTTTGCTGTGTCAAAGGTGACCGTAATTATTTGGTGGGTATTCAATGTCAGATGCTGCTGTCATTGCAAAAGGTTTCAGTGCTGTAAACCTACATGGAGAAGGATTAGAGACTGAACCTCTGTCAGTCACTTTCAAGAGCCATTTGCTCAAACTCCTCAGATAACAGCCTGTCTGCCTTGCAAGTATTTCTGCCTATTTGCTTCAATTTCCCCCAAAAGCAGAGGGAATCTTGCTTTTTATATCACTAGGTGCATGTGGAAGCCTGCAGATCTGTACAGTTTGCCAAAGTGTCTTCTCAACTGTAAGTTAAGAGAAAAACAGCTCTAGGAGCCCAGCATACATATTAGATCCAAATTTGAAACATTAATTCCAAAGGATCCTAAGAGGCAGCATCTTCATTATTTAGAAAATCTTGGCATGTAAACTCCACCTACCAGCATTCAAAAGGAATGAGTGATCAAAGCCAGATTACAAATTCATTAGCGATTAATCTGTCTGGAAAACCTTCCCTGATGCTTTGCAGGAATATGACTGAATAGTAATAGTTACAATAGGATTATGGCCTGAACTGTAAACAGCTCCTGAGAAACGTGACCACAAGAGCCCTGGAGCTTCACTCCCACTGGGATCCTGTTTGGCAGGGATGTATTCAGAGCCTACGGCCCTTTGTGCCAGAGACCTTTGCAAACGCTAACATACCAATTTGAAGAGCTGGTGATAAGGAGCCTTAGCACTGGAGTTTCATTGCACTTCCAGATCGCACATCTTCCTGCAGGATCCAGAACTATTGCCTCAGTTATGCTCTGTGCAACTTCAATGCCTTTGGTGAAACTGAAGATGAGGTAAGTCAGGGTAGAACTGGGCCCAAGGCTTTTAACAGCAGAACAACTCCTTCTGGGGTATGCTGCGGTCTTCCCAGCCTTCTCTCAACGTGTGGGAATGGAATCGAGTGACACAAAACATTTCATCTCTCCTACTTTCTGAAAAAGCTGCCATGGAAAAGACCATCGCAGTGTGCACGCATCCAAAACACTTCCTTTCCGGGCTGGCCTCCCTTATGGCTTAAAGCCTGTGTAGCAGTTTGTCCTTCTCCAGGAGGCCACAACAGCTCACCGCCTTTTGAAGGGGAAATCAAAGGGTGCTAAATTCCCCTTTGAAGCATGGTCTCAACATATAGAAGGAGTGCTTTGTGCAGTGAGACAGTGTGGAAGCTCTCCAACATCTGCACCGGGCTCACATGCAATGGGGTTTCTCCATCAGCCACAGTTAGAGCCTGCCAGATTTGTTTCAGCCAAGAGCCACGCTTATCCCACTTAGCATTCATTCCAATACATATTTCATTGTGTTAATACATATTTTATTGCACTTTTTGTACCAATTCCTCCAACATTTTGCTTTTGCAATGGTGCCTAATAGCCCATGATTGCATGTGTGCATGTTTGTGACTTGTGAGGTTTCCTCCTGTCCCTAGGAGGACTGATCCTTCCACACTCCCACTTTTTCTGTGTACTGCTTGCAGTGAGCTGAACAGCTCTCTTCAGGGGTTTCTCAGCTCACATGTTCTACACGTAACATGAGTAACTCCATCTCATGTCTGCCCAACTTCACTCCAGCCATTCCTACAGCCTTACCTCATTCAGCTTTCTTAAAGGCAACGTCTAGGGCCAAGCCCTGCACTCTACCCATGTAAGCCAGGCCGTGCGACTTCTGCTTGCAGCCACAGTCCTCCTGGTTGCAGGAAGTTTTATTCATAGAAATATAGATGATTATACGGTAGAATGGTAGGGGCAAATGTATACAAGATAAACCAAAGCTTTCCATCAGCCTTTTTCTGAGCTGCAACTTCTGAAATGGGACAGGCTGTGGCATCACACAGTGACACCAGGCAAAGAAAACTGTGAACCTTGAAGTACATTATTTTCAAGACGTTATTTAATGCACCCAAGAAGTCTCCTAAATTTTGAGAGTTGCAGGAAAAATATATAGAGGAGTCAGATGTTTCAGCTGTCTGGTTCCACAGTCCAAGCTAACACTACAAAGGGCTCTCTGAAAGTCCACACAAGTGCGTATCTGCAAGGCTGTACATGTGTATGTGTTTGTACACCTATTTACGTGCACAAAGATCATTTCACATCTGGAAAGAAAATCCAATATTTTAAAATATTACAGAGAACCTGTCTACAAGGTAGTTTCACCATCAGATCTGCAAGGACCAGAGGTGAAAGCAGCTGGGAAATTTGCTGTGCTCTAAAATGGTTCCTGTCAGGAAGTGTTTCGCTGTGTAGAAAAATCACCAGTGGTTTTAAGGACTCATGTTAAGATTTAAAGCATTTGAAGGGAAAAAAAAGCTCCATGTAATTATCAAAATAGCTAAAAACAGTATACTAGAGGTACACAAACAAATTAAAAACCACAAGTAACGCACACTCCTCTCTGCTTCCACCTAAGGGGAAGAGCTACCATCTTTGCAGTCACCCAGCCCTGCCCAGGGAAACACAGGAGAGAGAATAAATGCCCAAAGGTGAGAGGGTGGAAGGAAAACACATGTGCAATGATGCTGCTGCTCACAGGAGCAAGCAACAGCCTTGCACTTTCTTCTTTTTTATTTTTTTTAACTCTTCATGTTCCCAAAGAAGAACACAAGACAACAAAGCCCAAATTCACAGGTTACAGAAGGATGGATTAGTGTATTGAGACCCAGTTCTCCAGAAGCAGATGGCCACAGGAGCCTCCTGGGGCTGTGTATCACAGACACTCAACCACTTGGGCAAAGCAAGGCACAAAGCCCATCCCGCGGTGATAAGTGTGCACTGAGAGCAGGCTCCAGACCCCTTCCACAATCCTGCTGCTGACCAGCATCTTGTCTGGATGGGCTCCAGCTACTTTGCTCTTTGGCTGGCAGAGCACTGATCCTAAACTGACTGAATTTCACTAAAATTAGGCATTTCGGTATCTCACTGAAGGTAAAGCAATGCAGCTTGTTCCCCACCATCCACTGCACATCCTTATCCACACACCGCTAAAGAAGACAGACACAAATGATGTTCCAGAGATCTACCGTGAAAATGCAAGGATAAAAACCCTGAGCAGATACCCTGTCCCCACCCCTTACGGGTGAACACACAGTGCCTCAGAGCACCCGCTGGGGCAGGTGGAGTGCAGACATCCAACTGTTCCTACTGCCAGAAGGCCAGGGTATTCCCTGCCTCCAAATACCCCCACTATCAGGCAAGGCCATTAATCATATCACCAAAATAAATAAATAAATAAATAAATAAAAAGCTTGAAAAACATCTTCCACTATTCTTGTATAATAAATAGAATAAATAGTAAGCTGTGATATTTGCAAAGGGTGCTGAAGAAGTATTTCTGACTCCATTTCAGCCATCTCATTCTCTTTCTCCTGGTCTTTCAAGTCGTTATGTTCCTTGTGACAGATGGATGATGTAGAAAAATGCTCTCCTGCCACACCACACTTGGGCAAGTAGTAACCCCAGCCTTAGGTCACCAGTGCATTAGCTCTCCTCTTCTTTCATCTTGTATTATTTTCCACACATGCCTCTTTCCCACAAGGAATTCTTTGTGCATTTCATGGCTGTGAAAAAATCAAGTTATTTCAGCTATTCACACCTTCAGACAGGCTTCCACCTCGCAGCTCTCCGGGGATGAATCAGGATTAATTGACCTCTCCCCAAAGTCCTTACATGATAATGAAGTTTGCCTGGATGCTTTGTCCGGGAATGGCAATTTTGAAAAGGCAGGGAGTGCACATACTGTAAGAGCTGTGCACAATGCAGCTGGGAGTTTAGTTTAATTGGCAAGGAAAAATAGAAAGAAGCCTTCCATGCGCTGTAGGGAAAAGCACTGCATTAGCAGAGGAAGAGAGGAAGGTGAGGGAAAGAATCAGTGATGTGGAGAGTGGAGGATGCTGAAGTCACCTCCTTTCTGTCATACCTGCTGCGTGACCTCGGCAAGCCAGGCTGAGGGCGTGAGGCAAGGAGAGATGAGGGAGGGAAGGGCACTTGGCCAGCCTGAGCATCCGTGTGAGCATTTTCTATGTGCACAATGAGGGCAACAACACAGCCTTATTTTGTGATGTACCTGAGCTGCACCGACCATGTCCTTCCTGAGGATGCAGCTTTCCCTGCCATATCCAACACCAGTATCTGATGCTGCTCTCCAAATGTACTTGCTTTTCCTGGATTTTAAATTTGCTCTCCCTTGAATAACCTAACCAACCATGAGGTGCCTAAAATACTGTTATGTGGGACTAATTACTTGTTCTGGCAGGTACTCTTGTTTTTCCCCCAAATCAAAAGGTATGTTTGTCCAAAGTAATCCTATTTTGTTGAGGCATAAATCCATTGATGCAAATTATCATCCAGTTCTTGAGGACTGCAGAACGTGGGTGTTCTATATTGAACTGAACTGCAAGTGCTTTTCCATTTCATCAACATTTTGTGAACTTTCCGCTCCAGATTCCTGTCACCAGGAGTCTCTCTGTCAGACAGAGTCTCTGTCACCATCCTTGCATTAAAATTTTTAATCTTTCATGCCACCTGCTGGGACAATCTGAGCAAGGGATACAGAGTAACCACAGTAATCACAACAACTCTTAATTTGTTAACTTAAATTCATCCACTTGGCACCTGTGATTACTGAATTTGAGCTCAATTTGAAAGCACCCTTATTTTGACGCAAATTTGCCACAGCACTTCTTTTGCCATACGCCAGTTCGATTACAAAGGCTCTCCCTCTTCACTGCTGCCTTCCAGATGCACTAAACTTCCCTCCTGCAGTCTACAAGAAAATGACTTGGCTCCTCTTCCCCTCCTTTCCTTTTATTCCATTACTTCAGGCAAATAAACGAGACTAATTTGCATTAAGTCAGCATATCACTTACAACCCCCCTACACACCTTTTCTTTCCTCCATGCAAATGCCAAAAAAAGCCCAGTTCTCATGTACTGGTAACTTGCATACTTCAATAGCCATATGCTTTCGTATCCCAGGTGGAAAAAAAGAAAAAAAAAAAAGATGGATAGAAAGCAAGAGGAGTCATTATAGCAACACCCCACAAAGCAAATACTGCTCGTCTTACAATGCTAAATTTGATTACTGATGTTCAAGGGCTAAATCCTGTTTGAGTTGACTCCTCAGTCTACCAATTTATATAAAAGCTGGAGAAAAAGGGAGGAAAACCTGGCCGAATGCACTGAACTAGGTAAATATGGCATCAGACATTTACCTCCTAGTAATATTATTGTTTAAGCTTTCAAGATCCAGTATATTTTATGATTCCCCCTGTGATAAGTCTTGGAGCAGCACAGATACAGGTGCCAAGAAAAAAGGTACTGCTTACTTTCCTTGCTCCTCATGAGCAAAACCCCAGCAGAGCAAGGGCAGGGCACTCTAAGTCCCTTCACACCAAACTCTAGCAAGCAAATGCCGGTGACCTATTCAGTAAGGCTGAAATAAGAGTAGGATGGGATCTCTCTTATAACCAAACAGTTAAAACTTTTGAACCTTGCTGATACACCTGTGCAAGAGAATAAGATAAACTTCTCAGGTTAGGACACTTGTACTGCCCACAGGGGATCTGGCCTTTAGTGGTAGCTGTCTAAAAGCCCTTTACCCACAGCAGCTGTGTTTTTGTGCACAGCTACCTATTGTACAAGAAGCCTCATAAGCATTTACATTTGCAAGAAAGAAGCACCAGGCCCCTCGGGCCCCCCTGTGCTCACCCGATTGATGCGTGTTTTATTTCTCTGAGACTGACTTCTCTGCCCATTGGGGTGTGCAGACACATGTCCTTCCTGTTCACTACCTCCCCGGCAGCTGTACGAACACAAGCTGGTGAAGCGCCTTGACAAGAGCCTGTGTGAACCAAGGCTGCCTCCTGAGAGATGCCACCATAGCAAAAGAGCCCCGTTTTCACTGCTGATTCTGTAGCTCTGGAGAACGAACCCACACCAGACCTCTCCTTAGATCCCACTAGCCACAAGCTTCATTCAGAGACTTACACCAATACAGGGCAAGTGAAAACCACAAAGGAAGGTAGAAAATAAAAGTATTTCTACTAAATCAGAGGTGTGTCGTGTTTACAAATTAACCAGCTGGGGCCAAGCCCCCGGTTTGTAGCAGCTGATACTCTGAGGTAAGCACATCAAGCTTTCTGGTACAACCATACTCACATTTGGAAGTTCAAGACATGACACTCTGCTTCTCACCCATTTCTTCTTCTCTTCTCTTCTCGCCAAACATTTTCCGTTCAGCACATGAATCAGATTCCTACCTCATCACCCTCTGAGCAGGTTCAGTGCCCTTACCGCCTGTTACTGCGTTAGAGGTACGTGCTTGTTAACAGCCTCTGCCCAGCACACAAGTGGAGAACAGCACGGAGCAGATGTCTCCTAAGTAAGTAAAGATTCATAATTTCCTCCATAGGAATAGAGGAAATCTGGAATTTCTTCAGAAATCTATTTCCTGCCATGTAAACGGAGAGCTGGTTGGACTGATAAAGTCCAGTTCTGCATACCAGACCCCCTGATGAGGCAGGGACCCCTCAGCACTGCCTCCCTGCTCTGCTCTGTCTGCTGTATCTCTGTAAATGCCCTGTAAATTACTGAGCCAAAATCAAATCTAAAGCTAATTCCCTTACCCCCCTGCTGATGGAGCAGAGGAAAAGGGGCTGTATCCTGAGCTAAGGAAAGCCTTCAACAGCAGCATCGTGGATGGCTCACAGTCCATCCCAGCCGTGCAAACAGAACAAAAGCAATAGAATTGGGAAAGCACCTCTGAGGAAAATTTTTCTTCTACAGCAATCAGGATAAGTCATTTCTTGGAGGCCCTTTCTTTCCTGTTAAACACAGCTCGTTTGCCACAGCCCAAGCGGCTCAGCTTTTCCACTGAGCAGAAGCAACTGCTTAAACAAAGGATTTGCTGGGAGCTCGGTTACATCATTGCTGCTGCTTCGGGCAGGCTGCTGAGGAGGGTGTGATTAACGTACCAGCAGAGATGCTGAATGGTCAGCGCTAGCAGGCTGGCTGCACTGAGCTGCATTCTGCTGGGAAAAGTGCGCTACAAGGATGCAGTTACTTAAAAACTGTTCTGACCTCTTCAGGTCAGAATAGTCAGGAAAGATTTTCCCTCTGCATATTTATTTTTCCACTGCAGAAATGAGGTAGACAAACACCTAGCCTGCTGCCCGGAGCAGCCTTGGATGCTGGCTGTAATTGGTCTGGGAGAAAATTGTCATACCGTTTCACAAGGTGGTAATCTCGTGCCTATGTGGATAAAATGACAGATTTGCCCTGAAGAGGAAACGGGGTAATTGCTGAGACTGGTAGAACAATGCTCCTTTTAATGGTATCATGTTCTAAATCCACCAAACACTCCCCTTCCTAATGCCTTTTTAAATTGTCAGCACTTAAGCAAGTGACAGAAACAACAGTGTGAGGAAGGATGAGGACAAGCAATAATAAATACATTACTTGGCTTAAAAAGCAGCTTTAGGAACAGATTATCAGCTAGTATAAATCAATAAATCTGCGCTGCTTTTAATAGAGCTTTCCAGGCTTTCTTGCTCTGCAAATAGCACCTCAGACCTTCCCATTTACAGCATCTTAAAATGGTGCTTTGAGGATGCTCTATTGTCAAGAAGGATCTATTTTTCCAACAGGATTCTTGCAAACACAACCCAGCATGTGACAGCCAGGCAACTCCCATGCCAGCCCCATTAATGGATTTCTGCAAGTTCAAGACCCACATACATTGTGCTTTGGGAATATGTTTGCTTCGAGTGGTGTCAGAAATAGCATCTCTACCACTGTGCCAGCTCAGGGAGAATTACACGGGTGCCAGCCACAAGTAATTCTTTTACAGCTCTCCACTGAGAATTCAGCATCTTCCTCCCAAATATCCAGCTAAAGGGATAAAAACCTAGAGTGTCCCACCTTACCTTTGCAAATAAAGGTAGCTGAGGATACAGCCCCCTGTGTCTCCCATTGAGACTAGACCCATGAGCAGCACACAAATAGCTAACCGCGTCAGGCAGGTGTTCAAATATTGAGGTGAGATGCCCAAAGGACGCCAGTCAGAGCCCAGTGTGACCTGCCATCAACTTCACTGATGTGCAAGGACCAGGGAAATCGAGCCCCCTCCCAGATCCGCAGTTAGCAGCTGGAGCAAATGAGACAGAGCACAGAGGGGAAGGCAAAGATCCCTCTGCACCATCTGGCAGGCACAAGAAGAGATGCACTCTGGGCCCTACAAAATGGTGTGGCGGTGGCTATTTGAATCTCTGCTGCCCCTGGGATCCCAGCAGCATGGCACCTGCCTCAGGCGTGATGCCCTCGGGAGCTGCTGGCGGTGCACACGCAGCTGCTGACCCCCGTGAGGATGGTGCCTGGGAGTGCCTCGTGTTGAGTGAGGTTCATGGGCACATGCTGGGAACCTGGCTCACCAGCCCCTTGTACTGGCAGCTGGTGTAACTCTTTATTTTACAGGCAAGGTAGGAAGCCTTAGCCCAGCTGTACAAACTAGTTGAGTTGAAAAAGCCTGGCCTGTGGCTGAGTTTAAACCCTGCACTTGTGAACAGCGTGGCTGTCACACCTGGAGCCACAGGGACGCTCCCAGTCTTCACAGGCTCTCTTCTCCCTAAGCTTACAGGCCCTATAGGATGGTTTCTATCTTGCAGCTACCATTTTAAATCTGGTACAATGTTGGGAAGGCACTATAGTCATATACTTTTTTGCAGTCAACAAGAGATGCTATTTTTATGTGAGAACAAGTAGAAAGAGCTGAGATAGATAGCACAAAGCAACACAGGACAATATCAGTGAAGTGCTCTGTGAGGAATCGGAACTGGGAAGGCCTGGAGAGAGTGAACATTTCTCCTCCCTTTTCAATTCTTCCTTGTACTGGCTTATGATGCAGGTTGGACATAGGTACTGAAGCTCCGTTCAAGATATGATTCAGCGAGGCTGGAAGAAATTTCTGGATTTTGTCATTTCTGGCTTGACTTGCAATGAAATACTTTGTTCTTCCTTATAATTTTCATAATAAATTCTTTTAAGCTCTTTGGCTGAGGTATGTGGTAAAGACAAACACAATCAGTTTAGGCACCTTTGGTACTCATTAGTACAAAAAAAATCTGGTGCAGGGCATCAAAACAGGAAATATCAACATTGCTTTAGTCAGGCAGCAAAAATGACATGCAATTATCAAAAACATTAGAAAAGCCCAGAAAAGACTGCATTTGCAGGAGATCCACACAGAGACTTGATAACTGTCACGGCTTCCTCTAGGTTTCTCAGGGGTTCCTCAGTGTCACAGAGTGAACCCAGCCAGGACAGGGACACCTGCGTGAGGGAATGGCCCTTCCATGGGGCTGAATGGACACGGGTCACTTCAGCTACATACAGGCACGAGAGAGAAAAAAATAGAGCTCTCGGGGTTACTATGTTGTTACAGATGGGTTTATTCTAAATGACAGAAGCATTTAAATAACTGGGTAACAGTTACCTCCAAAACTGCATTTCTTGCTATATGAGACATTGCTGACTCTTAAATTATAGTTTGTCATAAAGTGGATTTTCCAGTCCTTACTCCACAGGATCAAGCTGGGACAGTGATATCATTCCGAAGGAAAAGCCACAAATGCTTAAGTGAGCTACAGTCAAATTTGATTTAAAACAACACAAGGTTTTAGAGTTGCAAAGAACAAAACTTTCCACAGCCAGCTGGCCTGGGAAAAATCAAAGCTTAGTTCAGTCAGGCTCTCTTGTGCAGTGGTAGATTTGACACAGTGCACTGGCATTTTGGATGCAAATGCTCAAAGGGTGGCACTAGTAGAATGAACTCTGCAAAGAATAGATATAAAGGCCTGACTGTTGAGGAGCTTCGTTCGTGCACCAGTGAGAGGCAAATCCAAACTGCAGCGTCTAGTAACAGCAGGGCAAACAAAGAGCAGCCAAGAGAGACTGGAACTGCAACAAGAGAACAGGACAAGGAATGAAAAGCTTCTGCAGTGAGAAATAAACTAAAACAAAAGGCTGGTTTGGAAAAACTTTGGCAATGGAAATAACAGGACGCATGTGCACACATTTCTTCCAAATGGCCAGCAAACCCCAGTTGCTTGTAAAGCTGTGCACACATTGTGCTCTGTGTTAGTGGTTGATCCGCAGCTGATTAAGACCCACCCTGTCTGTGCGTGCAGCAGAGGCATCTAGCAAACAGGCTGGGGGAACAATGCCGAATAACAGCACATCCAGCTGCCTGATCTGCACCCATCATCATCTTTGAAACCAGGAGCAGAAGAGGTACAACCGTGGTCTGAGTCTGATGCTCTCTGTGTAAAGCAATTACTTCTTGGCTGTGGCATGAAGAATGCTGTTGCACCTTTCTTTTCCAAGGTGGCAATTCAGGAACAAGGCTGGTCACCCCATCTGTCACAGAATGCCCTGAGTACATTGGACCATCACGCTGAAGTGGTCTTCAGGGCCTGTGAAAGTCTTCTGGAAACTTCAGTGCGCTTTGGATGAGGCCCTGCAGCCGGTTAAGAAATAAGTATCCATACCTGAGAGATTAAATCACATGTAGCTAGACAAAGCTGAGTTCAGGGCACTGTCTAGGCTCCCTGTGTGCTACTGCTACAATTCAGCCTTCTCAGCCTTCTCTGAGGTTACGTAACAACATAAAGCAGGGGGTTATGCAGAATGACACCGCACGCACTGACTGACACTTCGTTCAACTCGAGCAGTGCAAGCCCAGCACACAAGGAGCAGTGCCAAGCTGCAAGGCATAACCTGGATGGCTGCAGGGGTCAGGAGCAAATTCTTTTCCTCCCCCTCCTGTAGAGTCAACTCTATCACCCAGGGAGCGTTTCCAGCTAAAGCAAGAAGAGCCAGTCAGGGCCAGGGGCAAAATGAAGGACTTGGGAGGCTAATGGTGTCATTTGGTGTAGCAAATCCCCTGAAATCCACTGACAATTTAGGAACATAATCCCCTCGCTTCTATTAGAATGACATGCTTCAGTCTTCCACACAAACAGGGGACTACAGTTCCCCTATTTCCACAAGCCCATATACAGTG
Source organism: Anas acuta (assembly GCF_963932015.1). Lineage (NCBI taxonomy): Eukaryota > Metazoa > Chordata > Aves > Anseriformes > Anatidae > Anas > Anas acuta. Next base: position 3,917,453 of record NC_088991.1, read on the forward strand.
ATTTTTCTCAAAATAGGATGCATCGAACTGCCTAGTAGGAATGCCTTTGCCCCTGTTCATAGTGAGGATTAAGGTGTGAAATTCCTATTAGGGCAAGAGGATTAGGCTGCTGCATTTACATAAGGATTTGACACAGAGGATCAGTTCATTGGTGTACACAGGCTGATGCACAGCCTCTGCGGGGGCTAATAGCTGATGTTTCGGAGGAGGGGGAAAGCTGCTCCTTCACAAATAATACACTTCTGTCTTTTTGCATGGTGCTGCGTGGGGAGGCAAAGTCCCTGATCCCTCCAGTGATCACTCTAAACACTAAAGAATGAGCTACAGGACTGTCCTGATTATTGTCTCCATACATTTACATCTGTAGAAAGAAATGAGAAGGTAGGAGACAAGAAAAACTGTTAGATTTGGAATTCGCAGAATCACAGAATTTCTAGGTTGGAAGAGACCTCAAGGTCATCGAGTCCAACCTCTGACCTAACGCTAACAGTCCCCACTAAACCATATCCCTAAGCTCTACATCTAAACGTCTTTTAAAGACTTCCAGGGATGGTGACTCGAATTGATGAAAGACAAAGAATTACTACACGTTAAAAAAAAATCTATGAAGCAGCAGCTCAGGGATGAAAACTATGGCACAAGTACCTGGGTTAGAGTGAGGAGGTCATTTCAAATGGGAAGGAAAAAAAGAAAGAAAAAAAAAAAAAGAAAGAAAAAAAAGAGAGAGAGACTATAGCTCAAACACATGCTTTTTTAACAAAAAAAAAAAAAAAATACTGTCTGATACTGTCTGAGTTGCTCTTCTCTGATTGGTTTATGTAGTAAGGCCATGAAAGGTAAAGCTGTGCAGGCATGTGGACATAAGAAAAAAAAATGGACCAAAGCAACCCAAAGTGCCTGCTGTAACACCTACTATCACAACTCATGAAGACAAAGAACTGAAATTCAGAGCCCTCCTTTTCATGATCGGATCAGAAGACTGCTCCACAAACTTAGTCTTTTCCCTCGACGATTCTGCATGCTACATTTAGCAGTGGTAAGCAGGTACATTTCCGCTTCGGTTCCCATTCCTCAATCTTCCTTCACTTAGCCCTAGGAACAGAGCAGCCCAAACTCTCCAAAGGTAGTTTTATTTCTTTGAACCTCAGGGCGTTTCATCAAGGAAGAAAAACCATGAAGCTATAGTGCTTTCTGCTCTTGTGAGTTTAATAGCGGATCCTTTAGCGTATGTAATATATTATATTCTTGTTTATCCACTTCACTATGCTTCATCAGCCAAACATAAATATTCAGTGTCAGTGTTTACCCGTTTAGCATTGTATAGCAACTTGCATAATTAAATTACCCAAAAGCATAACATTAACACCTGATGGGAATCATCTTATTACAATTTATACCTGAAATAAGAAACAAGTCCTGCAGAAGCAGAGCTTACAGACTCAGTAATTTAGGAATACATTCAGTGGCCATTTTTAACCATAACAGTAGAAGTAAGGAGAGACCAGATTCAGCCTTGGCAGTTTCCTTGCCTTTCCCCTTGAAGTGGTGAACACAGCTTCTCAAACCCCGCGAGCACCTCTGCACAAGGCAGCCTGCAGGAAGCTCTTCATGTGCTTAAGAGCTTTGATGCATCTAAGCTGGCATGCTCGGCCGAGACCCAACGCATGTGCCTGATGCTGGCACTGGCTTCAGAAGTGCTGCAAATTGCAAGCCGAGCAGCACTCGTCCCCTGTCACCTCTCCCTCTGTACCTTCGTGCAGCCAGGTACACCAAGTCTGGGCCTAAGTGGAAATCAACCCCCTCAAAATCTCTTTAGAGACAATAATATTTCTTATTAACTTGAGATGCCATAGCCTACATAGGAGCAGTAATAAGAAACCAGAGTTCATAAAACCAAGGCCTTTGCCCAAATCATTAAATCACAACACTCTCAGCTCTGGAAGTTATTCATTGTTTTTCTCTTGCATGAAGTCTGAGTGGTGTATCCTTCTGAGGTAGAAGAAAGTCATTAGCAGCTATTTCATAGCTGTGACCCACACAGCTTACGATTATTATAAAGAACGACCAACCAGGCACACATCAAATTAAGGAACAACGATTCATAAATCCAAAACACAGTCTGACATCTTGCTTTTGTATGGGGTCTGGTAAAATCCCATTTGAAGCAGAACTGGAAATCATGCCTTTCAGTTTTCCTCCTCCTTTTGTGCAATACCAGCCCATTTCTGGCACACACCGCCACTTCTCTGACTCAGGCAGAAAAGGTGGATGTTAAAGAAGCCATAAATAGCATTTGATGGTGCTCCCATTTCTATTACAAGTTGACTTTGATTCAGCTCCCTGCGATTAACGGGAACAAGAGAAAGACAAATAAAATTATCCCAGCTGTTTGTGGGCAGCAGACCTGGCCTCCCAGCTGAGAGCTCTTTGTGCTGCTGAGAGCGTCACCAAGCAACCAGCCCTTGCAGCTGCCAGACGACAAAAAAGAAGTGAGAGCATGACTTATGGAAAGGAAGCACATGTGAAGGGGATAAAGGTTGGGACTGAATCAATCTCTGCTTTGTCTCCTGGCCCAAATACAGCACCAGATAAAAAAAGGAGATCACCGTCAATGGGACTCACCCGCTGAGGGGGCAGAACCCGGACGCTTGTTTTGTGTTAGAAGCCAGACCCTTGGAGTACTGAACTCAGGTATCCCATACACGATATCAGGACACGATGAAAAGATGAGAGATCGAGTCTGTTATGATGCTATTGAGACTTAGTATTCTTCATCAGCCTTAGCTGGTGGTCCAAAAACCAGCACAAGGTGGTCCACAGTACCTCTGCCAAGACGGCTCTATTGTCCCAGTTGTAAGTCAAACCTACATATAAGGCAAGTGGAAGTGAAAAAAGATTATCTGATAATTGGAACAATATGGCCAAGAAAGCAAAGCAGACAGGCAAATCCCCATGCACGCCAGCAGGGAATCAATAAAATGGGAGAAAAAATGGGTTGATAAATGAACATTCAAACTGTTGACAATGCTTTACTGATTGCTGTAGCCATGTTAGCTCTTAGAAAACTGCTAGAAGTAGGTAGTGGCTATTCTTCTTACAGAATCTGGGCAGTCCTTGATTAAAAAAGAAAAAAAGGAGGTTGAGATACCTGGCCTATATCATCCCCCAAGCAATCTGTAGTATCATTTAAGTCTTACAGCTGAGTCTTTTTTTTTTTTTTTTAAACCAAAAAAACAGCTAGGACATGATTATTTTTTTTTTAAATTTGAACATTAAACACAAATTATCAACCTCATTTCAGTCTCCCCATGAGTTTAAATGAGGCAAATCACACCTACCTGAAAATGGCACATTAATTGCCTAAACCTGGGTCACACACTGCAGCTGAAACGGGAGCAATGTGGGAGTGATGCCAGGAGCCCTGAGACCCACTTCTGCTGCTTGAGTATCTGAAGCACACTGCCTCTCTTCCATCATATAAAATATATCCTGTAGCATCATCTACCTCCTGCTTTTGAAAGTAAGTCTTTGGTGAGTTATGCTTAGAAAAAAAAACACACACACAGGTTGGTTTTCACCCGTATTAAATATTAAGAGATCTGTACGTTAGAGTGCAGTGTATCCACTTTTGGGCTTAACTTTATTTTTCCTTGTTTACTGCCTATTTTACACTAAGCTGAACGCTTCACACATGCAGCTGGAAACAACCCAAACAATGAGTATCAGGATCAGATGGGATTGTTTCCAGCATCTGCTTTCTGGAAGAGAAAGCATTTTGAAGAAACAGTGTAAAATGGAGCAATGCTGCACTGTTTGGCACTAAATCGCTACCTGCTGCCAACAGCGGTGCAAAAACTTTGTGAAGAATCTCACGAGGTGGACAAAAATTCAAGGAAAAGCGGACATTTCAGAAACTGATCCACTTTAAACCTGCAAGAAATGCCAAGGGTGCAAATATCTCTGTTGCTTTAGAGAACTAAAAATAACACTCACCAACAGCCTCTATCTTACACACAAACTCTTACACAAAATTCAGGCAGCCTTATGGCTTTCATTTGGAGTGTGACACATGAGCGTTTTGCAACCCTCTCACTAGGGTTGTCTAAAGTGAAGGAAAATCCCCCATCCCATTTTCTCTCAGATATTAAAATTCACTGGAAGCAAAAATACGCCTTAGTTTTTAGACGGTATTAAGAGATGTAAGTTCTTGTTTCTAATCCATAATGAAGGGCTTTCAAGTAGGCAGGAATAACATTCATAGCTCCTAACGTTGGCTATCTAGCTCAACTCTTTGATACACTTAATTTACATGTAATCCTGCAGTCTGCCAGCAGTTGATAAGGTTCCTGATACGTGCACTTTTGAGGAAGAGAAGTTTAGTCTTCTTACTGCCTTTCTAGGGAGCTGAGCTCCATGATGGAAGGATACTCAGGTTTAAGTTTTCAAACAGATTTTTGCTTCTTAGCCTGATACATATGTCCCCAAATAGCTTTAAAATTATTGAAATGTTGAAATAGCTGCACTGCATTTTTTGGTTCTGCTTCCGTTATTAAAATACTTCACAGACTCCTGTAAATACCAGGCAGAATGGAAAGCAGGATGAAGTGCATAATTCCTCTCCACTCCAATGATACTATTTTGGAGACATAAAGACAAAGTGTGAAAATTAGGCATATCAAAGGAGTGTTTGACAGATGCTACAAATCCCAAGATAATGTCTATATGACACACTTGACAGAAGAATGGACAAGCACTCATTAAGAGCAAGATTTTAACAAGCACTCAGTTTCTGTGCCCCAAATGTAAAGAACAGGACAACACAGTTTTGATAAAACCATTTCAAATGTTTCATCACACAGTGTGGTGATGTCACCTCTGTCTTTAGTATTAGTATAGATGGTACTCCCCATCAGTGTAGCTTCAGTGTAGCTACAGCTTCTCTCAACCTCTTTACATAACTAGACACCCTGGACCCCCAAAGGAAGCTACCTTACTGGGTGCCATGTCATTCTAATACCCCAGGCGCAGGCAGACTCAGTTTCATATTCATAGGCACATACCACAACGTAGAAGCCATGAAGAGCCACGTAAGCCCAGGTGACTTAGCACTGAGCACTCCATGGTACACACTGACCACTTCAACTTCATGTTTCACCTATATCCCATTCCTAGCATAATGCATTCACAAAGGAGCTTCCATACACCTTTCTATGCTATCCCACACCTCCTAGTGAAGATCAGAGAGCTGCAGGGCAGAACTTATTTGCTTCCATCTTCTGAGGGTCACTCGCAAATGTGGAGAAGTAAAATGGAAGGGCATTTAAAAGAACGTTCCTTTCTAAATTTGGAATGCATGCTGTGTGTTCTAGCACGTTATTTTGTTCTGAATCTCTGCTAAGACAATGGTACTAGCCTGTTTCATCAAGGCCAATCCTCTCTGCTGAATAATTATATTTAATTTAAAAGCCAAGTATAAGAGTAATTACTAGAACTGTGCATTATTTTGCACTTAACGATCTTCCATTACACTGCCTGTTCACCTTGGCAAGTCTCCCACTTTTCTCCAAATTTGCTTTATTGCAATAATTCTTTCATCTTCTTCACCAAGAACATCCATATCCAGATCACTCAAGACAAAAAACACTGACATCTTGATACTTAATTTTACTGACAAAAAAAAAAAAGTTGTATTTTTGCCCTAGTTTCTTCTAAACATGTCTCCAATCTGTGATAGTATTTTCCCTTCACTTCACTACTTTATATTCCTTAATAAGTTCTCAACACAGCTTTTCCTCATGAGTTTTTGAAGTCCAGATATCCACTGACTCTCTCCCCCTCCCCATGACACTGTTCCATTCCTCTGTGTTAATAGATTAACAAAGTGAAAGCTTTTCTTGCAAATTTACATTTATTCATACCGCGTTATGTTGCGTATTTCATGATTCATTTTAACTTTCATTCCAGTTGATTTATCTCGTATATCAGGTGTGTTTCCTAGTGAACTTTCAGCACCAGCCCTACAGAGGAGAACAGGTACACCCATCAGTCACCCTTCAGCAACACCATGAGCACAAGGGCCTGGGGAAGGGCCCAAGAGGTTACGTCTGGAGCACGAGGGTAGCGATAGCTCGAAGCAATGCTTCTTTCACAGCAACACACACATGCCACAAGATGCTTTCCTAAACCAATTACTCTTTCCTGTTCAGAGAACCCAAATAAAAGACAGCTGCTCTCCCAGTATCAGGTAGCCTGGCTGGGTGTTTCACGTGGTGGCTCAAACTGATCCCTCCCGACCAGGGAGCAGTGTCCGCAGCGAGGCAGCAGCAGCACCAGCACTGGGGACCCTGACAGCCGCAGGGGACGGAGCCCCAGACAGGCAGCACAGAGCAGATGGCGAGGCCAGGGGAGCACAGGGAGGGAGCTCGAAGTCCTGCTCTCCCTGCTGCCCTGCAGGCTCACTGGCTGCATAATTATTCCTGCGGAGCCAATAAAGCTCGCTGTGTTCATTGTCCTTCAGATAACAGCCCAGACCTGGGGACGGGAAGGATTGACCCCTCACGCCAATTCTGACTGAAGCAAAATGCCCTGAAAAAAAAAAAAATCCTTCTAATGAATGGTGCACATTATCTCATCCTCCCCATGCCTAGTTTTTGTTCATAACTAGGTCCTCCATTGGGGGAAGAAGAGAAAAATGACTGAAAAACAGGTTACATCTTACACTCACTAGTTGAAAAATGTACTGAAAATGTGTGGCATTTTTCAAGATAGAAAGCGATAGAAAAGCATCGTGAACCAACACATACACGCTTCCTATTTATTTTAGGATAGCTGGATAAATTTAAAGCTGTTAATAACAAAGATTTGCATTTATCTCAAAGCATAATGTACAAGTAATGAAATATGCTTTCAAAGTGCAGTTAAAAACTCTGTTAAAATGCCTTTTGTTTATTCGAGTAAGGGAAGAAGAAACAATAACTAACCTTCAGAGCACAACAGTCCCTGGGTTTCTGTAAGAGGAGAACTTTGATTACTTGGACAGCAAGCTGAGCTGCAGAGTTGTGTCCTGTAACACTAAAATTTATTTACACAGATAGATACACGTCCATGCACTCTTACACACCCTGTTTGCTGCTAACCAGAAAATGAGAAGTATGTCTATTAATTCAGAAAAGGCTGTGTTCACAGGGCACAGGGTGTGTCTCCTGGCTTGCAGTGCTGAATGCTCTGGTTATTAGCCTTGCTCATTTTTCCCTATTCAGTCTGAATTCAGAGCTAAGCAAATTTCCAGGAGCAGGCCTGCAATTCCAGCTCTGTATGCTAATCAATTCGATGCAGCTTGCGAAGCCCTGAACACAAGCTGGAATAGCCCTTAGCTTTCATGGCTTGTCTTTGCACTTCTCCACATATGCAGGCCTACCTTAGCCAATTCTGAAAATCTGGATGGACTGGATCCAACTTTTTTCCTCCTAAACTCCTTTAGACATGCTTTTATTACATTTCTGTGCCAATATCTTTCGTCACCCCTGGCAGACACAAGGGTGGCTGGAAGCTGTTACCCTCTGCACACGAGCAACGCTATCACTTGCCCCAAACAGAGACCTTTGAACGACACTTGCAGTATGTACAAACACGTGAGGCTCTGGACAAGCTCTCCTGCTCAATCTGGGCCCCTTGCACCATGGATTCATTTCCTAACACTTAGGCTCCATCAAGACACACATACTACATACACAGTAAAAATCACTAGTTCGGCTTTGCGTGTAGTTTCAGAGACAAGGAAGGAACTACTGTTGTGCTGGCTGATAGCACTATCACGCTATTTCTTGCCAGCCCCTGCAGTTTGGCTGCATGCCTTACCCAGAGCTAGTGCAAGCTCTTCCGAAAAGAAGATGAGCTGTCGTAGCTTACCCACTATAGAGTGAAAACAGGCTTTTGATCAAAGGCCAAGAAGAGCTGGGAAGGGAACGAATGGATTCAGACGGACAAGAAGAGGTGGAACTTGCCACGAGGTGTGGAATGCAGCACCAACCGCAATCAGATTCTTGAGGTATCTCGTGCTGGGTAAGGTCAGGGGAGTGTTTGTTGTTTTGGGGCACTAGAGCAGGTTGGGAGACATGAGCAAACGTACTGTACAAGATGCCACTCAGAGCATAAGAGCTAAGGACTCAGCCCCATCAGAATGAACAGGACATTTCCCCCGTACACAGGGGAAAGACTACGTGCATTTGTTTCTATCTTGTGATCAAAATGAGACGTCTACTGGATTCCAAGCATTGAGGTAGATGTTTGCTCAGAATACATTCAGCATACCTGCTGCCTCTCAGAGGTATCCTATTCACACTGATGGGATTTCTACCTGAGGACCAAAAAGCAACCAGAATCTTCTGCTTCACGTAATGATACAAATTACCAATGAAAAAAAATAAATAAATAGAAGTCTTTCTTGGCCTGTCTCAGCTCCTGATATTCAACCTAATTTTCCCTTGCTCATTTTCAGCCCATTTATTCCTAGATAAACCCTCCGGCACTACAGTGAATAATCCTCTTCTCTCCTGGGATTCAGAGTGAAAAGGGAACATGTCACTCTATGACAGAAAGAACTGCCAAAATAAAGATGCTGGTGAGGACTGAATTTTTAACGTACATCTCTTTCGGGGTGTGAATAGCACCAGGATTCAGTAATAGGGGCCATGTACTTCTAGGTCACCAGGTCAGATCTGACTGCATCCTCCAATAATTTTGACAGCCTGCCATCTGTGATGTAAGTAGCAGGTGTTCATGTGAATCTCGGTCAATACATGTCTACTAGCAAGGCTTGCATTTTTAGAAAACCCACAATTTTTAGCAAGCAGCACTGAAGCCTGCTTCTGGACTTGGATTCTCACTGCCTTAAGTGGACGATAGAGTCATCACAGCTTTTGCCAGTGTTTACAGAACAAAAAAACGCCAACAAATAGTGCCAGAGGCCTGCTGGATGGCAAGCAGGAGCACAACACCTTCTTCCAAAACAGGAGGCTGAGGGAAAGCAATGGAAAAATATCTGCCAAAGGTTTAAAGATGATGAGCTCCTTCGCTGTCTCCCTGTTTTCTGCACATGGCTTGGGGAGATTTTTTTTGGAGACAACACCAACGGCAATCACATCAGCCCCAATGCCCACATGAGAGGAGACATGATCAAGACTTGAGCTGCTGAGATCAGACTGCTTCTGCTTTAATAAATACGGGAATTAGCACGCAGAGGCTGCACACAGGGCACCCTCTCAAAAAAATAAGTGTCACCTTTTTTGAGAGTGTCACCTTCAAACTGCACACAACAGAGCCAGGTTAAAAAAAAAAAAAAAAAAAAAAATTGCCAAAATGCTTATAACATTGTGATCTGCTAAATCCCTGAAGCAGGACACTCTTTGTTGACTTGTTTTTAAACAGACTACAATGCAAACCAATTGACCAGCTATTTAGTTGTAGCTATTTAATAAACCTGTTTAAAGCAGTAACTCTTCAGATTGACTAGAGGTGGAGGGCACCGTTCTCTCGTTGGCAGCAGTTACCACGGCATCAGTGCTACAGGGTTAGGGCATTTGCAACCTGTCTGTAGTTGGCACCGTACCGAAGGCACTAGCTAGCTAGTTTGGCTAGCAAGGTTTCAGCAATAGTGCCTGATGGGGCCACTCTGGGGCAGACATCGGTGTCCCAGCCAGGCCCTTTTAGCCCAGATTCTGTGGCCTACAGACCTATATAAACAAAAATTAAGAAGCATAAGGTTTCTGAATAATATCTCAGAAAATCTTCTGAGTATTTTATCCTAAGTACTTAGATACACGTTCATGGAAACCTGGCTTATTCACTGTAGTGTATAATCAAATCCTGGAGGGATACCTGAGGACTAATTGGTTTTGTCTGTGTTAGTGTCTAGTCATTGCATGAATCAGGCAATGCTGAATTTCGAGCTCAGACTAAGAGCTCCCTAAAGATAGAGAACCAGGCTGCCTTGTCTGGCCGTGTAAGTGGTTTGGGTTCAGAAGTTCTTCAGCCCATGCATTATTACTTACCCTTCTTGCCATGACAGTTGCTAGTGAGGAATCATCTCACACAAACAGCCTGAGTCAGGGCAGTCTGCAAATGCAACGAGGAGGAATGAAGCAGGGACTTAATCTTCATTTGAAATGCTCTGGCGGGGGAGGTGGCTATGGGCAAATCTGCCTGGGCTATTCCTCTGCTAGTGCTGAGCCAGACCTGTCCTGGTATCAGGATGGGAGGCCTATGAAAGGCCTGCCAAATCTCAGCAGTTAACAAGAAGCGCTTACAAAGGACTAAGAAAACGATGCAAAGCAGATACAGTTTCATTGTTATGGCTTTATGCAGCAGGGAAGGAAGACAGGACTCACCTCTTCCCATTAGCACCAGCTGTTGTAGAGCCTTTTGCAGGAGGCAGAATACAAAATACATGCGCACCCATCTCCTATTCTTCCCTCCCATTTGTTTTGGGGCTAAATCTTCCCCAGCTTTGCAGCAGTGCATGAAACTTTGTTCTGGGGTTGCTTCAATGCAGTTTTTCAGTATCTACATGGGCAGTTGTGAAGTCTCAGATGGATGAGGAGTTCCCCATCCTACTGCAGGATGTGTCAAACAAAGCAAACCCATTTGTTTGCTTTAAAGCCCTGAACCTCATGCCTCAGGGCATAAGTTAACTATCTGCAGGGCTCTCTCTAGAGGGAAGATTGGTTGTTGTGTTGGTTTTTTTTAACCTGATCCTTCAGCAATGCAGATGTTACTAGGAGTTATTCACCTTCCTGAGCATCAACTACAAGTCACAGCAGTTGGAAACATTTGTATTTTTGGTACAAATCTCATCCTGTGTCACATTAACAAAAGTTAATATAATCAATAGAACTACACTAACCTGGCAACAGAGTCCATTGCCAGCACTGACACTTGAGCAGGGAAAATTTTACTGATTTTTTTCCAAATACCAGCTTAAAATCAATGCAGCATCTCCAAAGTTTATCTAGTTTCTCAAGTGCAACTTGCATAGATACATCCAGAGTAGCTTTTTACAAGTAGTGCAGCACCAGAAGCTGCTTTACCAACTACTTTGTTAGCTGTTACCTGGAAGTATCAACCTTTAACTTACTGTGAGCTTAGTAATCCTGCTTCTCCCTCTTTGCTGCTGCTGCCCTTCCTGCGATGCAAGTCATCTAAACTGAAATGGCAACTTCTCCTCTGGACAGGAGAGGTGGGCTGGCCTCCTATGCATTTGCATCTGCTTTGCAAACAGAAAGATGAACTCCACTCATCACCTGCCACATGGAATCCTTATCAAAGCAAAGATTGCTAGAGGGGAGCATTTCATTAAGACTAGAAATTCTTTCGGGAGCATAGTCACAAGTGCCCTGACATATAAAAATGTATATAACTTCATCTAGCAAGACAGCTAACACTCGGATGGAACAGAAGCACTTTGTCTGGGTTAGATAAAAAACAATAAATAGCACATGTCTAACTCCTCCCTGTGCATGAAGATTTTAAAGTCCAGAAGAGGTCATTGTATGTTGTTATGACTGAGAAGACATTCAGTTGCCCTGCTTGTTAACCAGAATCTCTGTAACTATACGGAACTAGAGCCTGCAAGCTCTCTCCCACCTGAGCAGCACCTTACTCTGCTTATTTGGTGATGGTAATTGATGGAAAGGAGTATTTAGTTAATTAAGACATGGCAATATATCAGCTAGAGGAAAAACTAGAAGGACTTCCATACCACTGAAAAGTATCTTAATGTAAGGTAGAACATTATTTTTTGTTGCTACATCTCTTTGTATACTTGCTGAATGTCTCAGACTTTGGAATGCAAGACTGGGCAGGAGAAGAGAAGTTCAGTATGTACAGAAGACATTAACTTTCACAGTTCATTTCTTAAAACAGGAATGAATGCTGACAAACACCACCTGCGAAGCAAGATGCAGAAAGAAGATGGGCTGTCAGTCATGAAATAGCCTCCTCTCTTCCTTACAAACACCTACTTATTGTACACCACAGTGAGAAGCTCAAGCACATACGGGAGAGTAAATCTATACAGCATTTGCAAGCTCTAGTTGAGACTATTGTATTCAAAATATTTGAATACAACTTCATCCACAAACTCAAATTCTGTTTTCTAATTCAGTTCAGCTACAAGAGGAAGAAACCACCATCATGTGTTTACAAAATAGCCGGTGCTCCCAAGAATCCAGACTTGTTTGGGACACTGATATAACTAACAGTTTAAAAAAGGGAATCTGCCAAAACAACTGTTTTCCAACATGGCCCACAGATCAGACCAAATTCAATCCTGCATACACACAGAAATTATATTATACATATCTCAACACAACAGAACCTGTAGACATAAAATGAAACACTGAATGTGATCCCCTGTATAAGTTTTTGTTTAAAGCATCAAATTCTTTGGCATATACCATATCCTATACAGCCATATAAAAATAGTTCAAAAGCTGAGTGTCTATTGTGATTCTGTCATGACTCCTCTTTGGCCAACAGTTTGAAGCCCCTTTTGAGTTCTGGGGCTTTTGTCAAGAGCTGGTAATATATTCCGAGAAGAGAAGGAGCTCGAGTACAGACAAGACTGGGCACAAGGCATTAGAGATACACACGAGACCAAGTGAAATAAGCTACTTAAACACAAAATGCGAATTTAGCAATTTCAAAAGGACAACAGTACTCAAAAAGGCAACAATCCAAGATACAAGAAGCACAACTTCCTAAAATGACCTCATCCCACTGCTGTTTTGAGTGCTATATTTATTCAAATGTACCCCATCCGGCTCTCAATTAACTGCTTTCTCATTTCCAAATGCAGGTCTGCAGTGCAGAGAAGTGTAATTATTTACACACCACTCCATCATTGCCACTACTGTCTGTACTTCTAAAGCATCTTGATTACTCTACTGATGAGCACCATGGAAATGCCTATAAATAATCATCTCCCCTCATTAAGTTACAGTTCATGGAGTGGGGAAGGATGATTTTCCTTTGTATGTTCCTTTCGTAAATTTTATCGTTTCACAACAGAGGGAGTAACATGCCTCTGATGACACTCAAAGAGACAGACTGTCAGGATTCTTGTCAGCATTTCAGCTGCGAGCGGCTTGCAGTTCTGTATGAATATTTTCTCCTGAAAATAAAGTACCGTTTGTCAGAATTAGGCATTCAAGACTGTTTTTCTAATGTCAGATTCAGACATGCAAAAACCTTTAGTATCACATCAGAAGGTCAGACTTTATGGAGCAGTATGTCATGGAAACCTTAACAGCAAACACTGCACTCACAGCAGAAGCTTCTGGCTTTAGCTTGCAACCCTGAGAACACACATGGGGGGGGAGATTTCAAATGAACTTAGATTAAAATACAAACATTGAAGGAAACCTTCCAATAAGAACAAAGCACTGGTAAATAGATTTGATCCTCAGGGATCTCCAACAATAATTGACGCCACAAATATCAAACATTCCATTGCTGTCAAATCACAAAATCTCATTCCTCTCATTAACCACAATACTAAACGCACATTTGCATGCAGTGAAACTGCTGGTGGTAGCTCTCTAACACAATGAAATATCACGTCATAAAATGGTGAATTTTAAAGCCAGTAAAACAAGCTGAATGGGGTGTCTTCACTCACTGAAATCAGATTCCTGCAACAAGAAGCAATTGTGAAGTTCTCACACCACCCCAGTGAACAAAGTACCAAGGCACGAGTCCCCATATGGGTATGAGAGCTTGCTATGAGGAAAGCAAGGTTGCTTTCTATTTTGGGATTCAAGGAGAATCGTATATCTGTGGCTGCTATGGACAACAGTCTGCAGTAGGAATTGCTAAATTCCCTAGATCTTTGAGCCCCATGCTCAGCCATGTCCCCATGCAAGGCAGCAACTCCAGCACTGGATCGCTTTCTGCCCTGCAGCAGCATTTCTCTAGGCAGTCTGTAACTTCAGAGCAAGCAGCATTTCCCAAATTTCTGTTTAGGAATTAGCACAATTTCACAGGCTGGTCCAGCCAACAGGCCATAAGTACAGTCCAACTTATCATCTGATTCAGTCTTGCTCACAGAGCTGGAGAGGAAAACTATTCTTACTCCTGCAAATAGCTTAGAGAAGGAGAACAGAATGGTCTGACAAATTCATGAGGTATTCCTATTTCCATGCTCTGTCCAAAGCAGCACCTCACCTCCAACATGTTGGCTATTTCAAACAACTGAAACCATTTAGTGGTTCAGATTAAGATCTTGATCCACAACTGTCAGTGCAACAGCACTCTGTCAGCAGGAGGAGGCAACTGCTTTCGGGTCAGATCCATCCATCAAGCTCTTTTTAAAGCTGCTGTGACTCAAGATGCATGGTCTTGTGCCCACATAACATTTTCCTCAAAGAGGAAGGATCACTTGTCCCTCCCCTCCCTCTTCCCCCAGCCACTTTCAGGGTTCCCAGTACATCGCTCCCTGTATCCCTGCTTACTTACAACACACGGCCATACTTCTGGACAGCTTAGCTGGAAAGTCACCCACCCCTCTATAAGCTATGCAACTTATGAAGAAAAAGTGCTGAATATCCAACAGGCTAGAGTGACATGCTCCATTCAAGCTCCCAAATACTGCACCTGGACTGGGACACCTCATTAACAAACGTTTGGTGCTGGAAGGACGAACATTTTCATTTGTAAAGGCTACATGTTGTTTGCACACACTGCCTAGTGTTGGCAAGGTATTTGAATAATTTTCTCCAAAGATAGGAGCGAGAGTTAATTTAAAGCAATAGTAGCAAACCTTAGAATGGCCAGTGTCCTACCCCAACACAAGAGGTGGAGCAGAAAAAACAGATGCAAAAATAAGATTATCCCTCAGTTCCAGAAGACACAGAACTATTAAATTAAGCTCAGAATTTTCCTTGAAGAAGAACCTAGCTCTTCCCAGTCCTCTGAGTTATCCTCCACATTCCTTTAAGTGTTTTCATAGATACAGTAATATGAAATGTCTTATTGCTGTATAGCTGCTAATAAGAGACAGATGTGTCATTCAGTTCCAGGAAAATGTAGACATGAAGCACATTATGACAACCCACTAAATATTTTTGACCCAAATCCCTTTCTGCATGTTATCTCTTTATGCATTTAGTCAAGAAAATGCAACATAGTTCCATACTTTTCCTGCTAATTACTGAGCTAGCCAAAAGAGAATGCATGGATCAACTGCTTTATCTTAGCAAGGCCAGAGCAAATCAAGCAACACATTCACTTAGTGAATCCAGAGCTTGAGAGCTCTTGCAATTACTTCAGAGCTAAATCAACTGGTGGCTGTGAGCCGAGCTCCCCATGTTATTTATTTAGCTAGTCCGGAAGACACGCACTGCACACTGGCGTGCAGGACGAAGCATCTGTTTCACTCAGACGGTTGGCTGCATTCTTTACTTGATATTAATATCAGTGAAAATTTAGCAACTTAACCACTGGCATGGGAAGTCTGAATTTTAAGAGAACAGATGGCAGTGATCATCTCAGGTTAATTTTAGGCTTCAAAAATTGCTCTTAGTCAGCAAAGTGTCAAGATAAGAGGAAAATAAAAGGCAACATCTGTAAAATCTCCTACCTGTTTCCCGTCCAGAGTATACAGCTTTTTGACCACTCCTGTCTCCAGCTTGATAGCTTCAGTGATATCAGTGAGAACTTGCTCAAACGAATGGGCAGTCTTCTTGTTCAAGAGCACACGGACTGCTTTCCGGGGCTTCACCCCGCTACGGATGATGGTTACCAGCTTGGGCCGCACAAAATCTTTGTTCTCCTTTGCCTGGGCACTGTTGCTGCTGGCCAGAGACTGAGGTGCTTTCTGGTTGGCAGACGTCTTCACATTGACAGACCAGTTCGGATTGACATTCTTGGTGTATTCCACCTTCTTGAAGAAGTTGTCAGATGAGCAGACATAACTTTCACCTTTTGAAAGAAATAAACACACAGTTCTTTCCATTAAACTCCCGAGAAACAGAAACTACACATCTTTCTCCCATTAACTATGCAAAACATTACTCATTGTTTTCATTAGAACTTCCATGTCAGCTTGTTATTAAAAGTCAATTTTATAATGTATATGCTTATTTGAAATATAATCTAGCATTTCCTGAAAGTAAGCGAGTCACACAACTTGCATCAGCAAATACACACCATCACTCAGTCACGTGAACCAGGGGTTAAACAAGATTGAGAATCGTAAAGATACTAGGTACCTGAAGATGCAACTAAGCTGTCTAAAAGCTCCTAACCACCTAATTCATTTAATCACCTAAATTATTTTGTAAATCTGCCAGCTCCCTCTCCATCTTTACAGACCTAGCTACGACTACAGTATGTCACCCCTTACTAAGAGGGTATCAACATCCGTCCACAAGGTACCTCTTTTGTCAAGGCTGAAGAATGATGAAAATCCAGTACTGAGTAATCTCTACCAAAAGCAGCTTTGATAAAGCTAGCAGGCAGAGCAAATATGCTTCGTTGTAATGTCAGTGGTCTATTAGAAGTCAGACCTACTGGCAGCTGAGATAGAATACTACACCAAATACCACTGCTTGCTTTAAAATGGCTGGTACCAACCAAAAATACACTCAATCCAAAATTAGACATAGTAGAGAAGGGTTAAATGTTGCACAGTCTTATTAGTAATTCTCTCTCTATATATATATCTGTATATATATATAGATATCTCCCATTCAAAATTAGTTTCAAGCTTTGTCTGTAATTTATAGGATCCTATCTACCTAAGGTTTAATGATCACCTTAAAGAAGGATTTGTAGGATCTTCTTTGGGGCCTGCAAATCTGATGGATCCTAGAGGACTTATTACTAGAATGAGACTGTAAAAACAGTCTCCCTAAGGGAATGTAGCTGTCTAGTCTGAAATGACTCAGGCTGCTGAGCATTTGAGAATGCACTAAAAAAAAAAAAAAAAAACAGCAGTCATTGCTAGAGGAAGAAGCTTTTGTCCTTTGTCTCACCATTAGATAAAATTTTAATAGGAACTGAAGGCATAACATGGGTACCTGTAGGGTCTTAGGGAGTTTCTTTTGGTGCTGTATTGGACTGATCTTACAGAATGAAGTTCTTTAAACAATGGGATAGCTTTTAAATCAAAATATAGATTTAACTATATTAAAAATCCTTCTTCAAATGCAGACTAGCTGCATTTCCTTATCTGTTACCTACTGCAAACTCTGTGGCCTGAATAACTTTGAAAAGTGTGCCCAGCACCTGAACCTTGCTTTCTACCAGGGGATCTTGTAGGACAGGATCTGACGTCTAATCAGCTGGGGTATAAATATGGATTTCCAAAGAGCCCACCAATTTCCATGAAGAAGTTATGGTCCAGGCATGTAACGCATACCTGGTACACAGTGTTCATGTAGTTATTCTCCAGCTGACTAAATTGCATTTTTGATGAACATACTCCTATGATCCGTTCAAAGACTACATGGGAAGACAACTAACAGATATAATGCCATAGAAGCCTTTTAATAGGCTTAAAACAAAGGGATGCATAGTACTTATGTCCTTCCTACTGCGCTGTTTGATGTCACTAGCAGCCATGGAAACAATGCAGAATGGTTTTAGGTTTGTTTGTTTGTTTGTTTGTTTGTTTTTCCCTGATTTCATATCCTGTTTGCCAGAAAGTGGTGAGTGGTGAGTGATTACACCACCAGCAGCAGCTCTTCTATCTCTGCAGACGTGTAGTGACCGAGATCATCTATCACCAAGAAGGAGGTATTGTTTTCCCTTTTGAAGGAAGAACAGAAATACAACAGAAATACAGAATGCAGAAAGCTGCCAGGCTTCACGATGAACACTACTAGTTGGGCATTTTTTCAACTTGCGTACCCCACACTAACGTAACCCCATCAGGAGGTTCTGGTGGCCTGACCAAAGAATACCAATCTATATTTGGGGCATGCATGCTGTCAGAAAAAAAAACTCAGACTATGAAGTTCCCATAGCTCCTTAGTGTCTCACATTGCTCAAATTGGATGCAATAGAAGCATAGATACCCCAAAGTGTTCCATACATTGTAAGGAATTCCCACTGGAAATAGATGGTTTTTCAAAAGCACTCAATTCGATTAATCTTTCTCATTAATAAGTGATGAGCTGTGGTTTATCTACCTGCTTCAGACAAGTGACATTTGGTGTGGAGGGTGCCTGTGCTTCTCTCAAGTTTCATAACCAAGCGTGAAGCACAGCAGAGTTTGGGATGCTCAAATTGGGGAATTAACTCCAAGAACCTGAGCCTCCCCAAGCCAGTAACTCCCAGGCTGAGGCGTTTTTGGAAGCACGCTCCTTGGAACAGTAACATGATGCTCTGAGAAAAGCAATTCCTGTGTTTAAATGCAATACTAGGAATAAGTGACTTGAGTACTACTCTTACCTCTGCCCTAGGCCTCCCTGTGGAAGCTCCTGACCTGTGCCTCTGCTTCCCTACCTGAAAAGTAGAAGTAGCAATACCTGCTGCTGAGGGGCTGCCAGGCTTGACTACAAGCTGTTTACATAATGCTTTGGGATGCAACAACGGAAAATGTATGTATTTGTGCCGTGTCCTATCAAACCATGAGGTCTTAAGGTATATTTTCTATTAATAAGTTCCACATTTTATATTAAGCATTGGTCTGTTTAGTAGAGCTAGCTGTCCAGTGTATCTAGAACAGCATACACTGAAGGCAGCAATGGCATAAGGCAATACTCCTCTGCTGGGCTTTGTTTCCACAAATGCAGTATTAGGTCACTGTATACACACTTTGAGATTACATCACAGTCACAAGTGGAAAATCTAATCAGCTTTTTCACTTTGTTTCATGTAACCAACCCCTAGCGGATATTTTACGGAATTCTAAAACTGGCCCGAAATTTGCTTGGAGTGACGTGGCTCTGCCCTTCAGCATAGCAGCTCTTCTCAGCAGCATTTCCAGTTAGAGCAGGATAGCTCCAGGGAAGAGGCATTTCCTTCTTCCCCTGACCTACAGATGTAACCTGAAGTGTTAATTTCATTTAAAGATAACAATT
The DNA here is from genome assembly GCF_963932015.1 of Anas acuta. Taxonomy (NCBI): domain Eukaryota; kingdom Metazoa; phylum Chordata; class Aves; order Anseriformes; family Anatidae; genus Anas; species Anas acuta. The sequence continues at coordinate 3,936,535 of NC_088991.1, forward strand.
TATGTCTTTCCAAATCCAGTTTATGGCTCTCGAATAATAACCACATAACTGAAGTTCCTCAGTAAGACATACCCCTTTTACCATTTGCCAGCCTGGAACATTTCCTCTTTTACTTCCTACAGCTGAGCTTTACACAAATTTTACCAGAAGGTAGTAGCAGGGCCAAGCAAAAATGGTCTGAAGTCACAAGAACTTTCCGGCTTTGAACACGTGTGTTGTGCCCAGAGGATCTCTAAGGAGAGAAATCTCATGGAGGATATTTCGATCAGAGAGGAGCATTTTCTTTGCTACATCCATCTGTGCTAAGCCTATGGTGAGAACTGAAGGTGTGCAGCTCCATCAGAAATGTGCCTGATCAGCACAGCATGGCTGTAGAAGTGCACAGCATAACAAAGGAAGGGGAAGAAGCAGATATGAGATTCACACAAGAGCAAAAGAAATGGCTCCAAGAAGTACATTGCTCGCCAGCCCTGAATATAAAAATCTGTGCACAAATATTTTCAGGAGCACGCCGTTAGACAGCAAGCAGCTGTGTGCACGTGCAGAAGCACAGCCAGAAGCCCTGAGGAGGTATGATGAACGGCCATGTCACTGCTTCCAACAGAGCCCTGAGCAGCAGCCCCAAAGAGAGCCTCGCACGAGAGCTAGGAGGCTTCGGTAAAAGCAAGAAGCATCCCTGACAACACCCAACCTGCTGCTGGCAGTGACTGCAGGCATGACACCAGTGGTGAGAAGGGCAGCAACTTTCTCGTGCAGTGCTGGGTCAGTGCAAGATGCCCTTTCTGCATCGCGAAGCCAAAGCCCTGCAGGACGACGTGCACTTGGCATCATGCAGCGTGCTCCGGAGGTGTCACTGTTTGTGTCGTGCCACCAAAGCAGCCAAGGCATTTATTTGTGCCTTCTGTCCTGCCCTAAGCAATAGATGGACTGCAAGCGGAGCTTTGCCCTTAGGTCATCAGCAGCACATTTGCCATTTGAAGCCATGGCTCGTATCACACAACTGTTCTGGCTACAAGTGCGTTACCCGGTACTGTGCTGCCAATTTGATAGAAGCACAAGGCGATTATTCAGCTCCTACAGAAGGGATGATCTCAGCAAAGATAAGGTTTGCCTTAGAGAAGGTTTCTTAGCGAGACTCTAAGCTCAGGATGAGTGCTAAGCCTTCAACCCTCTTACAGCAGCTCTTTTTGACAATACTAAATACGACAGGCTGTGCTTTCAAAAAAGTTATCCTCTCTCAGCATGCACCAGCAAGTTTTGCATGCACCAGCAAGTTTTCAAGTGTAATGAACTACGTGCAGTACTGGAGAAAAATTGGAAAAGCTGGACTGAGGCCATTTTGAAAGTGTAAGTGCTAACAGGTATTCCAAAAACTGTCTCTGTGGGCTGCAGTCAATTATTCTGGTCGTTAGCTCGACTGTCTCAGAGTTTAGGCTTTGCTACTGTGCCCAGCTTTCGTGTTTTGTGGGATTTACCATTACTCCAGTAGGAATTTAATGGGCTGCATGCCTTGCAGAGTTCACTATATATTGTGTTAAAGCAGGGCTTTAAAATCAAATGCATGAACTTCTTGCTACTTTATGCATTACAAATGATCTTCCTCTGCTTCAAGACCTACTCCACCATGGCAAAATGAACCGTGGAAGAGTTTCCTTCCCCCCTGGCTGTTCCACGGGGAGCTCTCCCATGAGAGAAGCTCCTCTTGTTCTCTTGAAAAAAATAAAAATAAAGAAATGTGTGATTACCAAATTGCCGTCACAGCCATGTGATGCCCATAGAGAATTTGTCGTGCCAGATAACCTGCAGGGACCATACCAGTTCTGGCGTGGTGGCCAGGATGAGCAAGGAAATAGAACCACAAGAAGGTGTTTTGTTATATGGGATGTAATTAGCCAAGCTCTTAGGAAAACAGCCATAGAAAACAATCCCACAAGTTACCAAGGCTTCAATATTGGATTACACGAGCTTCAGCTTTCCATGCAAACTGCAGCACACACACATTGGGTGGGGACTTCATCATGCTTCCTACAAACCCCGCACTCCCAGTGCACACCAGGCACTGTACAGCTCCAGGGTGGAGCCTCTCCTGTGATTACTTTAAACACTCCTGGAGAAGATTTTGGAAAAGACTCCCCAGGGCACGACAGGATACAAAAGCTTGGAAGCACTTCCTGGAATATCTCACACAACCCAAGAACGTTTGCAATTAAACCCTACCGAGCAAAACAAAAAATCCATTCAGCTTTTTGTAATGTTTAAACTGAGGCAAAAACTCATTTCAGACTAGAGCAGCCTAGCACAGGACAAGGGCATGAATCCACTCTGTGGGCACTCCAACCACAACACAAGGGGGGCTCTGCCCTGCCTAATGGCCTGGGCACATCAGGAGCTCAGATGGGAAAATCTCTACAGCTTCAACTGCTTGTTGTCTCTCAAGTATTAATTTTCATCTACAGTCTGCATTTTTACCTTTACTCACCATGCCTATACGATATTTGGATTCAGTAAATGCGTACTTCACACTTATTTCTGACCCTGCTCACATGCAGCAAAGGACCTTTTCTTCACATGCAATCACCCTCTGGAAATAGGTCCAAAGTCCACTTTTAATGGAATATCTGAACCATGCAAGTACCTCCAGACCTCTCACCAGACCCTGAAAGACTCAGGAAACAAATGAAAGCACTTGAACAAGAAAGCTCAGAGCTCTGACTTGCATCTTACAGAACTGGGACAAACAAGTCCGGCTGCCCTTCTGCATCTCAGTTCCTCAGCAGTAATGACAACTTCTTCCACCTTGACATGTTCAGACTGTAACTTCCCTGGGCTGGAAGCTCTCTTTGTACACATTTGTATGGTGCCTTGCACAGTAGGATGCCCGGTTTGGTCAGTGCCTCTAAGCAGTGACAAAGATCTAACCTGGGCAAGGTGGGGAATCCAGCTTCTGGGGGAAGCGTCAGTTCCCCGCTTCACTGAAGTATCACGCCTCCACCAGGAGGTGAAGTTAACTCAGGGCTGTGCTGCCTTCAACAGCAAGGTGTCTGCCCTGGGCTTGGGCTTTGTCTCGAGTCACAGCTCACTGTCGTTTGCGTTATGTCAAGGAAAAGCTAGTGGGGCCACATGAGAAAGCAGCAGAGTGGGCTAAAAATAATCTTTCATCCCATAGAGAGCTCATCTGTGGGACAACAGAGACAAGAAGTTGCAACCCGAGTTCGGAACACATGGCCAAGCATGAAGTTTCTGAAGACATCTTGCTGCTGAAGTCAGTGTGTAGCATCTGCTTCCACCTTTACCCAGCCCTCCTTTCAAAGAAAAAGAGCAGTTGGAGCTGAGGCAGGGAGGATTTTCTCCCTTCATCTCATTGCATCTCATTGCAATGGGTCTATAAGCACAAGGAACAAGTCACCCTGTCAAAGGCACGAGGATTTTCATAGAAACTTGAGTGACAATGTAAGCTGCCCTAATATCAATGTGAACAAGGCTGGAAAAGGTGGCTGCTTTCCTTTTTAGCATCTTTCCTATTCAAGTTCTCACAGCGCCAGGTGCAGAAATAACTGTTACAACGGTGGCTCAGCAGTAATCTATACAGGCAACTGCGTGTTTTTCCTAAAGCCTCAGTCACTAGAACCCCTTATAATATGAAGTTCACCTGGTGCTCTTTTCCAAGATTCACTCATTGACCAGAACGACCATGTTAGGCAGCAGCACTTGGGCCCAGCACTCACTCCTGACTTAGCAAAGAGAGCATGCAAGGAGAGGATGCTGTCAGCAATTGACCGATAAGTCAGGATCAGCTGTAAGAGGGAAGTAAGAGGATGCTGTATTGCATTAAAGCAACATGTAGATTAAGGAGGAATGCAGTCCTGGAAAATGGCAGCACGTACTTGGGCACTATTTACAGATACGTTAAAACCAATGATGAAAACTGGGGGGTCAAGAGGTAATGACTGCAGTGTTGGGAGGCTGCCATTATAAGTGAAAGGGAGAGAAAAAACAATGGTGGATTTTGAGAGAAGGTCACTTGGAGACATAGACATAGACAACTCTGGCACAGGAGGCAGCATGGAACAAGCAGCAGTGACAGGTGAGAGCTCAGCAGGCAGCAGAAAGCACTCTGTAGTTGGCAGACTCCTGGTGGGCCTCCAAAATGTGAAAGGCTTTAGGGGACAGTACTGGAAAGGAGCAGGAGGCACATCCCAACTGATGGGCAGGAGAGATGTGATCAGAAGAACAGAAGAGACTTCACTCATTCCATTTCGGACAGATTAGGAAGCAAAATATTTATCCAGAACTTTGGGAGAAAGGCCCCTAATGCCAGGTGAGGAAAGCCTACAAAGTCTGGCTCTGGAGACCAGAAGGGTTACTTCCAAGGACCATTTAATTAGCAGCACACCGAGTGTTTTCACATTACAACAACTTAAACTGCTTTAGACGCTCTCAGTCCCCAACCAGAAAGCTAATTTATATGGGAAATGTACTGTTAGTACCCACCCTGTGCTTGCATGCCACAGTGTAAATGCTCTGAAGTTCTGTTCCCATGTGCACCTAGCACGCAGCTATGCAAACACCCAAGCTAACAGCATAGCTCACCACAAGGCTGGCTGCAACCACAGTATTAATAACCAAAAGCAACGTCTCTTCAAGATTGCTTTTCTACAATAGACATGTGGGGCATTCCAGCAGGACGGGAATGTTATCATTAAACACTCAGTAACAGCGTACAGGTCTGCCATTGCATTTTGAGACACTGGATCCTTTTGTTTTCATGCTGCTCATTGGATTTTCCTTGCTGATGCTCTGCTGGGGATACCGCAACACAATCTCATCCTGGTTTCAGTGACACGTCTTCAGTGCTGCTTCCAGCTACTGTTTTGGCAGAACAAAGCCAGAACCCAGATGTCAGCACATCCTGCCTGTACCCCAACCAGGAAATTTATTTATTTATTTATTTATTTATTTATTTATTTATTTATTTATTTTTCAGGAATTAAGTACTTATCTGCAGAAAGAAAAAAAGTGAAAACCAGGCATAATAATGAAAGGCCCGTTAACTTCTGACAAAAAGCAGGAAGAGTGTAAGAGAACTGATTTTTCCCCTATAGAGTTACTCCTGAAGACATACACAAAAGCTAGGACAAGCAGGACTGAGAGCTGTCATTAGAGAAAGGCTGTAGCCATATTACAGAGAGCACAGAAACAAAGAGCAGAATCTCTAGAATTAAGGGAGGCCACTCCTCCGTTTGACAGCTGTATGGTAACTCAGCTGAGAATAACTCCACTAGGACTGCGTCATCTCTCTGAAAGGCACCAACTTGTTCCCAGTAAAAATCTTCTATGCAGACCGGTATCACTCCATGGTGTGCCTTTCCCCACCAAGTATCTTGGGGAAACAAGTATCCCACTTGCAGATAGAGACAGCTAAGGAAAGGGGCTCAAGTCAAGGTCGCACAATGACTCGCTGTGAGGCTGCCCCTGCAGCTCGGTGGCTCACACAGGCTCACAGCCATTGTCTTACTGACAGCAAAAGCCCTGTGCTTTTTCTGAGGTAGCCAAATCAGCCGGTGATCTGCTTGGGAGGAAACAGAACAGGGAAAAGCACCTCTTGTCTTGCAACAGGGTACATCCAGACAAAGGATGGAGTATTTGAACCGTTCCAGGCAGAGAAAAGCAGTCGCTGTGGGTGTTCTCGATGCACCCCGCTCAGGCTGTGCCCCCGGCAGGGCACAGCCACGGCCATGCAGCAATTTCATCCTGGGCATCCTCCTGGCAGCACCCACCCTCTGCAGAGGGAGCTCCCCACACACGGGCACAGCTGGCACTGAGCTCCGTGGGAGCAAACCCATCCCAGACAGGATGGATTTTTGGCTCATCCTTCATCCCACAGCCTAAGCAATGCCCAGAGGAACAGGCAACACTGCCAGCCCCTCTGGAAGCAGGGAACGCGCAAACCTGCCCCGAGCATCCCCTGCACGCTCACACCTTCCACCATCAGATGCCTTTCCACACTTCCCCACAAACCTACCACAGCAGCCCACCCCACAGCAGCCCCTGCAGGAGCACTCCCCAGACCCCCCCGCCTACACCCCCCCACCCAACCTCCCCCCGTGCACAGCCCCATGCAGGAGCCCCCGGCTCTCTCCCCTTCACACACCACCACTGCGGCGCACCCCGAGCATGACCCCCCCCAAGGAATCCCAGCGCCTCCTCTGCAGTTAACCATCCTTGCACATTCTTCCATACAAATCTATAAATCCCCAAATTTTGCCGAGTGCAACCCCCTAAAATCCCTCTCCGTGCGCGCGCTTTGTTCATTAACCCCAACGCACTGCGCGAGCACCCGACACACCCCTCCATGCTCCCAAATGCGGTGTGAACCGCTCGCACACCCCTTCCACGCCCCCACTACGGGCACCCTGCAGCAACCCCAATACCCAACTCCACTCCCAACACCCCTGCACAGCCCAGCCCACACCCCCCAAACACACACCTTGTGCATGAACCCCCCGCTGCACCCCCCAGACTGCATAAATCCCTGCCACCCCCATCACACACACTGCAGGAGCCCACCCAGCATTACACACATGCTGTGTGACACCCCCAGCACCTCCCCTTTCTCCATTCACACCTATCCACCCCAGTGGGACCCCCCCTGACAGCCTGGACAGACACAGGGACACCCTCAGACAGCCCCCTGAGCACTGGATACCGCCACGTCTCACCAAGAGGCAGACACACCCCTCCAGCTCCACATCTGCACCAGAGCCAGCATGCTGGGTGCTCCCCGGGGGCTGCCACCTCTCCAGGGGTAAAAAGAGCTTGGGCAGGTTCAGCCCAGAGGGGCAGAAGCATCCCCGAGCCCCTGGGAAACGTGACCTTCGCAGCAGACCGAGTGGTGCAGCCCCCTCCTCACCCCGCCTCCTCACTGCACCAGGCGGCGATGCTAATTACCTTCCTCCAGCTCATCCATGCTCCCGATCTTCCGCGCCCCATCGATGGTGTAAATGTAGCGGACTCCCTGGGGCAGGTTGATGTTGTCAGACAGGGAGCGGGTCAGGTCAGCCAGGAGAGCATCAAAACTTCGGAAGCGGTCGGAGGACACGGCGTATACAATCCCCTTGAAGTAGCGGTCCCCGTTGCGATAGAAACGCACCTTCTTGGCTTTCTTCTCGTTGCTCAGCGCCTGTAAGGTCCTGGTTCTGTAGAAGCTACAGTGAGCACTGTGAGTGGGGCTGGGCAACCCGTTCATCCGTGAGCCTCGCATGTTTCTGGACGCCTTGTCTCGTTCGTCAAAGTGTCCAAAATCAAGTTCCATAGTTTGGTGAACCCTAAAGATCTGAAGCTGAGCGGGAAGATGGGGAGAGAAGGAGTGTGAAGGGGACAGGTTAGAGTCAAGCGGAACCACGAGCCAGAGAAAAACGACACTAATGCAAGCGCTGTGCTTGGAGCAGGACAGATGTATTTGGGAAGTGTCCCCTCCCCTGACCCAGATTTGTATCGATTCTGGGGGCTGAGGGTAGGAGTGGTCCTCGCCTTTTGAAAGGGATCCAACTACTGGGGGCAGGGAACACATTTCTAGAGAGCAGTCTGCTCCTGCACCTGGGAGTTTTCAAAGTGCAGTAAAAGGGGACTCGGGGCCAAAAGGGACACATGACAGTTGCAGCTCGGCCCCAAAAAACTCATCCAAACACCAGTTGGCAATGAATTAAACCTCTGAGCCCTGTGAGGTTTCCTTTGGCAACAGAAAACAAGGAGATCCCAGTGAGTCAGCCCTTCAATCTGTCGAATCACGGAAGGAACCAGAGCATCTGAATATTTAACATTAGAATAAACTGGCATTTATGAAAGAATGGTCACAGGGGAATAAGCAGTTTCTTTGTGACAGCCTGTTCAATACGGGTTAGCAATGAGATCCAGCCCACCCTTCCCCCTATCCGCAGCCCCCTCCTAGCCCATCAATCAATTCCCAGGACCAGCCTACATCTCTAAGAAGAAATGACTGGAAAGAAAAAAATCTGTCATTGAAACAAGGCTTCTATGAGCCCTTTTCAGCAGCCTGAGCCGCTTCTGAATTGCATTTCTGCTCCCGTTTAATGAGGAGAAGAAAATAAAGGGGCTATTTCCAACCCCCTTCCAGCCGTAAGTGATTTAATTGCTGGAAGTGCCCCTGCCCAAGGGACACGCCGCCCCTGCCAGCTCACCTTTCATTGTTCTGAGCACAGGGGGCTCCTAGCACAGGGGAAGAGCAGAGAAAAGCGGGGACTTGTGCTGACAGCCACTAATCAGGAATTTCCGCATAGCCCTTAGTTTATGCCCAAGAACAACCTTCCTCCCGCACCAAACCCCAACACAAAAGGAGGAGGAATCCCCCAGCCCTGCAACAGAAAGATTTCCACTCCCTCGGCACAGCCAGGAACACACAACTCATGTATGTCGCTTGCATGTTAACACGGGACAGAAATTGCATTCACAGCCCGCACTCTGCAGCCAGGTATAAATGTAGGAAAAGCTGTTGCTATCTCTTCCCCACCCCTCACATTTGCCAGAACTGAGCTGCTTGCCTGCATTTTACAATGTCACCGTGACCTGTACGTAAAAAATCATTGTCCCCAGCCCGCGGTAAAGCAGATGACAATGCAGGCAATCCGTACAGAAACCCCAAATTCGGAACGTTTTCCCCACGATGCTAGCTGGGGTAGATTCAGGCTTGTGTCATGTGCTGAACAATGAAACATCCAAGCAACTTTGGGAATGAATCAGAGGATGCAGGGGTTTTGTTTTAAAAATGCTCTGCAGATGCTGCAAGATACTAAGAGAAAGATTCCTCCTTCCATCTGACATCTGTTACTTTTCTGCATGCAAGTCACTCAAAAGAGCTCTACTCACCGGTTTTCAGCGCACAGGGTGGAGATGCTGAGAGAAAGAAAACCAGGCTCACTCTGCCTTTGTTGTCTGAGCTCCAAGCAAGAAATTCCTGCCAGGGTGGATGAGACGCCTCCTAGGTCCTAGTGCCTTGTTCGATCCCTTCATGCTAACTTTGCCTCGGTGGGTTTTACTCTCTCATCATTCAGCTGCTTGCAGTCTTCTCTGTATCTGAGGGGGAAAAAAAAAAAAAACGGGTGTATTCTTTCCAGCTCTGGATATGTTAATAGCCAGGTAAACAAAGAGTTTAAGGGGGCAAATTTGGAGCTTGTGTTCTGAAGGGAAATAAATTCTTAGCTCCAGCTTCACCAAGAAAGCATCTGGCCCCACTGAAAAAAGAGCTTAATTAGACTGATGCACCAATTTTATAGGATTACCAGTACAGGGAGGTCATGGCTACAAGCCTACGATGTGTTACGATGCTGGCACAGGACTCCAGTGTGTTAGGAAAGCAACTAAGAAAACAGTTGACCAGTGGCACTGGGCCCAGTCTTGCTGCTGTATGGGTTTTACACAGCTTTCATGGTTTACACTGGCAAGGAGGAAGGGACAATTCACTTGGTGTTTCTGCATGCAGTGGCCCTGAATAATTTTTCTCCATTAACATTGGACATAAGCCAAAGCCAGAGCTCTGAATTCATTCAAGTACCCAAGGGGTTGGGGATGGAGTCAATCACCACAAGCTTAACCCAACGGATTCAACCTGGCTCAAATCCCAAGCGAAGAGAAGTTCAGATTCCACTGCAGAAGGATTCAGCTGTCGCAAAATCGCAAGAGGCTCCTTCCCTGAGACAGCAAAATCTTTCACCTGCTTTCTGGACAAAGATTTCCATTCTGCCAGGGGAAGAGCAACACTGTGAGCCCCTCTCCTGACCCTGTTGGTGCTGGTCCCCTCTTTATGTTAGAAAAGAATAAGCCTTGGAAATGGGAGGGTCTACCCATCTGTAGAAGGAAATCTTTCCTAACAATGCTGTGTCTGTTTTGAGTGAAAACATCAGATTTTGTCATTCTGGCGCATTACTCATTTATACAGAAAAATTTAGTATTTATTCCAGCTTTGTCTGCCCTGTATATGACAGTCCAGGAATGCTGACAAATCCACTAAAAGCTCCTCTTTGTTTCCCCAGCAACTTTCACACATGACATTTGTAAAGTTTCCTTACTCCCTGATACCATCCTTTTATTCATATAAGGTTCCCTGCACCCTCTGCAAAAGCTGTCAGCTGCTGCCCTTTGTGCTTGGTGGGATCACTAACGAGGAAGCCACAGATCTGCTCTCCTTCCTCAGCAATTCACACTTGAGGGGACCACAGGAGAGAGCAGGAACTGTGCTTCCCAGGGCACGTCAGTAGGTCTCTACATGCAGATGCAAGAGTTCAAGGATTCTCCTTCCCATTCCCAAATTAGAAAATATCTGGACATGCATCACCATGTGCTTAATCTGTCCAGGATTATCAATTCTTCCCTATAGTGCTGTTATAACCATACATGTATTCATATTTTGTAAATGCAAAGGTACAAATTATTATGCATGTGCTGAGTGCAGTAAGAGCAAGAACGGAGAAAAACAAACTTAGTCTTCAGAGGTGCACGTAACTTTGATACAGAAGAGGTAAACTTTGGGATCAGGATGAGGCATCTGGATACTAGTCAGGGGCAATGTGTCAGGATGACAAAAATTCATGAAGTCAGTGGAATTGTACAACTTTTCTCCCAGGTTTGACTTGTTTGGGGCATGCCGAGGACAGCACGTGGTCTCAAACAGCACTAACAGGTGGCTTTTGACTTCTTTCCACATCTGAGCCCATGCCCACTGGTAAGAAGATGAAGTGTGTGTATATGGACATGCTTGCTTAGGACACTGCCAGAAGCTTTTTGGAGCGTGGGCACTTGTTTTTTAAAGCATTCAGATTTAAGCAGAACTACTCTGGCAAGAAACCTGGCATTTGCTCCTGGGCTACACAACATGGCATAGAAATAACCCTTTCTTGGTGAGTGTAAGGGCCTACTTTGACTGGTTTTATTGGTCAGGCAGATGAGATTCTTCAGAGATCCCCAAGGAGTTAATGCTGGTCAAAACTTACTTCAGAAAAGAGTATCCTCTGAGACACTAATCTGAACCATATTAGGCAGCATGAGATACTGAGAATTGGAAAGTATTTTCCCATCAATAACTTCATCTAGATAAAAGGAAAAGATAAATTTAGCTTTTCAGATTAAAATATCTGCTTTAAATCAGGTGAATCATCTTTCCTCCAGGAAGCTAACATTTAAACTTCTGCCTGTGTAACTAAATCTGGAAGAAGACATGTTTGTTGACATTGCTGGGCAACTGTGGTACTTTGGAGAGGAGCAGACTGCAGGTAAAAGGGATTTTGTGACTATTTCTCTGCTAACTTTTCTACATATAAGTAGAAAATCCAGTTTCTATCATCACAAGTCAGTCTTAAGTGCTTTCTATGTCAACACCACCCCCCTGTTGCACAGCACGTTTTACCCATCAGGACGTAAGCTCGGGTGATAAGCAGCTGAAGTCTGGCTGCACCACAGATGAGAATTCTGGAAAAAATTAAATCAAACAATCATTGCTTTTGAAGGAAGTCTTGGATCATCATACTCCAGTCAGTCTATTTAGATGCACATGTTTAATTACTTTTCTTATTTTAACCTCTGTGCTTTTGGACTGCTTTCAAAATGTCATCCTTGATCACTCCTTTCAAAGCCTTGTTTGATGAGCTCTTTATGCCAAAGCCCCCTGAAATCACACGTGACCATTTCAGGGCTCTGCTAAATGTCTCAGAGCAGTCAAAGTCTAAGGCCTGTAAGGCCAGTGGCTCACTCTCGACCCTATAGAGCAACAGGCTTTAAGCCTGAATTTTCAGAGGAGCTGACAGTTCGTTGAAGAGCTACCCTGTACTAACCTATAGAGTTAAGTCCCTCCTACATGATACTGTGAGCTAAAAAGCAAGGGGGACTTGGCAGACTTTCACCACATAACATTTGTTTCCTTTGGAGATTTATTTTTACAGGGACCACACACATCTGAAAGTCTTTTAAATACCAATGCTAGTGAGCCAAAGTCAGCTTGCTGCTGGGGAGAGAAGGGTGGAGGAATACCTCCGCAGCATGGCTTCACCACTCCAAGCCTTGTAACCTCTGCAGAGGCGGTTCAGACTCAAGTCACAGATGGCCTGAATCTTTAAAAATCCCAGGGAGCAGCAGGGACAAAGCTTTCTGCCTGGGGAAGGAGGCGAGGGTGCAGGCTGAAGCTTCCAACTGTTTGGCTGAGCTCTACGGCCACCTCCAGCAGCCTGACCGTGGGGGGCTCCTCACCTGCACCTCCCAGCACCAGCGCCCCTCGGATGGGACTTGTCACTGCTCCGGAGCCAGCCTCCAGATCCCACCAGCTGTGCTGAGTTTCCATGCTGCAGCCCTGTACCCTTGGCAAACCCCCCTCAACTTCAGCAGATTACTTTGGCTTCAGATAAACTTCTGCTGAAATCTGGGAGAAACTGGCCGTGCATGCTCTGTGGGATCAACAGGAAGCACGCTGCAAGGGAAAAGGCCATTCCCTGGGCTAATAAACCCTTCGTAAGGATCTGGAAACAATGCAGCTCGTAATGAGTAATTCAATGACTCACTGAAGACATTCCCTACACATCCAGATATGAAAAAGCACTCAAACACACGACCGTCATCCAAAGAAAACCTTTTGCACTGGGTTTCATCTGGCTCTGGCTCATCCCCTCCCTCTTACAAGCAAACCACCTAAATCAATGCTTTTTTTCTGCAGCTGAAAACAAATTTCCTGATAGCAGAAAATGCAACACATTACACACAATACCCCGTATTATCCCACACAAATCCTGCCACATCCAGGGGGTTCCACAAGCCAAGTGTTGGTGGCAATGCAGTGGCACTGGTTTTCCTTAACAGCAATTTGCAAAGCTTGCAGAAAGCCCTGGAAACATCTGCCACGTGCATGGCCTCTACCCTGGGGGACAAGCAGAGCCTCCCAGAGGTTGACAGTACGTTTTTGCTGACCAAACTAAGTATGATATATGGCTTGCAAGTTCTAGCTAAGGTCAAGACAAATGGAACCACAAGAAATCCAGATGTCTCCTTTCACAGAGGTTGTCCATGGCCTGCATCATAACAGTAGACTCATGACCAAGACTAGAAGTTTCTTGATAATTGACCTACAAGACTAAAATTTTAAACAGATGAAAAATGCCTTCTGTGGCCTCAGTAGGCATTAGGAACTTCTAAACTCCTGGATGATATGAGAAGATATTCAGCACAGCACAGGATAGAGACTATAAGTAATAAGAGGGCAAATTACACCAACCTGGAGTTCTCAACCTCTGAGGCTCATTTTGAACTTTGGAGTTGCAAGAAAATCGTGATCATCCTGTATGACTGGCAGACTTTACAAAGTTTACACGAGGAGTAGGAAGGCAAGCTCAATGCTCTTGGTTTTGAATCACAACTCATTCCAGTGTGTGAAGAAGTCCCCATCCTATACAGATCCTCCTTTTCCATAGTTCTAAGCATTTCTCACGTCTGTGTACCCCAACACATCGCCTGTAAGTACTCTCAGTTGATGCCCACACTGTCTTCGGAGCACACAGCCCTTCCTAGTAGAGGGCTCACCTTCAGCCCATGTTTGTGCCAACACACCCAACCTCCAGCAGCAGCACATGGGAGACAAACTCCCAGGGAAGGTAAAAGGCTCTGAGGAAACCTTCCTGCTAGCAGATGAGCAATCAGTATTTACAGTGCGGATTCTGGCTGAGCTCAGCTGCTGTGCAGAGGTGCTGAGCTGTCAGCTACATAGTAGGAATAATTGTCATTCAGCTTGCTCACCTCTACCAGTGTAACAGCTGAGATAGAGGCAGCTCAAAGGTTTTTACACTCTCCAAGAACGAAGAGAGCAGAGTGGGAAAGTGCTTTTGTGCTGGTGTCTTATTGCTTCCAGGGGATGGTTCCAACCTGTTTTATCCTAAACAAATCACAGAGAACAGTAGCAAATGATATTTTTATGGCTGCATATACAGCTATTGTTCTTCAGAAACACATTTATCTAAGAAACTGATAATCATTGCTTTGATTCTGCACTGAAATTTAAAGATAGATACAGAAATGAACAAATTTATTTTAATCTGAGATGTTATCTGCTCAAAACCCCATACAAATTAGAATACATGAGCACACAAAGATTGTTAAAATACCAATGAACACATTCTTGTTTGCATAGATGTAGTCCCTCACTCTAGGACACAGACTCATTACAGTCAGCCAGAACGAAAAAAAAAATACACTATAGTTGAAAAAATATGCTATAGCTGACATCTTTAGTCACCTTTCTCCAACAACCAGATCCAGCTCTGCAGACACCATGCTAAACTGAACCAGATCTCCTAAATTACGACAAGACTTTGGAAAGCTGGGTGTTGCATGCAGGAGCCAGCAGCACCCTGTCTGTTTGTGGTACAAGGCATCCTTGAGTACTCTAAGCACATGAAGGAAGCAGGTTTCAGAAAAATGTGATAGGCAAAGTCCTGCCTCTAGCAGCTATCCAGTGATTTTAGATACCTCCTGAGAACCGACTAAGAGCTACACGTAGGTTTTATCTCTGAAACAAAGGTTAAGGTATGGAAACACTTTAAGACACCACCTTCCAAATAGCTGCACTTAAAAGCATTGAAACTCTGATCTGAACTTCAGCAGCTCATCTGCTCCCTGCATGCATGCCTGAGTTGTGCTGACAAGTGAGAGATGGCGTCAGGCAGAAGTTCTCCTGAAGCTGACACCAGAAACTCCACTGTTGATTCTGCTGACATTTCATCTTCAGATTACACATGTTCTGTTCATTAGGAACTCCCCCCCAATTTAAGATAAAGTTATTACATGCCACTGGCCCAAATCTCTAGGCTGTGGGCCACTTCTTGCAGACATAACCCTGACAGCCGGTCATTAAAGTAGGGCTTGCCTTACTTTTAAGCCTATACAAACCCACTCACCTCTGGGCTGGTCACGCTAGAGAAAATTTCTTATTCTCTACTTTATGTACTTCCCACATTCCACTTTGGGATAGCCATTTTAGGCCTCCTTCCTTGCTTCTTCCATACAGGTGTGAAAGAGGAACCTTGCGAGAGGTCTCCTTTTACCGTGGGCAGTGCTAATCACAACAGAGTGGATTACTCATATCACACACACATCACTCTCACAGTGCCAGTAGCACCAGTGCACTTTGGCTCCCCGGGAGGTTGGCAGATGTGGCAGGAAATATTTGTGCGCCACAGATGAGAGTGACTGCATAAGGTCAGTGCACAAAAGGTGCCTCCACTGTGCCTCGCAAAGCAGCAGAGACCTGCAGAGACCCGTGAGAGCTCATCTGCTGGCAGCAGTCATCATCAGGACCTCACTGCAAACCGTTCTTGCTTTGGGCCACGTCCTTAGGCCATAGGTGTCTGTAAGACAACAATGATGCCACCCTGTGGCAACTCTGAGCATCAGGAGTGAAAAAAGTGATCCCTGCTCAAGCCTTAATCGCTTAGGAGTGACTGCTGCTCCCAGACGTGCTGTTTGGTCCCGGGAAGGGAAGGGAAGGGAAGGGAAGGGAAGGGAAGGGAAGGGAAGGGAAGGGAAGGGAAGGGAAGGGAAGGGAAGGGAAGGGAAGGGAAGGGAAGGGAAGGGAAGGGAAGGGAAGGGAAGGGAAGGGAAGGGAAGGGAAGGGAAGGGAAGGGAAGGGAAGGGAAGGGAAGGGAAGGGAAGGGAAGGGAAGGGAAGGGAAGGGAAGGACACGGGTGCTGATCAGCAGGCACCATGCTCCAGCAGCAGTGCAGTGGCTGTGGGCAGTGAAATACTGGGAGGGACTTGCAGGCACAGTGGCTGGTCTGGCTGTTTAGATGAATTGCTGTGGCCAAAAAGAAATGAATGACCTCTCCTTACACACTTTGCATTTCACACCCTCCTACCCGCTTTGCGGAGAAGCAAGATGCTAGAACAGGAAAGACCTTGGCTTTCTGCCTTGGAATTATGCAAGGACACTGCAAGCTCTACAATACGGTCACTTCCTCTCAACTCAGTGAGTGGTAGCACCCACAGAGGGCTGTTCCTTACCCAGATACAGAACTGATGGCCGTATGATGAGTATTCATCATCATAACATGCAGTGTCTGTACAGCACCACGTTGCTTCCTGCTAGAAGTGATCACCTGTGACCAGAAATTCAGGAAAACCTGAACAACACTCTTAGTACTTAACTACAATGATTTAATTCAGGGAACTAATCTGATAGATTTGTTTTGACTTCCTCATAGCAATCCAGTTCCTATAAGCTGGCTATTTTTCGTCCAAGTTTCAGCACAGACTACACATCTGCAAGAACCTGACAACATCAACGGCAATCTCAGCCTCAGGAAGCCCACCTGGGCCTGGGAGTCTGAGTTCTCAAATCATCCTCAGTGCTTAGTCAGGCCCAGGCCGCTGCTTCTTGGCAGTGATACAGCCAGATTTACACACACCTTTTCCAGTTTGCACAGCAGGATTAAGTGATTTATGCCTAAACTGGAAAAGGAACTTTTTTTTCCCTCATTTTAGGATCTTCAAAATCAGAATGCCCTTTGCTCAAACTGTACCAGTTTATGCTTTGAGCTATTCTGTGAGGAAACAAGCTCCAGAGGCAGAGTTCTAGCTTAGTATTACATTAAAACATTAATTGTGATGGGACTTATTTGATTCATGTCAGACAAAATGAAGGCTTTGCAGAAGTTAAATTATTCTTTTGTTTCACATGGCCTGTTGGGTGGTGATGGTAAGAAATCATTTCAAATCGGAACAGATCCTAGGAACAGGCTCCCAACAGGACAACAAAGCTTTCTTTTCCTTAGTGCAAGGCCTGCTAAACCAGCAGGCAATTGGTTGAGGGGCTCACACTTCGAGAAAATAAGTTCTCAGGCAGTTCCAGTTCAGGCTTGCTTGCCCCACACCCCCTTTGCAGATGCCCTTCTCTTTGCTCCCCCCGGTAGGAAGCAGTGAGAGGCAGAGCCAGCAGATGGCAACCCACTCAGAGGTTTGCGGTGCCTGCTGGAGCCCTGCTGGCCAGCAGCGAGGGCAGCCCAGGGCAGCTGCCTCCCTGCCTTGGCAAGGCAGAGAGAGGACCTGAGCAGTTTTGTCACTGCAATTGAATCCTGGGAGGAGATCAGAGGCTCTGGAGGATATCCAGCTGGTTTGGACTCTACTTCAGCCACTCTGCAGTATTACTAACAACCCACTCTGATGGTCTAATTCATTCCCTCACCCTGAGGTGGCTGCTGATCGGCATGGCTCAGTGTTGGTCTCCCTTTTTACTCCCCAAACCCTTGCAGAAGAGCAGTTTCCTTTGAGCAGCACCTTCTGAAGTGCACATTTATATTGACACCCACTGGCATTTCAGGCAGATTATACAGCCACACACAGACCATTTTCTACATATCCCCATGCCTGAGGTTTCCTTTTATCCAGCTCTAGGAGAACCTCTACTTTACGCTGTAAATTACTGTTCAGACATTTCCTTACCTCCGACAATTCATGACATGAGGTGTTTTAGGGTTTATGTGCAGAAAACATTTTGAATAGCGCTTTAAGTGTTCACATTCTTCCTAGATGTTTAAAGGCTAGGGGTCAATGGGTCTGATGGTCCTTGCGAAGGTAAAATGAAAGCTTCTTTAGTAGGAGCAATGCTTTATTCCAGCCCATAGACACAGGACCAGGGTGTCCAGGTGTACATCAGAACCTCCAGGACCAGAGCCAGCACACAAATTCAGACAAGCCACAACCCACTCTGCATCCATGTAGCTGGCAGCAGCTGAGCTGTATGCTGAGAGCCAGGAGAAAGATGCTGCCTGCCGGCTACACCTTGCCAGCCTGGCCCCCACAAACAGAGCACATGCAGAATGTTTCTCCCCTCATACAGGAGCCCAGCCTTTTGTAGAGCCTGTGCTTCTGCATTTACAAAGGGTGAGTTTAGATCTGCAACTGCAAAAACTGATCAGTCTTCCCAGCAATTAAACCCTAACAGCACTTCAGGAACTTGAGGTTTTTATTTTGGTTTGGAGAAGGTTTGAAGAACTGAAAAACATGATTTTTTCCCATATAGACTGGTAACTCCCAAGCAGAACTCAGCAGGGAAGTACTACTGAAAAAGCAACCATTTTGGAGTCATTAAGGGGGAGATGAGTAAGCTGTCTAGCAAGGGAGGAGATTACAGCAACATCCTGCTAATTAGTAGGGGAGGAGACAGGAGGTCCCATTCATTGAACTACTGCTTTTAATTAGGATCTGGAGTCACTGTGTTGGAGGGCTGCTTTCCACCCCCTCATCCAGGGGAGATGTTAGCAGTGGTTTTATGTTAATTTATGTTGGCCAAAAACCTAGCAATTTTAGGAGACACAATTAGATTTCAGAGGACAGCTTGTTAATATTCATTTCGGCTTCTATAAATACATTCCTAATCCACTGCAGGATTTAGTGGGCTGTGGATGTGTCATTGTGCACATTCGATTTGTTACAGAGCAGGGGGTTGTGTTGGGTCATGTGGGTCTCTAAGAGAGGAGCGAGCCCACGCTGTGACAGGGATGGATGATAACTCACTAGCTGTGTTGTGGAAGGCGGTATATTTGTGTTTGTGCTAGAGTGATAAGTTACTTGGCAGGCCCCAGGACAAGCACACATGATGTCTCAAGCAGCTGCTGCAAGTACAGTCTTCACCTCCTGGGCTTTCCTTACCAACTTCAAGTTACTGTTCCTAGCAGAGCAGGCAGCTCCCAGTTTTTTCCTTATGTTTCTTCATGGCCTCTCGCATCCCTCACAGAGAAACTGTTTCAGAGCCTCTCCTTTGCTTCTCACACATGTTTAGTAACTACATTTGTACACCTTTGCTGCAAAAGGAGGTAGATAGCTCTAAACCAGACTGCATTTGTTAGAAAGCAATTGACCATCAGTTTAAGCTTTGCTGCTCCCCACCAAAACTCTCCTCTCCAGTTCATCAAGAGCCCATCAGAGTACAGACGCCCAAGAAGAGGCACGATGTTATAGACACACCTTTTCCCCACCACACACAGCCCCATCACCATGCACTGCTCATTCCACACACTGCCACACACTTTCCCAGGGATCAGAACTGGTTTCAAGGTAAAATTTTACCCTGTGCGTGCCCAACCCAGTTTCAGCCAGAATATTCATTGGTTTGGCTCAACTACTGCAAAGTCTCTGCTGTTTGCAAAATGTTCAGAAGCTACAGAATGGGATCCGTGAGAAGAGCCAGTCATATACGAGACCTAATGCCCGGGTTCTAAGAAAATAAAAGATCTCTAGAGCACTGAAACCTAGCATGCTGCACGAATTCGCAAGTCGGAATAGGCTGCATCACGGCACAGGCTGGCAAAAGAGCTTTTGATTCCTTTCTGTTCTACATACCAGCTGGAAAAAAAAAAAAAAAAAAAAAAAACAGCCATGAGGTGGTATGATGCTAAGGGTGAGCAGTCCCAGAGTGGAGGAGAGGTGCTACTATACCTTCATGAGAAACCGAGCTGCTCCACACCTCAGCCAGGGAGTTCTGGAGTGGATTCAGAGGAACCTTAATGAAAGAGGTCTTTGCTAGCAGAAAACACATCCTTCAGAAATGAAGCAGGCAATAACTCATTCTGGTATAGCTATTCCCTGAAGCAAATTGCATTGGATTTGTTACTGAAATAGCTAGCTCGTTACCCCAGCCTGTGGCAGAAGCAGCAAGTGCCAGCCATCTGGAGTGCTAGCTGGCCCACTGCCAGCAGAGCTGTGATGCTTTGGAAGAGGTGGAGAGCAGGGGTGAGTTAGAGCAATGAGCACAAGCATAGGAGAGACTGAAGGGAGAACAAGGGAAAGGACATATAAGAAAAAATAAGGAAGAGAGAAGTACTCTTAAAGAAGCTGTAAGTGATGCCTAAGAGGAGCAGATGTTGGAAACAAGCTGATTTCCAGTCTGGTTGCTAGCATAAGATAAATAAAGAGGTGACCTTACCACGGAGGAGGATTGGGAGGAGAAAAAAAAAAAAAAGTATAGAAGCTAAAGAACCATTCAGGAAAATATTCACCGCCCCCCCTGTATTGAGTTGGGAAACTCCGGAACACTGTAAATGCCCAGACCCAAGCACCTAAGCACCAGAAGCACAGCAGGGCTATCACAGCACGATTTTCTGCCATATTTGCATGCAGTTTGTTTCTCCCATGAGAAACATGATGGAGCCCAGAGTCTACTATTTGGTGTACAGCCCTCCTGAACGCTCTGCTTGTTGTCTTTAGCCCAAATGGCTCACGCCATCAAGGAGATTTTCCTTAGTTGATATTCTGATGCTGCAGTATGAAAAGCACACAGGTGAAACTACGTCTTTTTCACAGCCCAAAATTTGTTTTCAGATTAAAACTCCGTATTGTGACTAGCTCATCAGCACAAGAACAGCCACTGTCTGACAATCTGACAACACACAAGCTTTTTTCAGCAACACAGGCTAAAACAATGCTATTTATTTTATACAGAAATATGCTCTAAAGTCCTAATTTTTAGTGACTCCCAATTTTTGGTGGCTCTAATAGAGGAAAAAGTCACCTACAGAACACACCAAGTAACAGCCCCTGGTAAAGCTTTACATACCTTCTGAATAGAAGCTTGCTGGCAAGGATTGGTTCAGAGCAGAGGCCAGGTGGAGCTGCTCAGAGTACTGAAAGGAAATTGGGCGGGCTGATTTCCCTGCTGTTTACTGGTATCAGGCTATAGTGGATAAATTGCAATACTTGAATATTGTTTAAATTTTACAACAGCTTGCTACACAAGAATGCTGGTTTACTTTCCTGCTATTATGGGCTCTTAAAATCTGAGATCTTTGTGCTGCAAGGAGTGGCAGTTCAAATCTAATAAATATAGAAGTCAAGACAACCACGTTTGCCTTCCCTTGGCAAAAGGATATAAATCAGCCTATGGCTCTATCTTCCTGAAAAGTCAAGTTGTCTAGTGAGTGTCTTCCCACTATTCTCCCCTATTTTTCCCTCCTCTTTCCCTCAGGCTCCCTAAAGAAAATTACTGTTTATGAAACTGCATGTGAGAGTCATGCCTGCAGAACGCTAATGCAATATTGCTGTGCTGCAGGGCTGGGATGCTTTCTCTGGAAGCAGATGAGAACAAAGCTTTCTCTGTAAGGAAGAGGCAAGCTGTCTTTTAGATGAAACATGACAAAAACTTTTGCCCTTTACCCCAAAATGAAAATGTGCTAGCTTGGGCTGATTCTAGGGAGGAAAAGTTATATCACCAGACAATCAGGAGGCCAGCAGATAAAACTGATTTGGTTGGCCACAAACTAGAAAGCTAGGTCAGGTCAGGGTTCATCCAGTTCTGTGTCCCTCAGACACAACAAGACAGACGCTTTCTGAAGCTGCTGTAAAACCTCAGTAGTAGCACTTGGGCACTAACCTACCCCTGGGTTGTTTGCCAGCTCCAGATGGTTAGTGGTTGCTCCATGCTGTAAAGGTTTGGGGGTCCTTCTACTCAATTATAAATTTATAAATACTTCTTTTGTAGTATTTATTGTCTAAACAACTTCCTAAATGTTTCGGAGCCCTGGGATACTTGACAGGATCCAGAAACAATGAATCCGAGATGTTATTTAGAAATTTCCAGCTAGCATCGACTATACAAAGTGGTTGTCACTGGATATTCCTGTTTATTGCTGCCTATTGATGCTTACTGCTGTTTGCAAATGAGTATTGACACCAAATAAAAGAATGTGATGGGATATGCAGGGAAGATGTGGGTGATATTTTTGGCTTCTAGCATGTCAATCCATTCTTTTTCAGTGACAGAAATCTCAAAGGTAATGAAATTGTTATTGCTGTGAGTTTAAACATCAGCCAGATCCTGTACTTGGTGAGAGCTGAACCAACCTTTATCGTTGCAGGGATTTCACACATAAATGGAAATGGAATGTGGTTCTACCCTCTGTACCTCAACAACTGTCCTGAGCAAGAGATGAGTAGCAAGGAAAAAAGAGCCCTGGCATTCAAACAGCTTGCTAAGGAATCCCCATCATGTTGTGTAAGAAACGGGAAACCTTTTGGATACAGCAAAGGGAAATTTCCAGTGAAAACTCACAGCTGTTTCTATTAGGAATCCAAATGTGCTTTGAGTTCAGAGGCAATGGGTGACTCCGAACAAGCTGGTTTGCAGGGAGTGTTAACTAAATGCAGCAGTTTGATCTCTAGCCCTTACAGATGCAGAAGTGAAATCTTCAGAAAGTTGTTATAGTCCATTTTACAGGTCACAGCAGAGGTTTTTCTAGTTTTCCCCAAGGCATGAGGGCTGGTAAAGAAACGTCTATTGCAGTAAACAAAGGGTATGGCAGCTTCTCTCTTCTTTCTTTTCTTCTTCTGCTCCTGCTTTCAGCTCTCCAACTGGCACAACTTCCATGGCATGGCTGAGCACCAGGCACTGCTGCAGTGCTTGAGGGTGGTTTGGAGCTACATTACTTCCCCACCAGGCAATTCAGAGCCTGCCTCAGTCCAGGTACGGTCCTTCAGTATTACAGACCTGATACCCTGGTTATGTGGAATTTATCTTCAAATAGACTGGTAGTTTATGAAAGCCAAAAAGAATGGTCAAGTCCTGAGCTGGATCCCTAGTGTAACATTTCAATACAGTTATGGAGCAAATAGCCAGTGCATCGCTATGATTTCTAATGGAAAAATATCCAAGCTTAATCTGAAGACATCAACAACAGAAATCATCGTGGCCATGGTTCTTTTTTCAAGTGGCAACTTGCCTGCAGGTGCTGCATCACATTGGAGTAGTTGGACTATGCAGTGCAAAAAGTGTCTGCTGGCACTTACAGAGCAACTCTTTCAGCTACAGGGGAAAAAGGTTGTGCTTTCCAGACCAAGTCTTGCTGTTCTTCATGTCCAAGACAACACTTATTAAAACTTTAGCCAGTTCTTTCAAGCAAAACCTACTAAAGCAAAGAGAAACATAGCTGAGTAATGGGAAAAAAAATAAATAAAATAAAATGTAAGAAGGGGTCCCCAGTGTAACAGCTGAACCCGTCATCTTTCTGCTGCCTGAGAACAGGAGATGCTGCCTACAGTAAGTGACCAAACAGCAATTTTATCTTTGTATATTCTTCCAGAAATGAATATATCTCTCCTCTTTATGGCAGAATCTCCAGGACCTCTTTAATGAAAAGCCTTTTTGTTTCCCTAAGGTCATCTATGCTGGGAAGAAGGCCATGCTTTGCTAGTTTCAGCCATCTAATTAAGAAAGGGGTTGTGTGAGTAAGCAGGTAGCTTGGGAGTCAATCTTTTGTGAACAGAGCAAATTTCATTTGTGCAAAGAGAAACCTGGGGTTTAGGCTGAATTATCAAATGAATTATAACAACAGATCGCTTGCCTTTGCAGTGATTTAATTATCAAAGATTTTCCAAATGAAGGGGAGGGGGGAACCAGAGGAGGGACAGAGCATTTCCTGAGGGAAATGTCAGTTTGGCAGTTACACCCCTTACCTGTGGATGTCTGGCCAAGGTCATTAAGGGGAGGTGATGTGTTGCGATCATTTGTGTTGCCAAGCACCAGTTTTTCCTTAATGTGACATATCTATAGCCACATAGAAATCAATGTGTAAATCAAAGTATTCAAGAGACAACAGAGCACGGAAGGCCATTTTTGTCACCGGAAGAAAGACAGTCAGCCACCATCATGTATTTTAAAAGCACATCAGACAGAAAGATGGGAGAGCACAGAATTAAGCCAGTTTAAGTGGTGAACTGAGGCACCTAGAGAAATCTAGGACAAAGCTCAGAGCTGTAACCAAAACCAGGCCTGATCTTCAACATACCACCCAGTAGGAATCATTTCTAGGAAGAAGTGTTATATTATTAGTGGACATTTGTAGGATTACCTAGAAGGTGTCCAAACATCCAGTTTAAAGCATCATGGGAAGATGGAGAGCACAGAAGACTACTGTAGACAAGCTGGTCGCACCAGCCTAGTAGCAATACAGAATCCAAAAACTGTGGGATCAAAAAAATACATTCAA
Source organism: Anas acuta (assembly GCF_963932015.1). NCBI lineage: Eukaryota > Metazoa > Chordata > Aves > Anseriformes > Anatidae > Anas > Anas acuta. The sequence continues at coordinate 3,960,552 of NC_088991.1, forward strand.
GACTTGTAAGCATAGCTGCACGAAAATTGGCAGTATGGCATGGATTTCTGGAAAAAGAAGAAAAAAAAAAAAAAGAAAAAGAAAAAGAGAAAAAAAGCAATGCTTAGTAGAAAAGAGATGGAAATAATGGGTAACCCAACATTATCTGTTCTCTTAGGATATTACATCCACATCCCAGCCTCCTTCCTGACATTGAAGGGCAATGGATCATGAATTATCAGTCAGCCCTTTGGTATGCACTGACCACATATACAGTGTTTTTGGGGACAGTCACATTATCTTACCCATAACCAGAGCTTTTCAGTGTTGTATTTGATATGCTGCATAGAAACCTAGTAAGACATGGTTACAGTTCCCAGGCACCTTCAGTGCTTACTGTCTGAGCTCGCTATCATTGCTCTTACTTGTTCATGGCACTAGCTCCAGGCCTGGTGTCCAAATCCTAATCAGGAACCCAGCTCAGTTCAGATTCACGTACCTTTCAACAAGGCAAACCAACTCTCCCATCATTAGCTTTAAGTTAGCAATAATTGACGTACCACTTAAATATAACCCCAGTTTATCCCCATTTTACCCCAGTGAGTTGAAGATTGCAGCAGGAGGCAAAGAAGCTTCAACAGGAGAAACTAAAAATGGTGCTCAATTGATTACGAATGTTGGGAGGTATTTCAGTACACGGAAACCTGAGAAAGATGAGGCTGGGGTAAGTGAAATGCTGCTGTTGCTGCTTGAATGAATGGCACTAGAATTTTTCTGTTCATGTACACTCTCTTTTCAGCTGCTTCTCTGTAGTTCTTTCAGACAGGTTAGCATGTTTCCTGTGCAACAAGCTCACCCTCTTTCTCAGATGAATTATCCAAAGTGCCTCAGACACTTCAACATTTCTTGTCAGACTCACAAAACAAGTCTTACCTCAGATGGCAGTGAATCCGATGTGCCCTGACGGTAACAAGCAGGGCAACAAAGAGAATCATTAGATGTCAGTAGAGTTGAGAAAGATCTCAGTGTCCCACTGCCAGAAAAAATAGGATGCGTCTCCAAAAGTGGCAGTCCTGACTGCTGCATACTGGAATGTGTGAATGTAGAGCCAGATGTGCCAAGTTTTATTAACACAGGTTTCCTTTGAAAGGAGTAATTCACTTGCAGACCTTACAATTAGGTCTGAGACTCTGCTTTTCTGTGACAAAGAGCAGTAATGAAAGATGGGAATATGTTCACCCAACTCACTGCTGGGCAGACACACAACCAGATGCAGAGAGAAGGTGTAAATCTAATCAGGGGACTTGTAGGATTGCATCTGTCCCTTCTGGCATGTTTTTTTCCACCTGCTTTTCCTTACTGACAGTTGAATGCTTGGAATATCCACTGCTTACCTGAACATACAGTGGGTGAGAAAGCTGGGTGTGAATTGACCGGTGCAAGGAAGCTTGAAGGAGCTGCAGCCTACCACCACAGACGGTGACTTTCCAGAATGTCCTTGGGGTTATACCTGGAACACAGATGTGAATTCCTGGATGTCATTTGGGGCCAGCAAGAGTCAATCAGACAGTAATTTTTTGCACTGTCCCCAGTTAATTCTGTACTGTGGTTTAAAACAGCTGGGGGGCAGGCTAAAGCTTCTTGTTTGTTTGGTTGGTTGTTTTTTTTGACCAAGAAAAGGTACATTCATTTTGGTGAGAGTGGCCATTTCTTTTCAGTCTGGTATGGCCTGGAGCTTTCCTACAGTCCCTAGGAAACAGAGGAAAGCTCATGCTGGGCCCTGGTAAAAGAAGCCACAAGAATCAGATACTTGCGACCAACAATAATGTTCTGCAGAGGAGCTAAGGGTGGCTGAGGTTTTGCTGTGGCACTGAGTGATAAACATTTGCTAACCCTGCTAATGAGATATGCAGACACTTAGTCAATCTTGGAATTCAGGAGCAGTTGGCTGATACCCAACCAACCAAAAAAGCAGATGCTAAAACCTTGTTTAATATTCTGCTGACAGTGCTGTGAAGGTTACATGTGAATAAATGGGAAACAGCTGCCCACTGCTGCATTTGCACTGCAGTGCTGTCCAATATGACCCACTCGCTGAAATATGAACATTGCGGTGAATTGGCTCTGCTCCCGTGAACTTTGTGTGAGCCTGAGGTGGGCTGGGGGTGGGGAATGATGGCTTGGAAAGAAGAAGGATGGACAATGCACAGCTTTCTGTACAATGATATAAGGAAAAAGAAAGAAATCTAAGCGGGGCAGGAGTCGGGGCTGCGGATTGCAGACACAAATGGTGCTAAAGTAAGAAGGGGTAGTTCAGACTTGAGGAACTGACCAAATTGTAGACCAGCTCCCTTCCATCCTTGTAAAAGCATTTATCTTGACTGCCAGCGGGTTTTGAACGAGGCTGCTCCAGCATCACAAGCACGAGCTGCTATATTGTAAACTACAAAGCCTGTGAGCCATGGCTAACAGGCCAAACTCTGCTCCGTGCGGAATGACCAGAACTTGTCAGTGGGCTACACCAGCCCACACCTGGCTGCAGGCTCAGGGCTTTGGCAGTGCTAACATCCAACACTGATACGGTGAATTCCTGCAGCTCTGCCACCTGATGATGTTTGGCAGGGTAATGCAACCCCAAGGACACAGCACCTTTGGGTGCTGCAAGCTGTCTGCTAGCGCCCAGAACTCTGCAACTCAGCTTTGGCAGTCATGGAACCGGGAGTACATCAAGAGCTGGTGGCTGGGCTAATGGTCAAAGAACCAGTCCCTATGCTAACGTCAGCCTAGCAGGGGATGCACAAAGGTTAGCTCCAGCCCCTGGGGGTGATGTTAAAGTGCAGCAAAGTTCCCTTTGGTGCTCAGGACTGCACTCAGTGTGCAGGCCGGGAGCTAGCTGCAGTGTGAGGGATGAAGTCAGCAGCATCACATTCACAAACAACTCCTTCAAGAAGCCCAGTTCTGGGAACCGAGCACAGAGATGATGGAAAAGTGCCCAGCTGAGGAAACTGAGGCTCTGCCAAGGAGTGACCATGGTGCAGCCCAGCAAAGCATTGCTATCACAAGCTTTGGTTATCAATACAGAGGCTTTGAATCTGACCAATACGTGAATGACCTCTTCAGTTACCCAGCTGATTAACTCAGTCATTTGCCCTAGGCGAGGCAGAGCACTCACTGCAGGCTGGTGGGGTCCACATGAAGAGATGTCTACAGAGTGGCGTAAAAAAATCTTATAGCTGTTGATTTTGGGTCTGCTCCAAGATCATGGAAGTTGAGATTTCCTCATTTTAAAGCAGTGGACCTCAGAGGTCTAATTTCTTACACTGTAATATCATTTAAGTGCACACATTTATTCCCAGGATAATCTTAGCAGGACTGACCCCTGCTAGAGTCCCAGCACATCATAACCACTGTACATGCTCCTGTTACAGCCTGGGACCAGCAGCTTGTTGAATTATTCCTACATTTACTCTTTTCCTTAATTGTTTTGAACTTGTCATTAGAAGAGTTGAAGCAGGAAGAAATATTAATGATAAATTGCATGGAGAAGCAGATACTGTGCCTTCTATTGCACAAGCCTCAAATCCTAGGAAGTGGATACAGGGATTCTGTTGGCATTAGCAGGTAAAGTAGCAAAAGGCTCTCTCTTCAAGAAGTAGAAATGAAGCAATGACACAATATTTCCTACAGCTGTTGTCAGGGGAAGGGTTTAATGCCTTTGTGTCTCCAGTGGGAGTCATGCAGATGTATGGAGAATGGATGTATGAATTTTCAAGTCCTTTAAAGTAAATACATGGAATAGCTATTGAAATAATAAGAGGGACCCACCAGAGAAAAGGCTCGTTTTCAGCAGTAGCATGGCATCCAGAAGGTCTCTCTTTTCAGTCTTCTCCCCTGTGCAATGCACATCTTCTTCGGCCACTGATGCCCAGCAATGAGTCTTCCTACAGCTGCCCAGGACAAGAAGCCTCTTCAAGAGCATCACCTGAGTGTAGTACAAGATCTGCAAATGGTCAGTGTTTGGATCTGATGCCTGGGAACTAGAGAAGCCTGGGTTTTAAGAGGCTGGGAGAGTCTGGGAATGTGGATTTGGGGCATGGATAACACCTCCTGCTTTCAGCAGGAGCTGAGAGGTTGTGTGGAGTGGTGGGCATGAGAGGCCTGCGAGGAGAAGAACCAGACAACCAAGCAGTGCATTTCATGTGTGCCATGCGGGAGAACAATGTGGGGAATTTTTCTGGGTAGAGCTGTTTGTCCATATCAGAACTATGTCCTCATCTATGAACAGCGAAGCAATAAAGCAACTTTTGTTGATAACATGCTAAAAATAAAGAGGGAGATCAGTCTTCTGTTAAAATGGAAGGAAGTTCAAAAAGGTCTTTGTCCAGTCTCCTCACAGAACAGTGGCTTCCCAGACAGCTTGATCCTGGAGACAGTAGGGAAATGTATTTTGTGGCACACAGGCTGGGGGGGGGAACCAAAGCTGGCTATTAATAACCAGGCACATTAGTTAAGCACACGGTCACAGAGCAACATTTATTCTTTGTTTCACCAAAACCGAACAGTAATTAAGTGGAACTGGCCGGTGAGCTTGTTCTGTTACTGACCCAGAGGCTGGGGAAGAGGGAACTTGTGACTGCTATCAGACAGGCATTAAATGGAAACACCCCTGGCTGTACCATAAATACACAGCAACAGCCGTCACAGCTCAGACCGAGTCTGTCTCAGCTGACATCCTGTCTCCAGTGTTGTTGGAAAGGAGTACATGCTAAAAGCTGTCGTATGAAGAGGCCTCTAGTGAAACAGTGAGAACAAACACAGTCACACTGTGCGGTTGTTCTTCGTTTGGCTTCACGCTGCCTTCTCTGCTCCTCTTCGGTACTCTGAGAGATTTAACTTTGGAACTAGGGCTCGAGATCCATCTCTAAGCAGAATTCACTGGTAATGTTAGGTTCCTACTGTTGTACCTAAGCTGGCAAACAATAGTGTATTGTCTTTTCATCCAGTGAATCACAGATTTCAAAATTGTTTGTGCCATAACTCTTTCCCTGCTCCGTCAGTGTCGTAGCATAAATTGGGATACGGCTGCACAGGGGCAGAGCAATGCATGGGGCCTATGCCCCAGCACAGAGCTCTGAGGCTCTTTGGCCATAAGCAGCAGATGTTAGGGTACAGGTGCTTTGAGGCAGAGGCAGGAGCACGACTTAGGGACTTGAGGCAAGAGAAGGGATGCTGCTATTGGGAAGGGTCACTCCTGGGAAGTGGATTAAAAAGAAATACCTGAATGGCTGTTTTATGAAGCAAAGGAGTACAATACAGTAAAGGAGTAAAGCTCCCACTCTGATGACCTTGACTGTTTTCCACGATAAGCACCAAGGGGCTCCCGTGCCCACCTGCAGGTTAAATCTGCATGTAATTGAGGCCTTATTCCCAGACTGATTTGCGATGTTGAAATTTGCCCCAGGATACACGTCATATCCCTCTGCAGCAGAATCCTCAGCACACAGAGGCTGTCAGGAACATCTTATTGTAAACTGAATTTTCCTGTGTTGTAGGGGTAGCCACAGGCAGAGAAAACGGGGAGGAGCAGCACAGATACCACACACTTTTTCAGGCCCATGGTCCAGTTCAAGTCCCATGCTTGAGCAAGGCCAGATTGAGTGTCTCCAGATGAAGGTGTCAGAAGCTCTGAAGCAGATGTATGTGAGATAATCTGAACTCCTGGAAGATTTACTCCAATGCCCTTTAATCCAATGCTATGCAGCAAGGACCTTTTTTATCGTTTGAAGAATTTTTTAGCTTGGTAACTCTGCTAACTCTTGGCAGTGGGTGAGGATTTCTGTGCTGTGCTTTCCTGCATAGAACAGATTATTTGAACAGTTTATTCAAAACTGCAGTGAAAAATGGTGGCAGAGCAGAGATGGCAGTGTTTGCATCTACTACTGTTTTTCACTCTCTTGCTGCAAAGATTTCAACCATGTTTCCTCCAGACGGGTTTAGAAAGAGTTCATCCAGCCCTGGATGGAAATACTGATATCTGAAATGTTGAAGTGTGTGGGTGGGCAAAGTCCTCTTAGCTGCATATTTTGCAAATGAGAACTGAGAAAAGGGATTTTCTTCTTTAAGACTGGAACTAAAACAAACAAACCAAAGAAATAAAAAATGATGTAATGGGGTCATCACAAAATTGTTTTCCTTTCAGTATAACCTGTCATAATTATTATTTAATGATTGCAATTGAAGAATGGTCCCCCTGAATATAGGCATAAGCCCATCTGTTAACTGTGAATCATGCAAATAATGTGACATCCGAGACTTCAGGGAAGGGTTTAACTGTTTTGCAGCTAGCATTCCCAATACTCTACCCCTGTACATTCAGCTTTACGGTCTGCCTGGGAGGACTTGGTTGGAATTCAGGTAGTATCTGTTCATGCTTTAAAGATTATGAAAGTAATGCCTCATGGGCCCCTGCCAAGAGTGAGTTAGTGAATACCTGAGTGCTAGCTCTGGGCCCAGACCAAAATACCACCCTGCATAACAACGACTTCCAGCTTTAGGAAAGTTCTGCTCAGGATGAGCCCTGAAGAAAAAGCTTCTTACTGATCAGCTTCATAATCACGGTGCTGCCTGGCAAGTTCAGGGGGTATCTTGAGCCGTAACAGGAGGAAAGGCACATGTTTTAACATGTGTGACTGTGTCTAAGACTCTCCTTGGCATCATCTGTGCTGTGAAGCACCTTTCAGGGAATCACATCTAAGCCTCAATGCTGCAAGCTATTCCTGCAGGCAGAAATCTTTGTGAGGCCCACAGGAGTCAAAGGGTTCTCTGCACAGAGAGGCCCAGCTCTGGGTGGGCTGAGATGGGCTTTGTGGCGACGGCATGTCCAGTACCTTATAAGTGACTCACCCACTTGCCCGTAGACCCTTGTTAAGTGGCACTGAAGGCAGTGCTAAGCTGTCCACAGCCAGAGCATGGAGCCAGACTGTGGAGAAACGTGGGAATAAAACGTGAACAAGTAGATTTTCAGGCTCCGTCAAGAATATCCTGAGTTTCAGAACTAGGCAGAGCACCAAAGCACAAAACGTGCACATTTCATGCATGCACCACAGTTCAGGTGTTGGTTTTGATGCTGAGGTCCATGCTGAGTCTCCCCTGAGGAAACAGCCGTGCTATGAAGGAAAGAACAAAATTCTGTTCTCAGCAAAAGCTGAACTGTCCACATGCGTTATTTGTCCATCACACAGAGAAACAACCTAGTCTCCTTGTTATCTTGTCAATAAAATAAGGTCCAGTTATTAGCAATTACTACGCATTGTCATCAATCGTGCTAAAATCATCCGGTAAGCAGTGCAGATGGGCTGTAAGACAAGTTTGATTCTTAGTGCTAAATCAAGTGTCTTCTTTAAGTGACTAAAACAGAGTGGCTCACCACCATGTGAGCACCTCTCAGGTTGTCTCTTAGCAACTGGCCAGCCAAAAACTGATGATCAGCACATCTGAAAGCTTCTCCAGACTTACCTGAAGCTCCTGGGTCTTGGAATTGTGCTGAACTCCCTAAAAATAGGCATTGCTGCAAGAGCTGTCCTACTTACAAGAAAATAATCATAATATTCTAGACCATGGGCTGGAGAGCAGGCTCTGTTTTAAGTTCTGTCCCTAACTCAGTGCTCAACTGATTTTTGTCAGGGTCCACAAGGATGTGTGTGGGACCTTGGTGGAGGGTGGCTGCATTGTACTTTAAGCCTGGATCCAGGTGGAACCTGCTTTTTAGATAAACCTCCCTGCCAGGGGTCTCTACATAAGCCCCCGCTCTGCCATCTGGCCCTACCTGAGCTAGATCTCAGCAACTTAACTAGAGCACTGCAAGTCTCTTCTGTGAGTGGTGTTTAACCATTTGGGGGATCTGCAACAACCTTCTTCACGAGCTCACTCATTAAAATATAGCTTAGGACTGCTTCAGACAGAATTCTCTGCAGGACAATGTAGCTGTTCACTGACAACAGTAAGGCAAATCAGAAGTGTTCCTAAAAATTAACAGGAACTTCAGACCAGGCTGAATTTCTTCAGTTATCTGTGGGAGAATGAGTTTGTATAAATAAATGAAAGCATTGCAGAATTTTTGAAGTTCAAAACAAAGCCAAATTGTCAAAATAGCCCAAAGCCTTTCAAAACAACACAACTCTTTCAGTCCAAACACAGAAGCATTTTGAGGCACACTGCACTGGACAAAACAAGATTGCGTGGGAATGCAGAGGGGGAAAGGCAGCCAGCCCTGCTGAAGCAGTGGGCTCGTGACCGCGTGCATTTGCGTAGCACTTTGTATTGACAGATTGTTTGTGGGGGAGTGGTAGTAACGATTCTCCCTTCAGCTGAAATAGAAATGATGCAAAGACAAGTCAGTATATTTGCTTGGGACCCTTAGTGGCCTAAGCAAGAAACAAGCTCCAGGAAACTTCCTTTGCTGGTTTCCATCCAATGGACTATAGATATTCTCCTGTAAAGCTGATGGCAGCTAGACCTATTTCATGCAAATCTGAACGAGCAATAAATATCTGTAAGTCCAAACATGCACTAGGCTGCAGTTCTAAAACCTACTGAAACATGACATTATTTTTTTTTAATGTTTTCCACATGCCTGTTTGTGGTATAGATCGTCTGCTGTGGCTATAAAAACAAAACACATTCAAATAAAAACAGCAGATTCCACTCCGCCAAGACAAACAGCACCAAGTGCTGTCGCTTGTTTCAGTATCTCCTCCAAGAGGGTAAGTATTTTCTACCCTCTTGTTTCTAGCATTTGTACGGGTCTAGCTGCAAACCAGGAACCATCCCAGTCTTTGCAGGAACAACTCCCAAAGCAACCACCACAGGCAGTTCCAGTTACCTAGCTCTCCTCATGGCAGCAAGGGGCCTCCTCCTAGCACCTCTGGATGGCTGGGGCAGGGGATGAGGAAGGCAGGAAGGGTAAAGAACAGGTCTTTTTCCATGTGGAAGGTCTAATAGCAGCTGGGCACCTGGGAAATTGGACTTTGTGGCTTCTGAGGTTGGAGAGGGCCTGGGCACCTGTTCTAGGAGGTATCTATCCTGTGAGTAGCTGCACTGCAGAAAAAGCTGCTGGAAAATGGGATGCTTGGCAGTCCTCTTCAGTGCCGTCTGACTGCACCTCACCAAGGGACTGACTAACTGGGAAGTGTCTTGAAAATACAGAAGTGCTAAGTATGAGTATTACTGCCAAATGTACTGAATGCTGCTAGAAGCTCACGGTGCTGAGTTGATTTCTAAGCCACCTGGTACAGGTTTCTAGCAGTCATCCACAGGGTGAAATGGGTGAACTTCCCCAAACTTTCCCTTGAAGCTAATGAAAGTCCTGGCAAGCCAAGCTGCCTTGGGCCAGCACAACAGCTCTGTCAGCCAAATTCGCATCCAGGCAGGGATTAATCATGTGGGCAGAGGAGAGAAGTTATTTTAACAGGAGAAAAGGTAAGGATGCTAATAAATAGGTGACTGGTGAGCTGGTATTAACTTTGACCTCTAAACAAGAGGTGGAAAGCGTGTCCAGTCACACAATGCATTTCGGACTCAGCTCTGAGCTCAGTCTGCTCTAATTTAACACACTTTCTGCCCCTAATACTACAAACTAAGACACAGTTTCTGTTTTCTCTGTCATCTTTGACGTGTGCACAGGCACCTACCAAATCACGGCTCTTTCTAGGGTTCAATAAACATGATTTTCATCAGCAAAAGAGCCCTGTGCTTGGCCCTGGCCCTCCCCCACACAAACAGACACGAATGATGGAAGATCTTTGCAGCTGAGGACTTGAATAAACCACTCTGGGATGTGTCTGCTGCAAAAGCAACGTGGGGGAGAGGAGAGCCCAGCTCTCTCCATTCACTGCAGCTGCACTGAAATAAATGTTTAAAGACCCAAAGTATACTTTAGTTTGTTCACAGGATTCATGAATTTGGATAACAGAAGAATCCCTAAAGAAACATACAGATTATAGCCACTAACAATCATTCCGATATCTTACTCGCTCCTTGTTAAAACCAAATTTCACTCGAGGATTGCTGTGGGACTATTATGAGAAAGATGTGTAAAATGAGCAGATGCAAAGCTTGGTGCACAGGTCAAATAATTCAAAGGAAGGAGCCTAATGAGCTCTCTACTCTTCAGCCCCCAATTCTTAACGACTGCTTGAAAAATTATGTTCACTGGGTTCATATCTCTGGGTATTTCCAAGGCAATTTGTACACCTTCATTTATGTCACACAAATTTGTCATTGACTGGCCCAAAATTTACATAGGGAGAAAGCCTTACACGCTTCTCAACAATTCAGGAATTCAGCAATCAGTCACTCAAGCATTCATCAGCTTCAGCTGGTATACATTGTGGCATTATCTAAAATTCATCTGTCTTTATTATACCCTGCTACAAAGGAAACAAGAAATCTAAGTGTGCCCATCCAGCAAACAGCAGCTTGGTCCCACAAAAGAGAGAGATAATTTACTGCAAAATCAACAAAGGGAAAAAGAGCTGAGCAGAGAAGCTGTGTTGCATGGACAGGGAGAGAGAGGCTTTCATTTCAGGACTGCTCATTAGCATTGTATAGAAAGCTGGGTTGCAGGATTTCAACACATGCCTGCCTCTTCTGGGTCTCATAAATCATCCAGCAATATAATTCCCAGTTAAATAGAGCTCTCACTTATTTCTTCTGAAATAAAAGGACACATGTCCAGGGTTTGGAGGTGCTGTCAGGTAGTTTTTTTGTAAAGGAGTAATTGCACAGATTCCAGGGAAAAATGCACACAGTATTCCTTCTGATTTATCACTGTATTTTCATTGCTATGTACCTAGCAGGGAATCGTGACACAGGCTGCAATATAGGGCAATGCATATGATATGACAACAAAGGAATTGTGAGATAAATCAGCAATCAAAGCTGCTGTATAAAGTCCTGGTTTTCAGAAGGTTCAACCCGGTGCAAAAGTGTGGAGGAATCAGGGTTTTTATAGAGACTATCTGTTATTTAGCTAAATAGTGCAACGCTGCAATAATACAATGTGCTTGTGAGCGCCAGGGACTGAAGCCCATGTAAAGATGGGTTTATAAGACACCCCTCCATCCCAGGAGGATGAAAGAGTTGAGCAGCTCTGTGTTTCATTACCCTTTGACCCCTTTCCTCAGTGTGGTCATGGGGAAGCAGAGCAGGAGAGCTATTCTGAGAGAATGAAATTCCCTTTCCCAAAGCCGTGTGGGACCCGTTTACCAGAAGGGAACCTTGCTGCCAGTGCCCCAAGCACACGCTGGGAAAAACAACCTCCAGGCACTGGCCACAAACCAGCACAGGCCCGTGGGTCAGGTTCACCCTGTGAGTGCCTCCAGCCACCCCAGCTGCTGGGGCACAAGGGACACGGATCGTGGCTGCTCAGGCTGCGTGAAACCCGGCTGGCTGCAGCTGCAGGCAGTTCGGTGCTTTGCAGCTGCAAACCGTGGCCACCCTGCCTGCCTGCCGCTCACCTCCAGCTGGCAAAACCCAGCAGCCTGCTGCAACGCAACCCAAAGTGACATCTGTGCCCCGCGCACTGAGCCACCACGCAAAAAGCGTATAAAGCAAAGGAAACCTTGTTCCCTTGGCACCCTCCTGGACTGTACACACGACAAATTATAATTTTCATTGATAGAGATTAATTTGTGTGGGAACTGGGACAGAGACAGAAAACATCCTTCCTTGTGCAGGGGGCTAAGAAATGCAGGCCAAAAGGTTTGGTAATGCGAAGGATCGGGACAGTTTGGGTTCTCACACCAACCGTGGCTGCTCCTGCCTCATTTCTGTGGGGCCTTCACAGAATCACAGAATCACAGACTCGTCTAGGTTGGAAGAGACCTCAAGATCATCAAGTCCAACCTCTGACCTAACACTAACCAGTCCTCCACTAAACCATATCCCTGAGCTCTACATCTAAACGTCTTTTAAAGACTTCCAGGGATGGTGACTCCACCACCTCCCTGGGCAGCCCGTTCCAATGCCTCACAACCCTTTCAGTAAAGAAGTTCTTCCTAACATCTAGCCTAAAACTCTCCTGGCGCAACTTTAGCCCATTCCCCCTCGTCCTGTCACCAGGCACATGGGAGAACAGGCCAACCCCCACCTCACTACAGCCTCCTTTAAGGTACCTGCAGAGAGCGATAAGGTTGCCCCTGAGCCTTCTCTTCTCCAGGCTGAACAACCCCAGCTCCCTCAGCCGCTCCTCGTAGGACTTGTTCTCCAGGCCCCTCATCAGCTTCGTCGCCCTTCTCTGGACTCTCTTGATCACCTCCATGTCCTTCTTGTAGCAAGGGGCCCAAAACTGAACACAGTACTCGAGGTGCGGCCTCACCAGAGCCGAGTACAGGGGGACAATCACTTCCCTAGCCCTGCTGGCCACATTACCTAACTTGAAGGTAGATTGTGCTTCATGCATTCGTAAGTTGCTGAAAACCATTTTTATCCACAACACAGCAAAGTGGGGGTTATGTTTACTCACAGAGTCCTCAAGGGAGTTTGAAACTGCAACTGCAACTCTGCAAATAATCCAGCTGCAGAGCCCTCCCCAGACACTAAACACAAGGGCAAAAATACACCAAAGGCACCAATGCCAAAGAGCCATGCTTGGGGACTATCCTGAGGGTTCAGGTAAGAAGCAACACCTGTCCATGGTTCCAGACAGGAGTCCAGCTGGGAACCCTCCCCAGCTAACCCTTTCTGAGAGGCACAAAACAAAAACCTCTGCGACTTCCAGAAAATCAGAGAGAGAAACCGATACCCTCTCCTCCTGGCTCAGGTCTTACTCCGCAATCAGCAGGCAGCTCAGCCTTGGTTACCACTTGCAAGCACGAAAGGGTTAAGGAGAACCTTGCACAAACTTTGCTGCGAGCTGAGCTTGCAGCCTCCCTCCCTTCCCTCCTCGCTGCCGAGATGCAGCAGCGCCGGAGCTCTCCCGATCCTCTCTGTTCTGCCTGCTGCCTGCCGCTGCTGAGGGAGGGGACTGCCTGCCGCACGCTGCCTCCATCCAGGCGGTGAAGCACACGAAGAGAAGTCTCCTTGCCCCTTCTCCTGCTGCCTGCGAAGGAAGGGCTTCAGCACTGGGGCTGTTGGGTCAGTCAGTTGCCATCTCAAGACCTGGAGTAAGAGCCACCCCTGCCAGCAAACCATGTGAATTCAGGAGCAGAGAAGAAAGTGCGTTTGGCACGCCTGTTGCTTAAACGGCAATATCCTGACTCCAGCAGTAAGACAACAAACCTTTCCTGCATAAATCCCACTACCTGGGCGGAGATGTTCCTAGATAAATCACCAGCAAGCTCATGGTGTGAAACAGCTGCTCTAGTGCCTAGTCCCAACACCCCTGCCTGCTCTGAAAGGTAACTATGCTTTATTCTGTTCTCTTCCTATGCACTCTCACAGCTGAGACCCTGACATCCTACCTTGCACTTCAGCATGAGAACAAAAAACACCGCCCGCCACTGGAAGAAGAGACACCCCTCTCTTTCCTCTCCCTCAGATCCTCCCTGGAGAAAATGCAAGCCAGGAACAGAATTGATACTTTAATGCTTTGTTTGCATTTCTTCAATGATATTTTTAATTTAAAGGTCACCTAGACATAGCACACCCGGCAGTGCCTGTGTTCAGAAATAAACCTTTCTGCACTTGTCAGCACAGAGCAGTTTAAACGAACAGCCTTGGAGTAATCCTTCTCTTCTGTCCCACTTTATTCTTTGTAGCAGTTTTAGTGTTGGGTGGAAATGCAAAAGGGAACTCGGAAAAGTTGCTTGTACTTTCAAAGATGCCTTGCTAGCAAGTGACACTTAAACTGAATACAGGAGTAAAAGGAAGGGAGTAGGCGAGACGAGACATTTATTGTAGTTGCAAAATCATTTTGTGTTGTCTGCACTGTTCTGGGGAAAATCTTCCTTTCTCTCTGCTCCTCTATGACCTACAAGGTGCAGAGGGGCCATGCAGGCTTCCTAAGAACAGGCCAGATCTTGAGAGCTCCTGATGTTCCCCAAACCCTGCTAGCTGCAGAGGGAGGATGGTAATTTCAATGCCCTGAAGTTTTGGCTCACAAATTTGCTGTCTCAGTGAGACACACACTAGAGAAAACTTACTGTTGTTTTGTTTAGGGCTTCTATTTTCATTACTGTCTTTTTATTAAATGAAATACGTTGTGTGTTCTTGTTGTGGTGTTGTTGTTGTTGTTTAATCCCTGCTTAAAAATGAGAACAAACTGCTAAATAAGTGTCTGCTTGGAATCGATCTGTATCTGCTGAGCATTACTGAGCACTAGTGGTGCTTGGCACTTCTCAGAAATGGATGTATTGTCCAGCCAGAGAAGAATGATTAAGCCTTCATCAACAACTTGGATCACGGGGAATTTGGGCTCTAGTTATGCTGCTCTGCTCTATGATAAACCTCTACTTATTACCTCTGGCCATGGACTAGGGGGCTTCTCGGGGTACCCAGGGAGGTTTTGCCTCCAGTATTCTGAGTCATACAAAGTTCTAATGGCAACCTGCTTTACACACAGGTTTTTCAAGGTCTTTGTGTACCCACTTATGTTCACATGCCATTGGTCTCTATGGTCTTCAAGCTTACATTCCTTACTGGGGAGTGTGCAAATTTGAATCTACTAATATTCAAAAAGATACACTCACTGAGATAATTGGTAGACTGAAAAAGCAAAAATCTTTGGGGTTGCCTGGAGCTACTGAACTATTTCTGGAAATGATGTAGTTAATTTCACAGCTTTCAATAGCCTGAATAGTTAATTGCTCCTGATAATTCTACAGTTGAGACTACAAAAAATGAAAGCTGTGCCAACTCCCCATTGCTAATACTTTCTACTATTAATCTGCGCCCTTTATTAATAAGAGCCCAGTAGAGCTTTGTTAATTCAAGGTCTTGGTTTGTAGTTAATTATTGAACTTAAGATTAATGTCCTTAGCATTCTGCAGCCTAATGTTATGAAGTAAAGCCATTAGGCTCTCTGCTCCTTAAGGAGTGAAACCAGCTCTGGCTTTTGCTCTCAGTAAGACAGCAGATGAGATGGGCAAGGGCATTGCTCTGCACTTTAACTCATGCATATGTCAGATTCCAGACTGGCTGCATTTCATTATCAATAGAGAAATCATACTGTAAGAACACAGCTTTAATATGGGGAGTAACCTTCATACCCTCTAATTTCCACTTTCTGTATAACACAATAGTCCTCGTGAGGCAACAATCTTCATTTAGATATGCAAAGGGGGAAAATCACAGAATTAAGATGTATTGCTCTATAACCGAGAGCTTGACCTTCACCTTCATGTCCCCCCACTTCTGCCTCAGCACTAAACCTGCTGCTGGAGTCAATGCCGCAGACGATATAACAAGGTTGCAAGAGTTTTGCAGACATGGATCCCTTACTTTTCATTTTGCTCACTGCCGGAGATCTTGAGACCAGACAAAGAGACTACAAAACCTCCACAACCCCTATCTCTGAAGGCTCAAGCACACTTACCACTTGCTCTGTCACTGGCACACTGCAGGGCAGTGTCATACAGCACCCACACGGGTGCCTGTGTCACCAAGAGGCAGAGGGCTGTGGGGGCCCAAGCTGCACCTTCAGTTCACTTCAGTCTCTGGGTTCAGCACAGACATACCTCTGGGACCTCTAGACACATGGAAGGCGAGGCATCCACACAGGCACATAGGGCAAAGCCCTCATGCTCATGAGGCCTCATGAGCCCTCATTCACCCCCAAAGTACACTTTGCACTACCTCTCTCCACCCTAGCTGTGAATTCACTTGCACGACCAACACCTTCTATTTCTTACATTAGGAATGTGTTGCACGTCTCCTCTGATCAGCTAAAGAGATTAAAATGGCCACCAAGTTCTTAATAGCTGTATTACTAACTAATTACAACATTTCTGTGGACACCTTTCTTGCTTATAACCTAGCATTATCACAGAAAGGCTTACACGATCATGTTTCTGAGTCACAGGTGACTGGTTACTTCATGTTTGGGGTTGCACATCTAGGAAAACAACCATCTTGAAAGACTAGGAATATTCCAGTATAAACCAAATACATCTAATATACCTGAAGTATTTTATTTTAAAGCACCCAAAGTCACCTGCAGAAAGGAATCACTGAAATCTGAGGATGTTTTTATTTGGCTCAGTCTGATAGAGCTGTGGCTGGGTTATTAATCTGTTTGCCCTTTATCCTGAAAACAGTTGTTTGGAGAAATCACCAGAAGACGTTTGAAGTGTGTACAGGAGGGAAACCCCAAACTAAACCCCAGTACATCCTGACTGAAGCTTTCAAACTTAAAATCCTTCCACACTGTTCAGCAGCAAGCTGAACCTTTTGAAACAAACCTTTCTGTGAATATTCTAGATTTGGATGGGCTGGCAATTTCTTGCCAGTAACCTCCCCTCCACAAAAAAAAAAAAAAAAAAAAAAAAAAAAAAAAAAAAAAAGCATTTTTTTTTAAACAGTACTGTACTTGTTTTCTCTGTGTATTCTGTAAACCTTATTTTCTGGAGAAGTTTATGATCTGCACATAAAAAACATGCTTTGGCTTGGATTGCAGCACTTGCTGCAAACATGCAATGCACATGGGTTACTTCAGTTTTTCAAGCAAAAACAGGTGTTGCCGAATATAGGCACCCTGACAACCCGACTGTTATTTGCCCAAGAGAGTTTAAGGGGAGATTTTTCAAACATAGCTAGGGGATTCTTGAAGTGCAAATCACATTGATGATGCCTGAATGCTTCTTGAAAATCAACCTCTCATTTCCATTGCTCCCCTTTCTCATTCCAGTCCTGCATGATTGATGTCTGCTGGAGACTGCACCTGATCAATCCTGGTCAGATAGTTTAGACGTCATGGCCCAGGTTGATAGACTGGAAGTATACAAGCATTGACTTTGGTAGAAGATGTGCTAAAGAGCCCTGCCACAGATTCTTCTTTTCCATTCCCCACTTTTTTAAGGTTCCAAAAGTGTTGGGTCAGGCCCCAGAAAAATACTAAGCACCCCTCTTCTGCTGTGCTTGCTTACACCCTCCTACAGAAAGTACAGCACAAAATCCACTGCCCATGCAGAAGTCAAATCCCCAGGCAATGTTTTCCATCAGCAATTTGGCCCAGCCCAGCAAGCCTATTACCAAGCACTATTCCCTAAATTGGCCCGATATTCCCTAAATAGGATTGTTGTCCTCTCAAATGTTTTGATACTCAAGAAGGTAAGTTGGGAGGTAAAAACAGAGTAGACAGCTCCCAGCATCCCTCCTCCAAAAGCTCAACACAACAGATGTTTCCCCATCACATGAACCAAAGTTGGTCTGTCTTGCTTGTAATGAAAGCCTGAAAATCAGCTCCCTGATGACTCAGGCCTCCAGATTTCAACCACCTCCCTCTGAAGAACAGCAAGACATTGGTGCATGGGGAGAACCGAACCAAGCTTTGTCAATAAAACATCTATATTTTAGAAACTGAGGGCCCATCAAAGTAAAAAATGGTTTGCAGCAATGTGTCTTTTGGGTGAAATAAAAGCATCTGAGCTTTTGGCATTTTGACCTAAGGTCTCATTTTAATCTGACTGCCACAATATGTTACCACATTAATATTAATCTATTTATATCTCATGTAGGTGTGTACATAGTGAGCATTACAAATGACTGCATCACGTTGTTTCAGTGCTATCATTTTTGCTTCAGCTAAGAATGAAATTCTGGTCTTATCAAAGCAGAACACGATGCTTTTTGTTTACAGTGAAATTTCAGCATTTAGGTTTTCTCTTCCCAGCTGGAAGAAGACACAGCACTGACAAAATAAGATTTCTGTTATGTTCTGCTGCCAGGGGTGACTGAAGTGTTGTGTCCTGGGGCAGGGTTGCCTCAGTGAGCCACGGAGGGCTCTGGCTGCCTGCTGAGTGCACCCTGGAACAGAAACAGGGGTCCTGTTAAGTAGTAAGAAACACACGGTGGAGGACTCTGGATAGATTCATGTCTTCCCTTCTTCTCTGACATTTAATTCCATAGACTGTAGGGCCTCTTTTTGCCCATGAGTAAGAAGTAAGTATTACCAGAGGATACTTTAACATTTAAATTTGCATGGTCTTTCTCTAAAATTAAAGGCTGAGTGCTTCTGGGTGGCTCACAGGAGCGTAACATGGGATTTAACTCCTTTCTTACCCAAAGACAGCACATATAGGCTAGGCTATTTTGGTACATAGTTTCATTTCTCTCTCTTTCTGCTTCTTCCTTCTAGAAAGACAACTTGTTGACTATTCCTAAGGAGAAGCTCAAAACTATGTATTTTAAGCAAGTGTCAGTAACCTAAAGTGGATTAGGAGAGAAAAGAGTGCAACCTTCCTCGGCTCATACAGGGGTAAACCACCTGCTGTGGGAGAAGCTGCAGAAAGCTCACTCTGGAGATGACCTACTGAAAGAAGGACCCAAGCATTTTCAGGACAAAAGAGAAGCTTGGTGGCAGCGTAAAACACAAGTTTTGTGCCTGTTATCATTGTAAGAGCATCTTGAAAAATGATTTACAGAACCCCGTCTTATGCAGTCTGCTTAACTCTGTGAAACAGTTGTGAGACCAAGAAGATGGAGCATTCCTTGCTGAATTCTACTAAGAAGATGTCCTGCCATCTGTTCTAAGTCTCCTCTCTTGACCTGCTTTTAGTCTGGTGAGGTAAGACGTGAAATTTGACAATAAATCGGGAAAATGGACCAAAGCTGACAGAGAGCGATGACTGAGATTTATTTCAAATTCCGTGGAAACCTGACTGGCCGTGTCCACTTTCCAACGCTGGCTACAGAAGTAGACACAACAGCAGATAAATATGCCAGCCTGTACATTTACGTGGGGTTGTTCTTAACACTTCTGGCTATCCTTCTCATTTTGCTTTTCACCATGCTTTTGCGCCTAAAGCATGTTGTTTCTCCAATCACCACATCTCCAGAGAGCACTGAGAATGCTCAGCAGTTCACAGATGTGGAAATGCGCAGCAGGATTCCTACAACTTAGAGACCCCGATGCAAAGAAGGCTCTGTGTTTATGAAACATATTTTGTTCAGCACAATTGGGGTGGAAAGAATCTCTGTGTGCCTGTTGAGCCCTACAACTTATTGCACAACCATCAACAGCAGCATAGAGCAGCTGGTGAGTGTCATGCAACTCAGACACTGACTGGCTGGGACACACTCGCTGTTGACACTACAGGCAACATGTGTGCAACACCCTCAATAAAATTTACATTATGGAAACCTACTACTGTCAACAGACTCATATCCCTCTAAAAGTCCTTGTAGAAAATTGTAAAAGTCACAAGAATGACAGCAAATATATATATACACAAATAGAAAACAGAGAGATTCATACCAGAATGTGTGCTGGACCCTGTATTTGGTGGCCTGTCTTTCTGCCTTTAAATTCCTTGGCTGTGAAAAGAGATGACTCAACAAAGTTAAGTGATGTAACTGCAAAAGGCCTATTCAAATGAAGAGCACATAAAGAAATGATCAGTGGTTCAGAAATTCTCAGACATTTCTCCCATTCAGGAAGGAAAACCTTAAACTGCTTAACTGCTTTTTTTTTTTTTTTGCCTTTTTTTTTTTTTCCACTTGAATGGCAGATTTGCACAACAGAGTTTCAGAAGTATACAAATGGTTCATCACCTGCTGGATCTATTGGTTTCTGACATTAAACACCATACATTGAGCAGTTGCATCCCAGATATCAGAAAGAGATGTCGCTTTTGAAAGAGAAAATAAAAGTAAACTTTACCAAAGGTATAAAATAAAAAGAAAGCATCAGCAGAAAATGAGCAGCAGTAGAGAAAAAATATTAAAAGACACCCTACCTCTCTTTTCTTGCTCTCATTTATATTCACTGAGCTGACTACAGACACATTTGTATCTTTCAGCCTTCCCAGTATCACTCAGTAATTAAAATGCAGTGTAAAGTTTGTGAATCAAACGGGCATTGTTCTCCTAACAGACACAAATTCAGAATAACATTTCCTCTCATATTCATGTTGGGTTTTCTGTCTCAAAACACATATCAGTTCTTCCAAAGCTTTTTTTAGTTGTTTTCCTCCAAAGAAAGCTGAAGAAATGCCAGGACCTGGCACTACAATAATGAATAGTGTGAACAGGTTTGGACATAGTCTAGTAGGGAACATGCAGATGGAAAGCAAACTGAGCACTGAAAGACAGGGCTGGATTCAGATATCCTGGTGGCTCGTTTGGAACAGTGAGGAAAAAAATGATTACTTAAATTTATGGAACAACAGCCTGACCCAATTCTCTCACCCATGAAAGATGTACAGAGGTAGACTTCATTTCTGTGGATAGGAAAGATGGAATCAAATATGGCATATCACTTCTGGAAGAGCTGCTACCTCTTACAGAAAAACTTCAAATTAGATTGTTTCTGCTATACCTCTGGTACTTTCCACATTTCTATGCACTTTTTTGCCAATTCCCTCCTCTCCAAAGGCCTGGGAAATGTACACACCCCACAAAAAAAAAAAAAAAAAAAAAAAAAAAAAGTGCTAAAATTAGAGATGACACTGACTCCATGGTCTTGTGATAGTAACAAAAACTTGTTTTTCAGATGCTTTGTGTACACCTGGTTCTTTGCTTACCTTTAAAAGTCTGTGAGCTGTTTGGACTAGAAACATGGCTTCTTTAGCTGGTTCTGTGGGGAGAACAGAACAGCAAGGAACGTCCATACCACCTATTGTTGGTCCATGGGGAGGAGGACTAGTTTTTTTTTCAATGATGTATTTAGTATGAAGATACTTTAAAACTGCTTCCTCATATTGAATAGCACCATTAATCCCCACATAAGGTTTAATCTGTGAAATAGCATGTTGACTGTGCAAGGAAAATATAGCACACTTGTGGCTTCACAACCATACTGGTGGCTTCACGCTACTCTCAGCACTGTACAAGAGCCCAAATTCTGTGTGATGACGATTTGAATATTAATCCACCTAAGCCAGATGGCTACTAAGTTAGTCAATGACATTTAAGTGTAACAGAAACATATGCAGATCATATGGCCTGGTATGTATCCTGCATTCAGCCATCAGGGTGCAGACTAGCTCAGGCTCAACATCTGGCTTGCCTCTCAATTTTCTTGATGCACAATTTGAAAGCTATAGCTTACTTGAATCATTAATGAACTATCATATCAAATCAGCATCTAAAACACATTAACCTTTCAGCACAACTATCTGTAGAAAAGCTTTATTTCCAAGAAGCTGCAGGACAGATTCAAATATTAACAAAAAATATCAGGCCCACTAATAGAAAATGATAGTATCAGAATCGGAGCTGGGATCCGCATTCTGATTGCTCTGGTCTCAGCTGAAAAGCCCCTAAAAGTAGGTGTCAGGATTGGGTTTTTGCCTTCTGTTAATTCAGAAGACACCTTTAACTGTTTAAAACTCATTCAATAAATGTATTGTAAACAAAATAGCAATCATTTTGATCTATCATTACACTGTATCACATCATATATTAGGCAAACCGTATTTCTATACAATACTACAAAAGAAGGCAGTCCTATCTTCTAAGACAAAAATGGCAAATTTTCCTCGGTAAAGCTCCATTTCAAACACTCCAACTTGATACGTCCACAGTCCCAGAGTGCATCATTTGTCTGCACAATGTTAGCAAATTTTAAAGCCTACATTTCCCATTTAAAAACAGAAGCGTGCCTTTCCCCCCTTTTCATTCTCATTTGTAAAGTTGAAGATATGGTGCCTCTGAGAAAAGACTTGGGGCGTTTTGCTCTGTGTTTGCTGAGTGGGCTTTAGCAGGCTTTGGCTTTCTTTGGCTACAAGAATGGTAACTGTAACTTCTGCATGGATTTTTCTGGGTCTGTAGATGTGACATCTATACCATTTCCCTCCACCGGTTTGTTTCCTTCCCACTTACCCATCTGCTAGAGACAGTCAATTAGTTTTTTATTTTTACAAAAATAAGGAGTTGTACTACAATCAGTGGTGAGTCACTGACTGCTCTGTACTATTTCCAGAATGCACTCAATGTGTGGATCTGAGAGAAAAGCTTATGTGCAGATATTGGCTCAGGTGGTGCCATAGATTTCAAATTAATTGTTGGCCTCAGGGGCATCTCTGTAAGAAGACCCCCTATCAGTGTTTGTACGCAGTACTTGAACAAAGACAGTTTGCTCCCATCTTTGCTACAATTTAGACAGGAAACAAATATGACTATTTAGTAAATTCATCACCTCCTCCATCCTGCACCTGTGGGGGAAGACAGCCACCTGTTGTTCTGAAGGAGCAGCAAATTTGCATTCCTGTTCCTTGGGGGTGGGACTGTGAGGTCAGGGTAAACCTACAAGCACCAGAAAACCACCTCCGCTCCCAAATCTCCCAGGGCATTTCATCCAGGAGGTACCAGGACTCCTCCCACACTTTTTGACTACAGTGTAACTCTGCAGACCACATATATGCCACGGGATTTATGCTCGGGTAATCCCATCCACATGACTTCTATCCATGTTCATGACTATCCTGCATTAACAAACCCTTGAATACTGAGCAGACAGGGATGGTATTTAGAATATATTCATTTTCTGTCAGAATATATAAACATAAACTTATATTATCATATCCTCACAGGGCTGCAGAGAAGAATGTAATTTTACTAACAGCATAATTCAGCTGAGTTATGACCTTTGGGCCCCCCAAAGGATATTTTTTTGCTTTTACTTGAAATAAGATAAAAAAGTATAGAAACCCAAAATTGATGTGAAGTTACACATCCATTTAACTGTCAGCAATGATGAAAACTTACTTGTATGTCTTGTCTACACCAGAAAAATTGCTGAAGTTCATTCTGTAAGCATAGATATAAGAATAAACCCTGGAGGGGAAAAAAATTAAAAAAAAAAAAAAAAAAAAAAAAAAAAAAAAAAAAAAAAACTACTGATAAATCGGTTCCTTGCACACTTGATCTCTAAAATTCTCTATATGCAAATTTCCCCTCAGTCCCTTGATAACGGAGAATGGGGGACACCTATACTGATTTTGAATTTTGATAACTTGGATTTATCAGATAGCATAAATAAGTTGTCCAGACATAGGCAATGCTGAGTTGTGAAAGCAGATCTTGATGTAACAGGGAGAGGTCTGTCCAATTCATATGTAATTAATAAATTACACTCTCTATTCTCTCACCTGAATTTCATTTCTATGTAAACTTGTCAACAGAGAAACAAATTATGAATAATTCAGAAGACCTTTCCCTCCCTTCCTTCTCCTCTAGATTTATTAACCCATTTTCAAAGTATAATTTGATCAAGCTAATAGCCACAGACTTCCGAAACTGACTCTCTCTACATTAATCCTGTCTTCAAGATCAAAGTCCTACTCACAGAGTCCCATTTAACAGCAATCGATTAAGGTACAACATAGAGGCACCTGCAAGTCAAATGAGACCTCAGCAAATTTCTTTGTTACTTAAAATCTGCTCTCCACTAGCAAGAAATTTCTCTTATTTAATCTTGGCTGTTGTCCTGAAGCCCTTTCCTCTTCTAGTCGTGAAACACTTGCACCTCAATAGCTACTGGCTGATGTTTACTCGTGGTTTTATGAAGAACACACGTACCTACCAGCATTACAGAAGGATCACGTAGCTAGCACCTATCTGCGATGTTCCTATGTACCCTAGGCACCCTTGTGAGCTGACTTTAGATGGACAAGTTCTTCTTTAAAAGGCAGGGAACATTCAGAAGCAAATGGGACTTTGAACTGTGTAGACAAGTGAGTGTGGAGGTAGGGCTCCACTTACAGGAAAACGTAAAGCCACGAGCTGGATTTGAATGTATCACAGGCTTTTTGACATTTCGCACCACCTTCCCACTCTTCGTCCCATGTCCCTTACACATCATGCACGTATCAGAATCCTGTCTTTGTCTCAGAACTCATGGGTAGGTGTTTCCAGTACTATGGTAGCAATGAAATGACTTTTCTATGTGAACCTGTAATACTAGTTTGAAAAACATAGACCTTGGTGCCAAATGCTGAAGCAAAATTTACAAGGAAGATCTCCACTTTATTCCTTTTGCCTTAATTCAAACTAATTCAACCCTAATTCAACCTAATTCATGCTCATTGCAGTTAATGTGCAGCACTTTTTATAATGTTACTCCATAATCTTTAATTTACCAGGAACCTGTCCAAATAGCTGTGGCAGGACTAGGAGGTAATGGCCCAGGAAGCTCGCATCTGAGTCAGGAGGAGGCTGCTCACTGGCAAATCTTACAGCTTGTCACAACAGAATCAAACTGATGTGGGTTTGCTGTTGTTCACAAATTTTTTTCATGCTTCCACAGCTTGGAAAATCTCAGAACAGCCCTTTTGGTGATGACTTTGTCAGCATATGGAGTCCAGGTGATAACAGTGTACCAGTTCGCACTTACTTCACATTGGCACCTAGTGGGAAAGAAATGTGACTTGCTGTTGTTGAAAGCATCCAGCAAAACAGAGAAAGGAAAGAGAAGCGTTCCGAACGCCTTTCATTTTGCCTAAGGTTGTGCCATGTTACATCCCGAATTTCAAAGCTGTTTATTGTACAACATAACCAACACTGAAGGGACAGCTGACAAATAAATACAGCACAGCAATATTTGCCATATGCACAACTGCAAGCTGCTCTGGAAGGAGCCCCTGTGATCAGAATACTGAGGCTGCTTTTCCTTTGTTTGACTTACAACTATGCATCAATTCCCTACCAGATACACCATTGCCCCACTGCTCTACTAACCTCCACCCTCAAACTGCTCAGTAAGGATTTGCATCTCCATTAGCAGGAGGCACCACAGAGCACTCATGACAAGCTCAGCTGGCATCAGGCTGAATAATAACTCACAGCGAAACAATTTGGGAAAGATATCCTGACAGAGCATATACTTTGCCTGGTTTAGAATTGTTAAAACACCTCTAAATGAATACCGCTTTAGTGGAAATTCAGTGTTTTCAGTGCCCATACTGGACAACAGAAATAACGAAGAGATTAGGAAGAGCTGATTTGGCTTTGAGGTAGTGGGTTGGACCAGATGTCTTCTTGAAGGCCCTTGTCTATAAAGCTGCCTTCCTTATCCGTGAGCAAGTCACAGTTCAGGCATAATGCTTGTAGACAACACCTTTAAGTTGGTGTCACTCCTGTCAATTAAAGGCTTGAATAAGCCTCTGCATTTTATGAATACTGATTAGTTCAGCATCATTGCCTCTTTTTTCTCCTGCTGAGGAAACTCGAGATCGCTGAAATGGCTCACACCTCACGAGCAGCCAACAGAGTAAGTATTTAGTGTGTATCTTACAATTAAAACTTTAGCTCAGAGTGTCCATTTTATGCAGACACACAAGTATCCATAACACAAACAGCAATCCTTGAAATAGACATGCAAAGCAAAGGAAGGTCTGTTACGGGTAGATGTGTTCACAGATGTGTGGCTTTAGCTTTCTCCCACTGTATGTTTTACTCATGATTCAGCTCTGAATTCAAGAACAGGCAGAAGAGCCACACAGTGGCACTCTCAGAAACAAAAACAACTGTGGAATCAATTATTCTCTTACTGGCAGAGATGATCTTTTTGGTACATTGCCTGTGGCTGCTTAGATTTTAGCTAATCTTGACATATGCAGCCACCACAAGTAACTGCACAAACCTTCATACGTCTCCCCTATGGGGATAAAGCAGAGTCATACCAGCTGGGAAGGGATGGTGTGGTTGCAGAGGGTAGTAATTTCTTATTTGTTAGAGCAATGTGACCTCTCTCGCAGCAGGCAATAGACTCTGAGACACCAGCAGTAGCCAAACCAAACGAAAGAGTCAATGTTACACTGCCAGCCAAAGACTTTGGAATGCAGACTGACTATGAGATTATTTTTATAAGTACAACCTGCTTTGAGAAATTCTCTTTCAACAAGCAGTTCCTTGCATTTTGGCCAGGTACAGCAAATGGGACTCAGCTGTCCATGGTTTGTCTGTGATTGCTCCATGTGCTTTTCCTTCCACTTATCTTTGGATATCACTGTGTCAACCACTTAAGAAA
Organism: Anas acuta; assembly: GCF_963932015.1. NCBI lineage: Eukaryota > Metazoa > Chordata > Aves > Anseriformes > Anatidae > Anas > Anas acuta. Next base: position 3,986,656 of record NC_088991.1, read on the forward strand.
GAACACAGGAAATTGTCAGCAAAAAAATATCTAAATAAGTTTTGTGCTCTTTGAATGCAATTTAAAGGTAAAATGAGAAGCCAACCAGCTTCCCTGGACTGTTATTTCATGCTCTGACTTTGGGGTTATTGAGATGGGAAGACCTCTGAGTTACTAAACTTTGTCTGCTTTCTGGAGATTTTGCCTTTGTGCATGTATAAATCACCTCAGTTGTTTCCCTCAAGGAAAGACAAACATGGCAAACAAATGTCTCCAAGGACAGGAAGCAGTGAGAGCTGTTGTCTGTCTCTCAGGTGATTAGTTCCAGCTATACAGGGTTTTCACTTCCCCAGGTATCATCTTTCAACAGTAATCATCTTTCTTTTATTTTTTTTCTTTTTAGTAGACCAACCTGTAAATAAATACAACGTGAAATCCTCCTCCTCTTGGGAAGGCTGTTTGTTCTTTCTCATAAGTGAGTCTGGAAGATCTTTCATTCAGTGTTAATAAGGACATGAGACCCTTCTGTTGAATGAAAATAAGAGTTTGGACTCAATTACACTGGACAGCTGGGGAAGGCATATTTTAGGCATTTTCAATGTTAAACACTGTCTTTATTAAATATTGCAGATTTAAAAACTCAGAACAGAACATCAGGAAAATAAGCTGATGTCTTGTGACATGCATACGTGTGGTTATCTCATCCCTGAGTGACTATAGCCTATTCTTTGCCATTCTCATCTATAATCATCCTCTGTTTTGCTGAAGAAGCTTTGCAGCTCTTCTCTATGATGACTTTTTGCCGTTCATCAGTCTTTAGAATAACCTTCAGCTGAGCTTAATGCAGTTTAATGAACTATCTCAGGTTTAGAGAAACACAGCCAAATCTGTACGGAAACTTGGTCTGAAAAATAAGAGTGGAAGTGAGGAAATCAGAGGTTTTTCCCTTTTCTATCTCAGGAAACCCACTGTGTGATATAACATGTCTGGTGACAGAAGTTATAACACAAAGCTGACTGGGCAGTCTGGGTACCCAAGCTAGTTTGGAGTGTCCCAACATTTCTTAGGATTATAGTAAAACTTGGTTTTGGCCATTTGCTTCCCAAGTCTTTAGTTCAACATTATTGTTTAAGTATATGTCAATAAATCTCTCAGCTTTCAATTGACAGTAATGCCTTCAGGCATAGAGAAGTCATTATATTTCTTAAGAGCGTAGATAAAGGAGGAGAGGAGTTTATACAAACTACTTCGTATTCCCTCCTTGTTTCCCGGGGTAGTCCTTTATCTCTTTTCTGTTTTGTTTTTTCTTTTTTCCCTGTGGTAAGTGGCTGGCACAGACTCTCTCTGGCTCTCTCTATCTATTGAGAAATGTATTATAATTAGAGTTCCTTAAGATTTTTAGCATATCTAAAGGGAATTAGTTCTTTACAGAAGAAGGGCTTTCTCCATTGTGGGATTCATGCTATAATTAGACAAAATGATGGGCTAAGTCCCAGTGGAAAAACTACACTGTAATTGGTGTTCATTTTTGTTATATAAACCCAGGGAGATCACGCTGGTTCCTCCTATTGCAGCCACTTCTGAAGCACAGTGTTCAGTTTAAAACTGATATGTCATTATACTTAGTACCCACAAGTATCCTCAAGACTTCATCTGTCTGAGAAGTCTGAAGAAAAAACAGAATGCCCCAAAGAAAATTTAAAACAAGTTGCATTTGTATTGCTTAAATTCAGAAGCAAGAGATTTCAGCCAGACATGCTTTGCCCCCTGTTCCTTGTTCAGGCATCTTTGAGCTCAAGTAAGAAAAGAAATGCTTCACCTGGCACAAATCATATCTGTATGTCAAAATAAGGTGTTCCAGCCTACATAGTACACAGGCAAAGAAAATAGTTGATTACAACCATAGAACAAAGGCACTAACCACCAAAGTCAGATGTCGCTGAGGCCAGGCTTTGCAGAAAACAAATAACAATAGTTAGATTGTTTTATTCCATCTAACAAACCATTAATGGGGAGTAGTGTTACTAAAAAATAACCAAATATGTGTAACTAGATTTTTAGATGAAAAATACTAATCTCAGAAACATTTGTCATTACTTTGCTGTTTTCAGAAATTCAGGATGCTCACAATTTAGCCAAGCAGTTAAATTCACTTCAATCGTGAATTTATTTTTATGGAAGAACAAAATAGTATTCTGTGTATATGCAATTCCGCTAGCTAATTAGTACCTTGGGGTAGGCTGTTCATAAACAGAAAACATTAAGGGACTCACAATATATCCCAGAAGTACCTTGTGTAATACTAGTCTCAGACTCAACGAAGATTTCACTTGAATCCTCACCAAGTCACTGCCTCACAAAGTAAAAAATAAAATTCCAGGTTCCAAGAACCCAAACAGAGTAACTTTGCCCATCGTGACAGAAATCTAAGGCCGTGGAGGCAAATGGGACACTGCTTCAGAAAATGTTTCCTTTTGATCATAGATATGAATCATTTCTTCAACATCAAAGCTCCTTACATTCAGAAAAAATAACTTATTTTACTAGTTATACCAGAAGTCTAATTATATCAACTGTGGGTGCTGTCAGGCAATTATATCAATTTGATAAGGGACAGAAAAGGAACTTTATTTGCTTCGTGGCAAAGGCATTGGCTCAAGTTCAACACAGTCACATAGCAACCTGAGGCAGTTCTATATAATGGTTGCCCAGCTGCCTGCAAGCACCCTCAGTCCAATTTCTGATGGCCAATTGCTTATACCTCCACTCAAAGCCCAGAGCCATTACCAAAAGGATTAGAAATGGGCCATGATGTGAAGTATGAAGAATTTTCTCAACTTCATAGTTATATCTTCCAAGCAAGGCAGAGAAAAGTTGACCAATATGTACTTCTGCCAAGCGTGTTGTACCTCACTTTTGGATTGATTTAAGACCTGAGCCTACTCTCAGCTGTCAACCCAATCTGTGATATACTTAAATATCAGACAAACCAAAACCAAGGCCTTTCATTTGGACCGATTTCTTTAACGATGAATCACTGTTTTAATATGGCTCAGTGACAAGAACAGCGCTTTGTAGTGTGCCACTAACAGGAAACATTGGTACACAAAGCCTTATGTAAATGAACAGTCACATTTTGTATTTGAACATCTCTTAGTTTTATCAAGGAAAGGGAAAAGGCAATTTTACATGGAAGTACAGGTGGCCATGCGTAACTATGCTAAAAGGTGAAGCAAACAGGACTATCCTGAGTTCGGTAATGTTTTCTCCAGGGACAAGATAATGCAAAACAGCCTTGTTTTGACATTAGTGCATGCAGCAATAATGACTCTCCCAAATGTAACACTGAGCTCTGTTTTAGATCTAAGTCCATTAAATTACACCTGGAATGAATCTGGTCCAGTATTTCTGAGTGACTTCTAGCAAGATTATTTATCCTTAACAGATGAATGTTATCCTGGAATTATGATGCAAGAAATCCTGAAGGAAGTTTTCACCATATGTTAGTATCTAAGGAAGAGGATATATTTGTAAATCACACAGGCACACAAACTCAAAGCAGTTTGCCAGTTGTAAACATTAATAGATGTCTCTGTTATGCTTCTCTCTGCATACAGGATGTCCTTAGGACATTAAAAAATGAAAGCCAAAATTTTTTATCTTCACATCTTTGTGAAATTTACTGTAAAATATTAACCTTCTGGTTTGCCTCTGCCTAAAATATTTGTAGCATTTCTGGTGGTAAAAAGAAGGCCATAAACAGGAAATGCGTGCGAAGAAAGACTTTTCTGGTATTGATTCTTCTCAGTATGATTCACTGCTATATCAACATGCAAACAAAAAAATGGTGGCCCAGACTGAGCTTTTTAAGAATCTCCAAGTTGAACTCAATGGTTTTGGCAAATATCTAGTGGCCACTTTGATCCCAAATGTCTCACGGCAACTAGACAGCCTGTAAATAATAAACTATTATCTTATTATTGCAAACATGACAGGCTAATGAATCATGGCTCTGTTGCTGCTGCTAGCACCCCTGCCTTTGTTGCAAAGGCTTGGGAATGATGCAGAGGGTACAGTTCCTTTGAAAAATATTTGCTGAAAATAGGCAGACTCGATGCACGAGGCATTATCTGATCTTTGAGGCCTTATGCTGCGCTGTGTTGGCTACCTCCGTTGTTGGGCCGGGCAGCGCATGTCATATGCTTTCAGTATTTCATTTTGGTTTTGGTAGCCAGCTTGAGGAGATAAAAACAGGCATTGCAAATGCAAAGGTGCTTATACAATGTGCTGGGAAGACTAAGCGAAAATGAGCCTGCGTGCTTGCTGCCTTTTTATTTCCTTGATGCAGCGTATGCAGGCAGCCCTCTAGTGGCATGAACGCTGCTGGTCATGTTTGCCCAATACCCGTGCTTTTCTATTTTCTATTTTCTTTTTAGGCAGAATTAAAATAGCTTTTCAGTCACTGTACGGTATATTCAGCTAGTCTCCATCCTCCCAAAATCCTTTTACTTATTCAGTAGAGTGACTCAGGCATCTCTGAAGAATTCTGAAACACAATTCAAAATGCCTACAGAAAGTACTGCTGCTGAGAGCCAGATATTTGAAAACAATAAGCACAAGGGAGGTGAAATTTAAACTAGGTTCACAGGCCACCTCCTTTCCTATTTCTATGCTGCGTGGTGAGGACAGACATTTTTATGTACCTATATTGTTGGTGCCGGTTGGGAAAAGGGAAGAACACCATTCACTTGGAGATCCTTCCCAAAGATCTGAAACTGTTTACTTGAGCATAATATTTAAATTCCCTTCAAAACTGTGCATCAAAAAGAATAATTGAAACACAAAGCATATCTCAGTGCTTGTAAAAATACATGCAAGGCCACCTCAGGATTTGATTGCATGTGCACCAGAGCAATCTGCCTTCAGAGAACAAAGCTCAATTGATTTGAGTCTGATTTGCCTGGATGAAAATGAATTTTAATAGATTTGGTTGTCAGAGGGATTATGCAGGAATATGAAAGAGCAAAGCATTCACACAGTGGATTGCTGTGAAGGTGTTTGCTGGTAGCTAGGGGGCAGAAATAGCAGGATGTGTTTTCCACAGACAGCAAGGAGTAGTGCCAGGCTGTCACTAGTGGAGGTTCCCTGGGAAGCTGAAGAGACCAGTTGCCAAGAGACATCACCATATCGAGCCTTCACAGCCAGGATAATGCTCCTTGCAACAGACCTCAGGCTCCCTCCTATGTCTGCACACCAGCCTGTGTTGGAACCATTCTTCAAATTATTTCCTTTACAACTTCCCAAATGTCCTCAGCACTCATTGGAAATTATCAGCTTTGAGAAAATTTATTTGATATGAAGTCCACTTTCTGTTTCTAGAATGCAAGTATTTTATCCTTGACAGAAACCTAGCAAAGGCATCAAGTGTCAGTAAAGATCCAGCTCCACAGATGGTACAAATCAGTTGAGCCACACTTCATATAACAAGGATTGAAACAGAGTCTGTGCTATATCCAAGTATAAAGGTAACCTCCTGCTTCATGTGCAGGGCAGAGGCCAGCAGCACTTTGCTTTCATGAATTAGTAAACCCTGAACTTCCAAACATCAGGTCTCAAAGAATCATGACATTTGTAAAAACAAAGTAGAATGAGAGTAATAAGAGGATAGATACATAGTTATCGATATGTAATAAATATTATGTATGTGCTAGTCTTCAGGACCTTAAGATTCAGTTGAGTCATTTTTTCAGTCTCCTCTCCAGAAGCATAAGGCCTTAAAAATCATTTAAAAATCCAGAACCTGGGCTTTTAAAGTATGCTATAAAATAGCACAAAATTCAGAAAAAAATCTGCGAGAGTAGTCAGATCATGGACTGATATAACACTCATTCTAGCTAAGCAATTGCATCCCACCTCAAATGTGAGATATTTGGTAAGTGGACACAGCTCTTCTGTGCCACTCCAGTGCCTGCCTTCTGCTAGTCAGCCCTGAGGAAGAGGTGATCTAACATCCCCTTTACTGTTGCCAGTCAGTCTACCCCTTTGTGTATACATAGGCTGACAAACCCCACTGTGAAATAAGCAATCCACAAAGAGACAATTCAAATGAAATTTGAAATGTTGTGATGAAATATTTCAAAGTATACCATTTAAATTTGCCTGACAAATGCTCCTCTGTCATTTTCCCAGACCAAGCATCTCTGAATCACATTAATATGAAGGAATTATTCCCCAAAATATTCTCCATCTAATTTTGACGGTTCCCTCAGTAACAGGAATACCATTCCTCACAGGGACAGCACTATATCTAAATGAGAGAGGAAAAGGAAGTGGACATTTTTTCAGTTCAAATGCATATAAAGCCAACTAGAAACAGGAGTAAAGCCATCTTTACTCATTTTGCCAATTCATAAATATGTAAAAAGAAATGAAACATGATGTACTACCAACTGAATATGTAAATTGAGTGGGGAGAAATCCAATTGCTCTCTTGTGTCTCATGTGATCCACTGCAGTGCTGCCAAAAGGAGAACCAACACGTGCACAAAATACAAAGGAAAGGAAAGGCACGTTTGTGGCTTTAATTAACCAGTCATTGGTATTTTTTCCCCGCAAAGAAAATCAGACTTTTCAGGCTTAGAGGTTTATTTACTTTTCTGTTGGTGTATTTTTTTTTTCAAATGATTTCTTCATTATTTAATACAGTGCCTTCAGCCCATGCATTTTGGGAGTTGGCAAAATTTAATTGTGGCAGTTGTGACTAGTCTTTAGCCCTCAAGAGCAACCTGAGGGCAGTATACATTTTCCAAAAACCAAGAATTGAACTGACTACTTTATTTTCATGCATTTTCTTACTCCTGAGTAATATAATTATGGAGCTTTCAGGGCAAACGGTGGCAAGTTGCGTTGAACACGAAGAGACAGTGCTCAAAACTGGTCCATCAAAAGAAACCAAGAAACATTTCAAAGAAAGCATACATCATTTCTCACTTAACAAAAACCAGCTTGCACTCAGGTCATCTTCATTTTTTGCCCAGATGTTGCCATGGGAAGACAATACCAGAACATAAATTATACCATATAAAGCACAGATGGATGAAAGCTCTCAGAGGAACTTATTTTCCATTTTAGCCTTCTCAAAACTTCTCTCTTGGGTCTTTGACTACATTATGTCAGTTTGAGCCCATATTTCTTGAATAAAGACCCTCCATTCCCTCAGTACACACATCCTGGAGAGAAACAACTAGCTCCACAGAGACACTTCAGCCCAAGCTGGGGACTGGTTCACACAAGCTCTGTCCCAACGGCAATGGTCACTCACTGCCTGAACCATGTGGCTTGCAGAATACAATCCCAGCTACTAATGGCAAGGAAGAGGCGGACAACAGCTTACTGGGGAATTGTACCTATCTAAGTCCAAGGTGACACAATCGTGCCTTTTTTCTTGTGTTTGTGCAGCTAAGAATACTGATGTAACTGCAAACAAATGACATTTCTGTCAGACCAACTCCGAGCTGGATGACTGTGTGGTAGTATGAGTACCTGTAAAAGCACAAGGGCAGGGTGGGAGTGAATACCCAGGAACAAAGCACAACACCCACTCTGGGTTACATGATCTTTAACTGCCTTAGAACTGCAGGGATCATCTCCAAATATCTCATTGTGTGAACGATCTGTAGTTCTCATGGACCAGAAAATAAGCACTTCTACATACACGCTACGCATGTTCAGCAGGTACGAATGAGGATGGGGTTGAATCCCATAATGGATATCTTTCCTTTTCCTTTTTAGTTTAAGACTACCCTAACAAGCCTAATTCAATGTGTAAGAGGAGTGTATCCTCCATCGCTCAGTTGAAAGCTCCAAAACGAAGTCACTGCAATGTTATCTGTGAATAGTATTTTTTCCTCTAGTCCCTAGACAGTATGATGCTGGGATTACAAACTGCAGAAGACACTAACTTTTCAGGGACACATTGAAAATACCAGGCTGGAATCACACAGACCTACTCTATACCTCAGAAATCCTTTCAGCAATTTCTGAATTATCTTCATTCTAGAAAGCAAATGAGCAAAACAGAGTCCCATAAAAGCGAAATTCAGCACTTGTGCAACAAAAAGCAAAAGAAGCAAATGCAAAACCCGATGCACCATTATCCTAAACATGTTGTATTTTAAAAGTAGTGGTTTTAACCCTTATCTTGAACAAAACTGCATATAACATCTTCTACAAGGTAATTCAAAAGTGATTCAGCATAAGGACTCCCTGTCCTTACAGGCGCTTGCTCTTGGACATTTTTGACTGAGAAAACTGGGAGACAGATGCTATTTGACAGGCTGGTGACATAAGGTCTGTTTCTGCAAACCGCTGAGTATGGTCAGCTGTCCTTGAAGCACTGTGCTCTTATGCAATCAGGTCTTCTACATTTGGAAGGTGAAGAGCAGTGCTTTGAGGACAGAAATTATTCTGAATTTCTTAAGATTAAGAAAGGATGAGTGATTTGTTTTGGTTTGGTTTTGTTTTTTCAGTTTCTTGAGATGCACGGGTTTATTCTTACCTAACAGGTTATTCTCTTAAAACGTCCATAGTTTCATTTAATTTGTGAATATACCCTAAAGCATTGTCAAGAATAATTGAGCAGATTTTAGAATGTACCACCGTTAGCTAAAAAAAAAAAAAAAAAAAAAAGTTCTCTGTATCTAAACATTAATAAGTAGAGCAAACCTAGATATAGGAATGTAACTCACAGTACTCTGCAGTCTGCATTGCAGTTTCTCTCTCACTTGAGGATTAGAAAGACGACTCAAAATGTTTTCAATTTACTAAATACGCATTTTCTATTATTGGAGTTTGACGGGGCAAATAGTAAAAGCATGAACAACGTGCTGCTCATAGCGTACAATGTTTTCTTGAGAGGGCCTTGCTTTAAAGGAACTTTAAGTTACTAGTGGATGGCTGAAAGTGAGATCACAGGTGAGGAACAGTGACAATAACTCTAAACTTGTTATAACTGCAGAATGAATGTGTTGACTTACCTCACCATGATGAGGCTTATTTTTCATTTGGGCAGGGCAAAAGCATGCACCTGGTAAGCTACATAGCCTTAATTACAAACAAGCATTTGCTGAATTACACTAACCTACCCTAATATATATATAAATATATATATATTTAGAGAGAGAGAGAGAGAGGAAAACGCTCCAATATATTTAAATTCTATCCTTATTTAAAAATAACTCAAATATCCTATCCCTACCTTTTCTCAGAAAGGTTTACAGATGTGTTGACGCTCATCTCTGAACCACCTGCTACTTTACCATTCTTACTTTCACTCCAAAGCCTGACTTATTCAGCAGTTGCCAGGACCCCAGCTGCACTAATTAGGTCTTACTTGCCCTGACCTGCATCACCTGGGGCTTCTATCACCTGCCCTTTGCTGGGGGGCAGTGTGTGTATGTGCATGTGCATGCGCAAGGGGCTTCCTTTAAGCTGAGGCTTTAAGTAAAGACAGGGAAGTACAGATAGTTTTACTCCTGAATCACAGTTTGGGTTTCCTGGCTTGAACCATTGCTGCTCTACCTGCCTTTTTCTGGAGCTGTTGGTTCTGCATCTTCCTGGTGAGGTCGTTGCCTGGCTTGAATCACACAGACCACACCTGGTGCTGGACTTGCTTTGCCTGGGGGAGAGCAGTAAGAGCAGGGTGAGGCTGATTGGTGCCACCAAGGCCCTGTGCACTCTGGGCTGATTATTGTTTTGCTTAACAACGTGTTTCTCAAGTTAAAGTACCCTTCCCAACCCCCTCTCCCCCCATGTCTGCTGTCAGCACCATTTGCTTTAATCAAAAAATAAATAAATTTTAGTGTGGCTCATTATGCTAAATGAAAGCAACAGGGGGCTAATGAGCATTGTGAATGATCCATTAACATGGCAATCAGAGGTATCCTCAGGATAGCTAGATCTTTCTGCATCTTTCTTAGAACGCTCAGCAGTGTATACAACTGTGACCTCATCTATTAAACTTAATTCAGGGAATAAATAGATTTAGGTGTTTAACTTGAGTAGCTTCTTTCTGTAGAATCATAGAATATCCTGAGTTGGAAGGGACCCTTAAGGATCATCAAGTCCAACTCTTGACACCGCACAGGTCTACCCAAAAGTTCAGACCATGTGACTAATTACACAATGTGTTACACTTGAGAAAACTGTCAGTTCAGTTTTGTGCAACTGCTAACGGATTATCCTAGCCTTCAGTGGACAAGACTATTTTAACAGATTTAATGGTGGTGTTAGTGAATCTAAAACACTGTTTCTCCCCTTCTCCCCCCCCCCAACAGGATGTTCATCAAAAAGGGAAAATGTACCTGACGTAATAAATCTACCAGTGACTTCATCTTCACAACTGATATAATGCAGTTTAGCAATGAACAGCATTGTTTTCAGAAGAGGCTTTCATCTCAGCTCCTGCCTGATTCCCTGGCTCTTGGGATCATGTCCCATAGGGAGCTGACATTCATTTGTTCAAGGGAGTGTTTTTCATCAGTCTTCTTAAGATGGTAGTAAGAACAGCCTGAAATAGAAAGACGTGTGCTAAGAGAAAAAGCAACGTGGAGCAGGGAAAACCTACCTGTATTCAATGATGACCTTTCAAAGGATCAAGTAAAGGCGGGTAGGAGGAAAAAAAAAAATTAATGGCTTCAAATGAAAGTGAGGACTTTTAAATGACTTGATTCTCTACACATTAATATAATCACATCCACAGGATTCTTTAGAGGCGATAAATTGCTAAACACTGCCTTGCAGGTGGATAAACAGAAAAGATCACCTCCCAGAGGTGTTACCATTGGTAAGTGGCAAAGTGAGAAAAAGAAACCAGGAGGATACAGCTCCTAGCCCTGATTTCAATTTTGCTTCTTTTTTTTTTTTTTTTTTTTTTTCCCTGAGTTGCAATCAGGACATAATATACATTTTCAGCTCCTCTGACAGATTTGTCTCTGCCAGTGTCTGTGATTTTGGGGGGACGGTGTACATAGCCAAAATTATTAAGGGTCTGCTCTATAAAAGCAGAACATAAATTGCAGTATTCAAACCACATTTGCCTCTTTTTCCTTGTTTCCCATCTTGCCCAGTCGCTGTCGTATCAGTGGAAGGGTCTCCACATGGCAAAAATTACCCAAGCACACTCACTGAGATGTGTGCAATTTGCTCCTGCCTTCAGTCATTTGAAGGTAGGCTTGCATGCCATGTGTTTGCTCTGTAATGATATGACTTCTCCCCTGCTTAATAGGCTGAGGTGACCAGTTCAGCAAAAACCTACTGAACTGCTCACATCAGACAGGTAAAATGTCAGTGGAAGCCAGTGATAGAATCTTTGTTTTTTGTTTGTTTGCTTCTGAGTCTGTAGTTTCCTGTTTTCCTTGTGTCTGTTCTAGTCTGTCTGCCCTAGATACCTCATGTTTTCTTCATTAATAGCAAGCTCAGAAATGGTTCCCCTGAGAGCATTTTGTTGTGTTTTCTTTCCTGGGACTTCACGCTGTTTCTTTCACCAGTGTCTGACACCCAGGACTCCCCATGGTGCCTGAGCTCTCCAGCTGGGAAGGCAGCCTGTCACTGCAGTGTATGTTGTCAAGTTCCAGCCCTCACACCAATATTTGCAGCAATATTTGTTTTAGTGTGGTCATTCTAGAAATGCTTTCTTAGCAGGCAACTTCAATTTTGAGAATCAAACTATCAGACCTCTCTTCTTCCAAAGCAGTGGTAAACTTACTGAGGGAGCTAAGAAAGCACAAACTGTCAATAGCAAGTACAGTTCAACTTCCAGAAGCTTTACAGCTGCATTAACCAAGCTTCCTGGATTAATTAGTTTTTGTGAAGAAAAGCCATTTAAGAAAAGGCCATTTTGGTATTTTCTCAAATATATAGGGGTGTGTGTGTGCATATAATCATACCTTTTTACGAATTAAATGGCTCTTTAAATCTAGCTCCTTCTGGTGATTTGTTTTCCATTGGAAGAGACACTTTCCTTCTTACCACACAGGGAAATCTGGGAAGGAAACTGAATGAAACAGTAGCAAGAGAAAAGGGACAGTAGCAAAGTACAAAGGCAGCTGTCCTTGAAACAAGGCAGTGTTATGGGAAAGCTGGATAAACCTTGGTAATCCTAGTTCATGTCAGTGACAGCCTTGTGAAATATGTTCAATTGTGTCAATATGGAACAATTCTAGGGCCACATGGTATGATGAATGTGACCTTCTGTCATACATACCATTGTATAAGTCTAAGAAAACCAGAGTGGATAATGTATATAGTTCTTGTATCTTGCAAAGGAATGTTTTAGCAATTCGTGTCAGTAGAGAGCTTGAAGGGAAATGTATTTGTAGGCTTTCCCTTGAAGTCTCTGATATCTGGGGAGTTTCAGAATAACTGCTAACTATTATGACTATTGCATGGGACACTATGCAAGTCTCTGATATCTGGCCAGAAGATTAAGGAGACAGGGAAAGCAGAAGAACGACTGAAAGACAAAGCTTGCAGGGGACGCTGCACAAGTCTCTGACATACAGTCAAGTTGGACAAAGGAGAAGGACAAGAGGGAGGAAGACTACAAGCCTTCAGCACGAGAGACCCCCAGAGGGACCACCGGAGACTGATACACATGCTCCAGTAGGAGGGTTTGGATTCAGGAAACTAATTATAACAACCCTGGTTGGTTTTTTTTGTTTTTTTTTGTTTTTTTTTTAGAAGTAGTAATGAATATGTATTAGCCTAGGAGCATAAAAATCGGCTGCTTGATGTAACTGGTGTGCGTTTTGGTGGAGCAGAGATTCCCAGCGCACCTAGCGCTGTTTGCTTACCTGTATTCCTTTAATAAATTATAAACTTTGATTATAGTCCTGTTTTGAAGACTGAGCCATTTATAACAGCCTTTAAAGAAAAGGTGGCTGTGGTACGGGAGTGGCAGCTTGTGAGCGCACCCAGCACCAGTCAGGATATCAGTTACAGTGACTGGGCCCCGCTATTGCTAAAACAACACGTGGAGGGGAAAAAAAAAAAAAAAAAAAAAAAAAAAAAAAAAAAAAAAAAAAAAAAACTTACAGAACTGAATCCTTTTTAAACATTTAGATTTTTTTCCCCTTTGTAAGTCACACCTACCCGTGCCCTTCACTCCTCTGGAAGCGCAAGGGGCGCTGGCGGCGCGGAGCCGCCCCTCATGGCGGCGGCCATTTTAGGAGCGCCGCGGCGGGCTCCGCAGCGCTCTCTGGCGGCCTCCTGCCCGCCGCTGAGGCGCCCCGCGGGCGGCCATGAAGTCCGTGTTCGTCACCGTGGGCACCACCAGCTTCGACGAGCTGATCGCGGCCGTCTCCTCCCCGCCGGCCATGCGGGTGAGGCGGGGGAAAGCCCGGGCGGGCGGCTGGGCGCTAGGGGCTGTCCCCTCACGGCCGGCCTTGCGGCGCCTCAGCGCGGCCCGCCCGCTGACACTGACTGGGAGGGGAGGGGGCGGCAGCCCTGTGCCCGACTGGGAGCCGCTGGGAGCCCCGGTGTGCGACCTGAGCCCTCCCGGCCGTCCCCCTGCAGGCGCTGCGGAGCCGCGGCTGCGAGCGGCTGGTGCTGCAGATCGGGCGGGGGGCGCTGGAGCCGGCCCCGCGGCGCGACCCGGCCCTGGCGCTGGACGTGTTCCGCTTCAAGGAGTCGCTGGCCGAGGAGCTGCGGAGGGCCGACCTGGTGATCAGCCACGCAGGTAGGCCTGCAGGCCCGCGGGCTGCCTGCCTTGTGCTCTCGGGGGAAGAAATTGTGGGCGAGTGATGTGTGGCTGTCTCCTGTGTGGGATGTTAAGGTCACCAGCTAGAGCTGTGCGGGTGAAATGTTCACCTTCAGGAGTGTCTCGTGCTTCAGTGATGCTTCATCAGTCGATGAGAATGCTCGTAGTGTTTTCTGCTTCTCCTGTAGGTGCAGGTAGCTGCTTGGAGACTCTAGAGGAAGGAAAACCGCTCCTGGTGGTAATAAATGAAAAGCTGATGGACAACCATCAGCTCGAGCTGGCAAAGCAGCTTCACAGAGATGGACACGTCCTCTACTGTAACTGCAGGTACGGAGCCATTGCAGCTGTCCAGATTGAACACGCAGTGCTCAACACCATAACACTGTTATTACAGTATTGAGACTGTAACATGAAAACTTGCATCCTTTTCTGTAACAAAATCACATTCACTAAGTACCACAATAAAGTTTCTTCACTGGGCAGTGAGGACTGGGCAGGGATCTCGGAGAGCTGCTCTTCTATTTATCTTCAGGGTAGATTTTCCATAGTGGATAGATTAATGTTTGTTGGTTTATCTTCCGAACTTCTCATTTTTTTTGACCAAGAGTCCTTTTAATTTATTGCTTTGAGAGCACATGTTTTCAGATTGGACAAACAGCAGTTTAAACCAAGTAGTAGTTGAATTTGGAAGTGTCAGGTCCACCGTAGTAGAACTTAATAACTTCTTTTCTCTGCCTTTTCTTACTTTTTGTTTAATTATTTATAAAAGTTTAGAAATACTACAAACTAGACCATCAGTTCAAAACCATAAGCCATAAGAAGAAACTTGCTCCCTGCAGACTTAGTTCTCCATTTCATTGTTCACCGTGTAGACTTCCCTCGTCTGAAAGTTGACTGCATAGATGCACTGCCATAAGGAAAATGTAACTATGGGGTATTTAGGGAGGGAAACAAAAACATAAGTGTCCTTGCTGATAAGGATCAGGAGACCATGTAGTTCTAATATCCTGTCTGCAGTAATCACATGCAGGTCAAGAACTTACGGTACTTGCTTATATTACATTCCCTCTAACACTGTTAATTACTTTGATTTGGGGAGGACCTGAATCATAAAGTTGCTCAGGTTGGACAAGACCTCTAAGCTCATCAAGTCCAACATTAACATAGAACTATAAAGCCTACCACTAAACTATATCCCTAAAATGCTGTAGATGCTAAGATGCTGTATGGTTTAGTAACTCTAAATGCATCTGTATTCCAAGTGCTTACTTGAGTTATCCTTTTAACCCAACTTTCTGAATCCTTTTACATGGAGTTTCACAGACCTACTGTCTGTCACTTCAGGAGAAAAAAATACAGCTCCTTTTGTTTTTATTTATCCTGGCTCCTATTAGTTTAATAGGATTTTGCATGTTTCAGGAGAGCCTTCTGAAAAGAGTAGGCCTGACATACATTTATATTGGGCAAGTTTCTTAAACTTATTATCTTAGTGCTTTTGACAAGTTCGGCAACAGCAAGGAATTTTATTTTTTGTTGAACAGTACCTGACATTTGAGCCTTACTTGCAGTGTGATAATAGAAAGCTAACAGATAGATCTAACTGTTATTTCTGGCTATGTGCTGAGCAGAGAACTATGCCATGTGTTCAGGTAGGATGAATTTTTCTGACATGGTTTATGTTGAAGATTCTCAGGCCTTGTTCAGCCTCCCAGCACTACAGCTACAAAAGACTAAAATGTTAGAGCTTGAGCTGGCCTGTAAAAGCTGTGATGTAAGTTGAAATTCTTTTCTCAGCAGTGCTGCCTAGAAGATGGTAAAGGTTGTAGCCCATTGGATTGTGGGGCCTTGTTCTCATTTCAGAATATGTCCTTATTTTTGTGTCAGTCTTAAAGTATGTGTGAACAGAAAGAAAATTGTGTGAAGAAAAAATCTCCTTTGGGATTAATATTTTTTTATTATTTATTTTGTTTTGGTCTGTTTTTACAGCACTCTTGTGGAAACATTGCAATCAATGGACTTGTCAACTTTGAAACCTTTTCCTCCTGGACAACCAGAAAAGTTTGCTTTGTTTTTGGATAAAGTTGTTGGGTTTGAATAAACAGCTCTGAGGAATAAAAATACCAGAATAAAACCTTTCTGCTCTCCTAGTGAGATCTTCCATGCTTAAAGATTCCACCAACTGGGAGAAACGCTTTATATTACTCAAAGAAAATGCCTGTTAATATCAAGATGGTTTCCTGTTTAGTTCCAGTACAAAGTAATCTAGCTTAATGCATCAAAGAGCACAATGCAAACAAGTGGGGTAAGTATGAACTCCAGATTGACTTTAGTTTCAGCTTTATTGAAATGAGTCATGAATGGCATGACCTGTGACAAACAAAGTCCTACAGAGAGAGCAGCTAGCATGATGGAAGGAGGAGGTGTTGTTAAACTGTTTGCTTGAAATAACTGAAAACGTGTTAGAAGAAGCAGCAAATGTGGACTTCTGGATTACTTCCTTCATTTGTTAATATAAACGCATCCATGCTAGAAGAGTTGCTGATAAGGCAAGAAAGAGATGCTGCAGAAGAAACAAGGAAATACCTGACCTAAGGAGATACCATAAATGAAGGATGTGAAGTAATGGTTAGTTCAGCTGGAACACTGTGAAGGCAAATGCTGACGATTGAAGTGCTGAACACTGGACAGCATACCTAGCATCCAGTCCCACTGGTTTTTACTACAGTTAAGGCTAAAGCTAGATCAAACCCTGGTGTAAGAAAGGAATCATTCTTTGCAACAAACTTGCAAAAGGAAGAACCATTGTTTTCATTGTTCACATTGAAAGGGTAATTCACTATTTCAAAATTTTGCTGCGGAAGAAGTGTTTGTAAATTTTTCCTTTGAGTGATTCTTTACACAGCTGTAGTTCTACCAGTGCTTCCAGTTTAATTCAGTAATGGCTATAACCGTGAACAAAAGTTAATGCATACATATAAAAAAAGACAGTGCTATCCATTTATGACTGGTTAGGCTTGATCTTTTTCCAGTTTCCTTGGGTTACTTTGAATGTGCAACAAATATGTGAAATATGTTTATTTTGAAGGATTGAAGGGTATTTTTATCAAAATCATGATGTTTTTACTAAATAAATGATATTTTTAACTGATTTTGTATGTGTTCTGTGACTGGTTCAGAAACTATTTTCTTTTACCCAAATGCAAATAATGAATTTCTGTGAATAAACTCACTAAAAGCATACAATACTAATTCATAAATGCAATTTATTCTCCATTTAATATTTTATATATATATATGCTTTAAAGATATTTTGGAACATGTAAGTGCCAGACATCCTTACACTATTGTTAGCTATTTTTAACTTGAGCACACAGTATTAAAGCAAGACCTCTCCCTCATAACGTTGGATAGCCTCAGACCCAAGTCTGCTCCCGTGGACTGACTGCAGTTAGTAGCTCTGACCAGTTTTGCTACTGCAGTACTGACCTGCATGTTTCTGAGAATACAGATCACAATTACTGATTAAGTAACATTTGACTTTTGGACTGATACAGACTGAAGTGGGAAACTAGAGGTAATTGTACTAGGTTGAGAAGAGAAAGGATATTCCTATAAAATTAAGAAAATTGTCTTCTGAGAAGTCAAAAAGAACAGGCACAGATGCACTCCCAACAGTGAAATAGAACTTCAGCAGCCTGTGTACTGTGAGCATGGACACAGCTTACAGAACAGTTGAAGGAAGGGAGGAGAAACGGGATCTCTGCTGGTCAGGAATTAGCTGGTTTATATCTGTGGAAAGAAAACCAGGGCTCTGTGTTTCTTTTTCATTTAGGTAAGCAACTGTCCAGTTGACCACTCAGTCAGAATCCAACACTGGGCATCTCACCCAGCTTTACCAGAGTGTGGAAGTTAGCAAGTGAACTGTAGACAAACAGATGTGCTCATGTTGCACCCACATGAGCTGAGTTTACTAAAATGAGACTTCACAATAGTTTCTAGCATTAGAATCAATAGTTTCTGTTGGCATGACTCATAAAAAGCATGTACTGAGACTAAAAGAATACAGGGTTTGCATCTTGCAAACCATTTTGCATTTCCTTGTATTGTAGAAAATATGAAAAAATATGAAAACTTTTTTTTTTATTTCCTTTTAAACACTTCCTAAAACAAAAATCTGACCACTTGGGCAGGCAAACGGAGTAGGTAAAATGTCTAGGTCAGTCTTTCATGCTAGTACAGAGGTTTGCTCTGTTCTAACTCAAGGAACCATCTAATTTCTGTGGCAGGCAGAAATTTACCTCACAAAATCCTCCCTGAGTTGGCAATTCCAGTGAGGAGGACAAGCTAAATTACTTCTTAACAGACGGCACACATGTAATGGTTTCTTGACTATATTTGCCTAGCACTAGTGGAAATAAGTTGTCCTCGTTAATGTCCCTGCTGCGTTCTGCAAATAAGCAGATGTCTTCAGCTCTCGCCTCACATAGTTACACAAGCACCAAAAAGAGAATTTAAGAAGTGAGAGATTTCAGCCCCTCTTAAAGGAAAGGGGAAGATGGTGAGGCTGAGTGGGAGAAACTGAGCTGAAAACCTGCTGCCAAGCTGCTAAGTGACTTGCCTGGTTTGGGGCAATTAACCCACTCTTAAAGTAAAACCTGACCTATAGGAGAGGAGAGGGGTTGAAAACACAATCCATTTACATTATTTTATCCCATTATTACTTCCACTGGACTCCTGTAACGTGAAACACCTTTCCTGACCTACACTGACTGGAGCTCTGCATTTCAGGTACAGAAATGTACTGCTAATGTAGTTAGGTAAATATTTTTAAAAACAGAGGATTTACACTTAATGTTTATGCAGGTGTGGTCGATGCCAATTGCCCGTTCTGTGCGTACATTATCTGGTATTTTTTGTTGCTGTTGCTGAAAACAAGCAAAATAAACTCATGGGTGCTTCTGGAGCCCATGCACAATTCTCTTAATCAGATCAGGCACAAGGGCTATAAATAAATAATTATGAAATAATTGGAATAAATAAAATAAATATGTAATTGGAATTAGTAAATATATAAAACAATTGGAATATATAAAATAATTTGAATTTATATATATAATAATTGCAATGCGGCGTACATGTCTGCGAGTGCTTTTTTTTTTTTTTTTTTTTTTTTTTACCGATCCCCGAAATTCTCCCCACCTATCTCATTAGCAGTTGAGATTTTCGCTCCCTTCACACCGGTTTTAGTGCAGTTATTTCGCTTTCACCCCCAGCACCTCATTTGCAGCCCAGGCAGGAGGCTGGGGACAAGCCCTGGCCGCTGTCCCCCGCCGCACGCACTGTCCCGGACGGGCACATGGCGCAGGCAGCAGCTTAGCGCGCCCCCCTCTCCCCCAGGCAGACCAAGAAGCCCCCCATTAAACAGGCCGAATATTTGGGGCATTTCAGGGACATTTCGCTTAGGGGGAGCGAGGCGGCCCCTACCAGGCGCGAGAACACCTGGGCGGCCCGTAATTAGCTCACCCCCCCTCCTCATTAGCTCCGCCACCTCCCCCCCTCCTCATTAGCGCCTCCACCCGTTCCCCCCAGTACGAGCCCCGGCCTCCCCCCCGCTGCCTCTGCCACCTCCCAGGGACGATGCAGAAGGGCTGGAAGAAGTACTTCGGGCAGAAGTCCCTCAGCGAGGTGACCATGGACGAGTACCTGGGCAGCCTGGGGCTGTACCGCAAGCTGACGGCCAAGGACGCCTCCTGCCTCTTCAGGGCCATCTCGGAGCAGGTAGGGCCGGCAGGGACCCCCAGGGGCTCGGCCTCCACCCCATGAGGTTGCCCCTTCCATCCCCAAGTAGCACCCAGCCTCCTCCCAAAGGCAGCCGTCGAGGCTCTGAGTAATAAAGCCCAACGGGAATTCACCCCCACAACTTTCTCCTTCATTCTTACCTGTAATGTTATTTATTTATTTATTTATTTCAGCTTTTTTCATGTCAAATCCATCACATGGAAGTTAGGAAAGCTTGTGTCTCGTTCATGAGGCAAAACCAGCGTAACTTTGAATCTGTAAGTAAATGGTGGGTTTGCTGGGTGGTTTTCAGATGGGCATTTAGGAAATAATGGGGCAGGGGGTTCTCCATATCAGCCCCCAGGATGTGTGAAATGGCGATGGCTGCCTGCCCTCCCTGAGCTGCAGTCCTGACAAGTTTTATTTGACCTGATACCTCAGAAAGCCCTGAAATCAGTCCACTTGCTAATTCCCAGGCTTCTTGTTAAGCAGGCAGTAGGATACTAGTCAGCTGTGCAGCTTATTCTCTGGCACAGCCATTTTTTGAGTTATGTGAGAAACCTTTAGGACTTTAGAGTAAGAAAGGAACACTAAAATAAGGTAGAGTGCTCCTGAGTGTGTTTAGTCATAGCACAAAATCCTGGTTGTATTGCTTTGGTTCCCTGCAGATGACCCAGGGAGTACCAGAGGTGCTATGTGAGGGCTCCAGTTTGGCTGATTAAAGCTAGGGGTTTTTCTGGTGTTAGTCAGGGTTTGGTTCCTGCTTGCAACAGTGAGATATTTATTTTTTTTTTAAGTATAGTCACGTTCTCTCTCAATTTTTCTATCAGTGCTGAGGTGCTTTTGCTATTTGTAGTCATGGATAGGAACTCTCTAAGCAGATCCCAGGGTGTCAGCAGCCGAGAAACTTGTTTCTCAAAACCCCATTAGTGCTTTGAAACAACTCTGTGCTGGAAGAGGAGTCAAGTGTTCCAGTGACCCTTTGAAACACAATTTGTAAATGGCCCAATAGAGTAGCTTTGGATTTTATGAGACTTTATGAATCTTAATTCTTCTATATTGACTGAGTTTTACAACACTCTGTATGTCTTGCACCTGGCTTACTTGCAGCTACCCTTGGGCTAACAGGTGAGGTGGCATGTGCTTGCATCTGAGGCAGTTGTTTAGAATAAAGAGTCTTTTTCTTTTTGGCTTGGGATCCCATGTTTCTGATGTTGAAAGGCTGTTTGGACTTGAAGTGCAACAGCTGAGATACGTTTTCATGGGTTGTGTGCTTGTTTTGTTTCTCGTTCCCTGTGATCAGTTAAGTACTTAAGCTATGAGGGAAATAAGTTGCTGAGTAATATTCAGACTCATATTCCTAAGAGATACTAAAGAACTTGGTATTTGTACACTGGTACCCAAAATCAGCCCCTATGCCCTGTGGCAGACCCTTGGTCAGACCACAGCCCTTTAGAACCCCAAAGTGATTGGAGTTGGCAGGCCAATTTAGGTTAAAATATGATTATTTTCATCTAGCTAAGTTTTTTATATCTGTTCTGTTTTTTTGAAAGTATGTGGAGGGGTCATTTGAGAAATACCTTGAGCGTCTGGGAGATCCAAAGGTAAGAGTCATCTATTACTACTTGTGGAGGTATTAAAATTTGAGGTAGCTAGAACAGGGAAATAATGGGGTGATGGTTTCAACTTTTTAAAGGAGCCATCTATGCAGGTTGTGCAGTAAAGATGAGACCTTTCTTGCAGGTGTTATTTGTAGTTGTAATTTCCTCTTTTCTTTAGAAGGGGAAAAAAAATGGAAAATGTGGACTGTACCTCAAATATTTATTGAGCTTTTCAGCTTCCTTTTTTTTTATTTGAATGCTAGTTTTCAAGCCTGAGGTTAAGTCTTATTTTTTCTAGACTTTTTAACTAGTAGATGTGGCGAATTGCAGCAGGCTCTGAAACAATGGTTATTGAAAAATAAATAAAAACAATCAAGTGATGTCCTTGAGCACCTGGCAGAGCTAGTTCCATCTTTAGCTGTCAGCTTGGTTATCGTGGCCATATTCTATTGCAGATATCTTCCCCCCCCCCCCCCCCCCCAGATCCTTGTCTCTACTCTCAATAATGTCATTGTCTGTTAGTTGTCAGTTTGTTATAATACTATGGAGGGCTAGTATAGAGTTCCTAGTGTTGAAAATGTCCCTGCTACCCCTCATGTAACTTCCTAATTTTGCGTAGGAAAGTGCTGGCCAGCTGGAAATAAGTGCTTTATCAGTGATCTACAAGTAAGTGTCTTTTTCTTAGGTTTCATTTTGTTTCAGTCTTAAAAGTTTTTGTGTTCTGGCCTACTTCTCCAGAACCTTTTATATATTTGTTGCTGAAACCCATTTTGTGAAATGTGGTAAGAATGCTATCCTACTGAAGTTACTTAAACTAATGTGTAAATGGGTGCCATCACAATTAGTGTGTTAATAGTATGGATTAAGAGGCAGGTCAGTTTCCAGGGATGTTTATTTGATTTCTTTTCACTAATATTAAACTTAGTCAAGTGTTTCCTTCTAGTGGCTGAAGAATGGAGAGCATATGAAAGAAGTAGGAGCTGTGTGTGATGGAAACACTGTGGTAGCTTCTTAAAACTCAAGTAGGTGTTCTTGAAGGCTCTGGTAATGAGGAGCAAGTACTGAACAAGTATCTGCTGATTAAAAAGAACCGCTTTACAAACTGGTTCTGTTCCAGTACTAAAAGAGCAAAGAGAACTTTTGCAAGCATTAAGTTTCCTATACTGAGCCTGTAATGCTGAAGTGTGACTGAATCACCTGGACTGAATTGTCTTGATGGCCAAGCACCCTGCCACTGGCATAAGTACTTGACCAAATATGACACGTGTCTTAATCAGTGATCAGAGGTAACTGCCTTTCCTAGATGCTTTTCCTCAAGATGAGTCTTACTCCCCCCAAGCTATTGCTTTATGATGGCATTAATTTATCAGGGAAAGTTTTCTGCTTGAGTTTTTCCTCTGTAAACCTACAGTGGATTCTCCAGACAGCTCCCTTCAGCGTTTTTCATAACAAGGTTCTAAAAGTGTGCTCTTTCAAGTCTTCTTTTTCCTCTGCTTACCCAGTCGAGACTTTATTCTGTACCGGTACCCTGGAAAGCCACCCACTTATGCTACAGACAATGGCTTTGAAGACAAGGTGAGGAGAAGTGAGGCAATTTCCTACTCCTACCCCTGATTCCCAGATACCTCCAGACCCATGTAGTTGTGAAAGTTTGTCACTGGAATTGTGCTCTAACTCCAGCCAAGAGTTCTGGCATACCAGAACAAGCCCACAGAGCTGACTTCAGCTCCTGGAGACAGTACAGTCTCCAAGACATTTACATGACTTAATCAAATTACAGTAGGTTTGCTACCGGCGATGGGTTGTGTGCTGTTCCTTTGCCAATCTTTTTTATTATTCCAGCTTATTGTTGGAAATGAATTTAATTTGGAATGGAAGAGCTGACTTCCAGAATATTCTTTCATGTTTCTCAAATTTTGCGGAGTAAGAACACTTCCCAGTGGAAATCAGACTGATGTGACTTGGTAGAATGAGATACCTGGATTGAGTTGCTGAAGAGCAGAACAAGATTTAGCGTACTGGCGAGGATAAAGTGTTCTCCTCGCTGTGTTACCACACTGCCTTTTTTCTGGAAGCTGAAGTGTACAGTTTTTCTTTGTCAACAGGGAATGTTAACAGAAATAGATTAATCTGACAAATTGTTCAATTTTTCTGATGTTCAAATGGAGCCCATTGTGAATGGGAGCTAATGGAACAGCTTATCTACTCAATTATTCTGGGGAGGGAGACTTTTTTCCTTGTAGTTTCCAACATAGCTTAATCTAAATTCAAAATTCATTAACTTTAAAAATCAAGCAGTGTTTTCTAAATGGGTCACTGGGAGGCACCCTTGCTGGCCCTGTGCTGACAGCTGCCTGAGGGCTTCTGCCTGTTACAGGTGGCTATAGTCACACCTTGAGATAAGGTTTGGTGGTGTACATCTACTGTGTGCATCAACACATCTGTTGTGGAAAGCATGTGCCTATTTGAAAAGGCAGCATAATAGTGCTTAACAGGATCAAAGCTTTACTGGGGGCTGGAGTAGTAGATGTTCTTCTAGTCCCTCAGGTATGGAAGTGTGCCTTTGATCCTTGGTCACTGTACTTCAGGGATTCTGCATTTAATGGCTTGTATTTTAATACAAATTTAATGGTAGTTCTACATGGTTATTTAATTTATGGGAAGTTTAAATGGTAATACTACCTCTTGAGCAATTGACTGTTTTGAGCTCAACTCTGAAACCAACTCTGTTTCATGTTTAATTCAACATGATAAACAAAGCAATGGATTTTGTTTGTATAACAGATGAATTTATATACTGACTTTGTGTAGGCTTCAGTTTTAAGCAAACCTGCAGTTCTTCCATTTTTCTGTTTAGAATACTTATAGTTTTCTTGGTGGGTTTGTGTTGCCTTTAGAATTAAAGAATAATGCTCTCGAGCTAGAATATCAAATAGATAGTTAGGCTTTATGTCACTCTGTTCTTAAAGAATTTTTAAAATTATTTTCCCAGATACTACTGTGCTGTTCCGGCAATGGCCATTATGACTCTGTGTATACAAAACAATTCCAGGCAAATGCTGCTATTTGCCAGGGTAAACTTGATTTTTTTTATTTTTTTTCTCCTTATGAAAGAATTATTTTCATATGTTTATAGGCAGTGTTTATTCTGGTTTCCAGGGGTGGGGAGGAGAGAGATGGGGAAGCTCCTTTAATGTATACTATCTGTTAAGTGGAATATGGGACCAAATGACCTCCAGAGGTCTCTTCCCACTTGAATTATTTTATGATCTCCTTAATTGAGTTTAATTTAAGTAGTGCCTTGTTAACAATAGATGATATCTGAGGATGTGCTTACATTGAACGCTGCAGCTGTTGTGCTTTTGGTGTTATCTTTATTTTTGAGCTTTGTGTTGATTTATCCAGCTGTATTATATGAGATTCTGTACAAAGATGTGTTTGCCATGGATGAGGAAGAATTAAGGTCTGCAATTGAGATGTTTCGGAGTGGATCCAAGAAGAACAGAAACAGTGGCTCTGTAGGAAGCGAGGATGTAAACTTTGATTGTCTTCATGAAAAAGTACCCAGAAATCCATCAGAAAAGAGGTAGTATTTGGGGAGGGAATATGGTGAAAGGGAAATGTGCAAAAACTGCAAATAGCAGTGGGTTAAGTCTGACTTCCCCAAGTTTCTTCGAATGTGCGGGGGTACTCAAGTTTTTTTCCTATCTCATGCCAACAGAAAGCTGAGGTGTATTGTGGAAGAAAAAACAGTATGCTTTCCTTAGGGCTTGAAAGTGTCCTGAAATTGAATATCACTTGCTGCTAGCAATGTTACAGTTGCATGTGACTCTAAAACGAAAGCTTATTTGTAAATAAAGTAGTTCTGTATATCATCAGAGTACTCTCGGTGAGAAACTTATACTATTGCCTCTACAGAGCTATAAGGGCTTAAAAAATAGTACTGAGAGAGCAAACTGTTTTTTTCCCTTTTTTAGATGGAATTATATCCCTGTGTAAACAATCAAATGGTGACATTATTCCGGTCGATTGGATGACTGGGTTGAGGGAAATGGTATACCTACTGAAACCCTGGCATCCTTTGTTGATCAAGTCACCAGAAGGTCCTGAAGGGTGGCTGTTACCGTTAGTGAATGCTTGCTGATGGCATTGGTTTTATAGTATATGCAACAGGGTGTTGTGATACTCAACAGAGCAAGAATTCAATTGCATTCAGTGGGATCATCTTCAACCCTTTGAAAATTCAAGCAGTAGCCACTTTTAGCGGGTAGGTGTTGAACAGGTGAAGGTCATGTTCTTGAAACTAGGAAAAGTCTTGTTCCTGTACTCCACTGAAGCCTTTGTTTTGGGCAAAATCTACCACTTGATGGCACCATGGTGCTTTTTTCGGGTTGTGTGAACAGTTAGTTAGTTAATCCTTGTTAGAAATTATGCATTTCATCTTTTGTAATTTTATTTTAAATTGCTTAGAGGTGACAACTGGGAAGGCAACGATGCTGACAATCCAGTGGAAGATAAGTTCAGACAAGGCACTGAAGAATCAAAGGTTTGGCAATTAGGGAAGAATTCTCTGGGGGGAGGGGAAAGGGGAAATGTTTTATTTCCTGCTTTTGTTGTAGGATGTTACTCCTTTGTTAGGGGTAAACCCTAAGTTCTACTTTTAAAAGGTGACTTTGGAAAATGTTTTTTCTTCCTTCCATTCATCTTTTGCTTTTGCCATTGATTTTTTTTTTTCTTAAACTGGCTTTACACCTTCCTGAGATTCTCTTGTACTATTTCAGCTGATCTTCTTCCTCCCCCCCCCCCCCCCCCCCCCCCCCCCAAGATGGAGCTTAGCAGGCATTTCATGGTCTGCTGTTTACTTGTCCCAGAAGTGGTTTAAATCATTTCACTTTCATTGTGAATACAGTATAAATAGTTTTTCCTGGAACAGGCTTTAAGAACTCTCCAGAGACCTGGTTTCAGATATAACAAGTGAAATTCCCACCAGCTTGGAAGCTGTGATTTCTAGCCATGATGTCTACCTAATTTCCTTCTCTTCTTTTTGAGTGAAGAGCATGCTGAATGTTTAATTCAAACATTGAGCAGACAAACTACAAAGAGGTTGAAACTAGGCTCAAGAGTAACAATCTCTAATGCTTAAATGTTTGATATTCTTGGGTGTTATGCTCAAGGCAAATACAGTAGATGTGAAAAATGTGGGAAAAACATATATATCTTAAAATGGTCCACTGATGCTTGTAGGACAGAGACTATGCTGAGTGCTTTAAATGTGTTTGTTAATGCTTGTCCATTTTGACTCTTTCTAGCCTCCAGAAAATTCCTCAAAGATGCCTTTCCCCTATAAAGTGCTAAAGGCGCTGGACCCTGAGATCTATCGAAATGTGGAGTTTGATGTTTGGCTGGATAGCAGAAAAGGTACCTCTAAAACAAACAAAAAAAGTTTTCTGTAATAGAATCAGTGTTTAAATTGATGGATCTGAAATGTATGCCACCTGTTTCAGCATAGATGAAATAGGCAGGGCACTGGTTAAATCAGTAGATATATCTAGGTAGTGCATCTTCTCACCAGGCTTCACTTTGAACCATTGAATACACTGCTTCTGACACTGTGTAAAGTTGCTAAAAAAAAAAAAAAAAAGATGTGATACTTACGTGATACCTACTAGCTATAAAATAGGAAATAAAGGGACTGAGCAGAATATGGACCAACTCTGTATTATCACTGTTATCTTGGGAGTCATCCAAATTTCAGTTTGGATGGTCGTTGTTTTTAAGCAGTGTGTATGTGAGGACTTATGTTTTTTTTAAGCTCTATTCTGGTTTCAGAGTTCTGTAGTCACAAAAGTCTCAAATTTAGTAGTGAGATATGTTAAATGAGATTAGTGGCTTTTTGTTGTTTTTTTTTTGCTTCCCAGTTTTCCTGGGCTTGAGCATCCAGGAGAGACTTCATTGTCTTTGTGGCTTTGGGATACATGTAGGTTGCTGCTTTTTGGCAATACACTGTGGCTGATACATAAAGAAGTTGTCAAGAAAGATAAGTTTTGAAGTCATGTTTGATGGATGTCTGACCTGAAGTGCTTTGCATGTGGAAGACCTCCAGCATCTTACAATTGCATAAGCAATAATGAGGGTCATTAAAATTACTGGAACATAGTATAGTAACTATGTATGGTGAATACTGAGGTGTGGAGAATCTGAGCAAGGAATGTAGAAAAACCTATTGAAATCTAGTAGCAAGGGAGACTTCAGGAGTGTTAATAATACCTCATTTATGACAAGTGTCACCAGTACTCCAGCAAGATAAGTCCAGTATTCTTGATACTAGGATTGGTATTAAATGCAGGATTAACTCAGTACCATCACAAAGGACGTTGTAGTATTGAAGTAGTGCCAGTTGTGCATCAGCTGGATATTATTAATTTCCTGGGACTTATCCAGGTTGTGGTCTCAGAATATCTACGGTTACTTTAGTGTTACTAAGGGGAGGGAATGTTTAGATATGCATAGGAAGTATTAACTCAATTGGCCTATATCTAGTAGTTGGGTGCCTTTGTGAAGTACTTACAGGATACATGAAGAAAGAACAGTGTTTTATAGGCTTTTTCCTTTTTATTTATTTATTCATTTATTTTTAGAGCTTCAAAAAACTGACTACATGGTGTTTGCTGGGAGACAGTACTATTTAGGAGACAAGTGTCAGGTTAGTACTCAAAGGAGATTCAGTTATGATAAATCATTAAAACTGCTTCAAGTGGAGTATGTTAAGCTATGAAATTGCTTCATAGAATTTTCCAAGGCTTTTCTCATTCTCTTCCTTGCAGCTATTAATCTGACTTCCTTTTTAATTACATTTCTGCCTAAAATCTTCATTTAGACATAAGGTATGAAAGAAAAACTACTTGGAAACATGCTGCGAAACAGTGATATAATTTTCTTTGAGTCTAGGTGTTCCAGACTGAGAGCTCAAAATGTAGAGGGGGTACATCTGAGGTAGTTGTCTAGATTTTTTTCACTGGGGGTCACCAGCAAGTCTGGCTGGTCTTCCATCTCTCAAGAGTAACATAACAGATTTTAAGTTACTTTTTCCTGTACATGAGAGGGGAGAGAAAGCAAAGAGCAGCCAGGAGATGCTGAAAGCAAGGCTAACTTTCTTTGTTTCCATGTTGTATGTAGTGAAGGCTTACCTCAGAGCATTATTTAAAGAAAAATATGCTGATGACTCATTCAGTGACTTGCTTCTAGCTGACTAGAGCATTTTATTTTCTGGTCTACCCAAGTTTTTATACACGTCTTCTGTGTTGCTTACCTGCTTGGCACAGTGTGTAACAAGTTAGAAGGCAGAAATCTTAACTCAAAATCTGACTTACAAGAATCATGAGAGTTTAAAAGTTACTTGCAGGACTGTTTCTTCTCCTTCCTTCATCCCTTCAGTTAGTACACTGCTCTCCATGTACTATCAGCTAGGAGCAGCCTTTGCTGTTAGTGGTTTGTAGACAGTATTTAGCACCTTGATGCTCTCTAGCCTTTTTTCAAGCTTCCCTTGTTGTCTCTCCAGGTGCGTCTGGAGCCTGCAGGTAAGTATTACAATGCTCATATCCAGGAAGTTGGGCAGGATGGCAACACGGTGACTGTGTTCATTGAGGAGCTGGCAGAAAAGTAAGCAATATGGTGACAACTTCCTTTGAACTCTTTTTAGTTGAATGTGGGTTCACAGATGCTTAAAATAGGGTTGTTAAGATACATCAAGAAGAAAGGAGAAATGAGGCCTTTAAATACCAAGTGTGGCTAACAGGGAGATTTACTCCCTTGTTGGTGATGACTTTTCAACTGGAATGTTGTAGGGAACCTTTTTTGTGTTTTTAATGGCCAGAATTGTTTCTGTGATGCTTTTTGTGAAGTCTTGCTCTTCTCTAGAATGTGAAAGTGATCTTTACAGGTCTGGTGTAACTCATGGGTAGCAAATTACCTTCTGTTTCCAGTTTTTCTAGAGTTTTTATGTTGTACCTGCAAAAGCAATTGGCACTTCTAATGAGTCCCATCAGTTTCTCCACCTTGTTATTCAAAGCATTCACCCTCCTCCAGATCTACGATTTTGCTTATCTACATATTGCAGAAATTCTGTCTTGTCAGATGCTTTCAGGTGTACCTCTGAAGGTATACAAATGTAGGGTGGAAAGAGTTGACCTGCGAATTAAGCATTGAGATTGAATTTTAGCTTACAGTTTTTGATATGCAAAATACACAAGTAGCAGTAATTCATGCTTTGTTCTGGAGAACAAAACTTTTATTATTCTGGCAAGCTCCCTGAACTTTTTTTTATCCTTGCAGTACTGCTAATGTGAATGCTTCTCATGCAGGCATACTGTTCCCTTGGCAAACTTAAAGCCAGTGACACAAGTGGCACCTGTCCTTGCTTGGAATGTGGTTCCTGGCCGAAAGGGAGGAAGCTACCAGAAAATAGGTGGATACTTCTCAGGAATAGGTTTGTATAAGTTCTCCATGGGCATTCTTCCTCTTTAGAAAGAGGTAGGGTGGGGATTGACCAATTTTAGTAGTAGCAGTTTCTGAATATTGAGAAAGTGACTTAACTGAGCCTGTGGTATAAGATCTAGTTGTAACAGGGGTTTTGTGTGAAGTGATCCATCATACAGAAAGATAAATTTTTACTTTGTAAAATAGCAAGTCCATTGAAAGTACACAATGGGATTAATATTGCTCAAAATTGCCAAGAAAAAAAATCTGGCATTTGAGAACCACGTGTAGAGGTCTATGAACCAGGAAGCATGCCTTGTTTAAGATGTAAACCTGTCTCTTCTGTCCTCAACTGAAACTGCAGAAATGGATATGAAAACACGGAAGAGATTGCTTAAGAAAGTTCGTGGAAAGGAAGTCTTTATGACTGTGGCTTATAGCAGGGGTCAGCCCATTCTTCCACCCCGGCTACAGCATGGTGTTCCTTCAGGGCGCTCTTCTCCAGTTCACTGCTCGCAGGGTGGTGGGAACTTGGCACCTTATGACCTCTGTCATCCTCAGAATTCTCCTCAGAGACATAACCGTGGATTTGGGATGCCAAGGTATGAGGCATTGGAAACCTGTCTGAGGTCACCACTTGTTCTGTTTGTTCTTGCTGTGGATTAGTTAGGAGAGAGCTTGTGCTATTTCATAGATAAAACTACAAATGAGTTCCATCTGAGAGGCACTTCCTGGTAATTGCACCTTTTACCCTTTAAACTTAGGGGATCTGCCCGATTTATAAACAGGCACAACATGGTTGGCCCTCAAATAGCATTCTACCCCAGTCCAGGAAAGAGATGCTATCAGAGCTATGACAATTTCTCCTGCAGGTCACGGTAAGTGAATATCAACCTCTTTACAAAAAATTGGTCTACAAGAGTTGGGGAGGTTGCTGGGAGAGGGCTGTGGAGGGCTGAGTTGGTTGTTAATGGCACAATGGTGAACACTGGGATTACTGTGCCTTTCCAAAAAGAGTTAAAATTGAGCAGTGAAACCAAGGTGAAGCTCCAGTAGTGGTGATTCTTAACCACCTTTTTCACTTTTAAAGTTCATACAGCCGTAGCCGCCGTCAGATGCAGTGTGTGAATAAAGAATGTCAGTACGGATTTGTATCGGAGAATGGAGAGGAGCCTCAAGGATCAGAAGAAACAATAACTTTCTATGAAATTGAAGAAGGGGATGAAAGTGCTTTTCCTGCCTTACCAGTAAGTTATGAACAATGTATATGTTAAAGCTCAAAGCAAAAAAAAGGCCGAACAAATGCACAGTATTTCTTCACCTAATTTCACAGCATTTATTTACTTAAAGCTTATTCCAGGAAAAATAATTAGCAGTAAACACATTTGGGGTAGGGAAGGCTGAAATGGATCTAGATCCTGTAAAAACCTGCTTAAAACATTATTTTTTTTCTGGCCTTTCCCCTTCTTTTTCACTTATACCCCTTCTTCCCCCAGCAGTGTTTTCTCTTCTAGCACGCTTTGATAAAGGTAGGGTCATATTTCTTCCCTCTACTGCAGTTTGAAAACAAGGTTTAGGGAAAAAATGCCTTCCTACTCTGGATGTCTGTCTAGTTGTAAATAGTGTGGGAGAGTAAGTGCTTCAGTTTGCCACACCATAATTTAGGATTTGTGTAACTAGATTCAAAAACTGTGTAGTGATGGCATGGATTGGTCCTATGAACTTACAGTTGTGATGTTTTGGGCTAACGTTGTTAGTGAAACTTTTTGGATTTCTCTATTTCCATAAATTTAGCTTCCTTTAAATCAATACTTGTTATTATGTTATTAGGCTGTAGATAAAAGTAGCACAATACAGTCTTGAACTTTTAACAATCAATTTTTTATTCTGATTTTTAGCTATGCAATCTAAGCTTAGTACAAAACTGGGTGCACTACAAAAATGAGTTTATTTTAGCTATCT
Organism: Anas acuta; assembly: GCF_963932015.1. NCBI lineage: Eukaryota > Metazoa > Chordata > Aves > Anseriformes > Anatidae > Anas > Anas acuta. Next base: position 4,018,207 of record NC_088991.1, read on the forward strand.
GAACAGGAAGACAATTCTTCTAAAAACAAGCTTGAAATTTTATGTTGAAACAGTGACCCTCACAAATTTCAAGTCTTTTTTTTCATTTTAATGAAATGAAGGAGAACTCACTCACAATTGTTTCAGCAGCCTTTTTTTATTCACCTGCCTTTACAAGATCTGTGATCTTTACTCTGATTTATTTTCCTTCAAGTCTGTCAAGGAGTTAGGACAGATTATCTTGCAATAATTCTTCTCCGGCCCCCAGCCCCTGAAATCAATATAGTTTACTAGCTTGCTTTTCCTCCCTATTGCTAAACTGTGTACTTGCAGCAGCAAGTGAATACTTCTCATGTTTGTTCAGCCACTCTGTTACTATCAATGCCAAAGCCTTTTCTCTGTCTTTTCCTTGTCTCCTTTACCAAAGGAATTTAATATGTCCTGGGGAAAAATGCATCTTGCAGAAAACTTGGACTTGGCCATCGTGCTAGAGGCCTGGTGGGAGAACCTTCTGACTTACCACCTGTACTTCACCTTTGGAGATCTTGCAAGGCTCTCTGGGCACTCTGTTGATCTCAGAGTCGTCATGTCTTCTGAGGAGAGTTTTGAGTGTCACCTTAGCCATCACAAAAGAGTGAATCACCTCCTTTTACTCATGCTTCTCCTAATCCTGTGTTCCTGCTTCAGAGAACTCTAGATTTAACATGTCCAGCTAAGGACTGACTTCCATGAAAAAACAAGTGGCATGTAAAGCTTTACAAGAGTCTTCTGCGAAACCTGATAGGCACTGCTGCCTGGAAGTCAGGCATGTGTGCATCAGTCTCTCTAGTGTAGAGACCATGGGGCAACTTCCAGCTGTGCGGTATCCGAGCTGATTAGTTGGTAGGAATGCCTAGGGTGAGGAATGCAGGAGTATGTGCTGGAGGTTGGGGGTCCTGGTTGCTGGCTGGTGTCTGCTCCCTACTTCTCATTGTTGTTTGAACCTGATGCAAAGCCGGCTAAACTCTAGATGAAAGCAACTTGAATATATTGTATAGGACAGCTGTAGGTCTTCAAAGATAAATTACCCAAAGTATGCTGGCAGAACAAAAAGTGAAGGAAAGAAGTGTCACACAACTGTTTTGCTACATGCAGGGTACACAGGGACTGTAATTCTAGTAAGCTGTGATTGTAGTAAACTTTGGTCTGCCAACCTGTTTCTGCAGGTTTTTTTGTGGGTGTGTATAGAACATGGAAAGGCTTAAACTATTTGTAAATGCACACTTCTGACTTCTCTTTTTAGAGCCAGGGTAGCCCTACTCCCATTGTCCACAGTCCTGCAGGGTTTTGGGTAGCAAGGAGAGGCCCAAACTCTGTTCCAGTCAGCAAGCAAACCCTGAATTCGTCCGAGGAAGATGTAGAAGAAACATGTGAAAATGGTGAGTTCTTAAAGAATTGTTGGGAAGAGGAAAAAGACTGGTTCAGATGATCTGTGGTGTGCTTTTGATTAGACAGGGTTCCTTAGGTCTCCTAAAGATCTGTTAATTATGAGCTTTGAACATGCACGCATGACTCTTTATTCATTGTCTGATAAAAATGTGTTGCTGTTTCATTCAAGCTTGCTAGGACATCAACCTTATGATACATCCATCTTTTGATGGGATATGTCTGTAGCAAGCCAAACTGCTGCATAGTGTTTGGAAATAGCAAAACTTGATAACAAAATGAGGGAGGGAGTGGTGTCTGCAGAAAACAAGGTGATAATGAAAGCAGCTCAGCTGACAAATGCACTGCAGTAAAATGTTGGTAACTCTTTGAGCATTTTTTTTTCCTAAATCAAAGGTTTCTGTTCCTTCTAGGGAAATTTCATGAAGACTTTCTCTATGCACCTACAGGTAAGTAAAACTTCAGTCTCTAACTGATATGATATTTGGTGACTGTAACACACACATTACAACCTCTTTAGAAATTCCTGAACAATGAGATCTAATGTTATAGCTTCAGTTAATCATGCCTGTGCATTCCAGATCCAGATTGTGGAACTGCAGCAGTATTTAGTTCAGCAGAGCCTACAGCAAACTTGGTAAGGTTTAGTCACTGCCTGCCCAGACTGGGAATCCTTGAAGCGTGTAGTGTTCTTCATGGAAACTGTCTTTGGAAGAAAGCTTAACATAGGAGGTCAGAGGTTTTTTTTTTTTTTTTTGGTGTTTTTTTTTGGGGGGGAAGAAAAGGTAGATCACTTATTTCCCCCCACACTGGTGAGTATTTTATCAGAGTCTGCCAGCACATCTGAATTGTGCTGGATACATTAAGGCTTTCCACCTTCTCCTTCTGCAAAGCAAAATTTGAGGGCTTTTTACTTTTTTCCCCTTTATGCTCCAGGTAACATTTACTTTCATCATGCTACCCTTCAAATTCTATACCAGTTAGCTTTATCCCTCTGATATGTAAATGGAGAGATCTCACCTTTGATAGAATTGACTTTTTAATTTTTTTTTATCTGAAATTAGTCAGGGGCTAGCTCTCTTCCTTTCTCAAGTTACCTGTTGGCCTGCAGTGGTGTGAAAGACCTGTGCACATCAGAATAAAATTTGTTTTACATGGGTTATGAAAGAACTTTAGTGTTTGTGTGTAGTTCATGATTAGAAAATTTTTAGAGTTCTGGTGTGTGTAGCTTACCATTCTATGCCTTTTAAATGGACCATGCTCTGCTTTGGAACCCCTTCAGGAAGAAGGGACGGTCTCTGTGTCATCTCAAGATGGAGTGGCTTCCTACAGCTATCCCCAGAAGGTAGTATCTAGTGCTCTGTTGTGGCAGCCCTGTGGAGAGATGCACACTGTGCATAGCCACTGTGGGGGGAGGGGGGTTGTTCTTCCCCTCCTAGTCTTGTTGCAAATAATATAATCCCCTATAGCACATAATGGAAGGGTGGAAAGATGCATTTGCAGGTGTCTGCAATCTAAATGAGTATTTTTAGGTCAATGTTTTTCAAGCCAAGTTTTAGAGGACTTGGATAACTATTTGCCTTCACAGAAGTGCACTTCGGAAGTTCTAGTTGTAAAGTGTGACTTTTTAACCTGTGATATTTCTGTAGCTCTTGTCCAAGCCAGCTATAGAGGTAGTGTAATGAACGCTGATTCTTTTGCAGGTGATGGTAAACTCTGCAGTAATCTCAAACTCCACGGGTGTTAATGTTGCTCCAGCTACAGTATTCTCCTCAAATTCTGCTGCTTCCACTCAAGCCAGCATCACAACAACTGTTCCCCCACAAACAGGTGTTCAGCCAGTCCTAGTGCCTCCCCCTTCAGTAGGGACACCAGGTAGTGTGCATGCTAAGGCTGTGAACTTGGATGTCTAACCTTTCAGTTGCATTCCTACTTCCCATTTTTTCCTTGTTCTACATATCCAAAACAGATGTTGAAGGGCTTTTAAACTACCACTTGCTTTGACTTAAATGACTTATCAGTAGTTGTAACTCCACTGCTGACTTTCACATTCCCATGCTTTGAAGGGAATAGTTGCTGCTGAATTTGCATGGGAATTGGAAGTCTCTGCTTTGGAGTTGTTCCCCCCACCCTGCCTGCCTTTAGCCATTAATGCAAAGTGTTTTACTAGCAGGTTCTTTTCTAAAAGACAGGAGTTCATGGCTGATTCCTTCCTGTGTTTTTACAGTTAGTTTTCTTTGTCTTGAGAGTGGTGTAAGTCCCAGGTTTTACTACCTCTTCCAGAAGAGCTGCTGGCTGTGACAGCTCAAGGGCTGCAAAAGTGAATCAAATTCATTTCTGTGGTCGTAATTAGCTCCTATCCATTGCTACTTGCTACTTCTATGGCAAGATCAAATTTGTGACTTGCCACACGCTAACCACCTGGAATTGTCTTTCCTTTGTTCTTGTGAAATGTCTGCCTTAAGCAAATGGCTTTCTCTCCTTACAAAGAGTATTTCTCCATGTTTTCTGTAACTCATCTCTTCATTTAGCATCAAAAAAATCAAACAAATCCCTGTAAAACCCCATTGTCATTCAGTTCTCCTTAATTCTGAATTCTGTCCTCTTTATCTGTTTCTTTTTACTTGTTTGGGTTATTTTGTACTCTACTTGAGAGATCGGTCAGCACTGTTCTCTGTAAGTTAATTGGTGATGCAATTAAAAAGAAGCTGCTGTTCCACAAATGTGGGCCCCCCTAATATGTGTTCAAGATAAATTTGTCCAAAAACTTTTGCCTGGTATGCTTTGAGCTTTCCCGCTTTTTTTGTGGGGGTTTATCATCACAGTTCTTTGACTGAAGTGAGTAGTCTTTTCCCTATTGTTCTAGGACAGACAATTATATAAGGAAAGCCTGACCTACCCTCTAGTATGAACAATTGACTGAAAGAGGCATTTGTTCTTAACTGGAATATGAAGTGCATAAGTAGATACACAATTAAGAGGTGGAATTGGAACCTTCCCATCTGGTTTTAAAAATTCTGGACTTTTGATGTGGGGGGAGAAGTGATTACTAAAGAGAACTTGACATTAAAGCTTATTTATGGGTACTGAGATGATAGGAGGTGTACAACTAATTGTGTAACTTCACATCTTTCTCTGTCGAGGAAGATGGTATTGTAAATTTGACTTGGATTTTGGTTTTGACTTGGATTTTGTTTTCTTCTAATAGTAGCTGTTTCATCAGTGCCATTCCCAATTTACTCAGCTCCTCTTCCTCCAGTCAGTGAGGTGGGAGAAGCTGGTGCCGTTCCTCCACCTTACTCTTGTGATCCCAGTGGCAATGATCTGCCTCGAGGTAATGAAGGTATTTTGTGATTTTACTACTTACACAGTTCTGACTTGTCTTCTCCTTGGAAACTTAACAGAATACCTTTAGTGGGAAGAAGTGGCTCTTTACTACTTACTCCATTTGAGCTGCAATGGTTTGGATGCTTACAGTAAAAATTCATAGTTCTGAATAACAAGTTCATATCAGACTCGAACATGTGATTTACTGCAGCTTTAGACAGCATCCTAAAGAAACAAGTATCAGTGGAGAGTGTGCTTGTATCTGTATCCTACCACCTCTGGGTTGAATAATCATTTTTCTGGTATTTTTTTAAAACCAGTTATGTGCTTATAAAGTTCTGGTGTTACACAGTTCAGTGGATATTGGGCTGCTGTCCTGTATGGCTTTGAGATGCCATTCTGTAGTATCAGAAATAGATGACAGAGTGTGCAGGTTTCTGTTCATTGAGTGCACAGACTTCCTGTGTACTGTCATCAGTTACAACAGCATCTTTTAAGGTAGATTTGTCTGACAAGCACCAAGCATGGGAAGACCAGTACAGTAACTACTAGCATAGCAGCTTGAAATTGGCTTTCAGCCTTGTCAGCTGAGCTTGGGCTTCACTTCTGAAGTGGTAGACTTTAATCAACTTGGTCTAATTTAAGAATACCTGTAAGCAGTGCAAAGCTGCAAGGCTTGGCTAACAGTGCAACAGGCATATACATACTTGATTTTGGGGTCATTAATATATCCCCTTGTTCTATAATGTTTTTGACTCTTGAGATGCAAATAGGGTCTGTAACTTGCAGAGATTTGTTAAGTAAGCCAAAGATCAAGCTGTTTGCTGTCCTTACCATGAGCTAAGTACCTCTCAGCTACAGGATTAACAGTCCTGCTTATTACTCTGCTGTGTATCTTGCTTTCCTCTTGGGCCTCAAAGTGTTCCTGCCTAGTGTGCAGTGATGTGATAGAGGCTCACTTCTCAAAAGGAAGATAAAACTGTTGTGATACAGTCTGTCTTCACTGAAGGATAGCTCGTCTATGTGTAACTTGTGCAGCTGTAGGAAATCCTGTCTTCTCTATGCATTGCCAGTGGCTCAACTTACTCTGAGGATTAGAGACTTAAAAAGGTTGTAAAAGCAGTTACTCAGCCTGCTTGTCCCAGTAGCAGCATTTGTCTTGTCCTAATGTGTAGTGCAAATGCTCTGGGTAGGTGTTGGTGTTTACTTCTGGCTACCTTTATGGACACTGCATCAAGTACACAGTTTCAGGTGTTGCTGCCTTCTCTGGCAGACAGCTTGGGGGAGGTTGGTTTTGGGAGTAGCGAGGCCAAGCTAGAGGTAAGCTGTAGCTTGAATGGAGAGCAGTAGGCAGAACTGGATGTCTGCTTATACATGTACATTTGTTCTTGCAGTGGGTTCATCTCTGCCTGCTGGCTGAAATACACCTGCTCTTCAGGTATTCTCCCCGCTTCATGGAGTGAATATGTTGACAGTCAGTGCGTGGTGGTTGGCTTGCTTGATAGCCACCTATGGATAGAACAAATATGACTTTTATCAAAGCCTTACCTTTTGCTGAAGCTCCTGACTCAAGAATTTTCTCTGCTGGTGTGGAGAGTAGCCTTTCATTCAGGGATGAGTGAATAAAAACTGGCTGCATAAATGTAGGGTGTGTAAAATCCAGCCTTTTTTTTTTTTTGCATTGTTTGGATTGGTATGCTTTTACTCTAAGTATATAACTTCAATTTCTTCTGACAGCCGCTCGGGGGGTGGGGAGGAGGGTGGGAAAAAACATGCCACAACCTTGTAACTGTGACCATATTTCAGATGTATGGTAGCGCTGAGTTCTAGTGCATTAGAATGTAAAGCTTGTGACTTTTATTCCAAAATCTCTTATCTTATTTAAAGATGTAGCATAAAGTACTTCAGTAATGCAGATTGTTTTCATGCTTGATTCAGCATACTTCCATCTAAAGTAGCTTCATTGTCCCTGAGTGAAGCTTGCATCAAAGTACTAATCCTAGAGGGCCTATTTCAGGTAATAAGAGCTGCTATTGATATCTACAGTTCAGGTAGCTGCATCTGGTAGATTTCACAGCATTCTGGCCCAAAGTTGCTTTGAATTTTGAGATTTATTTATTTTTTTTTGCCAGAAGTTGATCTGGAGAAAAAAAAGCAGGATGCAAAAACATCATGGCATGGCTCCTCAAAGGTCTGCTGCTCTAATAGGTAGTGCCAAACACATTAGCAATATCTTTACTCTTTTGTAGGTGCTCTTGATTCCTGGTTTTGATCTTGAATATTCTACTTCCTACTTTCCTACTGCAGTAGTATCACTGCAGATGATTCTAAGTACCTGTCAGAGTTAATCATCTTCAGCTTTCATGAAATGCCCTTAACTGAGGCTTTCAGCACTCAGGAGAATTGGGTGTTAAGTGTACTGAAAAAATCTGGAGTGGATGTGGATTAATAAGCTCTTCAGGACCTGCCCTCAGCTCTTCAAGTGAGTCACTCCTTGTAGTACTGGCCATGTCCTTTTGGAGATAAAACTCCAAATTTTTTTTTAGAAGTTTAAATTTGGTAGTTAATGACACATGGTACGTGTAATTCCTTGTATTATTGCTGTCTACATTGAGACTATCATCAGTGTCACTACACAGAAGCTTTGGAGTAGTGTGTGGTAGGGTATTTGGATATACTTGACATAGAGTTCTGTGCAGTTTCCTTTTTTTTTTTTTAAAAAAAAAAAAAGCTACCTGAATGAGTGGTATTTGGCCTGGCATAGTTTGGGAGCCTCATTTGTTAACAGACTGAAGTCCTGGACTGGAGAGTAAGATATACCATGTGCTATAGTATTAATTGGTACTTATGATTTTTTCCAATTCTTAGAGACTCTTCTATCTTTTTGATAGAGTTTAGGGCTTGTGAAACATTTATTAATACAGTGACCTTAGGTGTCTTAGCCTCATCCCCTCCCTTCCATTTGGAGCAGCTGCTGATAGACTGCTTGCTGGTGCTGTGTTCCAGAGGCTGTTCCTTTCCTGCAGTGGCATTCAGGATTGATCCGAGAGTCGCTCATCATTGCAGTGACCTTTGTCTTGATGCCTTATGAGACTTTTATCAGTAGTAAATGTGGCTTTTATATTTTCATGTCAGGGTGGTTAATTTCTTCTAGCTTAGCTGTTGCTTAGTAAGGCATTTTTTCTTTTACTAAAGAGTGACTGGATTTCTAGGCATCTAAAAGAAGAATATAAACAGATTGATCTCCTACTGTACTGGCTTCTGTTCTAGCATACCACAGACATCAGTATTTCCTGTATCAGTTTCACTTCGGTCTCCCGGCTCCTCCTTTGTACTGTTATCGCTGCTATGAAGCAGATGTTTCACTCAGTTCTTACGCTTGATTTGCATAAATAACTGAAGAACAAAATTAGGTTTAAAAAGCCTTCCAATATAGGTGCGGTTTCAGCTAGATACTAAAAAGTTGGCATTTAGGTAAGTCTTCGGGTTATTTTCTGTATTCAACTGGTCAATGTCGCAACCAAAGCACCAGCGTTTTCAGGAGTAAGCTTAGAGCTATTAGCTAACTTAGGAAGTGCGTACAGTTCCTTTTTTATGTTGAAGTGGATTGTTGCCCTGATCAAATATGCTGAACAGTAAAAGAGTTAAGAATTGGCAACAGAGGAATAAATCCTTGTTCGTTTCAGGATTGGGGTTTGCATTTCTGATGCTATTCCTGTCTACAGCAAACTGACAGTACTATAGAACAGCAGGGCTGTGAAAGGATGCACGTGTAGCAGCTGGATGGACAGGAAAGCTTTGTGGAGCCAAGGTCGTGGTCTAGGAAGGAGTGGTTAGGTGGTAAGAAGACAGCAACACCCACAGAGCTGCCATACTTCCCCAAGTTGAAGTCCTTAGTGATTTGCTCGTGTTCAGTTGTTTTCTCTCCTTTACTGCTTTGACTTTTTTTTTTTGAGGTCCCAGGAGTACTAAATTATGTGTCTGTTCTTACTTCCATGTAAACCTGTTGCTGTGGAATAGGTGACTTAACTTTTTGAGCCTTTAAAACAAATCTCAGTTGTATGTCTGAGAAATCAGTTTATGCACTTCTCTGGAACTGTCATAGCATTAAAACATGCTTGAACTTAAAGAGGCTTTAAACAGTTCCACTGTTTTGGGCAGTTGGATTTCATGAACCTTGTTATGATTGGCAAGTGGTTTTAAACTTCCTCTGTGCTTCTGGGATTGCTCCTCAGTGTATCACGTGTTTGCTCCGAGTCAAATAATCCAGTACATGGAAGACAGAAGTAAAAGACTAGCTGCAAGAAGGCAGGAACTGGGTTCCCTTTAACCCTAGTGAGGAAGGAGAAGGAAGGAACAGTCCTTATCTCCCCCCCCTGTGTTCTGACATGATTATAACTGTTTGGGGGACCTCAAAACCTAGGTCTGAAGGTTTTGGGGTTGCTGTATATGTTGTCTCTATTGACGTATCTCTGGGCAGAAGCAGTGTGAAGCTGGGGTCTCTATGGAGTTGGGCCCTTGTCTCATGTGCCAGCCTAGTATGTAAGTGTTCACAATGTGTGTACAGACTGTATGTACAGTATGTGTACATTAGGGGTGAGTGACCACTGGCATATGAGGTGGCTCCTGCCTTGTCTCTGCTTCCAGACACTTCCCTATTTTTACAGTGAGGAAAAGAGGCAGTGCTCTTAGCAGATACCTTAGTTCAGGACCTCATAATCAAATTCTTATTTGATGATGATGAAGTGTATTTTTCTCTGAAAACCAGGCCTTAATAAGCCATAATTGTTAAAGTTCCTAGTTGGGTGCGTAGACAATTGAGATTTATAACAGATCCGACAAATATCACTTGAGTAATCAAGACCAGACTTAAAGCAATGTAATGACTTGCTAGTGTTAGGTCATGGGTTGGACTAGGTAGTCCTGGAGGTCTCTTCCAACCTAAATGATTCTGTAATGTTGAAGTTTGATTTGACATCAGTCAAGCACAACTATTGTACAAATACCTCACTACGTTAACTTAACGGGTCATTATAACTATTGCATCTCTTCATATTGAAGACATACTCATCACCCTCAAAACATTAAAGAAAAAAATGCTGAAGTAGTTAGTTAATAATTTAAGTGATTCTAAATGTTCTAATATATGTAAACTTATTTTCCTCATCAGTTTATACTAACTTGCTCTTCAATGTCATGTCCTTTAATTTCAGATACAAAGGTCTTGCAGTATTATTTTAATCTGGGACTGCAAGTAAGTGCTTTTAAAATGAGTACAGTAAATTGCCTGTAAAAACTGCTGCTTTTCTTGACAGATGTACTGATGTATTTAAGACTTCCAAGTGTGCTAAATGTGTAGTTGGCTATTAATACATATGGGCTTGCTTGGAGGAGATTAAAGTGTAGCTCAGGAAGTAAAGCTCTAACTCAAATTGTAAAGCACATTAGTACATCCAGTTGTTTACTTGGATTTTTGTGGAGGATGGTAGATAAATATTCTCTCTTTTAAGATAAAGGAAAGGAACCTGAGCTATTCTTTTAATAAAAAAAAAAAAAATGGTTAGATGAGATCAAAGACTATTTAGAGATGTGTGCTTTGAATCCTCTAGGACATGCACAGCTGTGTTCAGAACACCTTGTGTTTTGGGAACCATTGCTCTGCAGCTGCCCACAACCATTGCCTCAGCACCATCAGCCATGGGCAGTGTCAGTGCTGGAACTCTGGGAAGTAAAAGTAGTACACCAGCTTTTCCAACTAAAGAAGTAAGGGGAGAAAATATCTTGAATATAACAAAGTTGATTGCAAAGACTCAACATTCCTTAAGAATTACAACCCCAGTGTAGAACTGAGGTAGTTGCAGCTATTCCAGCAACACTCCTGGCAGCCTGTCTTTTTTTTCCCTCCTTTGTGTGTAACTATCGTAGTGACAGCAGAGAAAAATGCACTTCTTCCTACCTTTTAGATCTGAAACTAGCAGTGATTGGGAAGAAGGATGGGGAGTGTGGTTATATGCATGACTCTGTTTTGTTTTGTCTTTTTTTTCCCAAAAAAGTATTACCACCAGAGCTATTGGCATTCCATGGTGTACGTACAGCCAGTACCACCAGCGTCACCAGTGGAAGCTTATCCAGCATATGCTGAGCCTGCTCACGTCCTAGATCAGTCAGTACCTCAGCTCTATGCCGATGCTGGGCGAGCTGAAGTCCATCAGGTTCCCTTGGAAGCACCTGCAAATGGTTAGTATTTCTGGATAAGACCACATCCAGAGACTGTGAAAAGTAAGGGAATGATTTTCAGCGTGCAGCTGCTTACTTGCACCATTATAGGAAGGGGGAGATTGAGAAGATGTAAAGTAAGCATTGTAATGGGCTACCACAAGTTCCTCTGCATCTTTGTTACTGCTTAAAGTTATGTTAGACTTACTGGTGTAGCCATCAGTGCCAAAGGCACTTTAAAGCTGTAAAAAAGAAAAGTAATCCTTTTTAGGTTTGCATTCAGCATGCTAATTTTAACTTGGAAGAAGTTACTCTGAAATTGCGTTGAAGGCGTTTCTTTTGCTCATTGATAAGCAAATAGTCATGGTATCAAAACAATGCCTGTTCTTAAAATAAAGGAGACAATTAAGTTTTGGCAAGCATCGAGCATTGCTACTTTCACAAGTATTTTTTAAAAAGATATTGCAGCCCTTAGTTTTAGGCTCTGCAAGCTGAGCTGTTATCTTCTGAATAGGCCTCATTGCTAGCTGTGTCAACTACTGCGTGGAAAAATTACAGCAAAACTTAGCTTCCTGTAGCAGCTTTGTGAGAAGCTGGTAGATAGACTTGGCAGTAAATAAAAGGTTTGTATTAAATAAGGAAAAAGATGTCAAGAAGGTCAGATGCCTGGCTCGTGAAAGTCTGTGGAACGTGGCAAATGGTCAACGTTGGAAAGAGCGCATCGTGACAAATCTGTTGCTTGGATGCAGACAGGCTTAATGTGCTGATAATGCTTCAGCCTGTTCAGCTCGGGTAGTTCTCCTGCATAGAACAGCATCATCGCAAGGATTAAATAGCCAAATAGCATATTAGCCCTTTACTCAAGTTTCTCTTACAGTTGCTACTTCTGCAGAATGCTGTTAAGTAATTCTCTAATGGGTTTTAGTGATGAGTCTAACTTGAGGATAACTCACCAACTTAGGTCCTAAGGTGACTTTGACCCTGCCATTGGGAGTAAAATATAGGGGTATAAAGTTGTTGTCAACTAAATAGCATTATTTTGGTGGCCAGAAGGGAAAATCTATGTTCGTGGTGATGAAAGTCTATATATAAAGTTACAAATATACTAAGAGTATATGACAATTGTGTTTTGTTCTTTTTTTAGGTAACTTTCAAAACACAGAGCCTCCACCCCCGTCCCACAGCACAGTATACTACCCCGTGGTGTCAGATCCCTATGGCCAGCCATCTCTCGCAGGGTATGACTCTTGCATCTCTATAGTACCTGCCTATCACTACCTTAGTTCCTGGCATCCAGTAAATCCACCGTATGGAAATTCCCCACGAATTCCCAATGCTGTAAGTTCCGGACCACTGCACCAAGTCAACTATATTGCCTCACCTAACCCTGCACCACACTACGTGCCTCAATGAATGTAAATCTGGGAGGTGTAAGCTCACTTCTTGCACTTGGTTTCTCGTTTCTTTTTTGTCAATTATATATTAATATGTTTCATAAGTGTTATCCTGTCTCAGTAGGCTGGGTTGATTGATTTAAACTGCATTCAGGTTTCATGTTTCTTTCCAGGCTTATGCTAATGATAAGCTTGACAGGATGCTGTTTTGGTAGTTCACAAAAGAAAGCATAGGAAAAGAGCATACATACACCATAGTGTAGGGGAACACAAAGCATATATTTGACCACGCAAAACATGTATAAAAACAAGCTGTCACTAAAGGAAAACGGCACTGTGTACCTCTGAGGGATTACACTGGAACACTTAAACACACAGTTCTTGTTCAAGCATGACTGCCATTACAACCACAGCTAAAAATTGGGTGCAGAGTTGTCAGGACAGAATTGTTTGAAACAAGTTGGTGTTCTCAGATTTCACCTTTGCAATCAGTGATCATGTATCTGTAATAGTTGTATTTCACTCTGTGTAGGCTTCCTGTCTCTTGAAAGTGTAAGAGTACTGTTGTGATCTGTTCTGCTGTATGTTGGTATGTATTTGTGAGCTTTGTTCTGTGGAAGCTGTTGCACAAATGGTGGTAGTCTTGGTGTTCAATTCACACTGACAGCACAAAATAAAAGCATCTAACACAAGGACATGAGTGGTCACTTATCACTGGCAGGTTATGTTCCTAACAATTACTGATCCAACAGGCAGGACTGAAGAAATGTAATTGTGTGGGGTAGGGTTGCTCTAACCTCCTATTAGAAATCAGTAGCTTTGCACATGAGAGTGCAGCTCTAGCTGTGTTTTTGTTGAGTTTAGGATTAAAACATTGAATATTCTGTGCCTGCAAACTTAATTCATTCCAATGACTGCACAGGCTCTGTCCCTGATGGAAACTTGCACTGGATGTGCAAAATTGTCAGGTCATAGCCCTGCATTTAGCCTGGGCTCCATGGTGGCATAGCCCTGTCTTGGGGTAACAAACAAAGGCTCAACTGCAGGATTACAGCACCTTGGTGCTGAGGGCCCTAAAAAACAGTAAAGACCTCTATTTACCAAATATTAACTTGACTGAAATGCTGAATTCAAGCTCAAATACCATGCTTCTGAAATGTCTGCCAGGTCTTGTAAGGAATTTGGGCAATCAGTTCAAACAAGCCTGATGTCCTCCATGCAGGCTAGGTAAAGAAATCAAGTTGTAATTTTGCAAAAGTGGCACAATTGCTATTTGATAAAGCTGAAATAAACTGTGTTCTGTATTTTGTAGTGACTTCTATATAGTTGAGTAGGGATAAGGAGAACCAACTGCAGAATGGGGTGGGAGGCGTGCCTTTACATCAGGATGCCTTTTAAGTAAACACAGGAGCAAAAACAGCAGGAAAAAGTGACTCCTTACAACTTTATTTTAAAATTCATCTGGCACCTCTGGTGTTGATCTTATTTCCTTAAAACTCTTAAGACTTTTTCTCCCTCTCCTTTAATAAAGGTGGTGATTTAATCTTCTTGTCTGGGGGTTGTAAGCTTGGCTTCTGGTTTGTCTCTTCAAATCTAATTGCTGTGCATTTAACTTGGTACCTTTTAATATGGCTTTTCAAGATGGAGGAGACAGATGAAAAGTAAAAGCATGATAAAAATGATCCCTGATGAGCTAACTTGATTATGAGCTGCTGTACAGGTTTTAAAAAACACACACAAACTATGATTGTACGAAGTAATGGGAGACCCCTAGGATTTCTGCCTTAGTATTTGTCTCCTTGAATGAGTGTGGGGACTTGCACAGGCCCCTGTCAGACTGTGGAGAAGATAACACAGGGTTTTTCCTCTCTGAAAAAGCATTCACTAGGCTAGCCTCGGAAGGGAATCTGTGAACCATGTGACTGACTTAGGCACTCAGAAATGGAACAGATTTGAGAAGTACAATCTCCATCATGGAGTCATCGAGTGCCTTTCCACCTCAGTCACGAGTGCCATCTGTCATATCCCAAGCAGTTGCTATTACTCACTGAAGTGAATCTCCCCACTTCCAGGCTTTGGCTGTGAATAATAATGCCTCCTTTCTTACACTGCCAGGGAGACAGCCTTGCTTTTTTATGCAAATGGTTATCATAACTAAGAATTGATATTTGTCTCCTGGTAATTTTTTGTCTACAAGAGTCAACTTTCTTTTTCTGCTGTTAGAAACACAGATCAGTAATTGTGGTAGGGAGTCAAGATTTTAATCTTTTTGCTTATCCTTCTAGTGGGTGGATTTTTCAGTGTTAGCCCTGGCTCTTGTGGCCATGTTAACCACTGACAGATGTGTTTATATCAGTTAAGCACAATTTTCATATCTGTAATGTATGTACAGCTAACTTGCTTATGGATGATATATACACACACACACCTCAGTTGTGACTTGATGCATGCATTTTTGTCAGGGCTGTTCACAGTCAAAAAAAAAAAAAAAAAGCCACTGCTCTACCTCAAACACAGCTGGCCACCTTCATGCTTCAACCATTTTGTGATCCAGAGATAACTGGGCCTGGCTACCTCCTCCTTGCACTAGGAATATTGCTGGTCCTGGGGTTTAATGTTCCAGTGGCTAACTGCTGCAAACCAGTTCCTTTTTCAGAGGCTGTAAGGTAACTCACGTTAAAAACAGAACTTCAGGAGGGGTTAAATGTTTCTTTTGTTGGGGGTGATGGTTTTGGGGGAAGGGAAGGATGTCTGCCATGAACACCAAGATGTGGGCTCTGGATTTTATTTATTTATTTATTTATTTATTTTGGTGGGGAGCTCAACATCAGCCTGGTGGTTATCAAAACTTGTCTTTTGGCTCAGTTACAATTTGGTACCAGACCAGTGCTCTGTTTCACACTCAGCAGAATTGCCCTGAACAGGGAGAGCAGGGTATTGCTCCCAGCCGCAAGTGTATTTTACCTTTGAGTAGAAGCACAGAAAAATGCAAGCATTGATTACTGCAGGGAACAACAATTTTCCTTCAGATTGATTTTTTTTTTTTGTCCTCTTTGTTCAGCTTCTTGAAGTATGTTGCATAATATTTTTTTAAAGCAAACAGACTTGATCCTGAAATGTGCTGCTTTTTAGTTTTTTTTTGTGGGTAGTTCTTCAGCCTTCAAATGGGAGAACAGAAGACTCGCTGCTCAGTCGGTGCTAGTCATGCTTGCCACCTCCTTTTCCATGCCACATTTTCCTATGTAAAAGGCAGAAGCTCCAAGTACATCATCACCTGAAGGCTGTGCAGAAGAGGTCTGTGAGCAGGTAGCACCGCCGAGCAGTGCTCCTGTCAGATGTGGGCACTTCTGACTGCTGCGACAGCCTCCGAGCCAAGCATCTTCTGAGAGTACAGGATAAAACCAGCAGTGATCAGCCACAGTTCTGTGTTTTGGGGTGTGGGCTTCTGTCTATAAGTATTTCACTCCCTTCTGAGCTGCTGCACACCCTCCTGCACTTCGGAGGGGCAGCGCTGGTCCTGGCTCAGCCCGTGCACATTGACATTCCTCACGTCCCTGCTGCGCGCTAGAGGCGTGAGTCTTTCTGAAGTCTTTTGAATTGTGAAATCCATCTGTTACCGAAGGTATTTTTATAAGTGCTGTAGAGGCAAATCACGCTGATTCTGCCTGCCAGCAGCATTAGCCTGCAGGGATGTTGTTGGCTACTGCTCTGTGGTTGATAGGACCGAGCAAAGACCCGCGGCGTGGTGCTTTTCTAGCTCAGTTGTTTGGCTTTAGCCTCCCGTTCTCTCTGGAGTGGTGCTGGATATCCTCCTCGTTTATAAAATCACACAGCATTATGGATGGGAAATATTCAAACGTGAAGCACTTCTAAGTAACCTCTTTCATCACAGGGGAGGAAGGTAAAACTCCTGAATTAGAACCTTATGGCTTTGAAATAAGATTGGAGTTTAAATTTTGCAGGGCAGGCCAGTATCTAGAAGCCCTTACAGATCTTCAATTCACTGCTGCTTACTACTTCGCAGTCAGCTGCGCTGAGGCAAGTACGAAATATTCCAGCGTTAGCTACGGGCAGGCGCTTTTTGCAGTTCAGTTGTTGCTGCAGGCGTGGTGATCTGCAGTAACAGCAGCACACGTCTGGGTCCTGGCGGGGTGTTTTCACACGTTGGGATCATTTATGGCAATATGCTTATTTCTGTTGCTAAACCTTGCCCTCACTGGAGGAGGTACAAGTTTTGCCACCAGCTTCGGGGTGCGAGGTTTACCCCACGATAATTGCTTTCCCTGTGGCTCTCTGACAGCTGCCTGACAGCGCTGCGTTACAGAAAACAGTCCTTTGATAAGTGACATCCTGTAACAATGAAAGTAGTGGATACTCCAAATCCTTCTACCCTCTCCTTCATGTATCTTTCCTGTTCCCTACCCTGCCAATTTCCATTTTTCATCTAAATCTCAGACTGGTTTCTGCCTCTTTACATTTTTTTTGTATTGGCCAGAGTTGAAAGCAAAAATGTTTAATATTTGCAGTGATTATGTGAGTGTGTGGTTTGTATTACTTTCTCAGGAAGTGCAAGTAAAGAGGGAGAGGATATTCTGCAAAACTCTTGCCTCTGCCTCCCTAGCTCCCTGAGCAACTCCAGGATTTTTGTCTCTGCACTCGTGGCTGTACACATGGAGGTCATTTTCAGGTGCAGTTTGTTCCCAATTTCTGGAGTAGAAAACACAACCAGGGATTCAGGGTGCCTTAACTTTGAACTACCAGGCTTTCCGATAAGAGAGGGGAATGTGAATCTAATTTTGAAATATCCTTTTTCCATTTTTTTTTATTTTCTAAAAAAAGCCTGTGGACATCCTTTGAGTGTTGTATAACTTGGGAAAGCTCTTGCTTTCCTGGGGACTTGACCGAGAGCTTCTGGTAGCTGCTGGAAACCTGAAATTTAACTGTACGCCTCCAGTACTTTAATGAGATTTGCTTGGAGGACAGTTTAACACGAGCAAATTATGTTAATGTAGTTATGTGTTGTTGCTTAATGACTATCTCACGCTATTAGCTATATTGCTGTATAGCCCAATGTGGATGATGTAGTTATGCTGGTGGAAGGATATCTTTGGGGAGCGAATTAAAATGGAATTATGCATACTTGGACTCCTTTGCACAGGAGTAATTGCGTTCATGTGGTGCATTTTATTTACCAGCACTTAAAGTGGGTTTGCTATTCCCTGTTACAGAGAGGATATAATGAAAGGGATTTTCAAATTACTGTTCTTTTAATATATTTTTTTTTGCACAGGCCAGTGCTGCTCAACTCTTGCCCACGAACACTTGCTTGCATCTGGCTGGCTGACTTCATTGCAGATAGGTAGGACTACACCACATCTTTTCCACATAAACACTGATATAAATTTGTATAGAACTGGAGCCCTGAAGTGCTCCTGTGACCACTGAAAGCCCTTGAGGATGCTGTGCGGAATGTGGTAAAAAATATAAGATGTCACGTGCTTTACTGTTCATAAATGTTTATTATCAATAGGCAGCTGGAAATGTTACATCTGAAAAGGTAGAAACACCTTGAATTTCAATAGGCTTACATTTTTGGGAAAAAAATTAAATGCTTTATTTTTTTTTCAGTTTACAGTTAAGCTAAAAATACACATAAAATAAATATTTTTATTTATTTATATACATTTCATTTGTACATGTTATGCAAGGGAATGACGTGGAATCTGCACTACAGACAGAAAAGATGCAAGTAGAAAAGTACATAAAACTAAGCATTTGTTTTTGCTTTTTGCTCTTCCCCCTTTTCATCCTCCCCTTCCTCTAGGGGTGGCTACTACTGCTCAATGGGCAAATGCTGAGGTCCCCACTCTGTCTTTACATAAGCAAAATTCTCCAAACATCTGAAAGCTCTGTTGCCTGGAAAAGGCCATTAAGGTTTTGATGAAAAATAAAAGAAAGAGGAAAAAAGCCTCACTTTTTTTTTTTATCCCATGAAATAGCGTTTTAGAATATGATCAGGTGTGAAGCTGTTTCTGTGATAGCTTTTCTATGAAGATTTACTTTGATATTAAAACTGGATTGCTAAAAAAAGCTTGTTTGCAGTGTAAGCCCAATTCTCTAGGGCTTGCCATATAGAAAATAGAGTACTTAAGCATCTGCTACCATCCTTTTGCTTCTCAAAGATCCCTAGCCCTCTAGTTCCCACACCCACCTTATAAACACATTCAGTAGTTTTTAAATAAAACTGTACAATACCCCAAAAAATAGCTACACCAAAAAGTGCCCCCCTTGCTCAAAAACAACTATTTATAGTCAAAAGGCATTTCATTCTGTTGGCTAAAGGTATCACAGTGTTCTGTTAAGCTCGTGTGCCGAAAGGACAGCTCCTGGATTGATCACCTCTCGGTCTAAGCACATTGTTTCTCCTGGCTTAGGAGTTACTGCTGATGGAAATGCTGTAAATGGGAGGGGAAACGGAAGAAAATCCCCGAAAGAAACAAAAGAAGCCATGCTGAAGGAGGACATGCTGGCCAGCAGGAATGGGCAGTGCTGTTTTCCATAGTTGGTGAGCCATCGACTGAGTAGGGTCCGTGTATGAAGACAGAATTGCACGATCGACTTGGCTTTCAACATTGTGGGTGATTTGAGCTAGGCTGGGAGTTAGTGGTGGCTTTATTTTTTTTATTTATTTTTGCACACCTTAAAAAAGCAGAGCAAGTAAAAGTGTTTCCCTGAAACATAACACACTATCAAACATTTGGAAGTTAAGGATCAAATGCTTCTTTTGCCTTTTACATGTACTTTTTTTTTTTTTTTAAGATTTAGATTTCTTTTTAAGCATCATTCTTGATCATCAACTTACTCGAGAGCAGTAGTTAGTTTGGGTGGAGGGAATTATGTGAAAATCGCATAAATGACTTGTTTATACAAGTGTAATGGTCTGAAACAGGGAAAGTGGAGTGTGAAAACTCGATTGAGTTGAATTACAAAGGGTTTGAAAATACACTTAGGTGGCCAGCCCAGACTGCCCCTCTGCACCCCCAAAAAATCCAGTGAGGGATTGGTTTTATACTTGTTGGGCTTCAAATTACGCATTCGCTGAAAACTGCAGGTTATTTTGGTAAGTTTATTTCAGATGCTACTCCAGCAAGTGGATTTGTTATTCATGGCAGTCTCACTGATTCCAATTAATTTTGTCTCTGCGTGAATGGAAGCCACTGCTGCTGGCTGCAGCCAGCTGTGCTGCCGGGAGAGGAAGAGGCCCTCGGGGTGCACCCACCCCAAAGACAGCCCCAGAGAGCTTTTAGTAAGGTGACAGCTTTCCTTAATTCTAGGCAGCCTTTGTGATTTGGGTGGCTTTGCTTTTTTTTCCTTCTCCATTCTGTTTTTTGTGGAGTTGTAACAGGTGGGGGGCGATGCTGGTCCTTGGGAAGGGGCCTCTGAGGCTGCACGCGGCTTTCTTGTGGACATCTCTGTGTTGGCACGCAGCAGACAGACTGGTTGAGGGAGAATTCAGCCGAAAACTAAACCGAAATTGAACGTCTTCCTGGTAAACTTAAGTGTGTGAGGTTTCGGCTTTTGGGAAAGGAAAATGGAAACTTCAAAGCAAGGCCGAGAAGTCCCAATGGAAGCGGGACCTGCGGTTACTGGCACGGAGCAGCTGGTGCTCCCGTAGCTTTGTGACTCTGCGAGATAGCCCAGGAGTAAGTCAGGTCCCTGCTTACAGTACTTGGACTTCTCCAAATGTCTGCTGGAGATACCCTGCAACTGCTCCTGCTCCTGGAAGAGAGCTCAAAATGCAGGTCATGCCCTCACCATGCAAGTCTCAGAGCTCCTCTAACTCAAAGGAAAGGCTCTTAGATAAGCAAGCACTACAGAAAAAGCAACCATACCAAGGAGAAATGAGGGTGAAGCCCTCACAGAGGCACAAGAGCCAACCTAGGAGGCTCTTAACCTACTCAAAAGGTAAGGTTTTACGTTTATATATGAATGCATTTATTTAAATAATACTTACAGTGACTGTTTCTGTTAAAAATTTACACGTGCCGTTAGAAAAAGGCTGAAACACAAATGCAGTACGGTGAGATGAGGCACAAAGCACGCAAGCGAGGATGTCAGAGTTTAGGCTTACAAGGTATGCTGCTCCTGCTCTCTGTCTACTGCAGAAGTCCCCAAAATTCCCCTCGTGGGAAATCATGCTAGTTTTCTACATGGAAAACTATCGTAACGTACATAGCTAAATCCTAACCTGAATTAGTCATAAGGAAACAAAAGTACGTACCACTGCTACGAGTATCAACTACTGACTGTATATAGCGCCTTTAAATTGAAGATCTGAAAGTGCTTATAAATAATGAACTAACCCCCCCGCGAGGTAGGTAAGTAATTATTGTCCCTATTTTACAGATGGGGAAACTGAGGCGTTAGAGGCTAAGTGACTTGCCCAAGGTCACAGGTGAGGCAGTGGCAGAGCTGGGAACAGGCCTCAGAAGTCCTCATTTCTGATCCTGCACCCGAACCACTGCGCGTGCTGCTCCTGCAGGGACCTCTATGCAAACAGCTGAGTATTTACACACGCACTAGTATGTGACTAATATACAATTACCCAAATAATCTGCGGAGAGATGCCGCTGGATTTCTTACTTCTGAAAGAACTTCTTCAATCTCTGACCTGAGTACAAACACCTCCTAGCTCTGTGTGGTGCTCTGTACCTGGGTGTTGGTGTTACCTTTCTCCTGGTGATGGTTTTTAGGTGTGATGCTTTAAAACAACAGGTGAAAAAGACACCAGGGATGGGAGGTGAGAAATAAAGCTACTTCAAGAGCAGGAAACCTAAAGACAGGACAAGTGACCAAGCCTGGTATGATCCCAAATTCCTAGCGTGTGTGTAATGACTATCCTTGAAGCTTATCAAATGTATTTTCACAAAATATTTAAATTTCCTTCACCTGAATCTCCTGCTTAAGAGTAGTAATAACAACAATAATAATAGACTAGTTGCTGTGAAGTCTATTGCTACCAAAGGGGGTGCATAGGTGCAGTCACACAGACTTGGCTTTTTGGGGATCAGTCTGACAGTTTTGGAAACTCCTCCTGGACACATGCATAAATCACTAACACAAATCAAATATTTTTTGTGAAATTCAAAAGTCAGCTGAGGCTGGCTCATAGCTGGGAGCTAGGAAGCATCTGAATCATGAAACAAATCCCGCAGGAGCCCCAGCCAAGCAGCCCCATGATGTACCTCTGGCGTTCAACATACCATTACCAAGGAATTATTGCAGACTGCCTGATTCACTGTGCCATTACAATGTGGCAGTTCCTACCCCTGCCCTTTCTGGGCACGGCAGGGGAACGTGACTCACGCAGTTCGTACAGAAGGGATTTGCATTGCCCAGTGTAATTTTTCCATTTTTGGGGGGCACTGCTGCAGAGTTAATTGCATTTCATTTTGAGATTTGTACCCGTTACCATAGGGCTGCAGTTGAATGGCACAATTTAGTCATAGCCAGTAGCAGTGTGCTTGCTCTCATGGAAAAATTAAAAGCCCTTCCACCATCCAAGGATATGAACCCTGCTTCCACACCTGCTTTAAACCCAGCTGATGTAATCTGCATAACCATGCTGGAGTTGTTTTCGTTCCTACGTGCTAGAAGGTAACAAAGATGTGCTGCCCCATGTCAATCAGAGTTCCTGAACTGCAATGTGCTTAGGTGAGGCATAAAATGATTCAAACCCTTCCCTTCATCCCCCTGTAGCAGCTCTTGCTAACGTTTGTGTTCCCAGAAATGTGCTGAGGCTGGTTTATTAAACTGCAGGCTTTTATTGTGGGCTGCTCTGAGACTCGCCTTCAGTTGGTTCTCACTGCAGCTCTCGCATACGGATGGATTTGCATCGTAAAAGAGAGGGCTGCTGGATTTCTTGGAAGATCAGCAAATTGCTTCTGACCCTACGATTCTGCAAGTCTCCCTGTGTAGTGCCAAAGTCAGTTTGCTCAGCCTTGCTTACAGGAAGAGGAGATGCAATTTTCAAAGGCTGCTCTAACCCTGCAATTAGTATCAAGCCTGAAATCTGTTGATACGAGAATGCTTTTCACTCTGTCTTAACTAGCCTGTCTAGGGGCTTAAATATTTTGGGCTTTGTCCTGCATGCTGGTAACAAGGCTGGCGTCGTTCATGAGCAAGGAGAACAGAAACACGTTTGAGTCTCTGCTCCTAGCTGCTCTTTTTTCTTGACACTGTGGCTGGCTGTATCCTCCACCTCGAGCTCTGCATTCAGAGCTTCTCATGAGCCAGGGGTGTTGGTGTAGATTTTCCAGCCTTCATAAATGCTTTTTTCAAATGCAGTTCCCAATGTATTGCACACAAGAGGTGATTTTTTGGCACCTGCCCCTGGGCTATGCTCCAGCTCCTGTGACCTGTCCTGGGAACAGAGCCTTTAGCCTGGCTGCACAGACTCGTAAGGAAGCTTTGGGGTAAGGCAGGGCCATCTCTGAGCTCAGGACTTGCTTCTTCTAAGAAAGCTGACTGCTGACAGCTCTGAAGCAGCAGCAGGTGCCAGTCATCTGCATTTCTTAGCAACAACATGGAAGAAAATTCAGGTATCAAGTTGTTAAAAAGCGGTGTCAACCATTTTGCCCTTATTGTCTTCTCCTCTGTCTCATGCTCCGTAGGACAAAAATGCAGGGACTTGGTAATATCTAGACAGGGCCTAGCACAACTGTAGGAGTGAAAAAAAACATAAAGATACAGCAGGGTAACATCTACTGCTGCCCTGCTTTTTGGTGCACCTTAGAAAAGGAACTGCAGCAACTTCCCAGGGTGCCAGCTGCGGTCTGAGCTGCTACTGCTGAGCTTGCTTTTCAGAAATGCAGCTCACAGACCCAGGGCAGTGGCTGCTGTACACCAGGAGGATGGTTTTCTACCTAACAGCGTGACATTGACCAGGGAGGCAGCAAAAAAAAAGGAATGCAGCAGTGGAAATAAAGCCAGGGATTTCAAAACCCAAATGCAGCTCAGGGGGGTGGGTGTAAGGGGGAGGCTTAGGGCTGGGTTTTGGTGCACCCTGTCAGTGACAGGAGAACCACTCTGAGGTTTCTCTTTCAAGCAGCCACAGCTGGCTGTGTGTCCATTCATCTATGTAGAAGCTGGTGGCAGGGCCAGGTGCTGGCTTCCACTGCCAGCCGAACTGGGAGGTCATTCTGCTCCCTACGAGGGGAATTTCTTAATAGCAATTAGATAAATGAGCAAATCATCACATGTTCTAGCCACATGATCAAAGGTGTCTCTTATTCAGTAACACTTTACAATATGGATATAATGACCTGAAAAAAAAAAAAAAAACAACAAAAAAAAAACACGCAGCTGAAAGAATCAGAGGTTGTATTGCTTAAAGAAAACAAAAAGCCAGTTGTAACCTGAAACACTTTCTAAGAAGATTGCAAATATGATTCTCAGCCTCCTGCTAAGCCACTGCTCACCAGCTGGCTGTGATGCCGAGGAGTTTGAGCAGGATGCGGAACTGATGGTGTTGGATAGCAGCGATGATAACCCAGCGGTGCTGGGAAGATGATGAGTGCACTGGAGGAATCCTCTACTCCGCCACCAGCGTGTCTGAATTATGTGGGATTCAAAGACTGCATCCGAAGGAGTCCCGTAGTTTACAGTGACCTTATAAATAGTGAAACCTTCAGTTCAGTATTTGTGAGTGTAAAAAAGTAAACTAAAAAAGGTGCAGATGGCTATAAAATAGGTTAACATAAGTAATTTTACATTTTTTTCTCCTGTGGACAGAAAGGAATTCATAATGCTGAATCAGGTGAGAGCAAACAATTACAAATAATTAGCTAAGTTTTCTAGCAGGTGTTAAGGTAGCCTTACTTATAGCCGAGTTGTTACATGATCCTCCTGCCCGTCTTTCCACTGGTTTATAAACAAGTCACAAGCCTCTCCCCATGAATCAAACACATCCTCTGATGAGTCTAAAAGTTTGGAGTTAGAGGAACAAATACTGGAAGCACAGTGAAGGGAGCTGGTACAAACCACAGGGCACTCCTTGCTCTGTCCTGTAAGTCTCGTGTTCCCACTGTAGTCCACCTCATTGAGGTTAATTTCACTTTTGGAACAATTCTCTTCTCTCTCTTTATCAATCTGAGAATATTTAATGTCTTTCCACATGTAGTGTGGCTGAATAATTCCATCTGAAATAGTGTACATGGGCTCTGAATTTGCTTCAGGGACATGCCCATTCATTTTGGAGAACAGCAGGCCCAGTCTCTTAAAGGACTCCTTCTTGGAGCTGGAAAGCCTCTGAACTCTGTTTCCATTTCGGATGAAGGAGCGCTTACTGATCCCATTGCTTTTTGGCTTCTCTTCCACCATATCAATCCCAGACATGGTTTTAATTAGAGCAGATACATTGAAGTCCTTCTTTTTGTTGGCTACATTGAAAGACACGCTCTTGGCTTTGGATTTTTCCCCAGCACTATCCTCGTTTGTTTCATCCTTTTGGGACACCTCTGTGCTGCTGGTAGAGTAACTTCTCCTCTGGGGCTTCCTGTTTCCCAGGAGATCAAGGACTTCGTAGCGAAAACTTGAGATGTCCTGTTTTAATTCCTAGGGCAAGAGGGAAAATGAGTGCCACTCAACAGCATCATCTGTGACGTGAAAGAAAGATCAGTTTCTCTTGGGAGAATTGTTAAGAGTTATGCAAATGGCTGACACCAAATCAGACTTACAAGAACACTACGTACATCTTTATGATTTGGTGACGTGAAAAAATTTATTGGTAAGCCTGAGAGTTGGAGAGCTTACAAGATCTTTGTCTTCAAGGGCTGTGGGACCAGCCGTTGTGACCACCCCCTTATCCCCTCTTCTTCCTGCCTGGGGCTGGGGAAAGCCTAAATAAGACATTTATAGAAGTGAAACTGTTGGAATTTAGAAATGTTGCAGGAATCTTTTAGTTGATAGGCCCAAATTTAATATTCTCTGTATCCATTAACCCAGGCTCAGTTTAGGATTAGGAACGTAATGCTGACTCAAAGCAGATACTTCATTCTTACTGGTTTTCAAAGCCATCGTCTATGTAAAATCTTGTGCATTAAGACACATTGAGACATTGTGAGAAGACAACCTTTTAAGGAATATTCTCTGCTCAAAAGAAGACTGCATGCACATTGCATACCTTCCCAGCTCCAGTAACAGTCACATTTCCACTGCTGGTCACAAAATATATTCCCAAGTTAGCGGGAACTCTGCAAGTGGCTACTGGCATTAGTGTAACACGATTATTAAAGACTAGGAAGTTACCTTGAAATTTTCTTCAGTCAAACCTTCATTGGTTTTGGAAGTTCTGATCATTGCTGCAACGTATCTTTTCACAAGGTTTCTGATCACTTCCTGAAATATGAAACAACAGAAGTGATTCAGCTGCTGGCTCAGACCAAATTCTGTTCTTGCTGTACTTCACCGAATTCTTACTGATAGCTCTCCTGACTCTGCTCTCTTAAAAAAAATAATCACTCTTAGAAACAGCACTTTCAAATAGAACAAACCTTTGCAGAGGCTTGTTTACATTTCATCTTGAAAGCTCAGCTATTAAGTGTAGTGAGCTGATTCCTTGTACTTGCTTTGCATACGTAAAACTTGTTCAGAAAAAAATAATCTAGATTATTTTAAATGTCTTCAAGCCATTTAAACCTCTTCATGCATTATTTAATCTCAGATGCTGAAAGTCCTTCGAGATTATCAGTCTCACGTGTATATGCTGTGTATCTTGATGAGCTAAGCTTGCCACTTTAAGGTTTTTTTCTTTAAATGATGGTGTGTTATCAACAAATAACCTGAAGAACAAACAGCCAGGACTCTACAGAGCAATGCACATTCACGTTAGCCCACATCTGCCAGCTGCCTGGGTGCCCTCTAATGGGAGGTTAAAAACTCCCTGCAGAGCTGCTGCAGCATCTGTGGACAGCACTGGAAGTACAGAGTCACACCTTTGGTGACTGTTCCCCAGCATTACCTGGGCTGTTTGGTACAACTTAGATGATATCCATTTTGCTCTGCATTTGTGTACCTCCTTGCTGGCTTTGCATAAGCAGGCTTGGACTGCTGTCTGTTACCTGCCACACAGAGGTTGATGTCTGGATACAGAAAAGACTACCCCAAACCTTCCCTGCATTTTCCCCCATAAATGGAGACAAGAAGCCTGAGTAACCCCAAGCTTTAAGCTGTGCTCCACACCAAGGGTTTACTGGGAGGTGCTTTACGAGATCCCACTCTCGGTACCTGTGAGCTGTGCTGTGAAGTCAGAAGGTACCCAATGTCTCTTATCAGAAGTGACTAAGTACGTTAAGTGTCAACTCCACGTACAAAGACTCTTCAGAAAACAGGAGATGTCCTACGTAAGACAAATTATTTATGGCTTTTGACAGTATTGTCTGACGTACCACCTAACATTGAGGAGGTATTTTTTCGTCCTTCCAGCATGCTGGCATAATCACATTGAATTCAAGCACTGAAGCTGGTGTTTTTAATACCGCTTCATCCTTTCGTAGGTTGAATTTAATGAACACTTGATGACAAACAAGCTGAGAATGAACAGAAACAGCAAAATTCAACAAAGGAACAATTCCTCCTTCCTGAGCTGTCCAAAACTGAAGGAAATCTCAACTGCTGTTTGAGTTAGGATTAGGGATGGCTTGCAGAAAAAAAAAAGTAGTAGAGGAACAATTTGAGAGTATGTAAAAATGCTGCAAAAACAGTTTTAATCAGGATGACACGACAGTCTGATCCCTCTGAAGTCAATGGTGATGTTGCCTTGACTTCAGCAAGCAGGGAGCTACCTGGCAAGTTTGCTGTTTTCAGAGCAGGTGAAAGGCTAGGAGTGATTTACTAAACCACCCCACCTCTATCGAGGAAACGTTTAATCCATGCCAAGCAAGATCCTCTTGGAGCTCCTACACTTGTATATGTATTCTATAAGAAAGCAAGAAGTGAGATCGTGGAAAATAAGCAGGAAGAAACTGTAAGTAAAAACTTGATCTGCAGGAGAGTTTACCTGGTAATGTTGATTCTGAATGAGGTTGTCAGCATGCCTTTCCTGCAACGAGAAAGGCAGAGGCGTGTTACCCAACATGTAATCCTGTCTGTAGAGTCCTGATGGCTCTTGGCAAGTCCCAGTCCAGCAGCAACCTTCTGCACCAGCACAGTAGCATCCCTTGTGACCTTGAACATGCACAAGCACCCCCAAAAAAATAAGTTTCAAACTATGCAGCTCCTTACTGTGAATGTTTTGAGGTTTTCATGCCTCTTCTGTTCATTGTCGGAGTCGTTGCCTGGGCACAGCTGCTTGTGAACCCACTTGCAAAGGTACCAGAAGGACTTGGGACTCGGGATGATGTTAAAAGGAGGGGGCAGAGTGGCACCTTCATCAAAGTAACTCATCCAGAGTTTTGTCCGTGCAAACTTCCACTCTATGTCTGCATGGTCCTGTGAGAGGAGGAAAGAGAATATCAACAGCTTTAGGCAGGCTTTACCGAAGCAAATGTCAGCGACTAAGGAGGTGACGCGAGCAAGAAAGCATTTCTCTGGCTGCAGGCAAAGCAGTGACACTTCTTCCATCTCCCTCGCTGGGGGTGTACTTAAAAAATCAGTGTGAAATGTAGCTGAGTATAAAAATACCAACCTCTGAGAAATGTAATGATAGCAAAAAGAAATTTCCCATGCTTCATCGTTTAGAGGTTGTGCACATTAGTTCACCCGTAAAAGAAGCAGGAAAACTTTTTTTTTATTATTTTTGCTACTGCTTTTATATTATCACAGACCCTTGTTTTTCATGTCAAAATCCAATGAATTCTCACACTCTTCCCTGGAAAAAAATCTCTCGTGGTCTTTGTTGATTTGTTTTATAGCATCTATTCATTCAGCTCTTGTTTATAGAGAAGTGATAAATTTTACTGGGGGCTATATTTTAAATCTTGCCTCTGCATTATCATTACACAAACAGGAAACATTTTACTGTTTTTTATTTATTTATTTATATTATCACTGCAACACCATGCTAGCTCTCGTGTTCTTCATCCTAACAAAGCAAAGGTGGAAAGTTATTAGCATCACTTCACAGCTACACAGATGCGCAGCATGTCCATAGCATCACCAAGAAATACTGAGCTTGTGCAAGATGCTGATCTTACAGGCTGCAAAATGGAGCTCCCCAAATCGAGGTATTTGCAGTCTGGTCTGTGGAGCTGAGGTGCCACGCTGTCTGCTAACAAACTGCGTGCTCCCTTCAGCATTGGGGCAAAGAGAACAACCTACAGCCTGGATTCAGAGAGGTGATGCAGCTCTCTCTGCAGATGAAGTCCATACGAATACAAAATCCACATTCAGAATGGATGTCATGCTGCTTTGTGCTGGTTTTGAAGTTTAAAAAATGCCCCTATTTCACGTTTTGCAGGAATTCTGAGACCGGGCAGAAAAGGAAGAAAACCGAATCCTTCAAGCAGTGCCGAGCACAGTGTGCAGTAGCACCCGCATCTAAGCGGTAAGGATGTGTGCTCTTACCTCCGTGGAATTTAGTGCTGATAGTTACAGTGTTTTAGCTGTTTAGTGTTTATGTTTGCGGTATCTGACGTGAGATTTAACCAAGAACACGATGATGATTATAAGTTTCTGAGTAGATTTAAGTGAGGCTGGAAGGAGCAGCCCTCCTGGATGCTGGGCTGCAGGCAGCAGCCCTCAGACCCACGCAGTGAAGTGTAGGACAGGGAGTTTAATAAAATATGGCAGAACATCGTGCCCAAAACATTATTACACTGGCATTCTGGCTACGCTCCAGTGCTCTGACACGGTTAAAATATGCTCACATTTTGACAGCGAGGTGCAGCTCAGCTCCATTTTAATGGCGTATTGAAATGACGTGCAGCTCTCAATTTAACACAACTGCCTCGGTGGCCCAGGTGCACATCCTGGTGGGCTGAATCGCCCCAAAATACCAGGGCCTGAGCTGCAGCTCCCCACAGACAGGCTCACTACTAGCCCAAGGGGAAAATCCAGCAGTGGCTGCATCTCTGAAGGCTGGATCAAGCAGCTGCAGGGGAATATCCACGTTAAGCGCGGCAGCACGAGGGTGGTGCTGAGTTACTCAGCCCTCCTGCAAGGCTTTCTCAGGGTGTGCAGGAGCTGCAGACACCTGGAAACACTGAGTTTAGGGTAAAACAGTAGCTGAGGGAGAGTGCAAGACTGATATTTTGGATAGAAACGTGTATTTTTGGTGTTTTTTTTGTCTTGGGGGAGGAGGTGATTTAGCAGTAGATGTTAGATGCTGTTTGTAGGGAAGGATAAGGCAAATCCCTAGCTCAGGGATTGCAATTAGCTTGGGGGAAATGAAAGAAAAAGGATAATAAACTTCCTGTCGAGAGTACTTTTTGCTATTTTACTTTAAAGTAAGATATTTAATGGTACTGCATGGGCTTGAATAGGGACTGATTGCAGACGTAGGGCAGCGCCATGAAACCTGGTGGTAGTTTCTCACTGGGGAATTTTTGTGGTTGGTCTGAACAAATCCCTGATGATGTAAATACAGCTGCAGGTGAGGCTGGTGGAGGCCAGCTTCAGCCTCACTGGTTCTTCTTCTTGTGCAGCCTTAGCCCAGGAGTGCCATATAACCTTTTTTAAAAGACAGACCCCCTGGACACTGCCTAAAGTATCTCCTTTTTTTTTTCCTCTCTTCTGCTGCTGTGAATTCCCCGGGGTTTACAAACTGAGCCTGTCTCAAGTATTCACCTTGATGTTTTGAGAACCTGAGCAAATCAGATGAGAGCTCCTGGCACCAGCTCTGTGTTGGAATCATGCAGCAAGGAGCGATTTCAATTTTACCGAGGGTGTTTTTGTGTGCCAGGAAACCACCATTTTCTTGGTTAGAGCTCTCTTTAGTGCTGTAAGCAGTGAGATCTGCACACAAAGCAGCTTTCTGAACTCTCTTGGGCTGAGAACAGGGAGTACCATGCTTCAGCCATCATTTGGTACCCAATCATTCAAACCTGAAGCATTTGCTGGTACAGCCAGACGCTGTGCTGGCTGGGAGTGTGGCCTGGTAGCCTACCAGAAGTGCTCCAGCTTTTTGGTGCATCTCCCCAGCAGGCCACAGAGCAGGACTCACATTTCTGAGAGCTGCCCGAGCCTCAGCCTGCTTTGTGTCTTAGCTGTTGAAGACTGCACATGAGTGAACGCTCACCGTGAGCTCCTGAACACAGCAAAAACCCAACCCAAGCGGCCTGTTCCTTTGCTCAGCCTGGGCCTGGCCACCACGAGCGAAGCCGTGCAGTGATGGTCAAACCTGGAGCTCCTGCAGCAGCTGCTGAGATGGGTGACGGGAGATGCTGTCCTCACAGCTCCTCACCCAGCCCTCCCAGACCTGCGCTGTCTCATACAATGTTAGGTGACAACTTTTTTGTACACTTTATAGTACTCTGAAAACCATACCCACCAGCTCTGCAAGCGTGACCTTGCTGCTTTTTAGGACTTTAAATCCAAGTTTGGATTTCGCTGTCCTCTCTTCAAGCTGCTCTTCTCCTGCCCTTGTTCTTGTCACCACTTTCCTTCAAGCACTGCTCATCTTTTTGGCTATAAAACACTACTTCTGAGGGCCGAGCCCTCAAGCTCAAAGAACACGTGAACTCAAAGAAAGCACCACTCGGCTCTTGTGTGAGAACAAAAAACCTGGATCACTTTCTGTCACAGTGCGGATGTGTCATACTGGCCACCTAATCCTCTTGCAAATCTCTGCCATTTGAAGCGAGAATTAATCTCCCATAAAGATTTCCCTGTGGGACTGCTGGAGCCATCTTACTGTAGCAGTTGTGAGGATTTTCTAATTCAGTCAAAGTGATGTATTCACAGATGTGCCCGATTTTAAATAATTACCTGCTACACTAATTATCCAGGATAATTCAAGCATTAATCTCCATCTTTATCTCTGTGCAGAAAAATCTGTTGTTTACATTTTGTAAAATGCTTTTTATAAAGACTTCCGTCACCATCTCCTTGCTGGGCCATATGGTTTAGATCACGCTTTGCCAAAAAACATCCAGCTTCTCAGCGGGTCCTGGCCCAGCCATCACAGCCCCATCACTGGAAGACTTTCAGCTCTCTGTATTAGGTGACTACCTCTGCATCTAGGTTCCTCTCAACCTGTTTGTTCGTGGATTTAGGATCTCAGCTCCCAGGCGGCTGAAAAGGTGGTGGAGGAAAAGGCTGCTACTGTTACCTTAGCCCCCAGGAGCTGGAGCACAAGCCTGGGGCACATCAGGGCACAAAAGACCAATCTTGTGCCTCTTGAATTGGCATCCCTGGAAGTGCAGGGATGAGGCTGAGGGTCCTGAGCGTACCTTGGCTCGGGGCTGGTGGGCTCTGAGGGGTTACAGCAGCTCCTTGCTGCTGCAGAGCCATGTTGGGAACACTCCGTGAACACAGCACAGAGCTGACGATGAAGCTCAGCAGCCAGGCATGCTGATACCTCCAAACTTACCCACGATAAGACAAGCACAGGATAATCAGCTACTTCAGCTCCTTTATGCTACAAGGAGGTGCAGGAGGGCTTCTCCCCTTCCCTGAACGAGAGGAAAGAAGTGTGTCCCTACGACACAAACCCTCCCCGCACCCCTTTGTGCAGAATAATGTATAAAGATGTCTAGCATCTTTCGAGCTGGCACAAAAAGGGCTGCGTGTGCCTTTCTTGTATTTTATTATACAACAGTCAGTGGGCTAAGCTGGAAATCAGGCTGCTGCCTGTCAGATGCAGATATAGAGGGCTGTGACAATGCCCTGGGGAGCAGGCTGTCTGGCTGTGGCTGAGTGCCTCGGAAGGAGGCGCAGGCAGCTCCTGGTGTGCAGGGAGCACTGGCAGAAGCTGGCATGATTTCTGCAAGGACTGCTCTTCGCTGCTGTCCCGGGAGGTGCCAGCAGCAGCCCCACAGGTTAAGAAGTGCCCAAGCTGTAGGACTTTCCTCCAGGGAGGAAGGAGAGGGCACATCATCCACCTTTAAGAGGTGTTCGTGGACATGCCTGGTTTGCAGCACACTGGGTAAGGGAGGGGCCCATTCCCTGAGAGGCACAGAACAAACGTCAGAGGTGCTTTTTTGCTGTATAATTAGCTGAGCTGCTAAGTGCAGGAGAAAGTCATTAAACTATGTTTAGTATATTTCTATCTCGTGTGCCTCGTTACTGCTCTTTGCAGGCTAAACCCAGAGCAGGTAACAGCACAGGAAATATATCAGTAATGGCTTTCAAGCAGGCTAGCACAAAAAAATATGCCTTTGTGTGTCTTGAACAGAAAGCAGTGCAGAAAGAGAGCCAGGAGAACGTTAATCTTTGCAGAACCCAACACAGACAACTTTTCTGCAGTTTCAAGACTGTTAATTTTGTAATACGTGTTGTGCAAGCTGGTAATAACATCGACGGAGCTTGGGGGCTTAATGACAAGCTCAGAGAAGCAAGCAGCAAAAACCCAAGCAGGCTATTTGAGGTAAATGGCGCTGAATATTTTTCAAATAAAGATATTTCATACAAAGAAAAAAATCATCTGTGAGCGAAATCTGGGACCTACAAAGGCAATTAATGCACAGGTAATTCAGCTGCAGCTGACAACAAATGACTTTGCTTTCGAAGCTGGGGATGACATACTGAAGGATAAGAACTTAATGGGATCAATCTCAAAAATAATACAAGAAAAATTGCTAAAGGAGGACTATCTAGCATTAGAAAAAGCAATTAGAACAGGGAATGAGACAGCCAAAGAAGAGATGAAACTACTCTCTAGTGCGAAATCACACTGAACCAGGCAGAACAGCCGGGTCCTGATCAGCCACAGGATATTTGCACTGGGGAACGGGTCCGTGGCTGACACAGCCCAGCACCTAAGGTGTGAAAGACCCCTGGGGTGGGGAGCTGCGTGGCCAGGGAGCTGATGAGCAAACCACAACAAGCAGGAAAGGACACGGTGCTCGGTGCGGGAGGGAGCTAGGGCTGCTGCGCACGTCCTGGCGCCAACAGAGGACAGGAAAGGAAAAGTGTGTTCATGAAACGTGCAGGTCTCAAAGAAATGCACATAAATGCTGACTCTGGGGTACGAGAAAAATGAAGTCTTGGGCCAGGATACAGGTACAGGCTTGGTTTCAGATAAGAGCAAGCCTTATCTGGTAAAATTCAGGAGGCAGCAAGGCCCTCAGAAGATCTCATAATTACCATTGTTATTGCAGCTGGCAGCGCACACCATTCCACCTCGCATGTAGGTTATAGATATCAATTACCTTTCATCTCCCACCAGCGCATTGGATGGGAACAGCGATGGCTAATGAGAAGGCCAGGGAATATCGGATCTGGGGAAACGCAGGGAGCTGCGCCTTGTGCTGCTTTTAGCGTCGGTAAATGATGTGAATTGACGCCTTTTTGTTCTTCAGTCATATTCCAGCAAAGTTCAGTTTTTATTTTAACAGTCAAATAAATCAGAGCTGTATGAAGGTCGTGTAGACAAATAGTGCTCTAAGAAAAAAACTCAGCAAGAAGAAACAATGAGAGAGATATCACCAAGGCTTTGTTCTTCCTGCCATCCATCCTCTCTCCCTTATCTCCAGCTGATAAGAGCCTCTTTTCAAGCTGGCAGTCAGAGAGATAAGGCGGATATCTGTGCTGATAATGTTAACGACCTCCAGCCAGGTCACAATCAAGTAATTCACACATGCCCATGGAGAAATGGGGGGCTAAAAAAGGATGTCTAACCCCCAGTGTTTGAGCACTGGTGACTCTTAGTGCTGTGGCAAATTAGAAAGCCTGATTTCTACTCGTGCTATTTCCACAATATCACAGCTTATTTTTTCTGCATAGCAGAGCAACCTGGGATTGGAGTCTTCCAAGGATGAAGAAATGTCTTAAATTTTATTGCTAGACTGGTGAGAGCCAACTGTCAAGGAGAATCGCATACTTCTCTGTAGCTGTCTTCATTATTATTTTTTTTTCCTTTTTTTTTTTTTTTTCTTTTTTAGAGAAAGTAGTCCCAAGAAGCAAAAGCCCAGTTACGGTCCACCTGTGAGTTTCAGATCTCAGGATCCAGCCTGTGCCATTAAGAGGGTGTGATTTCAACCAGGAAACGCGATGTCAGTCATTCCCAAAGGTATTTACAGCTCTAGCAGTTTATTTAACGTGTTATTTAGATAAGGGCACTTGTGTCTAACTTTCAGATCCGAGCTCTGATTATGAATATTCACAAAGTACGTTTTATGTTCTTTGCTACTGGCTCCTCTGCTATACAAATGTGTCCCAGGATATCTGGCCACATCCAGCTGGCCAGAAAGGCAGCGACAACAGTAAATTCATCACTGGTCTGACCTTGGGAGCTGTTTTCACGTGCTGCAGGAGTTGCCCGGGATCAAGGCTTGGTATCTTGTTAAACTTTACAACCTCTTTATATAAATATATGTGTAGCCTTTATAATCCTTCCTTAAGTAACATGAAGAATAAAATAATAATTCCCAAACTCTTATAGTTAATCAGTGAAACCACACACAGCTGTTCAGGTATTTTTTGCTTTTATCATTGGTTGTGAACTGCCCACCCTCAGCAGAGGAGTGGAGATGGACTGTGTCTGTTCTTGAGGCTGTAAAGGTCGCAGCACCGGTGGGAGAAGCCGGTGTCTGACGCCTCCAGACAGCAGCCTGCTTGCACAGTCACTTAAATGCAGCGCACGAGCTGAGCTGCCAAAACTTGAAAAATTGCTCAAAAATGAAAAATTGTAGCTAAATATTCTGGTTGTTTAAACATATCCTTGAGGCAAAAGAAAGGAAACCATTATGAAGGTATGAGATTGCTCAAGTCCTGTAACTGAATCTCGAGCCGTGCACAGAGCACTGATTTAAGAGATGAAGTCCTTATTTCTCCCCCAGATTCTGGCACTGGGTGTGCAGCTGAGGAGCTGTGGGGAGCTGCACCAGACAACACTGTGACTGCAGCACAGCACCCAGGTTCTTAAACATCTTTCTGTTTAATTGGATGGAGTTGTATGTATCCTGTTTCACCTACATAATTAGCGTGAACTTACTTGCTATATTGCTGCGTGCTAAAGATGAAATCCATGCGGTGCTAACATCGCACTTCAATGGGTTAGAAACTGGCTGGGTAGCTGGGCCCAAAGAGTGGTGGTGAAAGGAGTTAAATTCAGCTGGAGGCTAGTGGCGTCCCCCAGGGCTCGGTGCTGGGGCCGGTCCTCTTTAATATCTTCATCGATGATCTGGATGAGGGCATTGAGTGCACCCTCAGTAAGTTTGCAGATGACACCAAGCTAGGTGCGTGTGTCGATCTGCTCGAGGGTAGGAAGGCTCTGCAGGAGGATCTGGATAGGCTGCACCTATGGGCTGAGGCCAACTGCATGAAGTTCAACAAGGCCAAGTGCCGGGTCCTGCACCTGGGGCGCAACAACCCCAAGCAGTGCTACAGGCAGTCCTACAAGGAGCGGCTGAGGGAGCTGGGCTTGTTCAGCCTGGAGAAGAGGAGGCTCAGGGGCGCTCTCTGCAGGTACCTTAAAGGAGGCTGTAGTGAGGTGGGGGTTGGCCTGTTCTCCCACGGGCCTGGTGACAGGACGAGGGGGAATGGGCTAAAGTTGCGCCAGGGGAGGTTTAGGCTAGATGTTAGGAAGAATTTCTTTACTGAAAGGGTTGTGAGGCATTGGAACAGGCTGCCCAGGGAAGTGGTGGAGTCACCATCCCTGGAGGTCTTCAAAAGACGTTTAGATGTAGAGCTTAGGGATATGGTTTAGTGGGGACTGTTAGCGTTAGGTCAGAGGTTGGACTCGGTGATTTTGAGGTCTCTTCCAACCTAGATGAGTCTGTGATTTCTGTGACTAGAATCTAAGAAGTCATATTTCAGGGGAGTCTCAATATAGCTGTTCCCATTGCTTACCATCAGGTGACAGTTCACAGACAAATCCCTTTTCTCTTTTGACTGCTTTTTCCTCAAAAACATTTTTCCTTTTTCTTCTGCTTCTTTCCTTTTCCTCTGCCGTCTTAACAGAAGTCCCCTTGATGCAGAAGCACGAGATAATGCTAATTGAGCTTGTCAGGTCTAAATAAAAGATGGGCTAGTGCAGGGGGCTGCAACCTGTGTGGGTCCATCTGGATACTTCGGCTTCTATCATGTAGCAGGAGCGAACCTCACTGCGCTGCTTCGACGTAATGGGCAGAGAGTTATTGACCTGTCATGTGGGGCACCGGCGTGGTACATCAGGGGAAACAAAACCCAGCCACGCCAGGGCCAGCAAATTCCCTATAATATTCTAAATCAGCCTGGGGTCACCCCAAAATCTGAAGATCTTGGTCTTTACTTAAATGTCATGTTTCCACTCCTCTGAATAACGCCCAGGTGGTTTGGCCCTGGCAGCACACGGGGTCAGATAAATACATTAAATTAAAATTAAAAAAAAAAAGATTAAAAACACCAGAAAGCTTTATCTTTCTGATCCTGCTGACAATACTTACATGAGCAAGGGCTTGCAAGGATCGGGCCCTAGGATGGCAAATTAGCTTTGTCTGCTCTAACAGAAGGAAGATGCAGAAGATGAAGTCAGAGCATAGAGAGTGCTCCCATTTAGAGGCTCTGCAAACACCAGATGAATATTAACAACTTGATTCAAGTCCATGGGTTATATGTAATTAGGCCAAAGCCAGCAAAAAGACAAACAGTTCTACACCTTCAAATGAATACTTCAACTTGCTAACAAAAAGCAATTAAGCTGCCTGCCAGTCTACAGCGAGGCTCCGGGGCTAATTCCACACACTGGCCTCTCGTTGTATGGCAGTATCGCAGCACATCATTGCTGAGATCTATTTCCCTGCTTTTCAAACAGAAATCTGCCGGGAGTCTTCCGCACCCCGTCATCAATTCCAGAGACAGCACCCTGCCTTGGGCATCAATCCCACTCCTCAAAAGCCACGTTGAGCTCCCAAGGAGGGAACTGGAGAGCGATGGAAATCTGCCTGTCCAGAGGTCACAGAAGGCACTGCGACAGTTCAGGAGGATTTGTGATTTAATTAATTGTCCCTGATGAGATGGGTGAATTTTGAGAGCGTGGTAACTGAGATTTGGATGACTGTGGTTACACCAGATTGAAGGAAGGGCTTGAGCATACTACCTGCACCCAGGACATGGGGTCTGTACGTGAGCAGTGACAGCAGCATGTGTGCAGCAGCCAGCTGGAGCACCTGAGGACCATAAAACCGGGGAACAAATGCCAATACTTCATTCAGCTGGCAAACCAAAGGAGAGTCATTTAACTCCCTTTCTAGAGCCTAGTTGCTTTGTTACTCTGTAAAAAGCTTCAAGATGAATTATTAATCCCAGCTCATATTGACAACAAGCACATAATTTCATTTCCTGCTCTGTGACAGAGTTCAAAACCAAGCACATCTCAATTTCTCCTAAGAAATTCGAATTAATGGTTCTTGAATGGCTCTTGTGAGACAAACACTTCCTGATGCTTTAGCAGAGCCTGGATATTAGTCTGGGCTTTGGAGCTGGCCTCACCTCTACAGGGGGACAATCCACTGTCCCAAACCTTGCCATGTGCAGGGACTGTCCAGCTCTGCATCTTGAATTAACATTTTGTGATTTGTCAAATTCTTCCTTAGCAAAAACACCAAGTAGTCATTGTGCAGTTCACGTCAGCAGAGGAGGTGCAATAGTTTTGGACAGCCCAAAGGATCACAGATCACAGTGAGGAAGGGAATTTCTGCAGCAGTCATGAAGTAAACTGGCTACCAGTTACTGCCATGGTGGTGAAGGCCTTCAGCTGGTGTAGAGAACCAGAGGAATTTATTTTTCATTGTAGATCAATAAAAGCTTGATACTCCCTCCTGGGGGAAATCCAAAGTCAGGCTGGAAACAATGGAACAGGGAATTGGATGGTTTTTTAGACTCTTCTGTGTTTTCATTTTTAAGCTCTCTACTCTGAAAAAAAATGAAGACAATTCCATGTACAGCACCCCTACACTGGAAGTCAATTTCCTGAAAGTGATCGCTTATTTTTAGCTGTACATACCAACTGTTTCTGTTTACTATACAGCTTTTGTTTTGCTATACACCATATTTATTTTTTTTTCATTCTTCTTCTCCACAACATGTGCTAATTCACTCTGTTTCATTCTATCATTTAAACCTGCACTCCTTGCTTAGTGTCCAAAGTTCTCATTTCTTCAATATCAGCACTGGTAGCTCTCAGGTTGGTCACACACTACCTTCAGAGATGCACTGGAAAAAATTAGGCATGCAGAAGTAACACCACTTTCTTGCACGGTAGCAGTAGTTAAGGGTAATTTTTCCCAGACCTGTTTTGGTGTGGTGCTATTCCCAAGGCATTAAGCATCTTTGTTCTTCCCTAAAACTTCTGGAAGCTGCAAGGGCTTACAGCTCTCCCTAATGTCAGTGGGATGCCTGGTGCTGCAGTGCTGTTGTGTGCCACTTGTTGCTCTAACCCACCTGGAATCCAAATCACAGCTCTACGGTTTCCCTCCTGAAGGAGCCTTAGCTCCTCTTCTATTGATCTTGTTTCCCTTGCTCCTGCAGCTGCACGTCAGAACTGTTTATACAGTCCCAGTGAGTAATTCCCTTGTGGCTTTCCAGACTCTGGTGAATGTGTCCATGAGGAACATGCTTTCAGAAAATACAGATCGAGTGCTAGTTTCCTGCAAAATGCACTTGCACCACAGAACACCAAACTGCACCTGCACCTTCGGGACCTAGAAGACATGCGTGCTTGGGTGTCACAATACCCACTGTCACAGTGATTTGACAAAACAGCACCTTTAAAAAAAAAAAAAAAAGACTGGCAGGAGGATTGTACAACTTCAGACACAGCCAAGTGGCAGTCCTATAAGAAACAGCCTATCACATAAAATGTGCTCATTACCCACTCTGTTACTTTATCCTACTTGTGAGTGATGGAGCCACCTGGCCACTCTCAGATAAGTCCCATTGTCCTTCCTCTTGTCATCATGACACATTCCTCTTGCATTCATCAGGGGATGGTATTTCTGTCACGTCTGGGAAGGTATTTAGATGAGAGACCCAGCAGTGCATAACATCCAATTGCATTCTGTGCTGCTTGTATAGAACATTCTGATCTTCCCAAATTGAAACAGCCCACAATGCGTGGACATTTCATTGTGCCTTTGGATTTTGTTTGCATTTTCAGTAAAACATAGTGTCTCCCATAATCTGCTACTGACAATGGTCTAGCATGAAAAAAATCAGTATCGAAATGGCTTCAGGGTACCCCTATAAAATATGTGTATTGAAGTCTGAAATAGCATAGTGACAAAAAATACCAACTAAACAAAAACCACACAACAAAATTATTTCAGAAAAATTCTTCGGTGAGTCAAGAATCCCTCAAAGCTCTGTGCATGTTTTACTCTTTGCTTGCCTTGCTCTGCCTTCCACAGATACGCAGTGGTTTCATACCGTGTGCTTGTGGTACTTAACGAACTACAGAGCCCAAATCCCATACAGGGGAAACGTGACCAAGGGTAGGAACAGCTTGCCTTCTCCATCCTCTGACTTCACAGCAGAAAATTCGTGTGCATATGAGACAATAGAGAACAGCGAGCCTGAAGGCTTTGTGTCGGTGACAAAATGGCTATAAAGTGAGAGATGGAAGAAAAGAGGGGAGAAAGAACACTTGCATTGCAGCGGTGCCACTGGCTCATTAGCAAGTTGAATTAATGAAGATGTTCTTACCACTCAGCTGCTGGGAAATCAACAAGCAATGGTGTGCTGTCATTCCTGATGTTTAGCTCATTTTATTTCTCTGTAGTCCTGCACAAGGCAAAAGATTTTCTACTGCTGTATTTGAGAAGACGACCCCACTCCAAGGGTGTCTTGCCCTTTCTCCTCCTCCCTCCTTGGTGGGATGCTGTCATTTGTTGTGTATTCGATGTAATATAAACATCAGGAGGAGGAAATGCCCTGTTCAGCAGCCTGTCTACTGTGATTCAGAAGGGGAAGAGCTGATTACAGGAGGTTAAAAAATTGACCCACAGTTGTAAAGCTCAACATTTATTAATGAGTTATTTTCTTCAGGGAAGAAATTAATTGATGTTTGCCCTTAGAAGACACATGAAGAAAACCTGTCCCTGGGGGAATGTTATGAGCATGCAGAAATGTTAGCTTCAAAAAATAAAGCAGCACGCAGTGCCCCAGCTGAGGCTGGAAGTGACTGTGTCTTGTCCTCCTAAGAAATGTCACTGCTCTCAGTAGTAATTGCCATATGACAGTTTAAGTGACAAAGAAGTACCCCAGAGCATTTTCATTGTTGTTACTCTGAGCAGGGGCCTCACCTCATGCTGGACGCCGAGTTGCTTGCTATGCCTAGGCTATGCCTGGTGATTCCAGCCCTTTACCTCCAGGTCTCTCCTAAGCAGTACTTTCCAAGGAAGGAATTCACTACTCCCAAATGCTGGGTATACAAAAACTTCCAAAAAAACAGACTTCCATGCTCTGGACCATTCACTTCAGTTAATTTTTATGATGGGTCTCTCTAAGATGTGGGATTGTTTCTGATGTGTCATTGTAGCACTCAAATTATTCTGAGAAAAGAAGGATGAGTGGTTTATATCCCAGTGAATAACAAATACTGCCATTCTTCAGCTAGTCTTAAATTTGGGCTTTGTGTCAGTGACAAGCCTGTTTGATGACAATAAAGCAAGGGGACTGGGAGAAAATGTCTAAAGAGAACAGCTTTGTTTTCTGCCCCTCATCCCAGTCTCCCTGGAATGTGAGGAGTAGCAGTGAACAAAGAGAAAGCACTTAAAGCATTGAAACAAACTGATAAAGGAGTGATGCCTTTGCGATAAGCTGCTTTCCTGCTCCTTTGGAAGGTCAGCGGTCCACTTTTTCTCATACGTTTTAACATGATAAAGATCAGATGTTCTAAAGTATCACCGATTTGGCTGGGTTTCTGCTCAGTTTGACTAGGTAACTGAATTTAGGAGCCGCGTGAATCAGCAGGTAATCAACAGCAGTTGTGGAAGCCATTCAAGCAGACAACTCAATAGTCTACTCTGTGTGCTTCAGCCAGCAAAAGAGTTCACCCATACACTTCCCTGGGAAGTTGGGAATAGAAGCAGTAGCAGAGCTGCTGCAGGTTCTTTTTCTCTGTTTTGAGAAAAAGATGGATTTCTCCTCTACCTCTTTACTCCTCTAGAGTAAATCCAGCAGTCATACAATGCAGAGCAGGAAGTCTCTGCTCTGCCTGTACTTCTGAGTGACCAGCTGAGGACACGAATGACTTCATAACTCCTGTTTCTGTTCATAGTTGATGTCACTTTTTATCAGCTCTTCTCTAGAAAGTGCCCAGTGGTTCACCTTAAGTGCTCTGCACACAGAATTGAGCTTTGTTCCGTACTGTTTCTGAGTAGTTTACCTAAAGACCCTTAAAATGCAGAGCCATGCTGCTTTAGTTTTCAATCTGTTGACAAATGTAATTATAAATGTACAGATTGGCTTTTAGGCACATGGAATGAGATTACAGTAGAGAGACCAGTTCTGAACATTTTTATGAAGATAAAGTTAAGTTTGAAACTGGCTCTACAGCCAACTGGCAGCCTGGAGCTTCCTCAGCTCAGATTCATCCTGCACTGAGGCTACCCAGGAATCTCAGATTACAGGTTTAGGGAGTCAGCTGCCAGGAGACTGGTTGCAGTTCCAGATGGAAATGATCTAATTTCAGTGGGAAGAGTATGGAATAAGAAATCGCAGATTGGGTGCCCGATACACACAGTTTCAAATGAGAAAGCAGTAATAGGAGAGAGGGAAAAATATACAAAAAAATATGCAAGTTAAAAACAAATGGGCTAAAATGAAGCGGAAAGGCTTCCCTTTATATGCCCTCTCTGCTACATAGCACATCAGCTGCTAATGACAAAGTGATCAGTACAGGTAGTCTACAGGAGAAGACAAGAGCAATTCAGAGGTAATAAGCTTTTTCCAGATATGAAACATTACAACAGAGCAAAACCTCCTCCACAAGCATGATTCAAGCTAGTGAGTAGAAATCCCAACTATCTGCTGTCAAAAAGTGGGGGCAGCAGTCTCCAGCGTCCCAGAAGACACGCACTTGCTACAAGGCAAACGGATGAGGCATGTCGGGGAAAAACGAACGTGAAAAGATAGAGAATAAGATAACTTACAGCAATGAGCTGGTAGGAGTTGTTCATCATGGCTATGAGCATGTTCAGCAGCACGACGAGAGAGATGACATTGTAGGTTCCAAACATAGTGGCTCCAACGAATTCTGTGAACTCATGTCTGGCTTTCACGTTGGTGACGTAGAGATTCAGCAGACCGAACACAGACCAGAAGAGTGACTGGAGGGTCTCGAAAAGTCTGAAGGAAAAATAAACACAGATTTTTACTTGGCTCTGGGAGATGGAAATCAATGCCTTTAGGAGCTCTGGATTCACTGAGGTTGGGTGTCACCCCACATGAGAGCTCTGTGGGTGGCACTGGAAGCACTCCAGCACTGGGAGCAATTGGGTGGGAATGGATCAACATCGGGAGCCTGGGATGCCACGGAGCAGCTGCTCAGCACAGCCATTTACTCTCCCCGGGAGGCAGTCTGCACTCCAGCTACAGTGACCCATTGGAAGAGTTGCATCACATCACCAACATCCACTACCTGGCTGAGAATCACATGCTCGTGAGATGCAACGAGCCTAAGTGATGTGAAAAAAAAAAGACATTCCCTTTCCCAGTGTTCACCCTTGCAAAGAACCCCGGTATATTCCCTCTAATTAAAACAGGCACGGAGTGACACTGCTGTTACGTAGAGATACGACCTCTCCTGTTTAGCCAGTGCCTGCATCATTAACATGTCTGCACACTAAATGCTCACGGAGCCCATGCTCGAGTACAGCACGACCAAATTTTGTGCCACGAGAAGGCACCACGAGGGAGGAGATGCGAGGAATCACAGCCTCTTGAACCTTCTGCACTGATGTAGGCTCACAGCTTGCGATTACTCGGACTGCAAGTGAGCCAGGCCAGCTTGCTAACACTCTGCCTGGTAGCACTGCACGTGGCTGAAAATGCTGCTCTGGTTTGTGCCCAGCTCCCACCCACCGCAGAGCAGTGCCCTCAGTATCATGCCGCAACAATTGATCAGTAATGACTCAGATGAAAGGGAGTCATCGCATTAATTCAGCCTGAGAGGTTTTCTTCTTTTGAAGTCTTCCATCCAGAGATGAACTAGACCTGACCCCCCTGTGCTTTACAGCTGATGAGATCATCCCAGGTCTCTGTTTGCTTCAGCCAGAGACAAGTGACCTTTTGTAATCACGTCAAATACATAATCAGCAATCTAAATAATTGCTCTATTTGGGCATCTTTGTTTTGGCTTTCCAAAATATGGCATTTATATCATCAAAAAATGACATTTATATGCCTGTTTAAGAGTTTCCATTTTGGCCTGGGGTCAGTAGATATTTTCAAATGCTCTTACTAGAAAAATCAATAAAAATAAATTCGGATACTTTACTTAACATACCAAGAATCTGTTCTCCTGGCTTCTCCAGGCATCCGTTCCACACATAGCCCCATGCTTTATATGGGGATTTAGTTTCTTTGTGTTTTCTGGACATCATTTTTCACTGGCCAAAATTATGAAGGCTCTAAAGCAAAAATCCTTTCTCCCAGAAGTCAGGTTGTTAGAGTTATTAAATAAGTGAGGTAATGGTAAAATAAGGATTAAGCAAAGAATGCTAAGCATTCTGCTATTAAAAATAGCGGAGTGCTTGCTATCTTTTAACTTATTTTAACTATTAATGGTGGAAGTACTGATTAAGGTGTAGGCTCAGGAGAAATGGATGTCCGTGTCATGCTTACATGAAACTGAAATCAGTCTCAGAAGTGCTCAGTGCATTGCCTTGAACTCCCAGTTTTACAACCAGGAGTGTAACTGTGCCCAGATTAAGGCCATATATTAACATCTGGGCATGTAGTCACAGCTGAGAAAGACAGCAAATGGTTTCTGCAGCTTTGCAGAAAGACTTAAGTCTTTCCTCCTTGTTTAATGACAGGCAAGAGCTACGATCTTTTTTCAGTGTTCAGGTGGGGCTCAGCCCAGCTGCCAGCCCAACTCTCCCATGAGCTCTCTGCAGACAGCAAGGTGCAAGTGGTTTCTTCCTCCCCTTCCTCCTCTTCCTCTCTCTCTTCTCCCTTCTGCAGTTGCCAGAACCACAGTGCTAAACGTACTTTCAAACTGCCTGCCTAAGCAGGAGACATGCTTCTTTCTCAGGAATGCTTAAGCCACACCATAAAAACTTAAATTATTCATGTCTTCAC
The DNA here is from genome assembly GCF_963932015.1 of Anas acuta. Taxonomy (NCBI): domain Eukaryota; kingdom Metazoa; phylum Chordata; class Aves; order Anseriformes; family Anatidae; genus Anas; species Anas acuta. Next base: position 4,062,930 of record NC_088991.1, read on the forward strand.
CTCATTGCTGTCACAAAGGAATATTACTTTTCCGTGATCTGTGTTTGCGACGCAGAAAATTTCCTCACCAAAAAAAATATGAAACCCTTCCTTTGGGAGTAATAGGAAATAATGCACCAGTAAATAGACGTCACATTTTAAACAAGCTGCACAAACACGAACAGTGTCCTGCTTTCCCTTCCCTTACAAAATTAGATCTTATTGTGTGTCTGCCTAGAAATGCTGGTAGGAATCAAAGGGGACTGATTGAAAGCTTTTCACATTTATTCTTCCATTAGGGATGAACTACGAGCAAAGTTGAGCTAACACCAGCTCTGATTTGAATTCACTCCAGTCATGCTTGCTCTCCCCAGCCCAACGATGTAATTTTCTGTTTTGCAGGTTGCTCGTTCTTAGCCATTCACCCATGCTGTGCGTCTGCTCAAGGGCCAAATGTCAGCTTGTACTGGGGGTGTTAATAACGACTATTTAAACTTTTAAGAACATGTTAAATAAATTTCTTAAGCAAGGCTCAAACAAAAAAGTAACTGCAGAGCATTCTGTCCCCTGCCAGGAGACCTCAGTCCTAATGGATCCCCTCCCACTGCGATTTTGTTTTAAACAAACCTCTGTCATAAAGGCTGAGCCCCCTCAATTTCCTTCCTGTGCCACATTCTCCTTGGCAGGGGGGCTCAAACTGCATGTTAGGGTGGGAGAAATTGTGGTTTGTATTTAAGCTGATCCACACACTTTCTGTTAAGTGGTTCTGTATCATTTCTAGTTCTCAAGATGTTGTGCCTTCTTACTTACTTGAGAATCTTTCTCGTTGATGTTGTGTTTTTTTTTTTTTTTTTTTTCTTTTTTTCCTCCTGCTGATCTTTTTCTTTAGTCAAATCTTGTTTTTACTTGCTCCACTAATCTGTCAACAGTGAAATCTGTAAAACAACTGGTTTGCAGTGGAGACAGGTCCGAACCAGAACACGGAACTGGAATACATCTGTTCAGTACTGCTCCAGGGAAAGGCACACTCCAGTCCTGAACTTTGTGGTTTTGACCCTTCCCGAGCTAGAAGTTGCCACTTAACAAACAGTGTGCTTGCCAAACATTTCTCCCTCTGGCTGCTCCATCAATATGAACGTAGATCAAGGAATAGCATTTGCTATTTAATTCCTTCACAAGGGCAGCACAACACATTTCTGGGGCATTCCAAACAATTAAAACAGAAAAAAGACTGGAGTCTTTAATTCTGTTTTGCATTAGCACAGTGCAGTTCCATTCACTTCCTCCAGATATAGATGAGTTTAATGAGAAAATTAATCAAGCCGATGGTGTTCCTGCTCTGCAATGAAAACAGCAGCACGTACGGTCTACCAGGACTCTGGTTATGAGGCTCTTCTAAGGCTGGACTTTATCCCAGGAAAATCTCCCCCTTCTTGTAAGGAGGGTCAATGACAGAGACAATGTTGGAGCCTTCCCTCTTCCAACGTGGCGTCAACCGTCATTTGCTTTTGATAACAGTGCAAAAATGACACGAATCCTTTTTTAACCTCCAGCCTTCAGCTGACGAAGGGTGGAGAATTACTGGGCATTATCCTAAGTTGTATTTAATTTTGCCTGACGTGGTGGACAACAGTTTTGTTTTGCTTGCTTGCAGGGCGTAGGCCCTTTTCTAGACGGTGCTTTATTTATTTCTCTTCCCTTTGTGTTTTAAGTACTGTGCAACCAGCAAGAACAATCAGATGGGGGCTGATTATTATAATTATTTCCACTATTAGTAATTAAAACAAATAGATCAGAAAGACAATTCATGTTATTTTTCAGCATGTGCTTTGTCTTTCAGCCCTGCCAGCTGTCAGCACAGCGATTTCCATGCCAACCTCTCAGTAAAGTACCAGCATTTCCAGCAAAATGGATTTTGATGTGATTTTAGTCTCACCCCACTGCGAGAGAATCAGAGAAGCCTGTAACCTCATGTGTGTAAAAATGGCCTAGGTGAGACTGTTGTTGCTCTGTCATGTTATTTATTAATACAGTTTTTTTCATGTTTATCCCTTGTTTTCTACATTTTGTTTAGCTTTCCCCCCCTTTCCTCCAGAATAAAACAAAACAAATACTACAACAGGATACCTTTGTTCTCAAATATCCTCAAACTGTATGTAGCCATCATAAAATTTCAGTTGCAGGATCACGTAGAAAGACTTTTTGGTCCAGAACAAAAATGATTGTCTCTCACTTCCAGCCCTAAAAGCCCTTGTGTGACAGCAAAGCTCAGCAGAATTCTCTGCCCCAGTTAACTCACACTTTTCCTGCACAGTTGAGCAGCTCACCTGATATTTGCAAATGAATAAATAAAGACACTTTCGGCACAATGATAGACAACACGCAAAGGCAGGTAAGAGAGGAGACAGAGCAAGTCACCCTGAAAATCATAAAGGAAAGAACATCTTACGTGGAGAAGGCATTGTTCTGTTTCTCACATCGGATCCCCTTGCAGTTGTTGGGTTCCTCCGAGGCACTGGTCTCATAATAAAAATAAAGCTGGTTCAGTCCATTGGCGAAAGCCAGAAGCACCAGACAGTAGATAAAAAGGAATTTAAGGATGTCTAGCAGCATGCGTCCCAGAGAAATCTGCAAGGGTCCCAGGTGTGAATTTGCTGTAAACAGGGATATGAGACGCAAGGAACTTAAAATGTTGGATATTGCAAAGAGGGCTTCTGCAATGAGAGTGGGGTGCCACATTTCCCATTCCTCCCTTGGACGAGAGCCGTTATACTGAAAGAAAAAACAAGGGTATAAAAGTGAATTATCTTGTCATGATTTTGAGATAACTTAAACACTCACACCTGCTAATACTAATGCTTGATATGTAAATAAATGCTAACCAGGTACTGGCGACACAAGAAGGGCTTTTCAACTGCCAAGTGTCAGTTCAGGAGTCACTGAATTCAGGAACCAGGACCGAAGCTGAGTTGATCAGGGCAGAGACTTAGGTTTAATGAAGCCTTCTTATGAACTTCTGACAGATTTAGACCCTCCAGTACAAATAGCTTAGTGGGACTTAGTTTCTGGTATGTGAGTTGTACTTAGCTTGAATTTAGATAACAGGCCTTCTGAATTTCGAATTCACTGTGGATAATTCAGGTCCTTGGGTTCACATGTGATCTCCTTCTCTTTAAACACTCAAAAGGGTTCGGACTGCCCCATAGAAGGTTCAGGTCATGTCCAATTATCTTTTTTTTTTTTTTCTTTTCCCCCCCTAAATATTACTGCACCTTCAAAACACTGCTAATTCCAGGAAGACTGAGAATACATCTGTTCAGTGTAGCTCCATGAGAATGAGAATGAAGGAAGGGAATAAGGAAAGCAATGAAGGATGGAACACCGCAAGTGGATGCTTTCCCTCCCATGTAATCTCAAAAAGGTGCCAACAGCCCAGAACCAAAATGCTGTCTTGGTATTAATTTCCTTATTAGTTAATTTGTCATGGCAATTTTTGGCAAGTACCTAAAGCATAAGTCCTAATTACAGCCAAAATAATGGATACATTTGAGCGCCTCAATTATAAAATTAACATGGTTTGTAATGTAACTGTAAAAGCAGAAGCATTATCTGAGCCAGATGCAAGCAGGTAACATGGAAGAGCTGGTTATACAAATGTAACTTCTCAGGCTTAGCTACACTGCCACAGCAGACAGGAGTCAAAGACATTTTAACATCAAGGAATAATTTATCCTTTCAGCATTTGTTTCTGCTCATTTAACATATATATAAAAAGGCAAAAAATGCACTTAGAATTATATCGCTGATACTGTAGCCAGAGTGTTTAGGACTCTTCATATTTTTTGTATGTTTCAAAAGGAAATGGTATCAAAATCACATTGGCAGATGAGTTTGTAGGGACTTTACATATAAATCTGAAGGTCCAATAAATTAATTCACATTTTTTTCAAGGACGCAGACAAAGCAAGTAGATGTTTCCAACTATTCCTCCGTATGAAGGAGCTGAGACACGACACAAAGGCATTTCAGTGCGACCTCTGCTTGCTTCTGACATTTCCAAACCGTTGCCTATTCCATGAACATCAGGCCTGACTTTCTTAACTTGACTTGAAGACGGCTCTTAAAATGTTTACAAACAAGCAGATGTTTAAAACTTTTTGCCAATAACCAACAGCAGGGGTGGGTGGTTGTGAACAGCCAGCCTCCCCTGCCTAGGGAGCAGATTTGCACATTTGTTTGCGATTCTCTTCTGCGTGCTGGCCGGACACAGCAGCCCTGGGGCTCTCTGCCAGGGCAGAGAGCACATGAGAATGTAAAAAGCTCTTCTTCATCTCACATCTATTTTTAAATCAACTTGTTAGGGTCATATTTTGGCCCTTTATAAAGTGATGCTATATCCTTGCTTGGAAAACCATAGTCACTTTTGAACAGCTCAGCACCACAGGTAACAGAGAAATCGGAGATTTCAGTGGTATCTAATGAAGCTGAGAAGGCTGGAGTTATTCAGGTTAGGCATCAGAAGATGAAAAAGAGCAGAAATGTATACAGAGTAGTACAAATAAGTTACAACAGACAGTTACGTTCACCCTTCCTCATTACGTAATTCAATGCAGCAAATGAAAACTGATTAAGAAAGTATTTTTGCCCTATAATTGGGCTGAAGATTTCATTGTTACTAGATAATATTGAGGCCAGGTCTTGGAACCAGTCAAATCAGGGGGAAAAAAGTCTCCAGGTAAAAACAAGGATGGAAAATATTAGTGTCAGTATGCAATTTATTTTTCTGATATTTGGCAGAAAGCTAAATGTCCATGTAAGCTTTTGAAGTTCCAAGAAACATTAGACTATGGTATACTGGCATATATACCAGCCTTTTCCAGCCCTGGGCTGTTCTATAAATAACAAAAACCTTTCTAAGTCACGTTGCAAAAAAATTTGAAACCATTATGTTTTAAATCCTCATGTTTCAGAGTGTACTGCAACCTTTAAGCAACATAGGTCAGAAGGGAACTTGAAGGGGCATGCTGTTTCAGAGCTACTGCTATGTAAGATTTTCTGCACTTCTTGGAATGGTCTGACATTGGTCCTTAGCAGGACCAGACCTTAGATTAGCCAGGTTTAATCCAAATGGGTTTGATCTGTACTCAAATGGATATATTCCTGTAAGCATTCTTTTTTGTGCTGGCGTACAGGTCTCTGTAGTTAGCCTGTGTGTTTCTGTGGTTCTTGCAAAGTATATAAACAAAGCTGTACTTCCTTTGTATGTGTAGTTTGGCTGTGAGCTTAAATCTCAGTGTGTGACCATATAAATCTGTGGATGCATGGCTCTTTTAGTAATTTGTGTGTGAGAGAGAGAAAGAAAGAGATTGTTAACATTTTAGGATTTGTTCACGAATGTTACAATTTCCAGTATTTTCTGTATTGCTCACAGTTTAAAGACCAACCTTTCAAGTCTCTAATTTCCTCACTGGTTCTGAATGTTAGGAGAAAAAAGTCGTAATCTGTTTCTGCTTTGATGCTGTCACAGAGCTGCCTGTTCAGGGAATAGCAACTGTCTTGAAGCTTTTTCCTTTGAAAAAACAACTCACCACTATGCAGCCTTCTGGATTTTAAAAAGGCTCCGTAGCAGGACTGCTTGCAGAAGGGTTTATGTAAGAGCATTCCCATTTTGGAGTCAATGAGCTCTGTGAAATTTTCCACTCTTTTCCCCTCTGCCTGCATACAAACTTGGCGGGGGGGGGAGAACACACTACACAGGGTTGCTTTTGGGGATGTGCTTATCCTGGTTTCTAGGACTGGGCTACAAGAAGTAGTTCCCTTCTGCCTGGGCAAAACCTACACAGTAGCACAGCAGAACTATGAAGTGCATAAGGCTAAGGAGCAGGCTACAGTTCCTTGATTTACACCTGTGTAATTCCACTAACTGCAGTGAATTTATAGCTGATTCACATCAAGAAAAGAATCAGGCTCAGGAGATGGATGCCAGCCAAGCACGCAGCTCCAACTGAAGTCAAAGACAGCCACTGCATAAGGAGCTTTGCAGGAGGCCCTTTGTGTGTTGTCTGTGTCTTTGAAAAACAGAGACAGAGAGAAAGCGCTTGAGGCCATCCTCTGGCTTCAAAACTTGTGCATATGCTAACTTGGAGCATCAGAAATTTATAAATGTGGAAGGTGCTTTTGAGGATGAGCTCTGATGTGCACTCTCACGACAAATGTAACATGACAGTGAGGAATCTGTAGTTCTAAAGCTCCAGTGTGCTCCTTTGTCATCTCCTTGCCTACAGTTTAAACCTATATATTCAAGAAGAGAAGCTGACTCCTTTACAGCAGATGGAAGCCCCCTACCAACAGGTGTGCTTTTCGTGGTAGGCTTTTCACAGACTCCTGGTAAGTAATCTACAGATCTGTTGGGGCTCACAGACTACAGATTATAAATCTTGGCGGGAGATGTTTTCAGATAACCCTATTCTTGTTGTTCCTTCCTCTTTTATTTAAAAATCATGCTTTCAATGCAAGTTTAGCGTTGTCGAAAGATGTCGACATGGAAAACAAAACATATCTTTGGCAACTGAGTAGCTACAAAATGCACAGAAGTTGGGAAACTTCTACCCAATGCCCACAAAATCTACTTCAGTATTAACCAAAGAGTAGAGATGGGAAGGAAGATCATTCTCCACACAGGTTAATAAGCTTTCCAGGTGAATTTTCAAAACTGGATTGCTTGAAAAGCAGCTATTCTCTTTGATCTGTAATTTTGTGTCTGATAGCTTCTATCCCATATACTGCAGTTCTCAGAAACGAGTTACAAATGCTCTTGCCCAGGTTACTGTACCTTGACATAGGCAACAATTTTAAGGGAGATAGTTGCAAGGTAGAGGGAGTTCATTGCAAAGTCCATCAGATTCCACCAGTCATGTACGTACTCATTGAATCCACCATCCCACATTTCCTTGATTTCTCCCCAAATAAAACCTGCAGAAAGAAAGAGAGTTCACTGTCACGAGCAGGTATTATTCGCCGTTAAACTACTGTGTGTATGTGATGTGAAAAGACAATTATAAATTAACACCTTGGAAAAAATGCCTCATCCCTCCTGTCTTGTACAAGTAAAATCCTGCTGATTACGAGGCATTTTACAACTCCATTAGGAATGCAGTCTAGAGAGATGCGAGAAAGAGCTAGGCTTCCTGTGCAGGGCTTCAGATACAAAGACAAGGAGGCTGCCTGAAACATATGTTAATCGCAACCAGTATGCGTGGATTGGCTCAGACGAAATTTGTTTTATATGAATAAACTATTTAAGTAACTGTATTTGTTATGTTTTCCCGTAGGTTGTCTGCTCCCACGGTAATTCATTGCTCAGTTGGACAGTACTGATTTTTTTTCTAACTTTCTCTGCAGAACACACGACACTGGCACCAGCTTCTGCATGCCAGTATATTTCCTCCCTGACCTGGAAATATCACACCAGAGAAGGAAGAATTGAATTAATTCTCTATGCTCAGTTACTGCATTTATGCATCTTGCTGCACTGAAAGCCCATCGGGAGTATTTGTGAAAAAAAAAAAGGTACGACTCAGCATGGAAAAGGGCACTGCAGCCTGGCACCACATCTCTCAGCAGTGACTCACCTAACGTCAAATATGGCTGTGGGTTCTGCGAGGTGAAAATTTGTTCCCAAGGATATGGCCAGAGCCCATCATCTCAACTCTGAAATGCCTTCTGGTAATAATTTGTGGCACTTGCTAACCTTCACCATGCCTCCCTGCTGCTAGAGGGGTAAGGGTGAGCTTCAGTAGTTCATTATCTGGCATAAAATTTTCATTTTAAGCAACTCGTGTGTCCTTTATTTAAGACCTGTTTAAGTACTTTTGAGAGCCTAAGCCCAATTAAAAAGCAAATGGCAGCTAGGCTCCTACATCACCATGCTTCTGAGCATGTCCTCAGAGTCCCCTGGTACTTTGAACAAGCCAGTTTACAATATCCTTGCACTGAAGACCTGAAATGTGTGTGAAAAGAAAAAAAATTATATAAATCTCAAGGTATATTACTGCTACAGTTGCCCAAATTGCTGCCCATACCCAACCACAGAACACCACAGTGGTCACTGAAATGCCACTTGCAGCTCAATTTTAGGACCTGAAAGTTCAACCTGAAGAGCAGATAATGTTGAAATGAACTGCTGCAAACATCCAGATATCAATCTTAGCTCTTCAGCTGCCAGCCAGCAGGTCAGTGGTCAGGCAAGCATAATGTCAAGGCCAATAAGGTAATCTTCTAACAGCTGCCAAATCTTTGCATGCACACAAAAACACAAAATAAATCAATGGAGTGGAGCCTGTTGAAGAACTCATACGCTGTATTTATAGTGAGTTATCATTGCTGGTTACTATAGTTACAGCAATGCTGTGTGTGCCTGTTCTCTCTCCTTTTATAGTGGAAGATATTTCATAAATAATAACCTTTAATCTTGTGAAACTGCTCTAATTTCTCCCATTTAATAAACAATCCCCAAACATCCCTATGTACCTGAAACAAAGGAACTAAAAAATAAGAAGAGAGAACAGTGACAGGCTATTTTGAAAGTTCTTTTTTTTATGGATTATTCTTTCATCTGCACATCAATTTTGCTGAAGTGCCCACCATTTCCTTCAATTTAAACTGTGAAGTGAAGGATAAAGTGCAGAGATCACCTAAGCTCAGAAAGACATTTAACCTTCTCAGCTTAAGTTTTTACCAACACGTACACCTCAGTGCCATAATCCAGGCTAGGAAGATAATGAGGCTTGAGTTCCCATTTGGAGGTTGTGACGGAGCTACGCAAAGAGCAAAATGCCCTGGGTTGGGATGGAAAGTGATTTGTGAGCATGTTTGCAACTCTAATTTTCTTTCTGCATTTTCCATCAGCAAGTTCAGTTTTGGCACAGAGAGCAGCCATGCGTGCTCAGCACAGAACCAGCCTGATCCTGAGCCACCACAGAAAGGAGGAGCCGGGTCCTGGCGTTACCCCAGGAGAGGAGCCAGCAGGCATGGGGATGGACCCATGAGGAGCAGTGAGGAGCCCCAGGGAGAGCTCTGGAGATTGAGGTTTGCTGACAGAGGTGTCCTTTTTTCTTCAGTGGCTCTGCCCACTTCCTCCCATCCCACCTCACCACCTCACCTGTACCTCCTGCCCTTGGGGGACCTGGATACCCCTGTCCTTCAGTTATGCTTGCTCAAGCCAGACCAGAATAACAGCCTCAGCTTTAACCTGCTCATAATAGTCAGCCCCTCCTTCTTCTGCTTACATTAGGGCAAATCAATATTGATTTGGTCAGTGTTTATCAGCACATGGGCATAAGGCAGCATGAGATTTATCTTTCCTTTTCTGCTTTCCTGAAGGCTATTTGGGAGCCCAGGTACCTGCGTGCTGAGTCCCGCTGCCCATCAGCGAGAGGGCAAAAGCAGAGGCAGGTCCTCAGCTCTGCCTCCTGCCACCTACCAGCAGAAGGAAGCCGGCATTCAAGTGACACTATTTGTCACTAGCATGACCCAGAAGCTAATTCCTACACCCGCTCCTTGCACAGTGCATGTGGGAAGCAGGGAGGGAGCTCTGCCTGCTGAGGTTTACTCAGGGTCATCTCTAAAAGCACGTCAGATGGCACCACGAACAGCAGAAGAGCCCTAGGCCAACAGGATCTGTTGTTCCAGAAGGAGCCCAGCTGTTTCCTGCAGTGCCTGAAGTTGGCTGCCAGATCTCTTTACACGCTGCTGATGCTGAGCTCAGGAATGAGTCTCCACACAGTTGCCATGGGCGCGAGTCAGGCGACTGTGGCTGAGGATTTTGGGGGGTTTCTCATTTACCTAGAACCCAGGGCAGGATCAGCCACTCCACGATGGTGGGAGGCGGGCCCTGCATGTGGAGGTCGGTCCTGACGATGTGCTGCGATGCCAGCAGGAGCATGAAGAGGAAGGTTAGGTACGAGCCGGTGTGGCAGATAAACTTGATAAATGGCTTTTTAATGAACAGTCCCAGCCTGCTCTTCGGTGCGATCAGGTACGCCACGGATAGCACAGGGAACAGCAGTCCGATGGTGACACAGGTCAAGAGTTTTACTGCCCAGTGTTTCCGCCTCCATCCTGGAAAACCGTCGTACCAAAGCGTTGCTAGTAGCTGCTGGCAGTTTGGCTGAGCAACAAACTGAGGAAGAAAAGAGAAAGATTATTACAGGCTGGTACTTCATGCGTGCTGCCCCTTGGGTTACGTGTCAGGGCCCACACAGACCCTCAGATACAACCTGGGGCTTGTATGGGGCGCAAGAATGTATTTTAGGGACAGAAAAAAGAAAGGAGGGAGACTCCCCTCTGTTTTTCTTCACAGGATTTAAGATTTCTTCTATGAGGTCTTTTCCATTTGAAACATCCTCAGTCACCCACCACACGTAAAGCCTCATGCAAAAGTGCTACAACTAAAATTCCTATTAGCTTTTTCTCTTCCCCTGCTTTTTCAACACATTTCAGGTTGCAACTGTGTCAAACAAATCACTGTCAGCATCTTAAGAAATGACTACAAGACAAGGCAGGAGGGAGAAGATGTAAAGCTCTGTGTGTGTGTGTGTGAGTGTGTCAGAGAGAGGACGTCTCCAGAAGCGTGTGGGGTGCTGCACATGATTTGTGTGAGGACGCCAGCATATGTGCGTGTGGGCCGGGCTGGGCATGAGACAGCATGCAGTAATGTGAAGTTCAGCCAGGTGACATCTGCTGGGGAGCAGGACAGCACGTTTGTAAATGTGCCTCGTTATTAAGAGAGCGGTTGTAGAAGGTAAGAGATTAAGCAGAGGCAAAAAGAAACCTTTGATCACACTGGGAAAAAAAAAAAAAAAGATGCTTGCAAGTTGGCTTTCAGTCTGTGACAACCAGCTTTGTGGTGGTGATTTATTGCATCTCAGGGACTCCATACCACAAATGCTCTGGTTGCAACTGCTTCTGACAATTTTAATACCTAACAGCCATTGGAATCGGAAACTCAAGCCAAGATATTTCTGGCCTGTGCCAGAAGACTTCATGTCCTTGAATATACCTGGGCAGCCCCACGATTTTCAGAACTTTTCAGACCCAGAGCTAATTAGAGATGTCTGCAAGATCAAGACAACCGTGTTTGTGTACTTGATTTCTAACCCACCGTGAGGAAGCTAAGCGCTGGCAGCGCCTGCCCAGGGAGGCTGTGGAGTCTCCTCCTTGGAGATCTTCAGAAGGGGCTGGCCGTGGTCCTGGGCACCCTGCTCGGCGTGGCCCTGCTGGAGCAGGGGCTGGAGCAGATGGGCCCAGAGGGCCCTGCCAGCCTCCAGCAGCCTGTGAAGTTACCCCTCCTGAGCTGCTGAACTCAGGTTTGTCACTGGGCTCTGTGAGCTCCAAAGTGAACCTCAACTAAGACGCCGTTGCTGTTCATTGCACTTGGCTCGTCTCTGTGTGACGGGGAGCTCTGGCAGGGGTGGCATGCTAACATCCTATCTTCGTGTAGTGCTGTCTTCTTGCCCCGTCAGGGAAGCTCGGTTTTATCAGGCAAAGCACTCTTTTCCCACTATAACTTAAAACAGCTCTTGGAAGAAAGATGCCATGGTGGCAAAGGGACTGGCTTCTGAACGCAAGGGTTGCCTTCTGCATGTTCAGCCCCAGCAGAAACGCCGGGGCAGACACTAGTCCACCCCGTGCAGATGCAGCCAGGGCTAAGAACACATCAGCCACCTCGTGTGCATTTATGAGACACTTACAAGGCTCTCCTCAACCCATCTAAAATGTTCCTACCTAGAATTTGCCACCAGGGGATCACATCTGGTGTGAAAGAGATGATTTCTTAATGCAAGCTTCAGCACACGCCCCTGTCTGTTGAACACCCAAGCCCTGCCACAACTGCCCGAAGTTATTTAGTGTACACAAGGACTTTTTACATGCAATTCTCAGAGTGCTCTACACAAGCAGAGCACGATCCTACCATGTTAAAAAACCAGCCAAACCAGCAGGAAATAAAAGGGAGCAATGAGCCAGCAGGAGCAGATGAGCAAAGACAGCGGGAGGAGGTGACGCTGGGGTCTCCTCAGTCCCTGACCCCACAGCACGAGGCAGCGGTGGCATCCCAAGCCCCCACTCTGATGGCAAGTGGTATTTGGCAACACCCTGCAGAGCTCCCCCAGTGCCAGAAGACCAGGAACAACACACAGCAAGAGGGAAAAAAATCAAGTAACAATCTCCTCTTCTTTCTCTCCAGCTCTTACATCCTACCCAGTTTCTTCTGAATCTGGATTTTTGGTGTGAATGGTGTTGTAGAAAGCAAAGTAACCCATCACAGAAATTAAACAAGGACCTTTCTGCTGTTATTTTTGAGTTTTGTGAATATATTTTCTACTTTTGTAACTGGTTGGTTATCTCAGAATCAGACCGGTTTTGGACAGGCCAGTTCAAGGACACGGACTGACCACAATTAGTACCGAAACTCAAGTCTCCAAGAGGTGCAGCAGGCAGTTATGAAGCTGGATGTGTACAGGTTAGTACTGCAATAAACACCACTGCTGCATCTGACATCCGAGTGACACGGCAGCCCAGAGGGTATCAGAAAAGAAACTCAGAAGCACCTTTGATTTGGAACTAACTTCACAAGCACACAGCAGGGACTGGACAACAGTTGATACGGCAATGATCTCCAGAAAAAGCAAGGATGTGTTGCCCATAACTACCAGGAAATGGTGTTGTAAAATGCCAGATCTGGGGACAGAGATGAAAGAAAAGATTCTCCAGAAAGTGAAAAAAACACCAAGCATTGATTCTTGCTTGGTTCGTTGGTTTTTAATCTGTTGTTTCAGAAGGGTCAGCGTGTTATGTTTAAAAGCTAGAAGACAGGGAGGGTTACGCTGCTGGGTTTTTTCATTTAAGATCACAAAGGGGAGCTGTGACCGGACCTGTTCTGCAGTAATTTACATGGTAATAGACACTGCTATTTCTCAGCGATGAGGTACAACTTTTTTTTTGAGGGGGAAAATGTATAAACACATTTTCTTTTTATCACATACGATAGAAAGCTTTAAGGGGAGAACAAATCTGTTTTTCCCTTGAGTCAAAGTCAGAGTCATTTGAGAAATCAAATGACTATATGTTCCTCTGGTTGCTGTGCAACTTGCGAGCATCTCAGAAGTGCCTCCTCTCTGCCTAATAGCTCATTTATAAAATCTGCTTTCCATGTTGTATCTGATGCTCGTTCTTCAAATGGAGAGAAATTCACACATCATGAAAGGGCAGCTTTAAAGATCAGCTTAGCAAAAGGGAACAGAAACGGAAAAAGCCATTAAATTTTCCAATCAAGTCCATCCCAACCGCACTAAAAATGGCCTGAGGGAAATTTTAAGCACACCACACACACAGGAAAACCTCCCTAATGTCTCAAATGCTGCTTTTCTTAAACAAAAAATACCAATGCGCATAACCAATGCAGGTTTCTGCTAACTCATCTTAGCCCAACTCATTAATCACAGATGTAAAATTAGTAGCTACTACAGCTTCGATCTTACATGGTGCAAAGACTACAGCTGGCAGAAATGCAGTTTTTCTGGTGTGCATAAACACTGGAAATCTGAATTATAATCTGAATTATAATGGGAAAGTTGAAGAAGCTTTTGGTGTGCTGCCTACAGAACCCAGTGTCAGTAATTTCACGTTAATTTGGTGGATATGGCTAACAGCTACGTCCCTAGGTCATGCTGGGAACAGCAGGCTCATTTTTGTTTCTGGGCGTTGTCACCAGAACCCACTGACTAAACCATCGGATGCTCAACTCATTAAAGATCATCTAGGGCTAAATCAATACCCATGAAATACCAAACCAGGAAAAAGCTCAGCTTTAGCCCTTTTGAGGTGTGAAGTAACCCGAAACTCTAATAGTGTTGTGGAACTTTTCATCCATAATTTGCAATTTCTTTATGAAGTTAAGGAAACAATCTTATTTCTACTTTGTGAACAGGCAAAACTGAGAGCTGGAAAAGCAAACTGACTTTTCCAACATCAGTTATGCAAAGGCCTTTCCTGAGTACAAGTTCCATTTCCATGTAGGTCGGGTCCCAAAGACGTTTTTTCATCTTTTTTTCAAAGCCTTCCCATTTCCTGCAGTTAGAGATAGCGTGTGTGTGTATCACAGCCTTTTATCATTTCCCATGAACATACTGTATGCGACAGGAGTTGGTACCAGCTAAAGTTTCTGCACCGTGAGAAGCCGAGAGCTCGATCATTTCCAAAACTGCAGCTTGTCCCAGTTCTGTAGGTGGCCCAGAATCAGTGGCAGATGTAGTGCAGCGGGCGCTGTGTTTGGGAAGACGAGCACAGGACTCGCAGCTTCTCCAGTCCGCAACGGGCACCGTAGCGATCCTGCTGCTTTGTAGGAGCCTCCCGTCTCTGTTACAGCTGTCACCATCCCAGAGATGTGATGGACAACGTTCTGACAGCTGTGTTAACGAAAAGAAAGGCTTCTAAAAGGTGGCATTTATATGCAATTCAGCTAATGCATGAAATAAACATTCGGTACTACAATGCCTGTGGCATAACGTTGCCTGGGCTTGTGCCTTCCCGTAGACGAAGCCACTGCTGCATTTCTCTGGGAGGAAAGCTGAAGAGCAAGCTCCTTCTGCATTACCTGTGAGCAGAACCTGTCCCTAGCTGAAGATGAGATTCACTTCGTGCCTAGGAAGATGCAACTCAGGGTACTTTCTTCTGAGGTCAGCACCATTGTGCCAGCAGCAGGCAAGGCGCTTCGTTTGGCCTCTGAGAATGGGGCTCAGTGTCTTCACCCTTCCAAGAAGTGAGATCAGCAACTTTAGATGCGGCTGGGAAACACTTTGAGGGCAGAAACTGCTGTTACACCAATCTTTTATGTTCTCTCTTTCTTCTTCCAGTCTTGCCAGGGTGTTTGTGTAACATTTGGCTTGCAGCTGGTTTGTGCTATTAGAGAATTTCATTCTCGATGCTCATCATACTCGTTGTCACCTGATCCCCTACCAAGGGGAATGTTTTTAAGGGAAGACAGCAGCTGCTGGATGGAGTGTCTTTTTCTTAATATCTAATCTTTACTGATGTTTTTATGTCACCTAGATTCTATTTCTTGGGAATTAAATGCTTTCTGCATGCTGTGCCATTAATATAAATATCAAACACAAAAATTATATTCCACCCCCCCTCCCCTTATCTATGGGGAAATCCCTTATCTCTCACAGTCATAAGTAATTTAGGATCAGACACAGATGGGCTGAGATGTGAATGCCTCAGGGAGCAACTGAAATAGCTCCCTGATAGACATCACAGGGGCTGAGCACAGTATCTCTCCGCGTTTATTCTGATTATCGTGACGGCTGCCAACAGGCTCTTCTGTTTGGAGTTTGTTGGAGTTCTTTTTTGTACCCTTGCTGCAGACAGTGATAGTGAATGCTCTTCATAGATGAATAAGCACTAATTTATAACTACAGAGCCCCGTGTTAATAAGCAGGACTGCCTTCTTCTGTTAGGCAGCTACAGCAGCTCCCAGGGAGGTTACCACTGAGAGCCAAATGTGGCATGGGAGCCATGAAATTAAGTTTGGTTTCCATGTCTGGCACTCATTGTGACAGGTTAGACCTCACCAACAGCTCCATCTCCCACAGCAACTATCCGAAACCCTGTAGCTGAATACAGCACTTTCTGCAGCGTTACTGCATTTGGGGTTATTGTTATTTTATATGCTATATATTACTTATTATATGCATTATATTACATTAAATTACACTATATTATAAGATTATATGACGACTATATTCCATAGCAATTATCTAAAACATTGCAGCTGAATAGCTGCAAGGTTACTGTGTTTGGGGGTGTGATTATTTGTTGCTGCCCTCTACAATTAAAGCTATTCTGGCTTTATTTCTGATTTCCAGGCAAACTGAGCTCCGTTTGGCAGTCTGTGTGACAGTCAGGTAGCTGCAGTGTCTGATGCACCAGTCTAAGTACATATTTCAGCTCCTGCTGCAAGGAACAAAGGTTTCCCGTGAATCCAATCCTGCCATGAGGACAGATGCCATTGCCATTCTCCCCTCACTGCGCATCCTGCCAGGTTACTCCCTGCACTCGCTCCCTGGCAGCCCCCGGGTTGAAGGGAGATGTCTCTGAGGACACCCAAGTCCCTCAGTGCAGGTGCGTGTGGTGTGGCCAGGCAGGGCTGGGAGCAGCAGCTCTGTGCCCCTCTTACCCCACGCACACAGGTACAGCTCCGCAGGTGGGCTGTGGGAGCTCAGCCTTCCAAACTCCAACTTCCAGCAGCACTTGATTAGAATTTGTCTTCTCCCGTGAAGATACAGAAGCTCCTTACTCTAACTTGGACTTCAGAAACGTGAACTGGTGTACAAAACCCACACACTTTTAAAACAGCCCTTTTCCTGCACTCCCAAATCCTCCAGATGTGCCTGCTCAGAACCAAGGAGCACGAGGCACTTCCAGCGTGATGGAAAAACCATTCTGCCTCCGTTTTGTAACCAAGGACAAGAAAGGAAATGCGATTGTTTTATCAGTTTGAACGCTCTTAAAGGAAATTCCAGTGGGCAATACTCAAAGAGCTACATTTCTAAATTAGCCCAGAAACAGAAGAAAGTAACTATCTGTGGCCTAATTTGATGTCTGCTGCAGAGAGCCAGTAAGCCCTGTGAGATCAGATATTCTACATAAGAAATAGCAGCCTCCTCAAGTTTGCAGTGTTGCAAACAGTGAGATGAATAAGAAAATCCTCTTTTGTAGCACATTTCTTTTTAAGTTCAACCTTGTTAATGACTGCAAAGTTATTTACATTCTGCTGCTGAAGCATGAACTGCAGAGGGTAAACACCTAATGGCTGTTCATCCTGTTAATTAAGTACTTTCTGCAACAGGGAGAAAAGGGGAGAAATTAAACAAGTTGGAGGAGAGGCTGGATAACTCTGAGTAAAGAGACTACAGCTCAACATTCTTCATCAGGCATTTCCAAGAGATAATCTATTTTCTTTTTTTTATTATTTTTTTTTCCCTTCAGGAAAGTACAGGATGAATATCCTACCGAAAACACAGCTGCTACTCACATGTATGTTACTCCTCAGAGCGAAGCACTGATGCACATCCAAGTGGCAGTCGTTCCTGCCATTAAGATCACTAGCTCAGCTGGAAGAGTCCTTCAGGAAAACCTGGTGCTACCCAAATTGCTCAGATCCTCTGCTGGTGGATAAAACAAACTCCAGATCCTCCACAGATGAACATATGGCCTTAAATTACACAGAATTTTGTCTAATCTGTTCTTAAAATATTTTAAGTGGTGATGACACATTAATCTCAACTAAAGGTCTCCTATCCCTAACACATTTCTTGACGGTAGCAGACATGAACTCAGTTTAAGCTGTAGCAACTGGAAAGTCACTAGCGATGTGAATGCTGGCAAAAAGCAAGATCGAATAACTGCTAAAATCCTGCTACAGTTCCATCAACACTCACAGTTTTCATGAATTTATGCTGGATTGGTTTAAATATTTAAATAAAAGAGGTCCCGCATGTTCTAGGACAAAGGCAGAAGCTTGTAAATCCTGTGTGCCTGCTCATGGAAGAAGCAATTAACAAAGTATTTAAGCTTGAAATTACCTCCACCTCTACTCAGAGTGTTTAAATGTGTGTTTAGCTATAGACTTCTATTTATGGCCCTTGTCAGCGGGATGTAAGCACGGGCGTAAATCCTGCCCTGAATAAAGGCAGGCTGCCGAATGGTGCTTGTGGAGGCCACCCTGCTAGCCAACAGCCCTGCTGCGGGGTCAGAGCCTGAGAGAGAGGCCAGGTAAAAGAAAGGAGCCTTGCAGCAGGAAAAGCAAAAATTTAGAGCGTGCATTCTAGCAGAGAGCAGAGTAGAGTTGATAAACAAATTCCTGCAGAACCGATTCCAGAAAATATTCCAGTTCTGTTACAAAGATTACCTAGGCACAGATTCAGTTCCCAAAGGTGCAGCACAAGGAGGTGCTGAGCCCAAATGATGAGGGTCAGTTAATCCACACAGCACGAAATGATTTCCAAGAGCTGAGCAGGGGCTATCAGACACATCGCACGGAAGCACCGAAAAACCACTCAGGCTAAAAACCGCTTAGAGACAAACCTTGCAAACTTTCCTAAGTCCTCTTGCAGACAGCACTTCAAGAGTTACAGGTCTTGCAAATGAGTACCGGGAGATCTCTCAGGCTTCAGAGGAAGTGGAGAAGATATTGACTTTTAAAAGGCTGGGTTTATTCTCCCGAGTGAATTTTTAACATTTACATTAAATAAGTGATAAGTAAAGCAAACAGGAGAATTTTAAAAGTCATTCACAAGTATCTTTAAATACATACCTACTTTACCCTATTAGCGTTAATAAAAACTTCTAAAACATTTCTCATTTGTTGCCTTTCCAAGCCTGAGAAATGTCTATTTTGAAACTATTTAATTTTGGCTCCCTTTTTCCTTCTACCTTACCTTCTCTTGATTAAATTTTCTCCAATATCCATAAAAAAAACAGACCAGCATGCTGCAAACACTTCTCACATCCCTGGGAACCTCTGACGGCTACCTCTGAGTAATATCCCTGTTGTAGGGTGAGGAGGACATATTTCTTGCTGCAGGATGCTTGCTCAACCAGTCAGGGGTTGGAAAGAAAGAATAGGGACACAAAAACAGTAGCCCCAGCTTTTAAATGTCATTCTGCACAAGATCTCAGCTAGGGGGGGATGATGAATAACCCATCTACCCGTCTCACTTGTCTCGGAGTGAAGAAGTGCGACGTAACCATGTTTTCAATCATGAGGCATCTACAGGGCTCGTCTGGATGATGATGGATCTGAAGTATGCGCGAGAGGCGGAAGGGGAGTGGAATCTCAGTTCCTTTGTCTATGGAGCTTTGTAACACTTCACTAAGAGACAAAAATGAAGCTGAAATTCACAGAAATCAGATCATTAATAATGATAATTTCTATATCCAAAAGGGAGACTACACACCAATGTTCTTCCCAGAGTTCATTATTGCGGGGTATCATTCAATGGGAAGTATGCAATAATATGATACACTCTTCTAGACTGATGTAAAGTTGATTCTGAAAGGCACTCTGGACCTTCAGACAAGATAAGACTTAACACTTTGCTCACACAATATCCAAGGTGTCACTTCTCCTTTCCAGTTTCTGTTGTCTGTGGAAAGCCAATCAATCATGTCCCGCTTTTGGCTTCCCTCCTCTCCTGCTAGCAACAAGACTGATGGGATAGATGAAGTTAAGGGAACTGACAAACTCACTAAATCACTCTTAAAACAGTTACAATCCCTTTAGCTTTCAACATATTTCCCGTCTTTGTCCAAGAGACCGTTTAAGTCAGAGGCACCAGCACCAAAAATGACTTAAAGAATGATCCAGGCATTTGCTGCCTGATACACGTTACCCTAATTCAAGCAGAGCCCTTGTCCTTGACTGACATAACAGTCTGATGTTGTTTTTTCAAATCTGTGCATGGCAAGATTAGTCAGAGATGATTTTGCTGTCAAAAGAGAGTCTTCTGCAGTTCTGTTCTGCGACAGCTGCAATATGTGCCTAACCTTCATCAAGTTAGAACATTTTGGTGTTACGTGAATAATATACCAAATAATACCGGTTCCTCAAATAAACATTCAAGTCCACTTTGTCAAATTGACAAACCATCACTCCTCTGAATATTTCTTCTTCTTCTTTCCCATCTGGGGAGAGGTTACACTAAGATGCCACTTCTCTTAATTTCCGGAACACAATGCAGCTGTAGGGGTTAGATTTCCATGCTCATTTCCAGAACTGAATGAATAAATCTGGCAGTGGCACAACCCTTACAGGAGGGACATGCACCACTCACCCCACTGCCCCGGCAGCAATCAGCAGGAAAAAAAACCCTGTGTTAGGAGTGCAAATGCAGGTAAGTGTCCCCACCCCGAAGTCCTGACACTGCTGGTAACAGCTCCGTTGGTGCCACGTGCACAGAAGATTTTGCAATGCAGTCATCTGCCTGCCGGGACGGCGTCTGAGACAGAACAGCTTCCTTTAGCACCGGCCGCTGTTCACACATCAGATGGAAACTTTGCTGCGTACGATACCAAACAAATGCTGATGGGAAACGTAAGGTGACGGCCGGGCACTGCGTTACAAATCCCTCACCTCACCTCCAGGTTGGCGGTGCAGGATGGACTGGGCAGTGGTGTAACCACCCCGTCTCCACTACCCAACACCCCGAGGGATAAGGATGTGCCAGGTCACGAGAAAAGGGCAAAGCTCCCACAAGCAGCAGCTCTGCGTCCCCCCACCTAGTCCTAAGAAAGATCTTTTCATGACACGGCATGATTTCCTTCTGGAAACCTGAAAGCACAACCCTGTTTATTAATCTGAGCTGTGCAAGCGCACTGCAGAGCTAGCTTTTTATTGTGCCTTTAAGGAGCACAATACAAATACTCAGCCTTGTATCATTATACCTCCAGGCAGCGTGGCAAGCAAACAGACAAAACCAGGGGAGAACAACCTAGCCCCGGCTGCAAGCGAAGAAGGATCTGCGACTATCCATCAAAATACCTGAGTGGCTTTCAAAACAGGTAAACAAGGTGCAGTAGATGAGCTCTGATTTTCACAGACCTCGCACTTCATTTTTCATGCACTTCTGATATTTTTAAAAGCTCTTGTTATACACTAACTGAAGGGCCCTTAGAAATTCACCAAGTTTATGCACGCTCCCCGGGGAAGGATGCTGTGCTTCTAACTGCAGCCACGCGGTTGACGGAGTCAAGACACAGCTGAAAAATACGTGGCGTGGCAGGAATGATTATTCATTCACGCCGGTACTGTATCTCAGGAGGTACTTGTCTATGTAAATGACTTGGAAAAATGAACTGGAACTTGAAGCTGCATCCTGAACAGCAAACAGCAAAGAGCACCATTTCTGAATTAGAAAAGCAAACAATTCCATTTCTCTCCTTCCCTGTCATTGATTTAGAGTGCAGTGAGTAAGAGAGTCTAAGGTTACAGGTTCTGAAAGGGAATTTCATGCAGCCCTTTGATCTAACTCAGTGAAAGCGCTAAGCAAAAGAGTCTCAGATAAAATACATCTTTTCTGAGTGCTTTGCATTGTGTGTGTTTCTTCCAGACATCTCAGTTGAACCTGCACAGCCATCTGCCACTGCCAGCACAGGAAAAATACAAAGTATTAAAAACCCACTACTGTGATCTTCTACTTCATGTTGAAGACGTGAATGACCTGTGATGGAGAGCAGGACAGCTGCAACAGGCTGAGTGTGTACTGGGACTATGGGTGCTGCAGCTCAGCAGAATGTTGTATCCGCTTTGCTGAACTTCAAATTACTCTGCAAGGACTTACCTGCTCTTTCAGACCCCATGAGCTGCTACAGTACAGTTGCTTTACGTTATCCTGGCAATGTAAAAACATTAAAGGACACAGAAATTATATCTGAAGTCAGCCTACGTTCTTATTCTTCAACACAGTGATGGTACACTGTACATACACCATGCTTAAGTGCCTGTCGAGATGCTAAGAGATGACTTTTCCCCATCTTTTCTTAGAAATACAAACAAATTAACAAATGCAGAGCTAACTTGGTGCCAGAAACAGCATAGTGAAGATTGATCCCCAACAGCTGAGCTGTGCCTTTTTGTGTTAAGTCTTCAGCACCTTTCTTCTTCCCAAATTAATCATGAATAAAAGAATATGGAAAGCGGTAATATGAAGATAAATGCCATATACTACAGAGCATTTACGGGAAAGCCTTCTTGTCTCTAAGCACGTGAACGATCCTACGAAGATTACTTCTGAAAGTGGACCCAGAGAAAACTGATGTGTCAGTGCTGGATCTAGCTCATCATGTTTCACGGTGTACTACAGATGCCCTCCTTTTTTTTTTTCCCTATTTTGTGACTGCCATGCACACAGTAATCACAAATATTAAATCTTTCCTATCTTCCAAAGAAACTATCAGGCCTCCTCTGTAATCTGACCCTGACAACACAACCATTCCACACTTGAGATGAGATGGAGAGGGAGCCTGGGAACATTGCACAGCATGTGCAGTGTGCTAACAGCAGATATATGCAGTGTTGTACGTTAATATATATTGTGTATATGCAGCGTATACAAAGCTAAGGCACACTTCAATCCTTCCTGTATAACTGATTTTTTTTCCTTCTGTGTAAACAGTAATTTACCTTCTAGAATCTAGGGGTTTATTGAAAACAAACATGAAAAACAAGATTTTTTTCCCCCCTATTTTTGGTCCTCTCCCAAAGGAAAAGGGTTTCCTTCCTCGTAAGCAACATCTTTGCCAGTTTATAAAACACTTAGCACATGTCACATTCGGGGGAACCCAAGTTTGTACCTTTTTTTGTTGCAAAAATCTGGGAGAATTGTCTACCCTTGTGAAGATGAAGCCCATACCTGCGCCACAAGGCACACACGCACCTGCAGCCTGGATGAGGAGTGATTCAGGTCTTCACAGCCTGCCCTGGGCCATGCTGACAGGGCAGAGGGATTTGCCTGGGGATACAGGCTGAGATGGACCCGTTGTGATGAGGCCAGGATCTCTCAGAAGGGAGGGTCGAAGGAGCTGCTGTGGTTGCACTCACTCATCAGCCCTCCTTCAGGCTGCTCACTGCGAAGACCGAGGGGCTCAGGCCAGACCTAGAGATGAAGTTGCATGTACCCTGACCATGTTTACTGGATTCAGTCCAGGGAACAGGGAGTTGTGTTCATGGTGGGGCAGATTGCTAATTGCTTGCTAAAATTAGCACACAAGACCAGATTTTTCTCCAGTAGTTAGGAGGAACTGCCAAAACATGCCGATAATTTAGCAGTGGAGTTTCAAAATGCGTCAGCAAGTTAAGTGTCTGATCTCCAACAGGATTTAGGCACTTAACCAAATTATACTCTGTTTAAAATCTTATTGTCTGCTTACCTGCATATTTAGCAGCCTAACTAGCTTTGAAAACCTTTCCTCCATGGGTTCAGAGCCCTTTCCTCCAGGGCTCTTTGGAGCACAAACTGTCCATTGCTGTCCAGGTTTTCCCATCAAGATTTTTTCCAGTCCTGTATATTCACTGCCAGAGATCATCAACCTGCACTAGGAACTTGAATGCTGTTATTTTTCTGCATCTAGAGCAAAACCAGCACCTACTCTTCAGTAGCAGAGTGCAATGGAAATTAAAAAAAAGGCACAGTGGGTTCATATGAAATGCCTTGGTGAAAAAACACTGAAAAACATGTCTGGTAAAAGAGTACTCTGAATTTCCAGCCTCCTTGAGTTGGTGCAAAGCAAGAGCAACTCTCAGATCCGTTCCCTACCAAAAATAGACAGCAAAGAACCTCCGTCCAAAAGCAATGACTTTTTTACCAACTTCCTCTAAACAACTTCTCTAGAAAGAATCTAGAAGTTGAACATAACTGCCTGATTAAGCTGAAATCTAATCAATTCATATTTGGGGGGGATTTTTGAGGTCTACTTCACTCAAAAAGAAGCTGAAGGAATTTTTCTCTAGCAATTAGTCTAAAATCAATGTGAGATCACACATTCTTTACTCTGAATATAAAGAATTACCAACTGCAGTAATAATTTACAGCCCCAAAAAACAGCTAACATCCACTCTGTATTTTCGTCTTATGCTACTGGAGATCTGACTTGTGAGTTTGTCAATGCTATGACAAAATGCTTCAGTGGAACAAGATGATCTACTTCAAAAAGTTTGCTGCTCCTCTCTGCAGAACTGTCTTTCATGAAACTGAACTTGGTTCTGTTTTCCTTCTTGCCCCCCACAATATTTTTTTTTTCAGTCTGATACTTTTCAATCACGATTAAAAGACATTTTTCAGTGTCTCCCACCAAATGCTCCTACTCATTTTCTTCCAAAAGCTGGCAATGACATTTGTATCTTGCCTGGTGTTTTGTATTGGACTCATTATCATGATTAAAGAACTGCTGCTACATGCAAACACCATGCCACCAGCTGCATCGCGTGTTTGTGAATAAGCAGGTAGGGCGAGGTGCTTCAGTAGTGCTGGCTTCCCCAGCTCGTTCGTTCTGTCCCTGCCCACCAGTATTCCACCTCGAAACAGCGCTGACATTAGCTGGCAACACGGAGCTTGTGCTAATTCACCATCATTTCTGTGCTGGAACTGTCATTAATATGCCACAAAACATGGAACTTGCCCATATGTTTGGACTTGAGGAAAATATGTCCTCCCTCCCCCCAAAAAAAAGATATGAAAGCTGTCAAGCAAGCAAGCAAAGATTAAAAAATTGTTATTTGAAAATAAAAGAGCTTCGGGACTGTTCAGCACTGCATTTCAAATGTAGGAGCCCTCTTCAGACTTACAGTCTCCTAATACAAACACGAGACAAGGGGAAGTCACAGCTTGCTGCTCGGGTGTCATGAGTGGGCCTGAGCAGTGACAAGACAGCCTGGCTGCAGAAGGGTGTGTGCAGGGGCAGTGTCTGCAGCTCTCAGGACTGCAGAAAGAAGAAGCAGAGTTTCTGGACCTTTTCAGATTCAAGGAACATCTGAACTGATAAACTGTATTACGCTTCTCTAGATTAATTCTGCACTACTTGTTCATGCCCCTAATGAATCTATGGTGTTACACAGCACTGTCAGCTAGAGTTAAGAAACAAAATTGACACGGAGGCCAGTGAGCCTTGCTGATTCTTCACTGGAGCAGCACAGCAAGAACACTACGTTGACCACGTGCTAAATCCCAGAAAGCTTGAGGCTTCAGCTCCAGCTTGTTGCAGCAAGAGGCTGGTGCTCAGGAGGCAAAGGGAAGAAAGGCGAATCTGCATCTTTCCCTTCTTGACTCTCTTAGCTCAGATGACAAGAGCAGCCTTTATGGGAGGTGGAATGATATCTTATCAGGCTGTCCTCATCTGGGTCAATGCATAAAACAAAGTAAGGAAGACAGTGAAAAGAATAATGTGGTGAGCTTTTCCACCATGCCTGTCACCCTCTGGATATAGAAAAATGTAATATACATTGAAATTAAGTCCCTCAACCAAGCAAAGTAAATTCCTCTTTCAGATAACCTGAGAACATCACTGGCCAACAGCAATACATCATCTACGAAACTCTGTCCAGGTTTGGAAAGAGAAAGCAAATCCAGAGCCAACTAATGAAATTGTTGTCAGCATTCTCCTTGGGTTCGTGGCCTTTATTGAATCAACTTATAAATCTCTGGATCTGCAGGGCTTTTGAAAGGCTCTGTGCCCTTCACCTGAATTATGTCTTTCCTTTCTGGTAATGCGGGCAGAAGTCTAAAGTTCTGGGAATTGCTTCTGAATCCCTACAACATGGATGAATAAAGAAGGAAGAATCAAGCTGAGGTGCCTGAGGTGTGAAGTACCTGAATGACCAGGATCCACCTCCCAGCATCACACAAGCATTTTTGCTTAAGAAAATTGCTGGTAATGTGAAAACCCAGGATGCTGAGCATGCCCTTGTTCTCTTCTGCTCTCTTGTGCTGCTGTAGTTTCTGTGGCTTTTATGAGTTAGTGCCGAATGGGTGCCAGGGAGGGCCTTGTGGCTGGAGGAAACTAGGAGGATTTTATATTATTTCCTGCAGTCAAGAACTCCATGAGCCAGACAATCCCCTCTAGCCTTTGTTTCACGTAGAAAGGCAGTTAGTGGGAAAAGCTTTCAGAGCTAACACACCTGGAAATCTCCAAAGGCTGTGCTTTGTAAGGGGCTGGGTTACAATGAAATGGGATTCGAATATCTTTGAAACAGAAAATGTCGGTGCCACAGAACCCACAACCCACCACAGCAGTCCTGGCTCTGTAGCCCTCGATTGTCAGCAGCCTCACGCCATCCCTGTGGCATGCTGAACCTCCTGGGCTGTCACAAACCCATGTGCATGTGGTTCTCCACTCAGTCCAACTCAGCTCTCCTGAACAAACCCATGGAAACCAGAGAAAGGCATCATTTTATCCACCACCCACACCCTTCTCACACCTTTGCATTCAGATGACTCTTACCTCTTTCTGGTGATACTTTATTGCTACCTTTAGCTTTGCCAAATCATGACATTTTTGGGGGTCCAGCTCTTCGCTCTGATCATCTCTGTGATTGAGAATGATCTCCAGTTCTCGGGAACTCCGTGCTTGGTCCAAAAGGTCCTTAGCAAAACGCTTGCACTGCTGGGAAAGCTCTTCATATTCAGCCTTGAACTCATTTTCCACTTTGCTGAGCTCCTTCAGCTCCCAGCCCAGTCGGAAAGCCGTCAGGATCGGGTCCTCGCTCGATAAGGCAATCAGCGAAGGGCTGGCTAAGGCTTTGTAGATGTTCAGCCTTGACCTGGAGTGCCTCAGGCTGTCCACCTCCGAACTGGAGACACACTCCACGCAGTTGCATCTGATCTGGTGTGGGCGTGGAATCGTTACCCGTCTTTGGACAAGCAGTTTGATGATTTCGTAGTTGTTGGTGTGAGCCGCCAGCATTATTGGGGTGATATCTGGAGTGAATTCTGAAAACTGGGTGTCCATCATCAAGGTTGGAACCTGTAGAAAGGGATAAAGCACAGTCATGTTTCATGGGGGACAGCAGAAAGCAGAGGTTTCTCCTTCAGGCTTTCAAAGTGACCTCATAATAAAACAAAGTAATAACACCCTGTGTCCCTTCAATCCTGTTGTGTCCATGTCTATGTACATGCTTCTGTTCTGGCAAAACCATTTTCATGGCCCTGCCTCCAGAGCAGGATCGGTTTGGTGGAAAATCAGTTACAATCCCATTTGAATGCTCTATACATGAACTTGTTCTGAAATGGCTACTGGGTCACATACCGAAAAGTGGACTTTTGTAAGAAAAAGGAAGACAAAAAGCATAGGTAATTACACAGAAAGAAAGGAAAAAAGTGTACACTGAATAGATTTCCATAATTCTCGTTATTTCCATTACATATGTGCATTAGCACGGACCTACTCGTAGAAGGCCCTGTAGAAACCGAACCCAACACGGTTGAGCTAAGCTCTTCCTCACCTTTTCCCTACTGTTTTCATTTGAAATTACTTTTCAGTGGAAGGATACATTACATAACTGCCCTCGGAATAGATTTGTTTTTATTTTAATGGATTTGAAAAAATTTAAATGTAAAATTAATGAGCCATAGTCCACTACAAATAAGACACTCCAGGGTGTGCATTATTCAGCTACTGTTGCACTTCTCAAAAGATGAGCTTAATGCACACCCTGTTGTGTCTTATTACTATATGCAGAGTGCAAAATTAGCCCGGAATGCTCTCACATCCCAAGCACGCAGTGTGCTGCCATTCGCGGCGCAGGCAGCTCCCTTTGTTGTGCGTTAATCATTACTCAGGCACGCTGTACGGCGTGTGCCCACCGCTCCTGCCCCGGCAGCTGGCGTCCTGCTGCTCGGGGGGCGACTGCTGCTTTTTGGTGAACAGTAGGCCTGCTTCCCCTTGCAAATGTCAAAGGCGTTTCAGAGCAACGCCTGTCAAAGAGTTCTACTGGCAGGAAACATTACTCAGGCTGCAGAGAAGCAAAAGTAAAGTGACGATGAACGAGTACGAGGCAAGCAGCCAGGTGCAGGACTGGCGGTGAGACGGCGAAGCTCGAAGCACCGAGCCCATTTCCCTAGGTGCTATGTGCCCCCGTAGCACCAAGGGGATGAAGACTCCTGGGCTGATAAACCCCTCTGCAACCCAGCTTTGAAATCTGGGAAATGAGGAGTGAAATCGCCAGCAGCCCGCTGCCACACAGGTGCACAGAGCCTCTGCGAGCAGAGCTGGTCCCTGCAGGGCCAGGAGGGAGCCCATAAATACACCTGCTGGGGGAAAGCAGAGGCTGCCAGAGAAGATTTGCTGAGGGTCACGCAGGGCTTGGTGTCTCTGTGCAAGGCTGGATGAAGGTATTTTAAGATCCGTGGTAACAAACAGCTGAGAGCAGCTCTCTTTGTAAGGTCTTTGACTTTCTTTCTTTTCCTTTGCTTAGCTGGGTCAGGTAGTTTTGTTAAATGTCAAGAGAAAGGTGCAGGTTCCTCTCTTCTTTCTCCCTTAGAAGCATTTTTTTAAGCCCTGGTGCTTGTAAAACTTTATTTATCTCTCCTCCCCACCTTTTTCAGGCAGTTGCTGGCTGCTGGATTCAGAGCCCCTGCCTCCAAGGATGAATGACTCCCCCTGTCCCTCACTGTCAAGTTTAACATCGTTTTCCTACACAGAAGTCACTGTGCCCAGAGCTGTACAAAGGAATTTCAGCTTTGCCCAGAGGTTTCCTTGCTGCTCACAACAGGGAACAGGCCCGTGCAGACAAGGTTATGTTACAGCTGGGGATGGAGCTGGTACTGCCTGCTGCTGGCCTGCTCCTGACACCTTCTACCTCTGGACCTCGGGCTCACAAAATAATTGCCTCAAGGCCTGGGATTAGACTGGGGGTATGTCAAGTGATTTCTCACCCCTTACTCTGGTTCCTATCCCAAACCCTCCCGCCAGGAGCTCTGCTTTGTTTGGAGATGAGGCAGCCGCTCTGCGTAAGATGTGTTTTCCTGGGCAGCTTGCAGCACTTTAATTAAAAGGACACGCAGGGCAATGGCAGTGCAGAGAAGCAGGGGCTCTCTGGGGTCTGGAAGCAGATCGCTCTAATGCCTCGAGTCACAGGAACTGGAGCTTATCGCTGACTCGAGCTGAGCAGCAAAACAAATCAGCGGAGCACAAATAGGAGCAGCGCAGAGGATGGCTGCTGGGCCTCTTCCCTGTGCCCAGCAGATCCAGAGAGTAGGCACGGGCTCAAAATGACACGGCTTGCAGTGGTTATTTTTGTTCCTGTCTTGCACGGTGCTTTGACAAGTTGCATCTTACCGAACCAGCTGTCTTCTCTTAAAGACGGGGCTATGCAAAGCCTTTGCTCTTATGGCTGCGTGCTGCCCGTTAGCAGCGGAGGAGCAGCAGATACTACAACCGTGCCTTGTGCTGCTGCTGTTCCTACCACACAGCTCTGACAGGTTGAGTTCATGTTTAGATCAGCTTTTTCTCTGTCTTGGGTTAACTTGCAGTGATGGAAGCAGAAGAGGAATAAATTATTTTACTCCAAGGTCCCTGCTAAGCTCTCCCAAGGTTATTCTCATTAAGTGACCTGAATAACAAATTCTTTTCTATTAACCTCATCACCTGACACAAGCTGTTAAGCTGAGTCCTTCACAACCTTGTTGCCAGCACTTGCACAGGAGCGTGTGCCTTATCTGCATTTTATCTTGGTAATGGTCACTTAAGATATTGATGCCACTACTCACAGCCAGTGATCGAATGCTTGGTACCATCTTTCTTGAATTAAGCCTTGTAAATGGATGCCACTCACCGCTGTACCACCGCTTCTCTGAATGATGCTGCAGTGAGTGAAAAATTACCTTTATTTAAGGTAGAGGGGGTGTGTGAAACCAGCTTAGCTCCTTGGAGAAGAAAGTGGAGGATTAGCTGGCATAAAAGCACCCTTTGGTATAGCTGAGCTCTCCTCTGAGCAGGAAAACAGAAGTTTTCTAGCAAACAGCACGCTGCTGGAAACAATCTGTGGATAGGAAGAACAGGAATCTCTGCTCATGTTAGTAACTAGTGTGGTGTAAAAGGAGCAGAAATATAAAGTGAAGGGGAAAAAAATAGCACTGAAGACCTGATGGCTGCGTTATAGGTCTTCTGGGGGGTTTGGGTTTGGAGGTGACCCACTCTGAGTGTCCCCTGAGCCACCAGTCTGGGCTGGTGGTAGACAGCAATCCAGCTCGAGTCTCCAAGACTGCTGGGTGATGTGAACCAAAGCATGGTAAATGGGGAGAATGAGGAGGAGAAGAGAAGTGAATACCCAGGTTTAAACACTGAAAGGCTTCCAAGCAAGCTACAACGTTTATATGGCATCTGCCATCCATCTCTGCAAATAAAGACAAGTAGGTGAAAAGGCTGCTCTGCAGGAGAGAAATTGCTGGTCAGGTTCAAAATCTTATCTTTGAAGGAGCCTGGCTCTGTCTGCTATTTGGGGATGGTTTTCTGTTCGGCTTAATACTTTGTGCCCCTCTGTATTGACAGTCCTCCTGATAATGGTCTGGTAACGCTACCAGACAGTCACCCGTCATGTTCAGGGCTCCTCGGTGTTCCTTGTGCTCACAGCTGCCACCTCCCCAGAGAAAGCCTTGGTGCTCCAGGCCTGAAGTGAACAGAGTGTATTCAGAAAGCGAAGCCCAAGCATGAAACCCCTTCCTCCCAGCTTGTTTTGTTCCTCTAACAGTAAGCTGCTCAGGCCAGAGGCTGTTTAAATACACATCTTGTTCTGAGATGCACTGGAAATGTTCATTAGGAACACCACCAGCTTTGCTTGAAAATAGCTAATAACACTTTCACTTGTTCCAGATGGAATTGCCACATTTTCAGGCCATCTCCATTCCCTAAACTAGCACTTCACCTGGACCAGCATAATGAACTGCATGTATAACCATGACAAACTGTAAATATACTGCCATTATTTTCAGCTAGTATAACCTCTTGATTGAGCTATATATTGAAGATTTTCTAATTGCCAAAGCAATGTTCTATTAAAAACCGACTCAGGCAATTTCATGGAAGACTTTAAATGCAATGCTAGCAGAAATGGAAGCTTGGTTAATTTACTGAGCAAGGATTTCCTATTTCTAGGTTGTTTTTCTATGGGGGAAGTGCGTGTGCCATCCAAAAGTGTTGTAACAGGCACAGCCAATTTTTGTCATACAAAAAAAATTTTGCACCATGTCAATTCAACGTGAGGCTCCGTGGTCAGCAGGAACTTTAGCAGGGACTGATTTTGTTCAGGATCACAGTCGTGTGGTGCTTGGAGATGCAGCTCCACAAAGAGAGGAGGAGAGACAGGGGCAGGGTAGCCAGACTGTGGGTCAGCCGTGATACCAGCAAAAGGGTCTTGAAAAAAATGCATGGTGTGGCTGGCGTGCCCATCTGAATCCTGCTCCTTGCCTAAACCCATCAACAACTGATTTCACTGGTAGGACCCCATGGGCACTTCTTTCATTGTATGGGACTCCAGGGAAAATCTTACATGCTCCTACAAATGTAAGCTTTCATTTTAGGTGATGCAGCGGTGCTGATTTCAATAACTGAATGTCTTAATCGGGCATGCCTTGGGAGACATCTCGTATTTCTAAGAGTGATGGCAGCGTCTATATTAAAAAGGAGGTTATTTTTTAACTAAAGAGCAATTCATTGAATGAAATGTCATTTAGTTAGTGAAAAATAGCAAACATCACCAACTGATAACAAAGTAATGTGCTTTAAGGGCTTTTGTATTGGTTGTGAACAAGTTCTTAGCACCGGCACAAAGCGTGCTGGGTTGTAGACACAATTTTGGACAAGCTCTGTTGTTACTGGAGTCTTCTGGTAATTCCCAAAAAAGTACATCCACCTGAAGAAAAGGCTCCTCCTGGAGCAGGTCCTAAAGCCTGCTCAGTGACTGGCATGTCTGGGAAGCCAAGTCAAGGCTCTGCCCCTCAGAGTGACAGAGCAAAATTGAGAATTTACCTAGGTACCTTTTGGGCACCTTGTAGCAAGCCACACACTGATCCAAGGTTACTCGATGATGCACATTAACATTGAAATATGTATCATTGAATAAAAAATCACTAGCTATAATGCATTATTATTGAAATAATGCAAAAAATAAATTAATTTGATTCTTATGTAACTGAACTTTCTGCAACCAGTAAACAAAGTACATTAATCCAGACATATTTGCTCTAGATACTTCAAGTTTTAATTTGGCTTCTCATCCATGTGCTAGAAAATGGAGGTAGAAGCAAAGGGTTGGTTATCAGAGCTAAACCCCCGTGTTTGGCTGTGGCAGAGCCGCACCCGAGCTCACTGTGTTCAGCCACGCATTTGGAAAATGCGGCGCAGAGATTGTCAAAAGATGGCCCCGCTTGGGGCTGATGCTGCGTAATTTCTCTTTTCATTTGCGGATTAAAAAAAGAGGAAGGCAGAGAGAAGCCTTCAGAAGGAAAGGATTTTGCAAATATGCATTTAAATGGCCTATGGCAACTCATCCCAGGCAGAGCACTCTCTCCTCTGAGCCGCTCTCCCCTCCTGATGGGGTGGAAGAAATGAGATAAGGCGGCTGATGACTAAATGAAGAGCGCACGGTGTGGGCTTGATTCTCCAGACCACAGGGATGCTGCTGAAGAGCTGGACAGTTTGTGCTTGAACCTCTTGTATTTAAGTGCAGTCTTGAGGTCTGCTTGGCCCCGAATTCCTGTGTCTTGCTCCAGCTAAGAACCAAATCCAGTCTTGGCTCGTGTCTAAAGGACTTGATCTTGCTTAGAGGAGGCCGACCAGTGTTGTGCCATGAGCAATTGCACCCTCTTCTGGCTGTCACCTCCTCATCAGTGTAGGAATGGCTGAGAAGTTAATTGTAATCCCAATTTACATATTATGTCACATTATCTCTGAGACGACCAACTATCAAACCAATCTTGGCTTTCTACTATGATGCTCAGGTAGCCTGGGGCTAGCTGAACGAAGACACCTGTCCAGTTACAACCAACAGGGACAGAAGTTCTGGAGTATCACAAGTCCAGACCTTAATGAAACTGCTGAAGAAAATATGGCATAACAGAAATCAGAACCTGGCTCACAGACTGCTATGGCTCTATTAAAACCTTCTCAAAATGCAGAAGTTCCCAGTTCCTTGCCAGATCTGTTTCCTGAGATCCTCTGATACAAACTCAGGTATAAGCCCAATATTGTTGACGTGGGTAAATTGAGTTCTTGCCCGAAGTTCAGACAGGCAGACCAGACAGTATGCCCGAAGCTGTTTTTTTCCCCCATTTGAAAACATAAAACTGTTTATTCATTTATCACTTTTCTTTATTACCATTGAAAGGGTTCCTCAATGAGCTGCTGTTTGGGGTTAAAAAAGAAAAAAAAAAAGACCCTGATGATTTTTAATTTTGATTTTACATTTGGAAGTTCGTTTTGCTAAAGAGTTACTTAATCCAGTCCTGCTAATTTTGTGACTACATTAAAGCCCTTGGAATGTCCCTGCCCCTTCCGTTATTTTATTTTATGGATAAGTTCTTGCCTGACTTCAAACATGCTGAAATAAAGACGGTCCACGATGAGCTGGAAATTTGCAGCCTGTGCCTTCAAAGTCATCTTTGCTTTATTATGGCTATTTTTCAAATATTTTCCAGGGTTTACTCTGGGAGGGAAGAGTTGTCCAGCTTTTAAATTTTATCTGATCTCTGTGTTTTCTATTCTGACTTAGTGGTAACAAGGACAAGATGTACTAAAACAGTCCAATAATCACATTGTCTATAACCTTCCATGTCATCATCTTTGTACACAAATGTCCCTATTTCCCATAATTTATTACTGTGTGCAGAGAGAGATGTTTCATTGGGTTTAGGCGAGGTAATACATTGCTAACACGGCTCGGGGAAAGGGACAGCTTTTTGCTTGGGGCAAGGGGCTATGTTCCTTTTTGATCGTATACCTTAAAAAATAATTAAAAAATCAGCTTTCATCACAAGACAACCTCACAAAGCGCAGGGAGCGAGTGCACCTGGTGCCAGCCCAGTGCTGCCTGACGTTGCACAAAACACATCTCGATGCTCCCAGGGCCGGTGGCTGTGTTTCCTCCCATTCTGACTATTAGGTTCTGTTTTTTGGCGTTGTTTTTCTGCTAACTAAGACTATGGATTCTGAAAAGACCCCAGAGTTTGTGCTACTGAAGAAATGGCAACCCAGAGAGGTGGTGTGGTATCGCACAAGAATAACCTCTGTGCTTGTATCTTTCTCTATTACCACTGGGGCACTGAGTTCCTTTATTTCTAACCCTAAGCAGTTGAAAACACGCAGCGAATATGCCCCTCACGCTGCCAAGACTGGCTCTAGCTCATGCTCGGTCTGCTTGAAGAGTATTTAAGAGGAGCACGTGAGTCCTCCCTCTCCCCCAAACTAAGCACCAGCAAAGCAGGGCTGATCAGGGAGCAGGCTCGTGTGCTCAGCTGATGCCTCTTTGGTTTTCCCCACTCTTGGAGCCACCAGAAGGCTCTGCCCATCGCACTCTGATCACTGCCCCATCACGGGGACAAATGAGCCATAAAGGTGCTGTTCTAATTTGCAAGTTCACACAGCTGTATTCAACAGCCTGATCAGAGCTACAGGGCTCCTCCAAAATCCCAGAGCCTCGTTTCAGGGCAGCCTGTAATGTAAGTTCAATTTCCCCCTATAAACAAGCTTCCTTTTGACCATGTGTCGCAGCTATTTCAGCAGGCAGACTTGCCAGCATCTTCCCATTTGGACAGCCATGCCACGTGCCCTTTCTGGGTGTCAGAAATCACAAACCAGAGGCAAAAATCTTGTTATCTGATGTTGTGGGGCTGATCTAAGAGAGAAGCTAATGCTGTTATCAGGGCTCGTGAGTGAACGAGGCCCATTTATGGATGCTGGGTAGGTGAGCAAATACGTTTTATTGAATTTAACACCTTAATGGGCAGATCTATAGAGAGACCAAAAGCTTACTTGTGTAGGAACACAAAGGGAACTTTTTTCCTACAACTGGTTTGCTACAGGCAGTCCACGCAGCTGAGACCCGTACCACTGCTGGCCCCAAACGCGCCCTGCTGGGTGTGCAGGATGCTCCCAGCTGCTCAGACCGCCAGCAGCCACTCCACCACGCTGCACTTCAGCTTTCCTGAGCTGTGCTGTTAGCAGCTGACACGGGCAAGCGCTCAGCTCACTCCCACAAATGAATAAAGAAAATTCCCCAGGAAGCACCTCCTCTAACAGCACGCCCCTGCCTTCCCTACCTGTCCACATGCTAGCTCACAAGCGTGCCGTGTTTGTGTGTGCTGCGATGTGGTTCTCACCCTGATCCACCAGCCCTCCTAGGAAGTAACAGCTTTGCTGCTGGCCCTGGAGAAGGAGCCAGGGACTCATTTGCCACCGCCAGGGGCTGGAAGCCGGAGCTGCAGCCTGTGAGCCTCAGCCCTGCTGCTGCTCATTAGCTCCGTGATAAGTTGCCAAGCTCCTGGTTTTGCCTCGCACCTTCTCGTGGATTTAAGATCACCTGGGGAGGAAGGCGGTGGGGCGGGAGGGAAGTCTCCCAGTTAGATGTAATCATTAACTGAAGTGATCTTTGATTTCACTGTTTAATTAGATGGAATTCATTCTGAAGGCAGCCGCCAATGTCAAAGGCACGTTAACTATAGCTGTGAATTATTACTGCATCAATAAAAATAATGAAAAGCCTGGGTGCTGGCAGAGCCATTAGGCTTTGGAGCAGTAACAGCTAGTTTGCTGTTTTCAGACACAATCTTTCTTCCTTATTGTGCCTTTCAAATATTTTCATACTGACAACCCATGGCTGGTTTTTCTCTACTGCTTCAGCTCTGGCTCCGAGTGCACCCAACCAGGTCCAGCCTCCCCTTTTCACTTCGGACTTCTTGTATCAACATGGGAACAGCTGGTCTGAGTCACACCAAAGGGCACGGTATCCGTACTGAGTCACAGCAAGCAGCCTGCTAGCCTCTCTGCTCCCGAGTTCTTGCTGTGCAGCACTGTACGACCGGGTCAGACCCACAGACTTCCATGACACAGGTGCCCAGGTTTCAGTAACCCAACGTCTCAGCCCTCCATAATTAGCTGAACTGCTTTTTAAACTGCTGTAAGAACACAAACACTGCTTGCAAACTATGGCTAGCACTGCAGAAGGGCACTCTGGGCTTTGATCCCTTTGCAGTCCTTCATGCCTCCGTAATACCTCATAGACGTTGGCATCCACCTCGTCCATGATGTCCCAGAAGCAGTGTGAGCACCCAAAATATGTTACCACTGCAGAAGGAAGCATCTTTGTCCAGCCTGTATCTGAAGGCTCTCCCTGCATCCATCCTCAGCTCATGGGTTTGGAGTTGGTGCTACAGGGCTCAGCAGTTTCAGCTGGGAAGTCCACAAGTCTCTCCTGTGCCTTTAACCTTACTAAATATCAAGGAAACAAACCTTTTGCTGAAGGAGATGGGGTAACATTTCTCCCAGCTACAAAACCCAGGTCCTTTGGTCCTACCCCAGGCACCTCTGCAAGTGACACACATCCACAGGAACTGCTCAGCCAGGACACGAGGAATACCTGCAATTCCTACACCTCCTGATTGTGGAATCCAACTTCCATGCCATGAGATACCTGAGATACCTGCTCCTGTCAGTGACTGCATCGGTCTGACAACGCTAGCAATGAGTCTGTCCATGCAGAAAGTATCAAGGGCTGCTGGAAGTCAGAACGCAGCTTTGCACTGGACTGTGCATAGAGGAAGAAGAACCCTAAGTGAGTAAGAAAAATCAGTCAAATCACGCTGTATCAAGGAAGTTACTGGATTTGGGCAAGAATAACATGGTTTAACGCACCACATAATTTCTGGTTCACAAAAGATTGTTTCTTGGCTGCTGATCTATGATAGTTACACCGATGACAACGGATTTTTCACTCATCAGTTCATTTAAAAGAGGATTTTTGAGGTCAAATGTTAAGTTTGCAAATACTATCAAGTGTAGCAACCTTCCACCAGCAGGTATCTGAGGATTAGGAGCTAAGACTTAAAAGCTTGCCTTTTATTCTCCATCGCTTCCTCTCCACAACCATATTCTTCCAGGGCTTTATTTCTTGTTCAGATTCTTCTTTTGGAAGACATATGGGCAGGTATCTGTTGAGATCTCATTGACTCATAAGGCCTTTAGACCGTCGAAACAAATTGAATCACGGTCATAAATACTGAGATCCCTTTTCTTTTTATTCTCATTATTGAGGAATTGCATTTGTAGTCCCATCTGTGAACCAGATTAATTCAGAGCCATCTGCCATGAACAAATTGCTAATTTTGGCAGATACCAGAGAGATGCTAGTATCATCCTTATGTAAACATTTGATGTCAGCTCTGATTGTTGTGAAGAAAACAGCTACCCGTAAAGGTGCTCATGGCCATACCATCAACGTGTAGTAATTCAGCTGCCTGCCTGCAGCTTCTTCAAGAATGCAAGTGGCTCGGCAGCCAGCACAGCCTGCGCCTGTTGCACCGCAAACATCCACCATAACAAGGCAAAAAACAATGCGAGATGTGTGCAAGCCACGAGCTGTGATGCACGCTTAACAGGGAGCTGCAGCCGCCTGGCAGAATTCACACGAGAGGCTATTAAAAAATGCCTCCATGCTCCTCAGACCTCGTCTGAAGTCACAGGGAAGATTTGTACTGATTTCAGCAGGATTCAAAATTGATGGAGGTACAACCATTACTAAAGATAAAGTGAAAATGCTTCCGATAAGTGGGAAAATGTGGATTTTCTGATTTATACTTCCTCTTGTTTGTCAGTGCAGGTTAGCGGCAGACTCCAGCCTGGCTGAAAACATAACGCACGGTATTGATGTCTGGATGGCAAAAACACATTGCTAAAATGACTTCTGGGGGAAAACAAAAACAGCAACAAAAAAAAAAAAAAAAACACCAAACAAAACACACACCCGAAACCACCTAAATCTCAAGATTGAACAGGTGTGGAGGCAGAAGACTTTACTGGGAAGGAGAAATTGTTCAATAGGATTCAAAAGCATTCTCTTGCTCCTGTGGTAGTGCTGAACTCAAACTCGAAAGTTGCTTTGAGTTCCTGTTAACCCCAATGACGCACGTTGGCATGTCTGCGTGGTCTTCCCGAGGTAGCAGAAGAAAGATGCTTGCACTCTGACGGCTCTCTCACTGGAGCCCAAATCTCCAGAGGTGCCAGCATCTTTCACAACAGCAGCAACTTCCTTACGTTAGCCACAGAGCTACCGTAGCAGCAATAGTTCTGCCTGTAGCTGATGAAGTCTCCCCAGTTTCATCGAGAGACTCTCAGCACAGTCCTAAGTTGTCAGGACCAGGCAGAACGGGTTCTAGGAGAAATGCTAACTTCTTAAAATAGCCCACGAACCCTGCTTGGAAGGAAACCTAAAAGGAAATAGATCTCTTTGAACGCATCACCGTTCAGCACACTCATTTATCGTGCACTCTGCAGTGGCCTTTAGAGAGGGCTGGTTTGTGCTCCTGGCTCCCGTAGGCTCCGCATGCACACGGAGTCATCTCTCCCCTCATCTCTCCCCCCCGAGACACCGCATCCGCACGGCCGCAGTGTGGGAGCTTTGTGTTGTTATAGTTACTGGCTATGACTTACCCCTGCCACTGGCACGGTGTTCTCAGTAAATGGCACTTAAACAGGAGCCTAGCAAAGGTTTGCTGAACAATGACTGCCCACAGTCACTTAATGACAGGCCAGGAGCAGCTCTGCCGCCTGCTCTTTTCAGCCATTTCCACCTGGCCCTTCCATCCTGGGTGAGACCCTGGATCTCTTACATGAGGCACACAACACACGTCACTTCTTATATTTGATTTTTTTTGTTTGTTTTCTGCTCCCTGGAAAGGTCAGCACACGGGGAAGAGCTCTGCTCTCAAGGAACGGGTAGGCAGCGCCCAGGACACAGCACCCTTCACAGGCTCTGTGGCTTGGGAGCAAAACCTCTCTGCAGGGCACGTCTGAACGGGAAGGTGGTGTCTTCCACCCCCTGCCCTTCCTCATTTGGGTGACTCTTTTGCTGTCTAGATACAGTCGCTGCAACCCCACAAAAGGCTGGCATCGTGCAACCTGTGATGGTTTTGGTTGGGGCAGCAGTACGGGGATAAGGGGGTACGAATGAGCAGACTCCACGCCTGTAAAACGGCTTGTGCTGAGTGCGATGCTGCTGAGCGATGCTTTTGAGATGCAGAGAACAATTACCTGAACTGACACAAACAGGAACAGCTCCTCATGCCCAGCAAGGCTTGGGTACAGCATCAAGCAACCTCCTCTCGGAGGCAGAGGGCAGGAGATGGGAACTAGCGGGCTTTCACAGACCCCAGACTCCATCGGGTGAAGGTGGTGCGCGAAGCATTTAAGAGAGCAATCACAAGATGCTTTGCCTCCACTTCTGCCTCGAGTGCCGCGAAGACGAGCAGGCAGCCCCAAAGTGGAAACAGGCTGCTATGCCTGAGTCAAGGAGCTGCCTTCCCACACGTTTGTTCAGGGAAACTGGACCTTGTGTACAATTCGGGAACAGATAAAGCTAAATCTGACACACCAAAGCGATGTAAGCTTACAGATTTCTCATCAAGACAGAAACCATTCCGTGAGGTGTGAACTTGGGTAACTACACAACCAAAACAGCAGATTTTGGGTAGGTTTTTTGAACATATAAGTAATTAATTAGGACAAAGCAAGGGCTTTTTGTGAATTAATTAAGTGTTGGATTCCCAAAGGACTTTCTGAGAAAGGGTCCAGCAAAGATAATTACTGAATGTGCACCGATACCGCTCTTGAATCAGACTCGGGAAGTCGTGTTCAAGAAGCCCTCCTATGTTAGCTTTGTGCTTTGACAAGCTGACCTGTGTGTCCCGACTTTGTGTAGCTAAGCAGGTCTTCCCATTTACCGTGATATCACTGCACATGAAACAAATGTTAATTACTGTCGCCGCAAGAGCAATCAGTGAAACCACAGAAGGGGAAGGCCAGTCCTGCAGCCCTCTGCTGGCAAACACCTCCTGCAGTTCACAGAAGAGCCTGAACCACAAACCAGGGGAGTTATCAGGGAAGTTATTCCCAATTTCTGCATGGGATCTTGCATCAAGCCAGCACTAGATTAAAACATACCGATGAAATCTGGTCTTGTAACAACCTTGTAAATAAAGCTGAAACTGGCACCGCATCTTTTCTCCCACACACATTCCCCTGAAAGTTGTAAACTTTGCAGCAGATAGAAGCCTAGCTACAGAACGATGGCTGCACACCAGCAAAGAAAAATGAAACAGGCCTAGCATGAAATGTATCACTGCCTAGAGATGCTGGAGCTGAGTTTCAGCTGTAATAAATCCTTCTTATTTCATGGACCTCTGTCCAGTTAAGCCATCAGGGCTTTGAATTTGAGTGGCCAAGCTTCGGTAATCAAGAGATCTTACAGAAATACATATGAACCCCATCACTTGCTTTTCAAGATATTTTCGAAGAAATACATCATTAATCTGCAATAATTATTAGCAGTTCCTCATGCTACTTAAAACTTTCAGTAATGTGATCTATCCCTTTCTTCTATTTTCTGTTATGTTGGGCATAGGATGGTCCAACTTGCTTGGAAAAAAATGGCTCATTCTCCATTTATGGCTCTTGTTTTGCTGCTTATGTTTTAACACATTAAAACTATGAATAACATCCCAACTTTCAGGTCTGATAGCAGAGATTTTCCATCTCCCTAGCACTTAAACCGCACATTAGAACAGCATTGCTGTGGTATGCAGTATTGCTGTTTCTGAGCATTCTTGATTGTTGACCTGGAGTGTTTCCTTATTGTTTGCTTTGACTACGTAAAATTACTATTTAAAAACTATGTCCTAAGCTCTACCTATTGGAAAAGTTTTCTTTTCTGGTTGACTGATATTAAACTTTTTCTTCTTTCACACACAAAGGGCTGTACAAGCAGATTTCAGAAGAAGACCTGAGAAATAAGGATCATCAGGTTTGCAAGTTCCTTTCTAAGCACAGATCTTGTGAAAATTGGCAGTGGTCAGTAATGCATACCAACTGTCCCAGTTACCAGCACTATCACTTGCAGATGAAAAAAAAAGCCAGGGACAGTGTGATATGTGACACTTGAAACGACAGGATCCAGATTTGGTGCTTTTTCACAAAGAGCCTTATGTAACTGATGGCTTTGCAGCTAAGGATCCTTCCCACAGGTCATAGCTGTTCATCGCTCAGATATATAGCACCTCAGTTCATGCTGCAATGTTGTGTACTGCCTCAGCGGTTCTGAACTAGGGCTCTCCAGAGACAGAGACCAAGATGCCTCTACTATGGCTAAGTACTGAAAGCTAGCAGACTGCTTCCTTGCTTACGGTAATTTATAAGCTCGGGTGTTTTCAGGATTTACTTACGAAAAGCAATTCCACTTATTAATATCAGCACAGCAGCATGGCAATAGCTCATATTATATATTGGAATATAACTTCAGACAGCCCCAAATTCCTTTACAAAGTGTGCGTCTATAAATCAACCTATAAATCAGTACGTCCACAAACCCTGTATGACTGAAAAGAACACCGAGTGAAACTGAGAACGCTGAGTTAAGTCAGGCTGAGTGTGTCTGCTCAGCCTGGGAA
The DNA here is from genome assembly GCF_963932015.1 of Anas acuta. Lineage (NCBI taxonomy): Eukaryota > Metazoa > Chordata > Aves > Anseriformes > Anatidae > Anas > Anas acuta. The sequence goes on from NC_088991.1 coordinate 4,104,170, forward strand.
GTTATCATCCAAGCCAAGCTGCCCACATCCACTCTGCACATTTAGAGCAAGGGCTCTGCATTAAGGACTCCGGCTTCTGACTCTCGAACAGCCCCTTCTCTGTGGAGCACCACTTTCCTCACACAGGATTTTATTAAGGTAACAGCTGAAGGGGAACACTTGACTCACCTGCTTCTCACCACTTGGCTTCCTGTAATTCAGCAGCAGCTCCACAGCTCCCACCACCTCTTTCCGTATCGCGTAGAGCAGAGCATCTCCCACGTACACGCTGTGGCTCAGGAGTAACTCCATGATCTCCAGATTTTCGTTCTCTATGGCTATTAAAAGGGCACTGCGACCAAGAGGATCCATACAGTTAATGTTGATGTTGTAGTAGATCTCCGCCTCTTGTAAGGCATGTTTCACGCTGGCATAGTCCCCCTTCTCCACGGCGCTGAGGTAGGCCTTCTCCTCCACCGAGAGCTCTGCCTCTGCTCGCACGATCTGCAGCGGGATCCGATCTCTGTACGGTGAATAGTTTACCTTTTTGTAGTATAGCTGGGCCATTGTTCATAGTGACCAGGCAACCTGTCGGGGAAAAATAAGCAGATGTGAAAAAATGGACAAGCAACCCTTATCTGTTCCTCCTGGGGACAGATCTCCAAATATCCCTTGCAGTAAAAGCTTCTGATTCCTTTTTTAAATCTTTTCTTCTCAGTACAACCTCAACACTCCCTGACCAACCCCACATTAAATGACTACCTGAAAAAATTAAGGATACAATTAAGGATACACCACTGCTCAGAAGATGTATACATGACAGGCACTCGGTATACTTCTAAGTCCAACTTAAACACTGCTTTCCTTTGTCTGGAAAGAAGCACGATCCTGTTGTTTCTGGATAATCTGTCACGTACAGTGAGGTGGATTTCTCACCTTGCTTTTTTTTTCCCCTGCTCAATGTCTTTTTTCTTCCCTCCTTTTTCACCATTGAGCCAGGTCCTCAGCATCTGAACTTCCAGTTATCGGAGGATTTACACCCTCCTATTTACAGTTAAAATCTCTTTGAATTACTTTTGCTGCTTCCTCTCCATTTCCATCTCTTAAAATAGGTTTTTATTTTTCTCTAATGTTTACTCTTTGACTAGGTCACAGTTTTATTTTTAAAGCTTCCAAGTTTTTAACATAATTTCTCACTCTCCTCGTTTATAAATAGGACCCAGACAGGCTGATGAAGAGAGCCACCACCCTTGCTCTCCAGAGGCAGTGATGTTGTTTAGAACCTAGGAAAATGAGAAGTAAAGCCTGCCCTGGAACAAGTGTAGCAAACTGGAGGAATTACAGCTCGTTCACACAGCTCAAAGAGCCTAGCAGGTGACTGAACTCATAGGAAATACGGGCTGGAAAGGTTTTCACGCCAAAGCAAAAAGGGAGCCATGGTTATCTACCTCTGCTTGGCATCAACAAACCACACCAAATCAGGCCCAGGGGATGCCAGCAGCAATAGCTAATTGGATGGCTTTTTCCATCTCCTTGCCCAAAACTCAATGGCTTATGCAGAAAATTAGCCGGAGCTTTGTTCCATTTCAGTCCCCTATCCAGGGGAATGAGGAGCTTTAATAAAGAGGCAATGAGAGGCAAGATCTCGTGGTTCAGGTGCTGAACCAGGAACAAGATGCTCCAGGTTCTGCTTCCAGCACCCCCCTGCACCGTGCCATAAGGCAGCCGTGCTCAGCGCAGCCCATTTGCATTTTGCCTTCAGCTCCAGCGTAGCGGGCCCGGTGCGGAGAGTGGGAGGATCTGAGCTCCAGCCCAGCTGACACTGCAAAACAGTGGGTGGCTGGAGCACACAGCAAAGTTACATCTGCGAAGTTCCTGGGGAGCCAGAGATCTGTAACAACGGCTTTGGCATACCAAAAATGTGCGTGCTCAGTGTCCTGGTTTCCTGCAAGCAGGAGCAAAGTTTGTGTTGGTTGCAGTTCATGACTTACAGCTCCGTGCTGTAACCTGAAGGCACACACAAAGGCATCAGAGGCAAAAGGACCCACGATCTGCATACAAACAATCGTACGTGTATTGGACAATTTTTCCTATTTTTGACTTCCAAACCAGCAGCTTATGGTGGTCTTTGTTTAATGCATCGACTGGGGGGGGGGGTTGTGCTCTGCAAGAATGTGATTTCATCAGGAAAATCAGTGTTCTAGGAGGACTGCCAGCACAGAAAGCCACTTCCCTGCTTGGTCACAGCAATCTTTGACAACCTGGCTTCCAGGGAACAGGGACAGGTGGGACAGAGCCAAGGCGTGGAGGTCTCCAGCTGTTGGCTCCCAAGGAACCCGAGGGGTTCTGATGCCAAGTGCAGCTGCTGAAGTGGAGCTGGGTATTTTTCACTGCTCTTGAGTTTAATTGAATGTTTTGTAGATGGTGAGTAACATTTGCAGTGAGTTATAACAAATGTCACCTTCTGAAACATCGTGCCAGAACTGGATCCCTTTCCTTTCCCACCGCTTTGTAGAAAGAGAAAGAAAAAACCCTTCAGATATCTTAACTCCTCAGTGAGATCCCATCTCCCAGTACAACCTCAGTCCAACAGAGCATTTCTTTAATACTTCAGGCACACAAGAAGCTGCAATAAAGCCACACAGGAAAGGCTCTGGTGAATGATTTGTCTTGAATTCTTCTCATGCAATCATCTGTATAGCCCAACTAACACAGGCTGTCGACCACGTTTGGAAATGATATCACACGAGTGTCAAAACTCATATATTTCTGCCTGGATTCTATGGACAACTTCAGCAAAATGTTTAGCTGCTGAGCAGCCACCCGGGTGAGATCCAGCAAAATTACAGGCTCACCTTCCAAGCTTGATGGCTTTCTCTTCCAAAACCAGAGAAAAGAGCATCAGCCAAACACATGCACGTGCTCTGACATGGAACAAACAACTCCAAGGATTGCTGCTCTCTAGCAGCCACTTCCCCATACCCTGGGTCTCCTGGAAGCAGCATCACTTGGGGAAAGAAACAGCCAACACCAGTACATCCTGCACTGCTTGTTTGTTCCAAAGCGGTACTGTCACCTGCTTACTGGTTGAGAAATGACAGAAATATTGATGAAGTCCACGTAAGAAAAGGGGGTTGCAATTCTGAGGTGCCTAGAGAAAAGAAACGAGGGCATGCTGGTAAGGTAGCAAAAATAGAAACATAGTCACATTAAAATTTTGGAATCCATGCAAGAAAGCCTGAAAGCACACATTTTCCATGACTTCTCTTTACAGAGAGGCATTTTCTGCTACCTGAGTTAATATTTGGGGCAAGGAAAGGTGTTTTTTTTCTAGTTTACGCCTGACTACAGATGCAGCAGAGAATATCCAAAGCCTGGCTATTGCGATGGTGCTATCTGCAGCATGAACAGGTGCAGAAAACCAAGAACACCACGAAGCAAGCTACACAAGATAAGCAGATGTCTTATCACTCAGCTTAGACTATCACCTCTCCGCAGTTGGATCTCTCTTCCCCCTGAACTATTAGCCCAAATCTTGAAGCCGTTTCAGTCTGACACCGCTTGTATGCTGCCTGGCAGAGAACTGAGAGCTTCAGCCACTTGAAAAGCTGCCACACCTGGCAAAACACCTCGTCTGCTTTGGAGAAGGAAGGTTTCCAGCCGTATTTGTCTAATAACACAAAATGGGTTTCCTGTCCCTGCAAAAATTGCTCTGCATTGTCAAAGACTCGGGTCAGACGCAGCTATACCCTGTGTCAGCAGGGACACTTTTCTGTCTTGGAAGAGAGAAATGGCACCAGAGAAACGGCACTGGGGCTTGAGGGATTGTCTGCCACCTGCTTTTGGACTGCACCCTCAGAGTGGCCACGTTATGAGCACAAGGGAACAGTTTTACTGCAGTCAAGGGCTGAAAACAGAGGCTTTCACTGAAAACTAAAAGCAGCTTCACATGTCACCATCTATACAAAACCTTCGGTCAACCCTGTGCTGTCCTCCACGTCCCCGCGGGCCTCCTGCCCCAGATCACAACTCGACACCGAGCGATCAATTTAATTCATCAAATGGATGTGCCGTGCCCAGGTGAACCAGAGATCGCATCGGCACCGCGGAAGGCAGTGGAAAGAACAAAAATTGCTTTTCCTCTCTGATATTTCCTGTAGGAGAGCACATTGTGAAAACTGCACGTGGTTCGGAGTGATGTGTGGCAGCACAGGGAAGAGCAGCCTGAGCCCTGTGGGAGAGGCAGGGGGAAAGGAGAGCCAGGGAGCAGCACCGAACAGTAGCCATTAGTTAGAGACGTGCTTAATGAGGACAGACAGGCAAAGGTCTCTCAGCAGCATTGCCTTTTGCCACTGAAAATTTCATGAGGTTTCAGTACGATTTTTTTTTTTTTAGGACCTGTCAGGAGCCCTCCTTTCTTCCCCACTTGACACAAAACAGCCACGTGCCTCCTGGTCTCACAGCGATGGGGATGACCTGTATGGAAGGGGAGGAGAAGAGCTGAAATGGTGGGAGCCAGCGCCCCACCAGTTAACGGCAGCGCAGCCATGAAACAGCTCCTTCCTGGCTTTTGTTTGCTTTTACCATTTGACTTTTCACGATGCTGGTTAAAGACGTGGAAAAATGCCACCGCTCCTGATTGCTGAGCCTCCCAGCAGCGATTTGTCGGGGCACTGAATTGAGGTGCAGGAGCTCGTCGCTCCCAGCTGACAGGAGCAAATCAACCACTGGATCATGGACGCGGGGTCGATAGCAGAGAGCCACCTTTCCCACTTGACGGGGCTCAGCGTGAGCAGCCAGCTCGCATCACACATTAGAGCAGACAACAAAACAGCCCATCTGCCAAGTCGCAAATAGAGCGGTCGGTTGCTCCCTCCCACTGGAGATTCGCTCTGACACATGTTGGCAAACCCGTGTGTGTGGCTTTAAATGTCACTACAGCTTCTCTCTCAGATTTGCAGGAGGGTTTCTGTGCACTGGAGAGCCTGCCTCTGTGTTCTAGCTGCATGAGCCCAATAAAAGGGCTGATCTCTTGCAACACATCTCACCTCGCTGCTCCTCTCCATCCTTCTCTCCGAGGCTATTTCTTCTTTTTACTATTTCCAGGAGAGTATTTTCCTCATTTCGCATTTCTCGTCTGGACCTTCAGCTCTGGAAATCACAGACCATAGCTGCTAAAATGGCCTGACTCTTCCATCATGCTCAGGGGACTGTGCACTCAGTAATATTGATCTTTTTTAAAAAAGGTTATAAACCTGAGTTATGAAATAGTCCAGAAGGGCCACTTAGGTAAATAATATTACATTTAGTTAATGGACCAATTGAATTGTGATTGAATCCTTCTTTTAAGTGCTCTAGATCTTATTTACTAACAATGCCTGACTGAGCTTATACCTCCTCCAGTCTGAGGAAATAAAACTTACTTTGTAACATTCTGCAATTCCTTTTCTCCTGCAAAGATACTGTCTTCTCCCAGAAAATAGCTTTTTCCATGGAGTTCAGTGGGGACCACACTGCAGGTCTAAATCTCGCTGCCTCTCATGACATCTCTGTATCACACCACCACCTCCCCGGTCAGAAGCAAAGAATTTTTCCTGATGCTGCTAAATGCAAAAAGAGCCACTGCTGAACACATCAATGTACAGCCTCAGAAAATTTTGAAAATTATAAAAATGCAATGACCTTCTGGTGAATACAGTGGTGTAAGCTTCCTTCAGCAAAAGCTCTATGAGCTCAGAAAGTTTATATTCAGCTCGTAAGTTACATAAGATATATCATTCTCCTGGAATAAGTGCTTTCCAAATCTTGCAGCATTGCAGTACAACATGAAAATGAGAAACTGACAGCTAATAAAATTCAAGATGAGTAATCTAGTTTCACTGCCCAAGCTGAGTGAAAGGGAGAGCACTAATAGAGTGAGTGATAAAAATGCAAGGCTGCAGTTGTTCATGATTCACATAGGTGGCTGTGTCCTTAGAAGATGAGTAGAAAAATCCTTCGTAGAACATCTTTCGCTCATCATCACTTAAGGCGTAGTTAAGAATAAATTCAGTCACTGGGGTACTGCCTGTAACCTTCTAATCTGAGAAGCGTTTGTAGAAGAAGAGAACCTCAAACTTCAGATTATAGATTTACAGAAGCCAAAAGAAAATTCTTTGCCAGTAACTCAAAATGTCGTAATTTGACTCAAGTCCCAGCTGCGATTCTGATCTTCCTGGGGAGGGTGACAATTATCAGATATATATGTTTGATTTGGAAAGGCCAACTCCTTGGTATAATTCTCTTCCGCTGCATAATCAATCAATGAGTCACAACCAACCGCATATGGGTATGTGTAGATACGTGTATATATATATGTGTATGCATAAAAATACCAGCACAAAAGATACCGTGCACATAGTACGCTTGGAGATACCGCTGGGCTCATGAAAGCACCTGCTCTTCTTTAAGCAGGCAGTGGTCTTAACTAAAACTTAGAAATCAAACTCAATTCTCAATCTTCTGGCAATAGGGTGCTAAACCAGGTCAGTCCATGACATCTACAAGGCTACCTCCTGCTGGAGGATGGGAATCTTGGCATGGCTGAATCCCCTCCCGGATGAAAAGCTCTCCCTGCCGTATGCAGCCTTTCTGAGAGCCAGCACAACCCTTCAAGACAAACTAGCCCAGAAAGTAAGTAAGTAAGGAGTATTTCTAACTCTTCCATGCGCAAAGCACTTGGTTTGACTTTGCCTTCTCAAGCAGAGGAGCACAGCTCTATGTATGTATTTCAAAGGAAAACAACAACCAAAGACACCTTACCACACGTGCTTAAACCCTAAATCCTAATCCCAGCATGTAACAGGGCAGAGAAGGAAGATTTAATTTTTGAGAGAAGGAAGAGTGCCATTGCTATACATGTCTGCAGAAGTACATATGGAAAATGTGTAGGAAAAGACTTTTGCATTTGTTCTGTCTAACTGCTGTGGCTGGAAACAAAACCGACAGGTTTGCCAGCGTGATAGCCCTTTTTCACATCCGAATTCACCTGACCACAGAGAAGTTCATGATAAACCCGCGCATTTGGAAAGCCAAAGGTTCTGATTCTCCTTGCCTTTCTCTTCAAAACAATTACACATTTTGTTCTTCCTGCTGGGCTCCTCTGCTGAACCTACTGCTTCGGTACTTCATAATGCTGGGGACAAGAACATAGAGCTTTTTTCTGGGGTGCTGCAGCAGGCCACCACTGATTCTAGCTAGTGATGATCACCTGCAGCAACCCAGAAGAGCTGCTCTTCTCCCCCTGACCCCAAAGGTTCTCTGTTCTCCACGCTGCCTGCTGAGCTGGATGTTCTCTTCAGCAGAACCCTATTTCAAAGCAGCTCCGCTCAGAGTGCTGCATTTTAAACTACACGGAGTAACAACGATTCAGAACATACACACTCCCTACATTTTGTGGGCAGGCTGCTTAATTCATCCAAATGAGTAACGCTCTGAGTTTCAACAGTGCCTGAGAAAAACACTTCTCTCTGCTTTGCCATGGAGGAAAATGCTTTGCACTTGCCTGGCTCAGCTCGGCGTATTTCTGTTCCTACTCCTCTGTTTGCACATGACTCTCAAGGCCTCTCACACGAGCAGGAGATACTGGTGTCATTCAAGGGTGAAAGTCACCAGAGAAACGCTATTGGGAAGCTCCCAGTTGGCATTACAGCTTCCAGTAGCTATATTAGTGCCCACATTCATGCCTGTCTCAGTCTAGTTGCACCCAATTGTTGCAGCATTTCACATCAACCTGGACAAGCCCTAGGTATGTTCGCTTGACCAGGATCCATCACAGCATGGGAGCAAGCCACTTCCAGTGGTCTCAGGACAATAATAAACAGGACATCTCCTCCTTGCCCGGCTGGTCAGCACATAGCCTACGTAGCTATGTAGAACAAGGAGCAGCAGTCATCCCCAGGCTCAGGGGATGCCACAATCCTACCCACCTCCTGCTCCGCCAGCAAGATCTTTGCAGGGTCTTGGTAGCCCAGACTTGGTTACATCCGTCCTGAAAGCAAGACACAGCTTCCAGCGCAGTGTCATGGAAAGGATGTCAGAAAAACCCTTCTGTGAAGCCCAGCTGCAAAGCTCCTATCTGTGAGGCAGGGGAAGTGGGAGAGTGCTGACCCATCCCTGCAGTATTTCAGTGTTTCCTAAACAAAAATCAGTCTGGGCTACTAAAACGACACCCTGGGGATGGGATGGCTCCTGTACGTGCTTTCAGCTACTATAGCAATGAAGTACTTACAGTCTGTAGTTCTCCCACTTCTTTCCACACAGCCACGACACGGGTGCGAATACATACACGTGTACTGTGAGGCACTACAAAACAAATGCCCTGGAATATATTCAGTGTGGATCTTTGCAAAGGCAGACAAAATGCAAAGCTTATTTTGCCTGACGTCACTGCTCTCTCCCCTACTCTTTTGAGATCGGCCATTTTCCACCATCTAAAAACAGAAAAGAGATGTCAAGTGAACTGAGAAATACTGTCAAGCAAGCCGCCCCCTTGTCTTATCTGCTAATGCAGCACTAATGTGGCATGGCATCATTATCAGCTCCGTGCTCTGTGTCCACCGTTTCTGCGCCTGCTGCTTGTAATCTCTAGCTGCTGCAGCTATTGGGGAAGAGATTCCCCCCACCCCGTTCACACTCGTGCTCAATGAGCATTGTAATCATTTCTTCAATCAACATGATAATCTCTGAGCATCGTCTCTAGGAGAGCTGGTGGCAGCAGGGACTGTTAGACCTGCCTCAGCCTAGCTGAAAGTGCAAGTAAACCGCCCACCCGCTGAAGGGAAATACAAGATTACGGCACAGTTGTCGGGACGAGGAAAGGGCAGTTGCAGCGAGCTATAAACAACTAACAGTGACAGCTGGGTAGGCTCTGTTTCTCGTCTCAGTAATGGGTGGATTTATTAGCAGTTATCAGCTACCATTTCTCAAGAAGCCCTGCTGGAAGCGTTTGCATTGGCACCCGTGTAAAAATTCAGCCGCCCCCTGCAGCCCCCTCTGCTGACAGTCTCCTGCCTCACCGGGCAGTGGTAACTGGCTCTGGTTCTGGCTCAGTTTTGTTCCTAATTTTGCTGTTCAAAGCAGACCGGAGCTTCTCGGAAGGATGCTTCCACAGAAGCATCACACGCTCCTTTCTCACATCAGTGTTGCCCAGTTCCAAGGAAAGGGAAATGGAGAAATGTTGTTCTCAAGAGAATCAAGCAGGAGAATTTAAAAGACACAAGTAAATGCTGCACAGACGCAAACCAGCATGGAAGAGGAGTAACACTGCTTCTAAGTAAAGAAATGCATACGACACCGATTGGCTTCTATTAATGCCCTAATAAAGTTCCTGAATAACATCACCAGCATAAAACTTGCCTATTCAGCCGCCAGACCATTCTTGTAAAGTCAGAGATTTGGGTCAGGGATTTGCAGCAGTAACCACGTTATTTCTTAATCTTTGCCTACTGACACTGTGCCCTTTGGCTACCAACAATAACAACACCCAGTTCTTACAGGGCTGTTCAGGCACAGATCTGAAAGTACTTTCTGAAGGACAGAAAGACCTCATCCTCTCATTGTACAGATGAGAAATCTGCAGAAAAATGAAATCAAGGGACTTGCACCATCCATGAAAACAAGATACAATTGGCCAGAACTGCCCAGAAATACACGGACACACACGCGCACGTGTAGCTTTAGATGTGCAACAGATCCTTCAGCATCTACCGAGAAACAGCACAATGTCAGAGCAACCTGGAGTCTGAATGCCTCCATGAGAGCTGAGTCACCGAGCCCCTTTAGAGCGATGTGAAATGCTCTCCCCGTGCCCTGTTGGTGCCCTCTGCCCACACCTGCTCCTCACCTGACAGGCAGAGGCTCTGCTTAACAGGAATACTGCAGTCTCCCTTCCTTGGGCACAAGCCTGAGGTGCAGATGACTCCTGACCCATGATCTTGCAGTTGGAAGGCTTCTCGCAGTCTTTTCCAGTCTCTGTCCAGTCACCCAGAAGCCCGACGGCAGGGACTTCTCACTCCCGTGGCTCATGCCCTCCTGGGGACAGTTCTGTCCCCCTGAAAGGCTGCACAGGAGGCAATGATAAAAACTGGGAACGTCTCACCTTGCTGGAGAAATATCGGATTTTAAATATTCCACAGGGTGGCTGTGTCACATGCTGCAAAATCTGTAGGGTATTAGCTTGGAAGTCAGCCCCTGGTCTTCCTAAGGGGAACTTCTCATACGGGCGCAGGATGTCTTTCGCTTCCTCCCCAGGTTCTTGTCTGCAGTGTAACTTAAGGCTGTTGCTGCTTCTTTTGTATTTTCTTTCTTCAAGATACTATTCTGAAATTTTCTCTCATTTTCTTTTGGATTTCATTTTGCAGTTTGCTTCCCTTTTCAGTTAAGTGTTCATCCAAGATATCTCGGCTTTCAAAAGACATCTGAGGTGAGGCTCGTCAGTTTTTCTTCAGAAGAGATTTATTTTGTATGCTCTCAGTTTTAGGCTCAGCTACAGTATAACTGCAGGGGGTTCATGTTTAAATTGAGCTGTATTCCTCTGGCTGCAGGAGTGGGGCTATGCAAAGGAAATGCACAAATCCATAAATAAGGCTTGGCACGATTTCACTGCTCTACTTAATGCCGACATTTGCAAGCTCTGTTTTCCCAAACCTCTTGCTTCCAAATCCCTGCACCTGCTAATTTGTTAATTCTGTTTTCAGTGAGTTTAGGCTTGTGTATTCTTAATTATGCTAACGAAGAATAAAGTATTTAAAATATTAATGTTTTGCAAACTTAAAAAAGAAAACAGTGAACAAATACCTTGCCCCTGGGTCTGTCTTCACTGTTGGATTTACAGACTGGTCCAGGGTGTTACTTTTTTTCTCCCAGGCTCTTGAGAGGATGTCCTGTCCTCTCTCTTCTTCCCCCTCCCTCCTGCATCCCATCTGACACGGCTTCACTTCCCCCTTTTCTGTCTGATCTCTGCGGAGAGGAAGATCTTGGAGGTTAATGAAAATCATCCCTGAAGTGGTAATTACCACAACTGCCTCTACCAGTTTTCTTTTCCTCTCTCGATATTGATCTCCTCTCCCCTCCAAGGCTCTGTAAAGGCTCCTTGCTCCCACTCTCTTGCAGCTAGTGCTTGTAACCGGCGTCCAGAACCTGCTGGGAGTTACCGGGGTACCGCAGTCCTCTGTCCCCTTCCCGTCCTTTGGGCACCTACCTCTCAGGTCACTCTGCCAGGTCATACTGGCAAACAGAGGTCTGCTTCTGGAGAATAAACACTGCATGGGCCCTACGAACCACTAGCTGCGGTCTCTCCTCCCCATGCACCTACGATTTCGATGCACTGCTCCTCTACTTTCTCTGAACACTGCTTTGCAGAACTGGTTTCTGTTTTCCTGGCTTCCACATAAAATGTAGGTCAGAGTCATGGTAGACATACATCAAAATTGTGATTTATTGTACATGAAAGGAACAGCGAGCACTGAACCTGCAAAGAAGAAAGGTGACTAATTGCTTAATTTACCCAAGCGGCATCTGGTTGCAGAATACCTTTGTTCGTGGCTTCCTGGTTTATCTTCCTGTATGTACGTTCCCGATGCACCTTTTACTGTGCTTTTCATGTGCCTGCCTTTCCTGGATGTCTACACAGAGCTGCTAAATCACAAGACATACAACACGTAGGCTATCGTTCTCACCATCTCCCTGACAAGATAGTATTGTTTCTTGCAGTACAGATGGCTTTCAAGATACTGATCTCTGCCAATGGAGCAGCAACGCACTTTCTGTAAACTGACTCTGAAAGGAAGTGTTTTGGCATTAAGACTGAGATTGAGGATAAACCAGAGCATGCAGTCAGGGCCAAGCAGGCCTCGAGAAGGCCACGTAAACAGTATCACTCCTACCAGCGTATCAAGGAGTTACTGCACCCCAAGAGAGCAGGTTTTCCCGGGGTTGCGGGATCTTCCGAACTGTTCACAGTCTACACGACTAGACTACTCTAGATCACAGTCATGCCGTGCTTGGCACTTCCTTGGGAGTCTAGCCACATTTTCTGGGGTTTATTTTCAGCCCTGAGCTTTGGGAGTTCAATAATTACAAGAGAATGTCATCTTTAAAAAAAAATAAAAAAGAAGAAAAAAAGTTTCTAGCCTCTAGGGTGTGAAATAAAGAGTGTGAGTCACAGAGTGAACTTCATTGATGCAGAAACCAGACAGAAATTGTCCCAAATCCCAGGTTTAAAAATCTCATTACCATTAGATCTGAGGTGTGGGGCAGCGAGGGGAGACATGGGGCTTTGGAGCCCATGGGCTGCTTGCTTTGGGCAGGGCAGACCTCCTCTGCAGGCTACGGCACCACCTTTCCTGCGAGCCCTTTCCTAGCTGGAAGCAACCAGCACGGCCTGTGCAGCAAGGGATGTCGCTGTGCCGTGCTGTGGCACCGGGCAGGGCAGGGCAGCGGTGGTGCTCTGCACACTGGCTCACACCCCCCTCACACCCCCATGCTTCAGGGATCGCCTGCTCTGCTATTTATAAACCTACCCGGGTGTTATCACTCAGTCAACAGAGCGCAGAAGCAATTACTGGGTGCTCTCCACAAGAACAGCTCTGTAAGTCCATCAAACCATGCTAGATCCCATACACCCTTGTTCACACGTAGCCTGAGAGGATCCCTTTGACTGGAGCAGATAAAACTCCCAGTTTAATACCACTTCTGGCAGAGGAGATATTTCCATACATGCCCACTTCGAGCCAAAGCCTGCTGAAGCTTCTCTACCTCCAGACACCTCTCTTACTGCCACTCAGAGCCTCAAAGCAGCTGGACAAGCGTGTTACACCCTACACAACTTCATTTATGCACAGCCATAACTTCAGCTACAGACAGAAATGCAAACAGTACCCATATTAGCAGCCTGCACTGTTTTCAAGATTTTTCCCCTTTCCTTTACAGCCCTCAGCATAAGGACCCTCACCCTGCAAATCCTCGCTGACCCGCAGTTCTGGCTGGGGCTCCCTGCAGAACAGAAATGATCATCACCCCCATGCTCAGGCACTGTTCTCTCGAGTCCTCACTTTCTTTTGGCTTCCTCTTGCTTTCTTCCCTTCTTTGGAAAGGGAAGAAGAGAAGACTTTGCAGAAAGGTGCAATTTCTCTCCTGATACAAGAGACAGGACGGAAAGCCCCAGCTTTTCATTCTTTGCCCTTTCCATTTCTGTGCCAGGGTGGTGTTTGAAGACACCCTCACGTATTTTGCCCCACCGAGATGAGGCTGCACCACCGAGCCTTGGGCATACACAAACCATACAGAAAGGGCACCAGGCCCAGGGTGCTCACTGAAACAAAGAAAACCCACAGCCAGGGAATTTAGGTAACACTGCAAACTGCTGGAGATGCACACGCTGCAGCAGTCGGGTGTCACTCAGATGCCATTTCGTGTAACGTGTTAGTTCTACGAACAGAGACCTGTGAGGCACTTCCACCTCCTGCTTGCTCAGCCTGACCCCAGCCCAGGACGCCGAACTACCTCCTGCTGAGAACCCAGCACTCAAAATGCAGTCCTCACCTCCGAGAGCTATTTCCAGAGGAGCTGCTCTTCTGACACTGACTGGAGAGCGAGCATCAGGCCGAGATCCCCACTGCCTCGCTACCTGCGCCTTGGCTTTCTGCAAACCTTCAAAGCTGTCAGGAGGGCTGGGGACGACCTCTGGGATCTGCAGCATCAGCACAACCGCGCCAGCCGAGCTCCTCGCCAGGTCTAAGGCAAAACAAGCAGAATTAAGGCGTGGGCAATGAGATCAGTCCCCGGCCCTGCTCCGACTTTTACTTCTCCTGTCAGTTATGTGGCGGGTCTGGCAGTTTCCACCACAATCAGGTCTGGCTGTCACAAAGCCTACTCCATCGAGTGTGGCAACAAAAGGCACGGGGAAAATCCTTGAGGTGACAGTTTCTCAGGGCTGAAACACAATCAGGATTCTAGCAGGGAGTTTTAGCTGCAGAATTTGATCTGTCAGACAGCCACATCCCGGTGACATGGGAAGCTGGGGATTTTTCCACTGCCTCGCTGGCACCTTTGGGCAAATAATTTTTCAGATTTGCGCTTCTGTCTGCTTCTCTCATTTGGTTTTAGAGCAAACAGCGTCACTGGGGGCTACAAACAAGGACACTACGAGGCCCTGGTCTCGTTTGCTGTAACAAGAATGCATTTGATTTCTAAAATTCATCTTTTTTCCCCTTCCTCCCACCTTCAGTAACTTTCTCACTGCACTGCTCTCATTTTCAAGATACCGTCAGCACTGTTCTTCCCAGACACATAAAGCAGATAAAGCGTCTGATTAAAAAACAGATCCAAAAGGCTAAACCCAGCTTGTCTAACAAACACCCGGCAAAGATATTAAATGAAGACCTGGGGAATTTTTCACTTGCATTTTCAAAGGGCATGGGCCTAATGACCACATACAGTCCTCTAATTTCAAGCTTTATGGTTAGTAACAATCCTATTTTGCACTTTTTTTTTTTGTTTATCTACTGGCTGTTAGCATTCTTGAACACCATCCATTAAATTTTATCACCCACAATCAAATTCTTGTAACAGTAGAGCAAAAATGACCGAAAAAAGGAGTATCCATGCAAGACATGGTATGTTACATGCATCATTCTGGGAAAGTTCAGACCTTCCTCAAATTCTGAATTGTTCCTGGATGGACTGCCTGATTGGTATTTGCTTGCTGACAATGACAAAAATCTCAATCTTAATCTACTCTTCAGAATGACTGTGCATCCCTCTTGGCTTTGTTACACACATAACTTAACACCGCTTCACCAAACGTATTCAGGTCCACAATATTCTCAGTAACTTTTTCATTATTCAGGTCCACTTTTATAACTACAATAGAATAAAAAAAATAAATAAAAGCATGCAATTTTTACACCGATAAACCAATGCCAAATTCTTTGCAGCATACCAAGGTGACACGTTTCCTATGCCCTGTGTCCTGAGATGCCGCGCCGGACCAGAACCATTTTGTTTAACGTTACGGTACGTCTAGCCTGGGCATCCTTCCTCAGCTTCTTCAGTCCCTGTTCCTGAGATTTTCATCCCCTGCCAACTGAATCCATTTGCAAAGCGCAGCTCTCAGGTGGGAAGCCAGACTCAGCGCTGATTTTCCTGTGCCCTCCAGCACTCCGAGGAGCCCTCGCATTCTCTTTTTTTAGCTGGATTTTGCTGTCAGTGAGGAGTTCTTTCCAATTTTGTCTGAAGTGCTCGAGGCCAGTTACTTGCTATTTGCTTTCTTGTTTGTGTACCTTTGGCCCAGCAGGTCTGGTTCCTTCTTTCCAGGCTTATTTTCTGAGCTCAGAATGAATTCTGCTGAGAACACCGTAGCGCAGACCTTACCACCAGCAAGCAAGCACCTCTGAGAAACGCAGCCAGTGTCTCCAGACAGAACAGATGCCTGCAGAAACCAAGCCAAACGGCCTTCCAAGCACAGAAAATGGTCCTCGTACAGCTCTGAGGGCAAGAACGCTGCTTGGTGAGCTTTTCTCCTTGCGATGGCTATGTTTCAGCTGGAGGGAGAACTGGTGCATCTTTTAAACGTCTGCTTGATCCCGTCCACCCAGGGACTCTTCTGTCCTTTGAAAGACATATTCGGATTCTTCTGGGGTTAACACACCCCACGTCGGCTCAGTAAGCGTCCCCTCCTATGAAAACAAGCCGTCCTGGGCTTCTCAGAAATGAGCTACCTGCATACACTGTTTCTTCCCTTCTGGTTGCCCCCACATTTCCACAGAAAGGACAAAGGACGAAGGGGTTGTGAGCCCTGGGCTCTACTCAACCATCACGGTGACTGCAGCTCCTCCCTCTGCCCTGCTCATGCTCCAAAAGTAAAATAATTCAAAGCACTGCTCGTTGCTGTCCCCGGCACAAAGTCACACATCGCTCCCTTTGTCCCCACGATCCCTACTTGCCTCCTGCCTGTACACTCCTGCACCTTTCCCCAAGGCCAGGCCTTGAGACTCCATTTTTTTTTTTGTTTGCTTGTTTGTTTTTTTAACGGAGCCTGTAATTTGGAGGGATTCCAAGTTGCAGATGATTTTCTACTCCTTCTTCTTCACTCAGTCACAGATGACTTATTTTCCTGGGCAAAATCAAATGTTTTACTAAGGGCATATCTGGGCCTTGACATTGTGTGGTGTGTTTTTTATTGTTTTCTGTGAGGATTATTGCCCAGTTTCCCTTTACCTGTGCTTTGAGTTTGCCATGGTGCTTTCAGTGGCGGCAGCACCCAGCTCGCCCTGACTGCGCTCAGATAACACACCCAGTGTCCCAATCAGCTAGTAAAAAAAAAACCCTGAAACCCCCAAACCTGCCCCAAGTGTCATGCTAACACTCACCCCAGCCCCAATCCCTGCTGATTTTACCCAGATACCTTGCACTGCCATCAGGAGGAGGTACAGCAGCGAGTGGTCTGGGTGGAAGAAGCTGGATTCCTCCGGTAATTCCCCTGCATCTCAGGCAGGCTAAGCTGCTGAGTCTCCTCACGGATCCTGTGCAGGATGGCCCAGGCTACCCAGAGCCTATCGCTGGCTGTACTGCTTCCAAAAACGCTGCTTGGCTGACATTTCAGGTTGAAAAAGTCCATCACTATCCATGTTTTTCTCCACTCGCGCTCTGGACTTCAACTTTCTCTAAGAGCAAAGGCAGGGCGATGACAGCCCTCGGGATGCTGCCTCCCTGCCGGGGATGCTACAGTTCAAGCTGCCCCAAACCAAGCTCCAGCGCTGCACCAGACAACGCCACGCGCAGGCAGTGAGTTGAAAGCTGGCACGAAATGTTCACATACTTCAAATACGCCCTCCTTAAAGCCTGGAAAAGGTGAAAGCACTCAAACAAACAAACACCATCTCCCCCTAGGGAAACGCCAAGATCACACACTCTGGTTTGTGTAGTATTTGACACGAGCTATGCTCCCAAACCCACCGCACCAGCAGCGAGCCAGGCAGCCTCCTAAATCCATTACTGCCAAGGAAGCTGTTTGTTTGTCATCTCGAGGCTGAACGGCAATGACATTTCTGTTGCAGTGCAGTAAAAGGTTAGCACTTGCATAAGCTGATAAATGTGAAGTCAAGGTGACTCTGCTTTATGTATTACATTAGCACAGGACTGCAAATCCTTAGGGTGCATGGGGAAGTCTAAGCAAGCAATGTAAGCAACTGCAGCACTGCAACCGAAAATGTCCCGGTGAAAATACTGCCCTTGGGAAAAATCACACATAAAATGCAGGACAAAACCTCACGGCCTGCTGGCAGCCTGCTGGGATCACTGCAAAGACAACAAACCAGTGTTAAGGTACAGGAGATGAAGACAGATCATTAATACCACAGAAATGGCATCTCCTACGTTATTACTTTTCATTAAGTTGAACAAAAAGACCCAAGTTCTGGAAACAGCATTGCGGTGTAGCTCCTGCGTGACTGGCTGAATAAATGTGTTTTAACAGAGTGCCTTTTTGATATTGGGCTCTAACAAAGTACGGCCAGAAAGTGAGAAGCTGACAGCTGGCTTTGAGATTTCAAGTAACCTTCTCCTAACTAACAGTCTGAGTACACATATATATATCATCCTAGAGCAGCGACACACTTAGAGCTCTCCCGTCTTTTAACTTCCTTTTCTTTTCCCCTTTCTGGTGTTAGTTATTCATTTACTATGCTCTTTCTTCACATTACTTCAGCCAACGCAGGGCTAAATTGTTTCAAATGCCTCTTACGCACTCAGGATCTCATTCTGCTTATGCAGATTCACTTGCCTTGCTGATTTCGGTGCCATAATTCCTAATCGCACAAGTCAAACTGAGAAGAAAAGCCACTGTTCTGGCCTCCTTCCTGCTCCGTAACACTGGGCCGATGCCACTGACTAGACTCACCAAATTAAAGCTCTCCTCTAACTCAGCAGGGAAGGTGCTGCAAAGCTTTGGTAGCACATCAAAGGATCTCCACACTTTGCTTCTTGTTTCATGTACCACCGGCGTCGTCTGTCACATGCTGTTATATAACTTCTGCAGCTCCCAGCCCCAAAGCCTGCTACGCTTTGAGTCAGCCTATTGTCACTCTCACTTCTGGGCTCAGCAACCCCCAAAAATAAAGCAAGAGAGGAGAACAAGCGCCAGCTGAGGAGTACGTCCCTACGCATATATCACTAGGCGTGGATGTGTGCAGCTTTAGGACCACAAAAGGCACAAGGCTGCAGCAGTCTCCTGGCACGTCACATACCTGTATGCAGAAATAGGGCATGCTGCTGACAGGCAGCACTGGAGGGGGCTCTGCCAACACTGACCCTGCCCAGGAGGGTGAAGAAGGCTGTTCAGGCCATGCTGCATATCCCTGGGCTGTAATAAATACAAGCAGGGTTCTGTAAGCAACCTGATGGCATCACGTTCTAGCATCTCCTGTGGGCTACGTTGACGCTGCTCTGTCTCATAAGGTTTGTGCAGCTGCCCAGGCATGAAAGGCCCTGCGAGCAGTGCTACAAAAACCCACTGGGCTGGGATAACACGAATAGGTGACGGGGTTCCCACCAGAGCTGTCCCTGTCTTTGTGGAGCTCACCACTTCCCACGGACTCATGCAAAGTGCAGTCCTTCTCCAGACATTTGTGAGAATGGAGATGGTCAAATTAAAAATCTTTTGGGTTTCAAACCCCTCCTGGTGCCTCCAGCATCCCCACTGCCCAGAGGCAGCCCGTACAGGTGGGAAGCACTTGGCAGCCCGCGGAGGCTGCTTCCAGGTTCATTTTTCAGGCACAAGAGATTCTGCTTAGGACCCACCTGATGCTCTTGCTAATGATAATTGATCCATATGGATTCAGCAGGAGTGTTGGATGAGGAACAGTAGATGAGGCCTCTGGATCCAAACCAAGATAAAAAATGAATGAATTTAAATGAGAAAAGAGTAGCTCTACTTATGTGTTGGTTAATTTGGAAACAAACCAGTACTTTTGAATATCAGCAGTTTCCCATGATATTTATAAATGATCTTTCCTATAAAAGGCTTTACTTCCACTGAAGAGAAGCCCTGCTGGTATTATTTTCGCTTTTCATACTTACAGATTAGAATTCAGAGCCATTTACCCCTGCTTTGGGCTGACCTTAGCAGCGATAAGACCGACGTCTATGCAATGGGGAAAAAAGCCTGGCCCCCAGCTCCATCCATTCCACACCAGCCAGCGAGACAGAGGTGGAGAGTTTCCTCTCCAAACTCTTGCTCGAATTCCCCATGAAAGAGGGCTCTGTAACCATCTCATTAACATCCTACTGCATTCCTACCTTCCCAGCTGCCAGTCCCGTTTTAGCTCCGGACACACGTTGAATATTGAGTTTAAGCTGTTGGTGTCACCACGATGCGGGCACATACAACTGCACGGCTGCCGAGGGAAGTAGGCTGAGCTTTGTGCTTCTATACAGCTTGAGTCCCCGCTCAGCACTCAGAGGCATGCTGGATATGTTGGGGCTATAAAAGATGATTAAAACGGGAATCCACCCATTACAAAATCTATGCAGCGTGTTGTTTTTTCCCTCGTGTAACCACACCAGTGGTAGCAAACTGTGCTTTTGCTTCTGAATTACTAAACCGAGCTCAGTGACAGCTTTGTGCAGCGCGGCATCAAGAAACCAACAAGATGCTGCTCCTGCTTCTGGATCTTGCATGACCATGGGTGCTGCTGAGCTTCAGTTTCCGTGGCTGTGCTAACACTGCTGCTGATTGCCCTCAACCCCGTGCCAAGAGGCTCAACCCATAAAGCAGATTTAGATTTAAACAGCAACTGCGATGCGGGCACAGCGTTACTGTAATTTAACACACCTTAGGTTTTAAAGGAACAAACAAAAACTAAAAGCCTAATTTTGTTTCCATTGAATTCTGCATTCCCTTCGTAACTCGTCGATGTTTAAGCACAAGAGCATACTATAGCCCAGAAGCACAGGACCCTTTTGTGGAGACGGGATCAGATCCTGAACTATCCATAAAAGACAACCACCAAACCCAGCTAATAACCTACTTGCCGTGAACCGCCTGATGGCAGCGGAGATCTGGGAGGTGTCTGTGGCCGTACCCTGGTTCAGATGTAGGAACCATCAGGCTCAGGATCCTCTGACAGCACCACAGCCCTGCGGCTCTGAGGGCTACAGGACTGCAGCCAAGCAGAATAACCAGATGAAGGGCTCCACAGGAGCACTGCCACAAAAGGGGCAATGTCACAGGACTGCAGGAACCGCACAGCTGTGACAATGTCTGGAGGAACAGCTCGGATCCCTCCACGCCGGCCTGTCTCAGGGCAAAGCCAAGCTTTCACCCAGCCACCTGCAACTCCATAGCCCCTGAGGGCAGAGCCAGGGACCAGCCTGGACCCTCGTGCTGTGTCACCCCCCGTCTGGGAGGGACAGAAGATGCTCTGAAGAGGTCACCTTCCCCGGCTGCCTGCCACGCTGCTGAAGGCAGATGTCCCTGCTCCGCGTACGCACCTCTGGTCATGGAGGGGAAGCTCTGAATGCAAAAGCAAGGACAAGAAGAAAGGCTCTGATCCCGAAAAAGCAAACAGAACGGCCCCAAACTGGCCTGCTCTGCGCAGGTCAGTGTCACAGGGGAGGGAGCTTTGTTTCCAGGTGATTTTTGTAAGAGAAAAAGATGAATCCGAGCACGGATGGGAAGGTCACAGCAGCCCTACTGCTGCTTTACATCCCAAATACTTCACGCTGAACTGTGGTGCCATCAGCGATCTTAAAAAAGAACGAAAACAAGCCGTCCAGAGGACATCTGAAATAAAACATCGTCTGAGCAGGGACCAAACCGAGTTAATAGCTCTGACAAATCCGATCTTTCTTTCATATACGACCTAGCAGACTTCAGGCCAGGCCCACCCTTGTCTCGGTGGCCTGAATCCCAGCCTCTCCTTTTCTTTCCCCAGCTCTCTGATGAGGGATTTAAATACCAGGGTCTTGGCTTCTCTACACATTCAGTTCTATACAGATAATTACATACTTTCCGGGCTTGATGTCTGTTACGTTTGCAGGCTGAGCAGGAGTGAGATTTTTGGACTCTGTTTTTGAAGGAAGCAACCCCCCAATTTGTTCCATTCGCAAGCACGTGCAAACCCCTGGCAGCACCAGAAGACAACCCAGAAAGATCTGCCAGTACACCTACTACCTGGCCCACTCCATGCAGCTCTGGTTGTGCAGGTGAGCTATTTTTGGCTGGAGATGGGGCACAAAGCCTTGCAAGGGGAGCTGGAAGACTTTCCAAAACACGGCTTCGTCTCCTCCCTCGTAGCACCCTACCTGCGTGACCTACAGCCAAGTCACTCTCTGACTTCTCTCTCTCTTCCAAAACTATTTCAGACGCCCAGGGGTTGATGCGGCTCCTGTGGACAGCAATGGGTTTATTTTTAGGAGGGGTGCCCACCCTCCCTCCTTCCATTTTGTGCCAATAGCTGCTGTGATGGCTTGTTGACTGCTGATATTCATACCCATGTCTCTGACAGGCAAGGCGCCCACTCACCAGCTGCTCAGCCTGGTTGATTAGGTTACCGACAGGGTGCAGGGAAAGCTGCAGGAGATGCTGTGGAAACGAAGCCATTTTGGGCATGCAAAACCACAACACCTCGCTCCTGCCATCGAGCCTTCGGGTGACCTTAGCAGCACGCGCACCGGCATCGGTCCCTGCCCACGGTGGAGGAACAAGGAGAGCTGCAGAGCCATCAGCTCAAACTTGCCTTCAGGATCGACAGAAACCCACAGACGTGTCAGAACATTTGCCCTAACACTATAAACACACAGCTCCAGGCTGGAATGCCACTCTGCCTTTCAACAACGATGTGCACTTGAAGGCAAACACTTGTTTCAGACCTCGAGGCGGAGCAGCCTGAAGCCCTTTTCCCAGCCATGCAGCCATCCTCTGCTCTGGGCCCGTGCTGTGCCCCGCTGTCTCCAGCACAGAGCAGGGACTCGGTGCCCCTCAGGACAGCGACATGGCCCCGTTGTGTCCATCTCCCGCTGTGCATCCTGCTGAGAGCAGGAGCTGGCCGTGGGCTGGGGCCTCACGGGAGCTGCTCTCCCCACCGAGGAACCTGCTGGGGAATGGGGCAGCCCTGTTCTCTCTTGCAGGGCAGCTGGGCACGGCGAGCTCCCTGTTTGGCCCTCAGGACATTCCCAAAAGGGAGGTGAGTCTTTGCCTTCTTGATGAAGAAAAAAGGTCTTGCAGGAGAAGCAGACTTGGGAAGATTTTTAGGATTCTTCAGAGTCTCCATCTAAGCAGCCTGTGCCATGGGGACCTGCCTCACAGCCCCGTTCGTGCAGTGCCCACATCCCTGCAGCTGACCTGATCTCCTAGGGGAATGGCGTGAAGGGTCCGCGAGGAGGAGCTGATGTCCTGGCAACCTTTATTCCTCTCATTCCCACTACGAATAATGATTTTAGGGCTTTAGGGAAATTTTACAAACCTGGAGGTCTCCCCACCTGGAAGCTTTCAAGTACTCCAGTACACATTACGGCTACTTCCATTAGCTGCAGCTCCAGGCTAAGGAAGAGATCAGCACCTCCATTTCACAGCACGCAACAAGCCAGACTGAGCAGGACACAAAGACTGAATGAGAAAATAGAATTATTTCATCCTCTCGTCCCAAACAGAGCCCTGAGCCCCAAGTGGCTTTGTACTCTGCCAGGAAGGCTTCACAATGAAATTCTAGCAGCTTCCTACGTTAATCCATTAATACCTGTGAGAGCAAGCTGGAATCTCCACTCCGGCCATCCTTCTGCTACCAAAATGCCCAATAAACGCTATGTCATCTGCTCCGTTTCCTCCCTGTTTTACTGAGAAGGAAGTGCATTGCTGTGTTTTAGCGAGCTACGCCTGTCAGTGCCAGGAGAGCAGGGGCACGCGTTGGCCCCGTGGGCCTTTCATCCCTGGATGCTCTCTCTGGTGGTGGGAAGCAGCCTGTGCCTGCTGCGTCCTCCGTAGTTCTTCCCTCCGTGCCTCTGACAAGTGGCAGTGCCGGCAGCCAGAGGTTGCCCCCAGCCCACCGTGCCTCCCCCATCCACCCCCTGCTCCTTGTGAACTCGCCTCATCTTTTCCAACCTGCTGACGCTTTCTCTCCCCGCAGCACCCTGCACTAATGCGCGCTACAATTTAATTAGCGGGCATGACGGGAAACATCACCCACCCTGTCCGGGTGCTGAAGTCAGCGCTTCCCAAACACTGGGTCGGATTTCATCGCTTACGGATGCAAACGGGCTGCAGGACGCACGAAAGGGGCCAGGAAATGGCTTCGGTTCTGACTGGAACATGTTCACTGCGCACAAAGAGAGGGAGAGACTGAGTGGAGGGAGAAGGGAATCAGGACAAAATAGCTTCTTGGCTTGGATCCAGAGACTGCGCCGAGAATAAATAATAATACACGTCCAGCGATCTAACAGGAACACCCATCATTCCTACCAGCAACCATTTGATCTGGGAGCCTTGTCACTCAGTCCTGATGCCTAAAGTCAAGTTTCCCAGTGTGGCCATTGTGACCACCGCCGTGTACAGCCAGATGGACTCTAAAGAAAACAAGAGGATGGAGAAAGGAGGACGGAGGTCTGCTATGCAGACACAGAAATACACCTTGTCCTTCCAGCTCCTCTCCTTCACAGCCATCATCTTTCAGCAAACACTGCAGGAGATGCCGTTCCTCCAGCCACGCTTCACCCCGAAGACTCCTCACTGCTCTCGGAGGCAGGCCTGTACCTCGGGAAGAGCACAGGTTTCACCTGGAGCAACACAGCAACACAGCATCCTCCCCGTGAGACGATGCCAGAAGTGCCCAAAGCAGAAGGCAGAGCTGTGGGGCACTGATCCTCGCTCAGAAGGGGACCAGCCCCGGCTCTCCTCATTTCACCCCCGGATGCCAGCACATTTCTCGCTTCCCCACGAGCATTAACCTGACTTACCCTGAAAACACACTGAAGCGTAACAGCTCAGGCAGCTGAGAGGGATAAAAATCCCACCCCAGCTTTCCAGTGCCTACAGTTTTCTCCCCCAGCGACAGCTCCCTCTGCCCACAACTCCTACCTGCGGTACCACTCTCCCCTGGGCATTCAGAGGAGGACCTGGCTGGCCAGATGCTCTGTCAAATTGATTTGTGCCTGCGGGTCATCTCCCTCGGCAGGGAAGACAAATGAGAATAGTCCTTGCCACGCTCCGATTTTGTTCTGGGGACTCACCTAGTTACAAAGAAACCTAAAGTTGATTTAAAGCTGGTACTTCTTAATCTGAACCACAAGCTGCGTCCGCATCCTTCTGTGGTTACCCACAACAACGTTATTAGGTTGGGGTTCAGAAACTTCCAGGAACCACTCGCTAGCTTGTGTTTTTCCCAAACTGGATGCTGTGGAGCCTGCTGCTCTGTGAGTGGTGGCATCCTCCCCCTCCGAGAGGCAGTGGTCACGGTTCCCTGCTCTCGGGAGGGCCATGTAAGCATGCCCACTGCCCAGCTTTGTGCCAGACTTACCAGCCCAACCAAACAGCTGGAAACCTCTGCGTGCCTCTAACAGTTGCGCTCACTTCCTACAAGTTCCTCTCATTACTGAAGGTCAAAAATAAATAAATAAGACTGCTGCACATCCGGTCCTGAATTTTTGACAGCTGAATCCTGCTGAACTTGGTGGTCCTTGCTGAGCACGTCTTGATAAATGTCTCATCCTTGAGGCTGGCTTTTCTCTGCTCTTCCATGTTTCCTTTTCTCTCTCTCTGTAGCCAGAAATGATTTACATGTTTGTTTACTCTGAGCTACATTCATCTGAGTCATTCAGCAACCCTCTCCCCACAATCGTATTACAGCAAATTTTGAATTGGAGGCTCTGTAAGAGAACATTACGCTGCTCCAAATACGAGAACAGGGGGCTAAACCCTGGGTCGTGTTCTGCCACCAGGCTTCAGGAAGAACTCACCTTTGTGAAAAACACGTAAAAAGTCAACAGATTACAGTCCCCTGTGTTCTACGTTACTTTATAAAAAAGGAGAAACTCCAGGCGAAGATATTACTCTATATTTACACCAGTGGAACAATTAGTAGAATTTGGCTCATTTTGTACAAATTATACTACTGTACTTGTAGGAATAATCTTTTCTGTTTCAAACTAATTTTAGTCACCCTTAAGCGGTGATTATCAAGCTCTTCCATCTGTTGTAGGAAAAAATTATTTGCGCATAGCTTTTGCAATTTTTTTTCCTCTGAGGTATGTTTTCAAGAACGACATCCCTCAAAAAAACAGACTAATCACATTATTAGGAAGACTCATAACTCAGCCGACAGTGCCTTGTCTATTAAAACCACAACATGAAAAGACCTCAGAATCGACATTCTAAGAATTTTTTAAGGTTGCCTGAAAATAAATCTTTGCAAAAAGCAAACTAGTCAAAGAATTCTGCATTACCTCAAACGCAATTCCGATTAGAAGCTACTCAGGGATCCTACAAAAGCAGAAGGTGGTTAAGAAAAATAAGAATGCCTTTTAAAAAACATGTTACAAAAACAATGAGATTTCAGTATGCTGAAGTGAAAACAATGCACCTCAAACAATAAGGAATTCTCTCAAAATCCCAGTAACAAGAAATTCTGTTAATGCTCTATATGCTCGCAAGACAAACTGATCAGAGGTCAGTTTTAGACTCAAGTCCTTCTCCATCTAGTTTCTTTTCGCAGTTAAAAAAAAAAAAAAAAGAAAGCCAGTACCTGGCCTTTTTTTGTTTTGTTTTGTTTAAATGCTAGAAATGTGCCCCGTTGTAGAACCTGAGACACAGTTCTTGCCTAGGAAGACTTGCTGTTAGCTGACAGCGTAGAGATCATTGCAGTCTCTCAGGATAAAAGCATAGCCCCGTGCATGAGCAAAGCCCCACCACGGGGACCAGAGGCTCACGCTGGGCCAGCTGATGTGGTCAGGGTGAGCTCTTTCATGTCTTCAGCCACCACCTGCAGCTACAGCAGCCTAAAACCAAAGCGTTGCTTCAGCTGATAATGACCACCAGGTTACATGCAGAGAAACCGGGGGGCAAATATTCACGGAGTGACACCTCTGGTGACACCTAAGGGTGATATTTATTTTTTTTTTCTTGAGAAAGGATCCTAGATCTCTTTACAGGGGATTAATACTTCAGTCTGCTTTGGAGCTGTCCAAAAATGTATTTGGCCGCATAGGTTCAATAAACTGCCTAAGGACCCTGATCTAACTTCTGAAAAGCGTTTTTGAAATAGTATTGCTGTAGTAATTTGCATTTACACAGTACCTCCTGGCTGAAAAGTGTTTCCAAGGGCTTCCGAGCAGCTTCGCAGCCCTGAGAAGCAGCAACACCGGCCAAGCCGTTATTTTACAGAGAAAGCAAGCAACACCAAGAGGCTCCGGAGACTTGCCCGGGACCAGCCAGGACGCCCACAGAACCAGAGAACAACGCTCCTCGGGTTTTCAGGCACAGGCAGGCACCGTCACTGCCTGGCCACCCTCCTTCCCCAAACCTTCCCTGCCATCTCCCTCCTTCTCCCCGCACCGGGCACCGCGTTGCATAAGCCTGCGTGCGAGGAGGCGCACCTCACGCCAAACTTAGGGCTCGCCTCCGCCCGGCCAGCCGTCGGGAGCAGCATTTTTACCGTAGCACAGGAAAGTTGCGAGGAGGAGATGTGCTGGAAGTTGGCGGCGAGGAACCGCCAGGCTTCCTACGTGCCCGTTCAACCATGTTACTGAAAGGACGCGGAGTTTCATGGCGTATTACCATATTCATAACCATGACTAACCAACCCGGTGTCAGAGCCACCAAAAATATCACACCAGCAGAATGTTTTGATACCAAAGCGACCACTGAAGTCACAGCTCCATAGTAAACAAATGAACTTAGGAGGAGTCTGAAAATCTGTGTGTTTTTTTTTCTTTAAGGATAGGGAATTTAACATCAACTATACCAGACACCCGACGGGCTGCGGACTGAGGGTAGCAAATGAGGTAAATATTTTATGGCAGCAGGGCACAGCCGCCTCACGACCCCCGAGGTTTCAGGCCGGCAGGTCAGCCCGATGTCTCGCCATGAAGACGGAGCACGCCCCAACGACAGAATTCATTTAATTCATCAACCAACTCGCAGGGTCCCCGCCGTGACGGCTGTTGCAGGGCGGCCAAAACCCCAAGGGGGGGACCCGGGCAGGTGGCTCCGAGCCGCAAGTCCGGGCGGAGCAGCCCCCGCAGGGGGCACCCAGCCACCCCCCCACCCTCACCTCCTCCTCTTCCCGCACCCCGGGGTGCCGCTCACCTCCGCGCCGCTCCGTCAGGCTCTACATGCCGGGCCGCCCTTGGGCCGCCCCGAGCCGCTCCTTCGTAATCCGCTCGGCGCCGAGAGCCGCGGGGGCGGCAGCCCCCATGGCCGCCCCCCTGCCCAGCCGGGCTCGCTACGCCGCCGGGCGCGGCGCGGAGCCGCGGGGCCGCCGGCAGGCAGGGCACGGAGGGCGCGGCATCGCCCCGGCGGCGGGGAGGAGGGAGGCGCCGGGTAGGGCTGCGACCCTCCTCCCCGGGATGAGAGCCCCGGCTGCCCGCGGTGCTCCCTCTCGGCGGGCCGGAGCCGGGAGCAGAAGCGAGCCCGGGCACACGCAGCGCCCCTCGCACTCGCCGGCGGGCACACGCCGCCCCTCGCACGCCGAGACACCCGCCCCTCACACACGCACACGCGGGCACACCCGCCCGCCGCCATCCCCTCGCGGCAGGCTCCTCAGGCGCCCCTCGCAGGGAGATGGCGGAGGCTGGGTCTCCGACCCGGCATAGCGACCGGCCTTGTCCCTCCAGAATCAGGCCCGATCGCCGCTGGCACAGATGAAGGTGGTCGTCCGGCCCGGCCTCATCCAGCCAAAATGTACAGAGTGGCTTGGGTGGGAAGGGACCTCAAGGATCACCGGTTCCACACTCCTGCCACGAGGGGAGAGGGGTTGCCAATGTGCTGTCACATTGCGGTGCACCATCATGTTATAGAATCATTAAGGCTGGAAAAGCCCCCCAAGATCATCTGGTCCGACCATGCCTCTACCACCAATGTCACCCACTAAACCATGTCCCTACACACCACATCCAACTTTTCCTTGAACATCCCCAGGGACAGTGATGCCACCACTTCCCTGGGCAACCCATTCCAATACCTGACTGCCCTTTCTGAGGAGAAATGTCTCCTCATTTCCAACCTAAACCTCCCTTGGTGCAACTTGAGGCCGTTCCCTCTAGTCCTATCACTGTGAAAAGAGGCCAACCCCCAGCTTCCCAACAGCTTCCTTTCAGGTAGTTGCAAAGAGCAGTAAGGTCTGCATTGAGCCTCCTCTTCTCCAGCCCCAGTTCCCTCAGCCGCTCCTCACAGGACTTGTGTTCCCAGCCCCTCACCAGCATGACACCCAGGTATCACCAGCTGTCAACTTGACCTTCCCAGCCATCCCAGGGCTGGGGGCACATACCTCCTCCTTGTTTCCCAGATATTGTGACATACAAGTGTCTAATTCTACCAGACAATGGGGAAAATCTCACTGCTCTCTGACTGACAGACAGTGAGTCCAGTGAAATCCAGTTTTCACCATTTCCATGTCCAGAAATGCTTTCCTCACGTCGTTCTGGTGGCATGCTTACGGGAGCATGTTGATGTCATTCCACTGATCTCTGACACGAATCCACCACACGTCTGTCACAGGCACAAGATCCTGGCTTTTGTGCTTAGTCACAGTTACGAGGAGTCTTTTTTACCTCATGCTTGAAACCAAGGCTTGACGCTCAAGAGGAGTTTTTAACTGGCCTTGTAGGCCTGTCAAGCCCACATCCTGTGCCTTTCAGTGATTACAGTTATTGCCGAACTCCTCTAAACTTTGCCACGGCATTATTAAAAGATAAATAATGCACACTAACACTCCGACTCAATGCTTTTTCACAGGAAAGCACTCTGCCAGCAGCAGCCTGTGCAGAGGGACCACTTTGGCTGTCAGAGGCACCCACCCGTGAGTTGAGGTGCTGAGGACGCAGCCACACCACCAGGCAGCACTGGGCTCCTGAGCCTGCCAGCAGCCATGCCAAGGGCATGCAGGCTATGTTACTGTGGGCATCGGCCTCACACTGCTTCCCCCGCAAAGCAGTATTAGTGTCGATTCAATATTTTATCACAGAAAATGTTTAGGAACCATTCTTGTCCTCTGAGGTACCGAGTAGTGCTGAGTAAATGATTCAGAGCAAATCATTTATTCAAAACTTCAGCCTACATTTTCTGTCAGTCCAAGAACACAAAACGATTTTCTTCCTGCTCGGATTCAGTCAACCCGTGCTAAAGAGTTTGGTTTTAAATCCCAGGCCTCGGATGTGCGATGCGTTGCTGAGCGGGTTTCGCTGTACCGTATATGTGTGTATGTGCTAATTGAGTGGGTGCACGGGCTTTGTAAATAACATTGGAGTGTCTCTTCTAGCGGGATGAACTGAATTCACTGCCAGGGAATGGCCCTGAGCCCAAGGAGAGAGGCCCTCTAGCCGCCAAGATTAGGTTCCAAGATTATGGACAGAGGATAGCTTGGTGTGAAAGGAAAAAATATAGTTGTAATTATGAAGCAAAAGCCTCAGGCCGCTGTAGAGTGGCAGTAAAGGCTCTTCTAGCCGTATCTTCTGATTTGTTTAACTAATTCCCCTTTGTATATGATCCTTAGGATTTTTTTGGCCTGCATCTCACAGCAGCCCCTGGGTCCTGCCCAGTCAGGGCCCACTGCAAGGCAAGCAGCGCCTGGAGGGAGAAAGGGTTGGTCTGTGCATGGCAGAAAGGGTGTGATGCTGCCTGGGGGACGATAGGAGAAGCTGATGGAGCTCTGCATGCTCCAGACACTGGCAACTGAGGTCACTGGCAAGCAGGACAAGGCTGCAGCTGGTGCCCTGCTGGGTGGAGGGCAGCTTCACTTGAAATAGTAGCACAATACAGCCCCCAAAATCCCGGTGTCCCAGATGTTGGGGAGGTTTGTTGGCTTTTTCATGCCTTTTGGGTAGTCTGTTCATCAAGCCTTCTCCAGCAACATTTGGGCTGTGTATCATAAATAAATGTGGGTGACTAAAAAGCAGTGTAATTTTTGAAAAGTGACACTAACACTAAATTAATTAAAAAACTGTAACTATATTCTGCTTGGGAAGTCATTCCTCTGGAGGCACCTGAACCAAGTTAAAACACACAGAGCCAGGTGTCAACGTATGCCCAGCTCCAGCATTCTCCTCTGGCAGTGTGCAGTGGTACTGGTGTCAGTCAGTCAGGCCTGGTCACTCATTTACAACCAATTTTCTGTCTTACAAAAGCTGTATGGTGCCAGTAATCTTGAGGCCAAAAACAAGGAAAGTGGGTGAGCTTGTTTATTTCCCCATTTTTCTCCCATTAATTGAAATGGGACAAGTGGCTGAGCACTCAAAACAAAGAGGGAAGCAGTTATTCTTAGAAATAGAGTCTCTAGAAATTGCCTTTTATCTCTCTGGGAAAAAAAAAAAAAAAAATGCATATTCCTTCATTGTGCAGAAAGGGAGATTTTACATATTTTAATTAGATCAGTTGAAAAGTTGGGAGAAAAGAGAACCTGCTTAGCTGTCAAGCTTCTTAGTGAAGACAAGTTCTCAGAGTTCAGGAACCTGGAGAGAGCTTTAAATCTCCACGGCTAAAAATAATTTGTCCCTTAAGAAAATGCCATAGATTTTTTTTTTTTTTTAATATCACTGCCTTAGATGACTTCAGATCATCAGAACATGGAAATTAAACTAGGAAACTGGAAACCTTTTTAACTTTCTGCACTTCAAAATCTTTTTGCTGTTAACTGGGTTCTGGGTAATCCCTGCGGGGCTGCCATTTTTACTTGTGTTCACAAGAAGTGATGAAATACAGATTGGCATGATGCTGAGGGCTACAGCTGGTGATACAGATGTGAGCAGGAGATTTCTTTGCCTCCTCTCCAGCACTTTTAGTTTTTCCTCTGGATTACCTTTATTATTTTTATTATTTTGGATCCCACCTTTTTCACTCCAGGGAATGCACGCGGAGCAAGAACTACAGGCTGGTGCGCGGCTGGGACAGTTTGGTTCATTTTATCAGCAGAGCAGAGGTGAAGATCACACCCCAGGACGTACACCTGCTGCCCCCACCAATCTGCACAGAAACACAAGTTTACATCCTGTTCTTGCAATATTGCTTCCATCCTGCAGTGGATGTGTTTGCCCAAGGGCACTTCATCTGAGAGCACTTGTAAAACGCATGGCCCTTTGTTCCCTTTTCCTAATACATTTTTCTATACTTCATGTTTTTTAAACATAAGAATATGCATTTTGGTTTGCTGCTTGCACACAGACACACTACACTGTTTGGCTGCTCCCATCAGAGCAGTTATTTGCTGACAGTGCTGACACTGAGCTGTACACCAGGTGAAATGACCAAAATTACCCCTTAGAAAGCCAGCTTTTAAAAGAAGTCATTGCTGCTTTAACTTTTTCTCCAACCCTTCAGCACAAGCCGTGCCAGCTTTGATTCCTTTACACCCATCCCCTTGCATCACTGCACAAGTGCTGCTTGCTGCAGGAGCCAGCAGGAGCCAGATGACCACGAGCCGCAGACACACCGCCGTTTCACAGATCGCGCTGCTCATTAGCTTAATTTGCTCCTTGCTTATGTGTGTGTTCTTGCCACAGGCACAGGGTGCAAGGTGTTTGCTGAGCTCTCCTGCCCCTCGCCATGCACACACAGCTCTGCGGGGCATGTCAGCTCTGGCACAGCTTCCCTGCACCCCCTGGCAGGTTTTGCACCCCACTGATATTAGCCTTTAGGATGAAAATCTGCCTGGTCTTGCTCTGGTCTAGATATCTGCCTTTGAACCTGCTCCTTTCCTTAGTACGTCATTCTGAATTTTTTAGAAAGAAACTTTTAAAAATAAATGATTACTCCTAAGCCAGTCACAGTTTACTTTGGATTAAGTGGCTGGAACTATTTTACATTCCCACACTGCCTCACATTATTATCATTACGTTTTGTCCTTGGCTCACAAGCTTCCTTTCTCCAGCTGCCCTGAGCGACCCTGCATTTCAAGAAAGACACTGAATCTCTAGATAGAATTGGAAACTAATTGGCAAAGTCATTTTTTTCATCCCATGCCAGCTGGGCAAAAGAGAGCACTGTCAAATGCCTGATTGAGAGGGCAGCCGGAAGGTTTGCCGGCAGCTCGACCTGCAGCTCCCTATCCACAGCCTCAGGGAGAGCCCCAGGGGGACCCCAGAGGTGAGAAAGGAGCCAGGATTTGGGGTGAGCTATGAAGCTGGAAGGTGACCTGTTCGGCACCGGACACATTATGTGCATCGCTTTAGAAATAGAGGGCCCATTTGCAAAATCCATGCTTGGCTCCAGTTCAGACACTCGGCATGTCACAGCAGAGAGTTTGTGAAGGGGATCAGCTACGGGGGGTGGCTGCCAGCTGATGTGGATTTAAGGGTTCAGCCAGCTCGCATCTTCCCAGACAATACCTCAAAATGCTGCTGAACAGCATAGCTGTGTACTGTGCCTGGCCCTCTATAAATCAATCTCCGGGGAGCCTACCAGCAAATTGACGCAGCATATCCCTGTCCGTGTTTAATTAGGAACTGCATACTGGGGACACCGAATCCAGTGCCCTCTCCTTGTCAGCGCTTTGCTCGAGCTGAGTTAGAGAAAAAGGCAGGAAGCCACATTGTGGATGCAAATGGAATAAACAGCCTGGAGAGGAGGCATCTTCCAGTCCCTGCTTGCAATCGGCTTCTGTGCTGAAGCACAAGGGATTATACCCCCCAGAAAAATACAGACTGCGTCTACCTGATACAGAGGAGGAAACTCTCACTTAACAGATAAATCTCACTGCGTGCCATCTTCAGGGCTACCTGTCTGCTGTGATCTCAGACCAGTTACGGACAGTGACTTTCTTTGCCTGCCTTTGTCTGCCTTAAGGGCAGTGTCTTGCAGTTTTGATCATTGTGCTTTGTGTTCTGCTAAATCACAAAATCCGGAAAAGCTGCAAATACAGAACATGAAGTACACGGCTCATGAATATCTATCCCTCTTCCCATCTCTTGCTCTGCGTGTTTCCCACCCAAACTGTACCCTCCCTACCCTTCCCCTCTCCCCGCCCCAGCAAGGACATGTGTTAATTCAGGATGTTTTCTTTCCAAATCTTCAAACCTTCAGCCTTTTGAGCTGAAGCAAGACAGTGGTGGCCCAGGGCCCACCAGTATGCCAGGGCTTGCTCACCTGCAGCCAGACTCTAATTTCATTTACATGCAGGCTGAGTCTAAGCAAAATATTGATTTCATTGGTGCTTCTCGAGATTTTCATTTGTGTAACAAAATTGCTTGTGCTACAAATATCCAATCTTTCATCTCTTGTTTAATGGAAATAGGGCTCTTCAAATGGGAGTAATTTTGTTCTGCTGCTAAAACTAGCTGCACTGGGGACAGCACAAGAGAGCAGAAAGTATACAGTGAGAGGGAATTTGCCAAATAAGAAAAAAATCCCAATTTTGCATACTTAAGACTACAAATTACTCCTTGGGAATAGGAACCTCTCATACTTCTTTTGTGAGCTTTTATGGAAGGGATCTGTTATGCCATCTTTCCATACCTTGCACACTTATTAATGAGCTCAGAGATGGAGCCACGATGGAGGGGTAATAAATTGATGATCTCTTATGACAGTTTTATCACAAACCTGCCAGTGTCATAGGATTTAGTACAGCATTGAGGACAAAAGGAACCGCTTGTTTCATGTATCAGCTTGTAGTTGCAATTTCAAGCCATGACATCAAAATAGATCCTTTAGCAGGAGCCTTTAAAATAAATTCCTTTGCTTGTGCAAAGCCTGTCCTACCTCCCCTTAGCATTTCTACCCATTATCTTTTACTGCCTTCTTTTCTTTTTATGACCCCATTTTTATTTACAGTACAGCCCTTAATTTAGTAGTGCTGACACAGTTACATTAGCAGTAATAGCTTAATTACCATATATTCATGAATACGGCGGTTAGGGATAGTAGCTACGAACATGACAGATTCATTTGCATTATTGTCATTAGCATGCTGCACAAATGAGTTTTTGTTTGTGAAGTAAGTGTTTAATGGGGCTATGTTGCTTCACGAGAACCCAAGTCTGGAGGAGAACTGCGAGCTGCTGCCGACGCTGTGCTGGGCTGAAACTTCTGCAAATTGCACTGTGATCAGGCTGACAGATGGCATGCAATGCCTTTTTCCAACTCAGCAGAAACGGGAAAAATATAATAAAGAGACTACGGAGATTAGAGTCTTTATCAATGGGACTTGAAATCTAGTGTGCCATATGCTTAGTATAAAAAGAAACATCCATCTGAAAAAAAAATAAAGTGGTGCATAGACAGAATTTATCCGTTATTCTTTGTGGACTTCGTGGATAGGTTTTAATCCGTAATTTTGAGCATGAATGTGTTTGCAGCGAGTAATACCTGGTCCTTCCCCCCCCTGATGCTGGTGGGTGGCAGACCTGAGGTGTCTCAGCCAGCACCCGTCCGACCTTTGGCAAGGGCCCAGGGAGGCACCTCCAAGCATTTCTCATCAGTGCCTGTGCTTTTACAAGAATCATTCGCGCTGCTTTTTATTAAATGCTCCTTGGTGGCAACAGATGAGGTGTTAAAAAGCCTTGGAGTACCTCGCATGTTTGTGCAGCACTTGAGATCTAGGTTTACAAATTCTGCTGCCAAATATATTCCTTTCAGGTCGTGTGCAGAGATAGCTGAAGATGCTGATCACTAATTCAAATTCACTAATTCAGCAGCATGCGTTTCATCGCTGTGCATGTGTTTGCTCCAGAAAGAAAAAAGTGCAGACCTTGAGGTGCGTGCCTGATCCTCAGCACACGGAAAGTCCCGCTGGAGCCACCTCAGTTGAGGTTGCAGACAACCGGGTACTTACCGAAGCGCATCCCCTAACCTGGATCAGATTTAAGGTCTGCGGAAACAGTGAAGCCAAAACGTTGCTGTGATTCCCCTGTGCAGACGTGCCCTCTCTTTACTTAGCCATGAGGTGAGTGGTTGGGATGAGTAATGACACAGGCAGCAGTGTAACCCAGCGATGATTCTGCTCCCATTGGGGTTAGAGGGAGATTTGCCAGCCCCTTTTATGCACTGGCAACATACAAAGCCAGCAATGTGAAAATGACAGTTCGTAATCGTTTTTGCTCACTTCCCCTTGCTCTACCTGTTAAGCAGTTCCTTGGGAGCCTGAACAAGAGCTCCTTTCAACCACGCTTACCTGAGAAAACAGCAATTTGTTTGGAATAGGTAGAAAGGCAATTCAGCTCATTTCCATTCCCTCCTGACACTCCAGGACGAGATAAGAGAAAAGGAGAGATGTGTTCCGTCTTCTTTTTCATCCAGATGAGACTGCTGAGGCAGCAAGACTATTAACAATAAAATTGTACCTGGCTGAGCCTTAGGAAAGCTTCATCACAGAGAATAAATAAATAAAAAAAAACACCTACGGTACAGCTCGCATGAAAAACTCTGGGGAAAGATGGGCTTGGTAAAAGCTGGGCTCGTCCTGTGTTAAACACTGAAGTGCTGGGTCCAGGCTTTCTCCAAGGTTTCCAGATGAGAGAGATGAGAGAGATCTGCCTGCTATCCCTTCCTAGTTCATTGCTTGACTCCCCCATAGGACATCCTATGGCCCTGGTTATTCGTGGACTCAGGATGTGTCAGCAGGATGCATCTGGCAGGGTTACAGAAGTGTTTCAGTGGGATAACACTTGGTCTCTGTGTTCCCAAGCAGCAAAACCCAGTATATTACTCAGCAGTATATTTATGCTATAAATACACTTTTTTTTTTTCCACATTAATTCATCCTTATTTACCACAGCAGATAACAGAACTCCAGGCTCAGATTCATGCAGCAATAAAAAAAATAAAAAAATAAAATAAAAATCCTACCAGATTATAAAGATTTGTCATGTTGTCACTATGTTTATTTTCTCCATCTATTTCTTTCCTTTCTGTGCATTGCTTTATGCTCTGCAGGGCCCTCAGGGAAGGAAAAGAGGGTATTGTTTTGAAAAATATGTTTTTTTTTTATTAAAGGATACAAAATTAATTTGCTCCACACAGGCTAGAAGCATATTATTTGACAACTGTACTCTACTGAGCAAACAGAGCACACATGGCCAAATTTATCATGTTGCTCACCAGCCCCTGATCTTTCGCTCCGTACGCTGCGGTCTCTTTTGCAATTAGAGGACGTGGATTTGGCAGCACACATCTAACCACAAGGTGCTGGTTTTTCACTTACTCAAGGATAAAGCAAGGCTGCAGGGTATAGCTACAGATCTCACTGAGCTGGGAAGAGGAGAGGAGCGAAGCATTGACCACACCATAGATACAAGGTAGTACATGGAGCAGAGCAGGGGACTGAACCACCAGTAGCAGAAAGCTCGTGGATAAGTGTAGTAGTAAGGACTTAACCCCAAAAGCAGAGAAATCAGAGCTCAGAAGAGCTGTAGTTGGTGAGAGGCTTGGTTTTCTCCAAAAAGCTGTGTGGTACTAGAAGGTCTTCTATCAAAGGACTTGGGAGTCACATTTTCAGTATTGGTGCTCTCACACAGGACACTGCCAGTCCTTTGGGCAGATCCCATTATCTGCTGGCATGAAAAGCAGAAGAGCGTTGTTTCCTTGGGGTATTTATACACCAGGAAGCAGGGAGCAGAAATCTGTGTGGTTGCACTGCCCCAGGAAGGGGTCTGCACGGTGTGGTCCCCTATGGACGGAGCTGTCGGTCCCAGCTGGGCCATCCGCATGATGCACGCTAGCAAAGTTGCCTGTTTTTTTCTCCTTTTTGCTCCGTGTTTTCGAGTGTGACAAGGAAGAGCCCAAAATTACTCATATAGGCAGAAATGTCACTATGGAAACAAGGAGACAGTTTAGTATAGTTTGACCAGTATTGACACAGCCGCTCCGATAACCCGGGAGATGGCGCAACCCTGTGTGTCTGCCGGAGAGCTCTCCGAGGAGCAAACCCAGCTGAGCACACCCCGGGGCACCAAGCTTGGAGAAAACAAACAGCACAGCACCTTCAGAAACCTCAGGCATCTGTGCCATGAAAACCAAACCCTTATGGCCTCATATATTGGGGCTACAAGTCATTATTCCTGTTTCACAGGGCCCGCCTGCAGCTGAAGGGCTTTGGGGTGGCAGAGGCAGGATGAGCCCTTAGCAAGCTGGACCTTTGCGAGGCACCACGTTGTGCCTGCCCTGGCGTGTTTTACGGATCAGATGTGTGTTGCTTATAGCATGTATTTAGAACACACTATGCCTGTGTGCACACAGTAGCTGGGCTCTCTTTTCTGCTGTCCCAGGTGGGATGGAGAAGTGTCCCTGCACCAGTGAGCACGCAGCTCTGCCGTAGGACCCGCAGCGACGCGCGCCAGCTGGACACACAGCCCCAGCAAACACATCTTGTGTGTACAGCACAACCAGTTCCACCAACCCAAGTGAAAATAATGTTATATCAAAAAAAAGAAAACAAAACACAGCTGTGCAGGGAGCAGTTGAAATCCTGCTGCTGGTGAGCCTCGGGGAGAGCCCACCTCCCCATCTCCCTTCTCCCTGTGACTTATTTCCCTCTGTTTGCCTCAATCCGTGTAGAAAGCCTTCATAAAGCTGCTGCTGCAGCCGTTTTCTCTGAAGATGTATTCTCTGTGGGGTCTGACTCTGCAGTCACCAGACTGAAAGATGAGCATGAGGGATGTACGGCGATGAGACTCTTCCTGCGGAGTAGCACCAGCCTTCCCTACCAGCACAGACTCTCATACCTCATGTGGTACAAAACCAATTTAAGCTGAAAATACAATTAGAGGCAGCCAGGGCTTTAAACACTTCCCAGACTCCTCCGTGCCAGGGGAGAGGCTCAGCGTTGTGCCCAAGCAGAGGACAGCGTGGCGATGCTCCCTGAAGGCTGGGTGGGAATAGGCCCTCCAGGACTCTTTGGGAAATTTTGGGTTGTTTTCCTGCCCAACGTGGGGAACATGTGCAGGGCTTTCACCATGTCCCAGACAACCGCAGTTTAAGCCAATTTGCCCACAGCAGACAAAGTAATTAGACTGGGTTTTTGTTTTTTTCTGGAGCTAGTTCTGGGGAAGAAGCAGAAGACAGCTTTAACCATCTTGTGCAGACCCAAGCTCCTCTCCCAGAGCACCAAAAGCACTTGATGGCCTCCGGATCTCTGCAGTGGTCCAGGACACAGCTGCTGCTCAAGGAGTGTTTTCAGTACCGTTGAGAGTCACAGTGCAGAGGTCCATGGGAGGTGATTCACCCTAATCCTCGAGCACTGAACTTGTTGTGATACAGAAATTGCTCCAGTGCTGTCAATCCACCATGCCTGAACAGCAAGCAAACGCAAAACCCTGCTCTGTTTCTCAAAGCCTGAAAGTAGCTGCAAAG
The DNA here is from genome assembly GCF_963932015.1 of Anas acuta. Lineage (NCBI taxonomy): Eukaryota > Metazoa > Chordata > Aves > Anseriformes > Anatidae > Anas > Anas acuta. The sequence goes on from NC_088991.1 coordinate 4,142,673, forward strand.
ACCTCTCCTGGCCCAAATCAAGGTTAACATTTAGAGACAATTTTTCTCACTCAACCACTACACGCAATTCTCCGGTGTGTTTTCCACCTCTTAGATGATACTACCCAGGGAGCCCTTGAAAGGCATGTTTTTCTCGTGCCAATAAATTAGTTATTAATGATAATTAACCAATCCATTTGAGCTTCCAGCTTTGCTTTTCCTTCGGCATGTCTCACTCTCGCGGCACTTCCAGCGGTGAAGCAGGAGGTGAGCGGGCACAGCGAGGGCTGCGAGCAGCACACGGGAACCCGTCAGGCTCCTCCACGTCAGGAGAGGCAAGCACTTTGTGTCAGGCTGCTCTAGTAAACAGAATTTATAATACGTTCCCTCAGAGCAAAAGATGAAATGAGCTCCTGTATATAATATAATTTCTGCGGGAGGAAGTCGTCTGTGTCGTTAGTTATCCTGAACATGTTTTCGTTTTCTTGCATTGTGCTCTGCTTTCAAGTCTTAAATCTCAGAAAGTTTCCCCTTGGAGGACAGTGAAATTAAAGGCTGAATCAAGAATGAATTCATTCTGTTTGCTAATTGCAGTGCTCCTGTTACAGGGTCCAGGGCAGCAGTGGGGAAGCAGCTGCAGCTCTGCCCTGCTGAGGCTGCTTCAGCCAGGGAGGAGCTCGGTGCCTGCTCACAGTGCTTCTTGCAGTCCTCGGTGCCTCAGCAAACGTCTGCTGAAACCAAGTGCTCCCTGTCCTGGGATAAGCCTGGGCAAGCTGCAGGGTCCTGCTGACCCCTGCCAAGAGCATTTACCCTCCCTGTGTCGGCCCTGCTGCAGAGCCACTTAAACTGAGCCAGGAACACACCGGTGAATAATTCCTCAGCCTGGAATTTTCCTAGCCTCAGACCAGGCAGAAGGTTTCTCTGCAGCTCAGGGGGTGGAGAAGGAGAAAACAAGCCTGAAGTTCGGATGCTGCTGGCAAAGAAGTGCTGTCTCATGCCCACAGGTCAAGTTCTCTTTTTCCAAGGTGCAGCTCTTCTTTCAGTGGCACGTTAAAGGCTTTCAACCCTCAAGGAAAATATTCTGCCCATTGGCTTTAAAACACGTTGGAAAATAATCCATAATGAGCATGCACTGCTAACAATTCTCAGAGATCAGTTTGAGGAAATGTTTCAGTGGATGTGAAGTCAAAAGACAAGCAGACACACAGAGCCCAATCTTTTCATAGGAGTGCACTGAGGATGAATGCCATCCATATATTTTTTAGCTTTTAAGACAAGTTTCACTTCTTTTTGAAAGTAAGTTCACTTTGACATGTAACAGTACGATGGTTCATCACATGTTTGACTCCACATCAGCTGCTGGAATTCTGTACACCCTCTGTTTCTCTTTTTTTTTCAGTGTGTCTTAATAGCAACAATCAGTTAAAAAAATCTTAATTTCTTTCTCCTATGCCTGTGTAAACCAACAGTGAGCTTTAGAACTGCCTCATGACCCAAAAACTCTCAATGATTTATTATAAGCTCTACAATATATTGCTGCCACGTTGCGTTTACCAGCAGGTGCTATAGAAGAACAGGAAATCTGTTGCCTTAGCCCCTGGGGAGGTGGGCAAGCAACGTCCCAGAGCTGGGCATGGGGCAGGAATGGGGAGAGGAGGAGAGGAGAAGGAAATTCCCAGTGATAAAGTCATCAGTCCCTCACCTCGTCAGTGGGGATGTAAATGAGTCATTATCATATTAGTGCCTTTCCTGGTTTCCCGTGTTACGATGCCAATGAAGACATTTTGACAGTCAGAGCAGTGATTTTTGCTACGATTTGGAGGATGATTTCCTATGTAGTAAACTCATAGCAGAAAGAAACAGGAAAAATTGCAGACTGACATTCTATCTCTGAACAGTATTCTCTGGATTTCTCCAGGCCTGGCACATTCCCAAGGCACTGGGCAGGGCAGCGCAGAGGGTGCTGCTATTACACACATCTCCTGAGTGGAGGATCCCTCATCTGCAATTTCATGTCAAACGTACTGCTTGATAAAAACATTCTTCGTTGCTCTGTGTGTATATTTATATATATATATATATATATACACACACACACATATATATACACATTCATCCTGTAATTGTTGTGCTTCCCTACTATGAGACTAGAGAACAATGTGTCTCTAGCCCATATTTAGAGCAAAACACATGGTTTTGCATCCTGGCAGTCTTTGCCATCCCTGGTGTACCCACAGAAACAGTGTTTGTGCCATTAGGAATCTTCTGCTGCACCTCAGCTCTCATTTGTATGGCGCAGGTAATACAGGCTGCAGCTGAGAGTACTCTGTGGGATAAGTACCAAGTATCAAGGCAGTGGACTGTGGAGGTGTAAAGTAAAGGAAAAAGTTGGTTTACTGGTGAAAAGAAAGGACTGATTTACGATTTTATTCATTTTAAATTCTGGGGATGATGTTGATGAAGGTAAAATGTAAATGATACCAGGAAGACCAGATGTGTGCAGTATTTTGAGCACTCAAGAGAGGATGCACACTCATGAGGCTATTGGAAGAAGAGGGATGAGGCTTACGGTGTTCTGAGACCTGGCTCAGGACGTGGCAGTGGCAAGCTTCTCTGGTGGGAATCCAACCTCTTGTGCACGGTTTGCAGTACAAAAAAAAAAAAAAAAAAGAGGCTCTGGTGGAGAAAAATTATGTCACCAGCTGTTTCTGGCTTCTTTCTTCCCTCTGTTTGGAGACTTCTGGCTTCCTTGTACAGGAATTGGGAAGCATCCCTCTGAGAGCTCCAGAAGGTCTCTGGAGTGTCTGTGGTAAAAAACCACCCTTCCCCAATGTCAGAGCACTGCATGCATGTGTATATATATATATGTGTGTGTGTATATACATATGTACATATGCTTAAGTCTATTAGCATGTAGAGAGAAAACACTGTCACAGAGCTGTATCTTTGTGTTCTTAATGTTGTACAGAGAACAAGAACAGAAACAGGGAAGGAAACAGGTTTTTTGCTCCAAGCAAATAGCTGCAGTTCTTGAAATATATTTCACTGGGAAAAAGCAGAATGGGTTTAAGAGAATAATAACACAGAAAAGCAAAAGCCCATTTTTCAAATTAATTAAACTCGTATAACAGGCCAACGTCTTGGTAGACAACCTTTGAAGTGCACAGAGCTATCACCCTTGCCCAAAACCTGAATATAAAACACATCCTTTATCTGTACTCTCCCGGACCACCTGCTCTATGTGGATGAGCCCAGCTGCAGCCCAAGGAATTGCAGGAAAACAGTGCAGGGGGAAGAAGGTGGAGAAAATAGATGGCTCCACTGTTTTGTGTCCAAGGATCTCCAGGCAGAAGGCAAGAGGACAGGACACGTCTGCAGCGATGTCCTCAGAAAACCCCAAAAATCTGGAACAAAAGCGACCCTTGCACTTGGCCAACGTGGGCAAAGTGAGGGACAAAATAGCATTTTTGCTATCACTTGCAAAAGCAATCCAGTTACTACAATCTGCTTCATCCGAGGCTTTCCAGCTGCTCCTGCTGTGCATTAATCCTCACCAGAACATCCTGAGGATAACAGAAGAGCTGGGGCGGACAACTAGAAGACATCTGCCACACAGCTTCATGCAGCCATGTGGCAATTTTTAACGAGCTGGGGGCTTCAGATGGACAGGCCTGTCTAAGGGAACAGTGGAAGCCCTGGGGCATGGTTACTAGAAGGTGTGAGAGCTCCTGGGTGCTGCAGACCAGCACTTGCAGCAGCAGATAATGCTGTGGCATTCCTGTCACTTTGTTAATGAGGCCAGGGGCTTTCTGGCTCAGCAAATGTGTATCCCTGGCCTGTAGAGTATTTGTAGGGGGGCAATATTGGCTTGATGGTGCTTTATGTGCATTATGGCAGCAGATATCTTTAATAGGGTCACTACCCGGAAAAGGCTGTAATGATACATCGTATATTCGGAAAGTGCCATTTATTGGAATTGTCACATTTATGGAGAAATCGATAACATTTTAAAAATGCTTTTAATGTTTTACACCACATGTACAGCTAAAGGAAAATAATGGACTTTATTCTCATTTACCAGGAATGACATGTTCCTATTGAAAACCAAAGTTTTAAAAGAGTGATTTCTACATTTGAAACAAGATATTTGATACACGGATATTAAGGCATTGGATGAATATCTCAGCTCCATAGCACTGTGTTAGTTATAATAAACTAGAAAATGGAGACATTCTTCCATGCAGGTTTTCAAATGGAAAATTTGAAATCTTTGGAAGTTTATCTTCAAAACAAGCTTTTCAAACCAAATAAATAAATAAATAAATAAATAAATTGCAGCCAGTTATCCTAAATCTCTTAGAAATGTTTTGCTGAGTTTAGGGCTATTTCTCTCATCATTTCTCCTAGAAGGCAAGGGCATTGCAACAAACTCTGCTGATTAAAGCACGGACAAAAGATGCAGATTAATATTAAAGACCAGAGAAGTTCCACAAACAGCTGTCACGCAATGTCATCATTATCAAATCTCATATTTCATCATCTACCAAAACCAGATGAAATTTTCACGGGCTCATAACCAGGAATTCGCTGCTCCCTGAGACTCGTAGGTGGCAGCGTGTAAAAGCTTGCCCAAAAAAAAGCGTGTAACTTTGCACAAACATTTCCAAAACTGTTTCCTCACAGCAGATGTCCCCTGTACAGCCAGCAAACACCCCATGTGCCCAAGTATTTCTCTGGAAGGTGCTGGAACATCCCATATATCCCTGCAGGGCCCCACACGTGCAGGCCCCGCTGCGGCACAGCCTGGCCTTCCCCACCCAGCCTAGGCCTCAGTGGAAAACTCCACAGAACAACTGCCACAAATCAGATTAAAACAGGGATTTCATCAGGGAAATGTGCTTTTAATTTTGCATCTTTTTGTAACAGGCCCGCTGAAGAGCATGGAAAGAGGAATAATTAATGCATGAGGCCTGGGAGCAGCCTGGGCAGCACTGGCAAAGATTTCCTGGGAAGCCCAGTTTAATTGTGCCTGCCAGCCATCTCCCAGCAGAGCATGGCAGCACGGACGCCTTGCGGGGACAAGGAGCCAGCTCGCGGAGCTGCTTTGATGTTTTGAGGTTGTCCCGGCCCTGAGGGGGGCCCCCAGTGTGAAAATGGGGGTGAGGCAGGGAAACATCGCTGTGGAGCTCAGAGCTGCAGAGGGCTTTGGAGGATGAAGAACAGAATGACCTGAGGTATTTAGGTCAGAGGTTGGACTCGATGATCTTGAGGTCTCTTCCAACCTAGACAATTCTGTGATTCTATTTCCACAGGGTTAAAGAGATTAGTTGATATTGCTTTCTTTGGTCTTTCTGAAAAGTAAGAGGGACAGTTTTCTGTAGAATCAAAAAATTATCTGGGTTGGAAAAGACCTTCAAGATCGTCAAGTCCAACCATCAACCTGACTTACCGAGCCCCGTCATTAAACTTCATCCCTTAGTGCCACGTACACACATCTCTGAAATACTTTGAGGGATGGGGACTCCCCCACTTCCCTGGGCAGGCCAGTCCAATGCTTGACCACCTCTCCATAATGAATTTCTTCCTCGTGTCCAATATAAACTTCCCCTGACACAACTCAAGACTGTAAAACAATGTGATTTTGATAATGAAAATCTTGAAGGTTTTGACCTCCTTCAAAAAAAAAAAAAAAAAAAGAAAAAAAAAAAAAAGAAATTTCCCATATCCCTTCCTCCAAGCTAGAGTTATTATATGCACTGAATGACATCCACCAACGTTAGTCCTCTGAGCTATTCTTTATGACGAACAAATTTACCACTGAATTTCTCCTGGCTCTAGGTGAGACCAAAGCAAGGAATCAGACAAGCAGAAACCAATAGCTTCTGGTAGTTATACCATGATTTACACCACAGTGCATTAAAATAACTGCTCGTGAACACTATCCCCATCCTTATTAAGAACACTGAAGACTTGAAGTTCGCCCTTTACTCAGCAGTGCTGCCCTGCCAGTACCATGCTTTTTGGGCTACTGAGGTGTCCCATTGCCCTGCCAATGCTGGGGGTCTTTGGAGCATTCGAGTCACAGAAGGAGAGTGTGAGCATTGTGTTAGATGTAGTGGTTTTACCATGCTAGGCAGCTGAACACCACAACTGCTCTCTCACTCCCCCTCCTTAGAAGAGGAGGGGAAGAGGTAAAGGAAAGAACAACTCACGGGTTGAGATAAGGATAATTTAGAAAATAATTATTAAGGAAAGGTTATTATTAATTAAACAATTTAACTAAAGGAAATAAAAACAAAAAAGGGAAAGGGGAAAAGGGAGGGGGAAAGAAAACAAAACAAAAACAAAACAAACAAACAAACAAAAAAAAAACACAAGTAAAGGCTATGTGGAAGTGCAGAGGAAAGAAATTACTCTCTGCTTTCCACAAATGAGCAATGCTTGACTACATGTTGAAGCAGGGCCTCAACGCATGTAGCTGGTGTTTGGGAGGACAGATGTTTTCGCAATGAGAGCCCACCCCTCCCCTCTTCTTCCTTTTTCCATCTTTCATTGCTGAGTGTGACACCGCATGGTATGGAATAGCCCTTTGGCTGGTTTAGGTCAGCTGCCCTAGTGATGTTTCTTTTCTCACTTTTTTGCCCACCCCCTAGGAGGGTTAGAGAGGGTCCTGATGCTGTGCCAGCACTGCTCAGCAGCAGACACAATCCTGGTGTGATCCCACTGCTGTTCTAGCTGTAAGTGCAGAGCACAGCGCTGGATGGGCTGCTGCAGGGAAAGTTAACATCCCAGCCAGACCCAGTACAACAGAGAAAACTGCATTTCTTTTCATCTCGTCAGGTGCAGGAAAAGGCTCTTTGCACAGGCTTCAGTCCCTGTGTTTCATAAACTCTCCAGAGCCACACTGGGACAGAAATCAACACCCAAAAAAACATTTTAAGAGTAAATAGCCCCAAGTACATTCCCAGCAGGTTGCCAGGTTTACCAACAGCAGAAGAGCTTTTAAGTTACTAGTGCTGGGTTGTAGCTGTCATTTGGGGCTGAAGCAGTGGCGAGACATGAGCAGTGCTGTAAATTTGGCAGTGGCTCTGGCACATGTGAGCTGCTGGCGGGAGGCACTGCGGGCAGCAGTCTCCTCTGCTCCTGTGGTTTTCCTGGCTGGTGTGATGCCGTAGCATCAGTGGGAAGCTCAGTTGCAGTCCACAAATACCAACCCAGGGCTCCAGTTTGGGATACTACAATGACAACTGGGCACAGGGACACCTGGTGTGATGGCAACCTGAAGGCAGACACATCCAGAGAGGATACAAAATTCAGCAGTGACGTGACCGGCCTGCAGGCAACGTCCCAAGTGAGTCAGGGGCTTCTTCACTGCCTGAATTCAAGAAGTGCCTGTTACCAGCATTCCTCGATGACACCAGCCTTTCATAACATCCCCTAACCACTCTGCATGTATTGTTTCGGGTGGTTGTCAAAACACAGAGAAAGGCTGAATATTTGAGGCTCCTTTTCTGAGGACCTGGATAATTATGATAGTGAAGGAAATAATGAGTGAGAAAAAACAATCTGCCTTTTGAGCAAGATGTCATTACCTGCAGGACCCAGGTACAACCTTCACTCCCCACCACCACTGCAATGTGAAATCTCCTGCTGTAATGATAATATGACTTTTTGTTCAAATGAGGCTTTATTTAGGAAGAAATTGCTTTTATCCACCTTCAGGAGAAAATGGAGGTCAATTGTCCAGCGCTGCACGGTGAGACTTGGCAGAGATGGCAACAGATGAGGGAGCTGGGCTGACAGTGCCACAGCCTGACTCCCAGCTGCCTCAGCCAAATTGCTGGTGATTCAGTAATTTTTAACATTTTCTTCTGAATCTTCACTGATGATGACTGGGGGGGGGGGCAAGGGTAGCATGACTCCCCCAGACTGAGAGGCCAAGCAGATTCTTCAGTTTCTAAACTCTCCGTCAGGTTAGAAAGTAATTTCTGTTGTCATATTTAGGTCCATTAGTAGCCTGTCACATAAATTGTCTCCCATCCCGCTGATGATGCTTGGTTGTGCTCCAGCTCCCAACACACCACGGTGCTGAGGACTGCTGCCTGTGTTATTCCCAGCCAGTTGTCAGCAGGAGAAAAAAAAAATCATTACAGATTTTGTCACTGTCATTCAGTCCAGATTGGGCAAATTAGGATGGAAACTTTAATGTTTCGTGAAAACAGAAGTGTTGGCTACAAGTGGCTTTTGCTGGCGCTTGCTTTCTGTGCTCATTGTAGCCATACCAGAGGTTTTCCAAACAGCATGGAGAGGAGAAAAGTTGCAGAAAAGGACCGAGGAGTCCTGGTGGACACCAAGCTGAACATGAATCAGCAACGTGCCCTCAACACCAAGGAGGCTGACGGTATTTTTGACTGCATTAGGCAACGTATCACCAGCAGGCTGAGGGAGGTGATCCTTCCCCTCCCCTCTGAGTCCAAGTGTTGTCTGACAGCAGACACAACTTGAGGAGCTTCACCCTGTGTTTTGGCTGTCAGTACATGGTGCTTGCTATGGCCACGGGGGTGGGGGGGGCAAACTGAAAGCCAGAAATGATGGACATAAACATCTCCTGCCTTTTAATTTACTTGTGACCAATGGCTGGCTCGTTGTCATAACCCACTCACATTTTAAATAGCATTTTGGCATGCTTCCCCCACCTAATACAATACAGATAATTCTCTCACAATGTACCAAAGATAATGCAATTATCATGGAGTTTCCATAGACATGTTTTATATTATCTACTTAAAATAATCCAATTTCCTTGCTGTAATCTAATCTAGCTGTGACTTGGTTTGCCCTAAATGAGATATATGCTTAAAGACAACTCAGAAATAATAAACAAGGGGAGGATAAATGCTGTATCACTGCATTTTGATTGAAGCACTATGGATTCAGAGTAGCAGACCTGGCAGTATGTCTGTCTTGGGGGTGATCCATTTGTTAATGACCTGACAGCACAGCATGTGAGGGCACTGCACACCTCCAGATGCAGGGAGCCCAACCCACGCTGCTGGAAGAACGTGGTGAGCTTTTCAACCACGGGGGATGAGGGCCATGGGATCTGTGACTCTCCTTCTCCTCAGGACTATTTGGGAGTTCAATTACTGAGCCTTGTTCATTAGCTGCCTCCTTCTGCTCCTTAGCACCAGGGCCCCTCAATGAGGAGCATCCTTCAGCAGCTCCTCGGCACCAGCTTTTCCTTTAGCTCAGCTGGCACGGTGATAAATGTGGCTCCAGCAACGCCAAGGTGGAGGAAGGGCCCGATGTGAAGTACAACATTAACAGTTATCAGTGGCGTAATATGATTTGACAATACAGTTAGCAGATTAAATAAGGATTAATGGGACTTGGCCGCTGTGCTGCACATGTTTGCTAAGGGAAGCACATCTCTACATCTCACGCATTGGAAGCCTAAGTGGCCACATGAAACAACCCAAACCATTCCTGGGAGTTTCCAAGTGATGTGAGAAGTTGCCCCAGCTGCTCCAGAAAAGGGTGTTGGATTATTTTTTCCTTTCTCATCTTCTAACAGTCTGTCTGCCACAAAATGAAGTTACAGTTGGCTGAAAACCAAAATGGGCTTTCAGTACCTATCAAAACTTCACAGTATGATATTTGTCCTCTGCAACCACATGCATCTATCATTTTTTTCTTCTCCTGTCTGCAAAGCATTGTATGCAATGGGCACAAGCACAGAAGTTCAGACGATTTGTTTGGAGAGAAAGACCCCCACCCCCTATTCACACAGCAGACCTTACTCTACCTCAAATTGTGGTGCAGGCAATGCAGCTCTGGTTGGGGTACATCTCTGGTGGGCTCCAAGCCCATGTCCATGTCCCTGCAGGTGGGGACAGTGCCACAGCATGTCCCCAAGGCTGGGGCTTCCAGCTGCACCCCAGAGACAACTTGCTCCAAAACACAAAACCCCATGGCCATGTGCTGTCCTGAGCAGCACAGCCCACCACCATGCTCTTCTTGCAGGCATGCTTTTATAGGCAGACATTCAGCCTACAAGCCCCAGGCGTCCTTTTGGGTTTGTTGCCACAGCTGAAAAATCTGATGGCAGCAGGAGGCCTCCCAGGTGTAACAGGAGGAGTGGGCTTGCCACCTTTTAAAGGCAGATTTGATCCAGGTGGAAGGCCTGATCCTGCTCTTAGCATCAAAGGTGCACATCTGTTCCAGCTCCTGAGTGTCTTGTTCAGCAAAGCTCATAAGCACCTGCTTAGCTGTATGAAGGTGGATCCCATCTCCTCATCTCGGGATTTATGGCCAAGCTTACAGTTAAATACGTCTCCAAAGTGGCTTAAGTGCTGCAGCGAGCAGGGCTGAGGTGTCTCGCAAGCCTACAGCCTTTGCCAAACCGTGTCTTTAAGAAGATTTTCTGGCTCACAAGATGCTGGTGTTTGTATTCCCCCAGAACAAAAGAAGCCTGGCAAGGTTTGGGGGTTCTGAAAACACACACAACGACAATCATCTGTCACCAAGTGTCACGTTTGTCCCCATCTGGCCAAGCTGGCCAATGCCTCCTTACCACGATTGCCGAAACACAATTGTCCTTCCTCAGCCTTGTTCGTGTCTCTGTCTGGGAACAAGATTTGTGTGTACACCACCAACTAGAAAGCTACAGTTTTCTGCACTGATCTATTTCATGGAGGTAAAATAATACACACCATAAGAATAATTTCTGTTTGAAGCTCCTGCGTGCGTAATATTTCCCATATATTTTCTTTTTTCATCTTTAAAATTACTCTGTCACTGCTGAGCTGCAGCCTCTCTAATCTGTACAGATGAAGATGCAGGAAATCCGGAATGTGATATTAATATATGGCAATTCCCAGAGCATTAGGGGCTGACGCATATTGTGGCAGACACCATAAAACAGCAGAAAAAAAGCTAATAACATGTAAAGCAAGAGCAAACCCTATTCCAGGAAGCTTATTTGCAAGCCACTGATGTGAAATACAAGGGGCAGAGGCATCTGATGGTGCAAGGAGCACAAGAGAAGTGCTGAGTGCATCCCATGCACGCTCGTTTGGGAATTAATTGCTGAGGATGGGGCAAACCTGCAGCAGCCCAGCCAGGCATTGTGCTGCTGTGTGTAGAGCAGAAAGAGCTAAGCCAGCTCAGACACACTGCTTTAGCTTCTTAAATGCCAGAGATCCCCACAAAGCATCACTCACAATAGTTTGATCTACTTAAACTCTAAACAGTCAAATAAAAATGTGATTTAAAACATTGGGATATAAGAAAAGAGGCAGTTGAAAGCAGATAAAACAGTTTCAGAAGAGTAATTGTGCACACACATAAAACATTCATCCCCTACACAGTTCACTGGCTTTATATTATAAATTTCAAATAATGCCCCACGAATTAGAATTGAATGTAGTGTGAGAGGCTACATGATAAAGTACAGCAGAAAAAAAAAAAAAAAAGAAAAAAGAAAAAAAAAAAAAAAACTCTAAATCCTAAATAAAATCTGCCTTCTATCCTGTTCTGTCCCCCAAGCACAAGCTCTTGTTTCACCTATGAATTACAGTGCCTGGTACATAGGATGTCAGGGATGTTATTTCATTATTTCACCAAGGGAGGATCATAAAACCTGGCTTTACAACAACTATACATAGCCTGAAAAATGCCCAGAGAGGAGACAGAGCACACCACCACATCCCCTCGTCAAGCCAATCAAGCGGATTTCATCAGGAGGAGAATATTTATGGACTTCTTCTCAGCCTCTGAACAACCAGCACTGTTGGGGTCAGTGCAGGGACAGGATCAGGGGATGCTGGAGGACACGTCCTTGCAGGCAGTGCCAGCTTCCTCCCTGCCACAGCAGCAGCACCACACTTTTTCCCTCTGCATCCAAAAATATGAAGCCTGACATTAATGCAAGGATTTTCGGACTTCTTTCCTCCTTCCTGGAGGCCGGTGGGGCTGGAGCACAGCCTGGGGCTCCATATAACATGCTCCCAAGGCTAAATCCAAGCAGGAATTTCTTTGCTGGGTGGCACAGGGAGAGAAGTAGAGTGGCCACCGGGTAGTGTGATCCCCAAAATCCCAATTAGGCACCCGGGGGGCGGTGCTGGGGGTGCTCAGAGCCCACGCCAAGGACTGAGGATTGATAGAGGCGCTCAGCGCACAGCGGCGATGAGACAACCACCCCTGAATAATTCACACTGCGTTTTCTGCAGGCATTGAGCAGGCTGGAGCACCTCTTATTTTTCACCGTGCTTTATTAGGCACGTGAGAGACACGAAATTACACCCATTGGCACCCTAATTTCTTTAAAAATAGCTGTCTATAGGGCACAGCAAATGGAATTTAATTTTCCCTCAAAGTTAAATATTCCTTACATCAGCACAGGTCTCCAGCAGAGAATCTGACACCAACAGACCGGGAGAATTTTCCACCCTTCTACGAGTGTGACTCAAATACGTATTGATGGCAGAAATGATTTTCGACCTGCATATAAGGAGCTGGAAAGGCACAGCCTGCACTGACAGATGTCCTGGACTTTAATATTAATGGCATTCCCGAGTTTGCTCCCAGGAGGCAGCACTAACAGTGGTTGACTTAATGATTTTTTAAAGAACAATAAGTCATGAAGCATTACAGCGTTTATTCTGAGCTATCATTTATTCCGGGTCAGAAAACAACAACACCCAAGGCTTTTGTTTCACGTTTTTCCAGGGACGGAGGGCTGTGGGACGGAGCAAGGGATTCAGGAGGCCTGAACCCTGCAGGTACTTGACAGAGCACAGAAAATGAGACCGGGGCTTGGAACAGGCAACCCCCGATGGGCCCACGCTGTGGTGACCCAAAGCACCCACCTGACGGTGAGACATTTCCGAGGACAGGTGTGGGGACGTTGGTAAAGCTCAGCACGGCACGCACAGCCGCATGCGTGTGTACGAGCACCAACAAATACGCTCTAATTATTACTTTCTCCCTAATCATACAGCTGCACTATTCTGGGAGTCGCTTTATTGCAGCACTTGGGAAGGAATTAGTCTTGTCAATAACTGCTGAGTGACGAGGGTGTCTGGGCCATCTCCCCCTGGGTGCTGCCTTCTCTGTGCTGTCCCCTCCTGCCACCCGTGGGTGCCGGCTGGAGCCCATGGGCACAAACACGGGGATGGGGAACCCTGGATGAAACCCCAGCACCCCACCCCGTGCCCCTGCCTTCTGTCCCTCACGTTTTTTTCCTCCCCAGTGAACTCCAGACTTTGACTTTGCCTTCGTTCCCTCGGCAGCTCCCCAGCAGGAGGGGCTGAATAGCTTCAGGCTGCGCTCCCAGCTCCGGACGAGCGTTTTATCAGAAAACGCAGCATCCCCTGGAGCCTCATTCTTCAAAATCAGATTTTCTTCCTTGCCCGAGGTCTCATTACACTTGCTGCCTCCTCCTTGTTTTCCGTCCTGCGTTGCAGGTAATTGCATCAATGTTCTTACTCATAGCTGCAGCGAAAATAAAACGCCGCTTTGTTCTCCGTGCTGAGAGCTGACGCTGGCGATCGCTCCCTCATCTTACCTGGAAAGTACCACTGCTCTGGAATTTATTGTAAAGATTAATTTCTTCTCTTTTAAGAGCTGTGGGATGCTCACTTTGCTGGGGGATCACCACAGCACCATTGGGGCTGCTTTGCCCCAAATCAAGGCATTGCTTTAGGAGAACCCAAGACCAAAACAAATGTTGGTTGCCTGCTAGAAACAGAAGGGGAAATGACTGAAATAAACTACTAAACTGGACACAAAATTAAGGGTATTCCATCTGGGTTGTCGCTGCCTTGCACACAAACTGCAGAAGTCACCAGCAAAACCTGCTCAAGCAGACGACCACGCATGGTTATTTGCAGGAACGCAAGTAACTCGCACCACCAAGCCACTTGGAGTTGCCAAATAACCCTGAACTTTTTAAAAGGCATTAGCACTTGCTGGAGCAACGCTGGAGCCATCTTTCCGTGTTATTTTCTTGAGCGATTGCCATTTATTTGGGCCCATTCCAGGCTGGCAGGAGGGATGGTGAGGCGGTAATGTAGCGGGTTATCAATTATTCTGCTTTACAAACTTCTCTGTCTTATCTACGAGCAGATCTTTGCTCTGCAGAGAAGCCAATGCATGCAGGCACAGCAGTCGCGGGGCTGTCACTTGTACCACACCAGTGCTCACAGAGGTCAAGCCGCCTTCTGGCTAGGAACAGACTCAGCCAGGCCCTGTCCATAAGTTTGAGTAAAAATCGACCATAAAGTGATGGCGGCCACTGGGATGCCATTTGTAGCACAGGATGGCATTTTCCCCGTGCCTGCCCACCCGCTGGCGGCCGTGACGGTCCTTCAGCATCACCAGCTAAGCCAGCTTGCCCGCTAGTTTTTAATTATCTCTGGTTTGAGTTCGCAGCCGCCACTGCTTTTAGCAGAACAGCCCCAATGGTGCAGGCATCCTTGTAGTTAAAGGTGTGTGATCAGCTCAGCTTTTGCCTATGATTAACAGGTTTTCAAACACTGGATGCAAAAATTCACAGTGGGATAGTGATATTTTTGGATCTCGCAACGGGTGAAAATTTGGAGGCAGCAGGATTTGGATGCAGGACATCAGCGAGGCTCTGCCCCACGTCTCTGGGATTCCTGCGGGGGTCTGAGCTCGCTGGGCCAGGAATCGGGCTTTGCTCTTTTTCCTTCGCACACTGCACACAGCTACAGGGAGGTCACTGCAAACCCAGTGCCGCCGCCTCCTACCCAACGCCCCTTTCTGAATGGGAGAAGGCCTGCGATGAGACTGCCCCGTGCCCTTCCAGAACAACTGCTTCTTGATTGCAACAAGTGGTTAATCACCATCCCTTCCGAGCAGACCAGTCTGCAGCAGCCAGTTGGTGCCGTGGGGCTGACAGGACTGAGCGAGTGCAGGGGAGCCTGGCAGGAGCCAGGCAGGAGCCCGATCGTGCCTTGTGTGTGTGTGTGTGTGTGTGTGCACATATGTATAGAGGCACCCTGGGCTTGCTTGGGCATCTGCTGCCGCCCAAAATGCACTTGCATGGGGACATTTCAGAGAAGGTCAGCAGGGACAGTGCAAGGGAGACGGTTGCCCAAACTGCTGCAGGGAAATCGAGGCTATTTGGTGTGTTTTCAGTCTTTTAAATGAAACCCACACCTTGTGCAGAGACATCTGTACAATCACCCAAATTAACCTCTGCGGGGCTGTTTCAGGACAGCCTGCTTTAGGGGCTGGGTGGTGAGATGGGGCCTCCACGCTCCTGGCTGTAGCATGTGCTGGAGCTTTGCTAACAAGAACCAGGTAAGGGATGAAAGAGAGCAGCATCGAGCCCAGCAGGAGCTCCCAGCAAAGACAAGCGTTATCCCTCACTTGTCCCAGGCTCATTTGCCTGCATTCACAAGAAAAAAAAAATAATAATTTTAAAAAATAGCAGTTAACAGCATTGGTGGTAAATATTTAACACAGAAACCTGCCTCAGTGCCGGAGCCGACTCTTGGCCGGTTCCACGTGCCTCAATTGTCCCTCGCAGCGGGGACTTCAAAAGCTGCAGAGCCCACAGGCAAGGGCAAACTCTCAGGAGCTTTTGGGACGTGGCATCGGCAGTGCCATGAACAGGTTGGGACTGCTTCAAAATGGGCCCTAGCTGGGAATTGGAGCTCTGGCTGCTTTTTCTAGCAGAAATTAAGCGAATTTGTCAGAGCATTGGGGAAGCAGGAAAGGAAAAGCTGGCCAAGGGGCTTTCCAGGCTTTGGACACACTCGGTGAACTCTTCTAGACAAGCTCAGCCCTTCCAGGTTAGCGGAAGCTGCTCCTGTGGTCTGTCCCATGCCCAAGCCCCAGCGAGGCATGAAGAGGGAAGGCAGCATCCCTCTCCCTTGTGCTCCAGGGTTAAACACACACACACAAAAAAAGGGAGAGAGAGAAAGCGAGTTCTCGTGTTGTTGCCATAGCAGCCTCCTGGATTATTTAGACTGATAGCGTTTGTGAAAATTCAACAAAGGGGAGCGGATCTCTTGGAAATCGGAGCAGATGTAACGTTGCCTGCCATATGCCACTGGGAAAAAACCTACTGGCAAAGGAAACGGTGTTGGAGCGAAAGCTGAACCCCGTTTTTGGTGGAAAATGTCGCCTCCTGAGACTGCGGGGCAGGGCGATAACGCAGGGAAAATCACCCCCACGTGTGAGCTGCTACAGGGCAGCGCTAGGGCAGGTGAGGTGCCTTCGCTGCCTGGACGAGCCGCCGTGCGCCGCGGAGAAAAGGTTGTTAACATGAAAAATTAATTAGGCAGTTTAACGAGGCTCGCTCCTGAGGAGCCCTGCCCGCACCGCAGGTGAGGCGCCGCAGTCTCTGCACCACGGTTTGGGCTTCTCCTGAACAAATCGGTGTTTGGAATTCAGAAATCCCACTAAAAAAAAAACTGTTTTAGTTCGTGTGTGCACAAAACCGAGCCCCACTGCACTCTTTCCATTCCAGGTTCATGCTCACAGAATTTCTTTCAAAGAGGCATTTTGGAGCCTGGGTTTCACCTGGATGAGACGGGACAGGGCTGGAGCTGCTGGGGGCTGCTGGCCCAGGCAGGGCGGGGGAGCTGTTCTTATCCTGTACTCGTGCTGCTCTCATTTCCCAGTAGTTTGGATTCTGAGCTCTGCCCCCCCTGCTCGGATGCCGCGCTTTGTGTCTCCTTTCCCAGGCACATTGGGCGATGCCCATGGAGCAGAACCCACAGCATAGAACCAAGGCACCACCTGGGCTGGGAAAGACCTTCAAGACCATCAAGCCCAGCCCTCAGCCCGACCTTCTGAGCCCCACCACCAGCCGTGTCCCTTGGTGCCACATCCCCACACCTCTGAACACCTCCGGGGACGGGGGCTCCACCACCTCCCTGGGCAGCCCAGCCCGATGCCCGATCATCACAAGGCCTGGACAAGTTGCGGGGATGCAGACGTCTTTCCAACCATCCTGCCAGCTGCTGTGAAGGTGTGGAGCTGAATGAAACCACCTCTGAGCCACGCCGCGAGCCCAGGGCAAAGGCAAGGCCTGGCAGGCGCCGCGGAGCAGCGACGGCTCAAAGCAGGCCCTGCCCGCAGCGCTGCCCTCCTCAGCACCTTCCAAAAGGCAAAGTCGCTTGGTTAAATTACCAGCCTGTGAGAAATGGATGTCACGTTCCTTTCGAGAGGAAAAAAAAAAGCCACATAAAACCTGCGTCCGTTTTGCCGAGGTAGCTCCAGTATAAATCACAGGCGGATTAGTTAACCTCTCTTCTGGGGCACTTCCCGCAGTTAAGCAGCGGGCTCGGGGCCATCCATCACCGCTGCCGGCACCGCTCCGGCAGCAGGAACGAGCCTGGTGCAAGCTCAGCACCGGCCCCTGGCGTCCAAAGGCCAGTACTTGGTGCTCAGACCTCGGGGACGGCGGCTCCCCTGCAGAAATTCAGGAAAAAGGGGGAAAAAAATGCCCCGGCAGGGCTCTGCAAAAGCTGCGTCATCAGAAATGTTTCCTCCAGTCAGCTAGGAACAAAAGCAATCGTGTTTACAGCAAGTCCTCGCACCACACATGCAGAAAATCCAAGTGGCTCAGTGACACTTTGGGCAAATTGTGGACTCTGTCCTAAAAATCCTGCCAACAGCATCAAATCCTCGGTCTCCAGCAATCCGTGCGATGGCCGTGTGTTACCTGCTCGGTCCCATGTTACCTGAGGTTTCGGCAGGACCATGCGGAGCTGTGGCCGTGTGCAATTAACACCTGCAGGTGTTTTTACGGACAGGTGCGAGGCTCAGTTTGATGAAGCTGTTGTCCGTGTCACAAGGAAAAAAAAAAAAAAAAAAAAGGGTGGTCAGGCATCGGGCCGGGGTGCCAGGGAGGTGGTGGTGGAGTCCCCATCCCCGGAGGTATCCAGGAGGCGTGTGGATGTGGCACTAAGGGACATCCATGGTTAGTGGTGGGACTCAGAAGGTCAGGCTGATGGTTGCACTGATGGGCTTGGAGGCCTTTTCCAGCCCCGATGACTCTGTGGCTCCACGGGTCAATGATTTCATTCCCTAATTCTCATTCGTGCTCCTGCCTCGGCAGCCGTGCTCCTCGGAAGCCACAGTTCAAGGCTTCTGATTTTTTTTTTTTTTTAAGCTGCTTGGGAGAACAGGGATAATTAGCAACGAGGCCCGTGTGTTCAGAACGTGCAATTAGAACTCATCGGGCTGTAATTTACATCTTAGCCTTCCCCGTGCAGTAATTAACGCGGTACCAGGCTGTGCGAGGCGGGGGAGCGGCGCCATGGGGCAGACCCGGGAGCAGGAGCCGTGTCTGAGCCCTCTGCACCCAGCGGGCAGGGGACGGGGAGGCTGAGCCCAAATCTCAACCCGAAATCTCAGCAGGTGCCAGGAGAAGCTGCGGGCACCCCACCTCTGCCCGGGTCGTGTCAGCTTGCACAAAAGCCTGCCTTTTCTCCAGAAAACAACAAAACATTGTGGGGTTGGTGTGATGGGGTTGGTACCAGCCATCACCTCTGCTCCTCCATCCCCCAGCCAACATGTCCCTGCTCTCTGACACCCAAACACCCAGATCAGAAGTGGAATATTTGGGGATGCCGCCCCCTGCTTCTTTGACAGCACTGAGATGATGCTTTCCAAAGAGCCTGGAGGCATCTGGGAGAGAGATTTCTTCTCCAGAAATAGCGGGGGGTTGCAGCCAGCTCTGCTCAGGGACCAGGGCTGGGGGTGAGGCCCCTAGCAGGGCTGGGCTTAGCCATGGGGAGCATCCCTGGGCAAGCACCGAGAGGTGCCCGGAGCCCATGGCTTGGAATCTGGCTGCTGAGAGCTGTAATTAACAGCAATCATCGCACGTGAGCGGCGGCACGCCTGGAGCTGGGCGAGTTTGATCAGCCCCATGCGTGCTGGGCGAGGGGACGGCTGCCTTTGCCCGGGAGCTTCAGTAGCAAAATGCAGCTGAATGCAAAAAAAGCGCTGTAAAAAGCGAGCCTGAGGCTGCAGGCAGGGCTCGGGGGGCTCCCTGCACGACACACAGCGGGCTGGCATTTCAGAAGAGGTTAAATGATGTAGCAGCAGCCTGGCAGGGAAGCAGCACCACATTTCGGCAGATGGTGTCCCATGCCCTGCCCCTGGCCGCAGCCGGCGGGGTTTTGCCTGATGCCCTGCACAAAGGCTTCCCCAGGAGCATATTTAAGTGTTAATTTTTTTATGGTGTCTCACAGTTTATTTTTTAATTAAGGCTGTGCTGGAGCTGGAAGGGGAAGGGCTGTGGCTTCCCCAGCAGATGCTCCTGGTCGTGGTCATACCACCCCCAGGCTGGGAAAGGGGAGCGGGGTGGGGGTGGCCCCTGGGGCACAGCCCGTTGTGGTGGCATTTTCTTATTTACTGCAATGAGAATACTCAGAGTGACATCTGTAATAAGACGATTTTCCAAAAAAAAAAATAAAAAGGCAGCAAAGAAATTCCCCCAGGCTCCACTGCCTCCAACACAGCAGATCTGACACGTCATTAAGCCCCATCTTTTCTGCTTACAAATGACAGGGCACGTGGTGTGGCTCCAGAACGGCCTTTCTGTCGCTTCTGGAGTGAAACAGGGTGGGAAATAAAAATCAGCGAGCAGCAGCAGCTGCAGCCACGGACGAACGTGAGCTGGCCAAGCTGAGCTCGCAGGTACCGCACACGGCGATGCTCCACGTCTCTGCTCCCAATTCCTCGTGCTGGCACTCCTGGAGACAAACTGAGCCGTTCCTGGCACAGCCGAGCCAAAAAGCTGCTGAGTGGGGTGGATTGGCACAGCTCGGTGGTGGGTCCAGCACCACTCCCTCCTTGCTTTGCTTTTTCCAAGGGCGCTGCTCTCAGCCAGTCGCTCAAACCAGGCAGGAGAGCTGGCTTAATCACGTTAGCAAATGGCTCCCAGGACATAATTGCCTGGCTGATGGCAGTGACCTCATTTAGGCGCTGTTAAATTGGGCAGTAACCGGGACATCTGGTGTCTCTGACATCACGGCACCAGCGAGGGACACAACCATGTGGGTGCCTGGCTGCCAGGCCTCCCCCGGGGGGGTCTGTCCATCCCACAGCCCGAGCTGCACGGAGCCGGGTGGGACAGGTCCCCGTGGGGGTTGGGGAAGGTGGGAAACCAGGCAGGTCCCCGGGAGCCAGGGCTGCTTAGGCTGAGGGCAACTCAATGAGCAGGCTGCTCAGTGTCAATACAGGTAATTAATTACTGCTGCCTGCCTTGTTTAGCATGCCTTGTCCTCCTGGAGCAACAGCCTTCCAGCCCCGGGGGCATCAGCCCTTGCACAGCAGGGAAACCCAAACCCGCACCTGCAGGTGGTTTCTGGGGGTGATGAGTGGATGCAGCCGCGGTGCAGAACAAGCCCCGGCCCCTGCTTAAGAAACCTGGCCCTGGGCTCATGGAAATTTGTCACCTGGCTGCTGGAGGGGGCGACTGGGGGCTCGTCCTCAGTGACCCTCTGTGGCACCCGCCCTCCAGGGGTGCTTGGGCAACACCAGGGCAAGCCTGTGTCCATCCTCCTCCATCGGTCCTGCCTCCCGTTCTCCGGGCTTGGTGTGCTTGCTGGGATGGCGTGCTTCATTAGGGCTGGAAGTTAATTGTGTTTGAGGCTTCCCTGCTTCCTGCTCTTCCCAAGGAGCACCGGCTGCTCCCGAGCAGCGCGCTCCCCTGGGCACCTCCTGCACCTTGCTCAGCCCAGTGTGTCTCAGCTACCAGCAAGGCTCCGATTGTTTGCAGAAGTACGAATGAATTTAAGAAGGGTCCCAGCGAGACTTTGAGGCCACGGCTGCCTTGCCGCACCCACAGCCCCCGGGCATGCTTTGCTATCGATCTGTTTATCACTGTGCTGAGAGCGCCGTCCATCACCACACCACAGCCAGCCTGCAGCACCGAGCGGGCACCCAGAGTGCCCCAGGGTGACAGATGGGATGCACCCCTCGTTCAGCATCTTTATGGAGCATGAAATACTCACCCTGTAAAGCACCGACAGGAAAGGCAGCAGCCAGGCCCTGCCTGCTCCCAGCTGGGGGTGGGAGCAGCTCTGCTGAGCTCCAGGTGGAGACGCCCGTGTGAAACCGAGCGGTGCCGCAGGGTTAACCCGGAGCTTTGGGAGAACCTCTCTGGGACAGACCTCGCTTTCCAAAAACCTGCGGGGAAGCAGAGGCTGCTTTTCAAACCCCCAAGGTTCCTCTGCACCCGTGCCCCGGTGCATGTGGACGAAGCTCAGTGCCCTGCGGTGGCTGCAGTGCTGGGGACCCGGAGGTGACAGGCAGGCACAGAGGACGGGATGGGGCTGGCTTTGAGGTGAAGCCAGAGGCTCACCCGACTGCAGGACAAATAACCAGAGCAGACAAAACGGCAGCGGCACCTCAAGGAGCGTCCCCACAGAGCTGGCCCTCGGCTGTGCCACCCCGTGAGTGCCCCATGGTGGCACAGAGACGTTGTCACCTGGGGACAGGCTCTGGTAGCGATGCTCTGAATCAGCCAGCCCCCCATTTGGGCAGGATGGCCACTTTTTACATCACCTCGTGCCAGGCTGGAGATTTTTCCTTCTAAATGAGGCTCTTCTGTGATGACCAGGAGGCGTTTTGTGCAGTGTGCTGGGGACAGGCCCCCTGCCCCGGTGTGCTCCTGGGGACGCTGCAGCTCCGGGGCCCCCGAGCTCTGTGCCAGTGGCTGCAGGAAAGGTGGCCAGAGGAGCTCCAGCTCTCCGGCGATGTTTGGGATCAGGCTTGAAACCCCCATAATTAAAAAAATACAGATGATTCCAGCCCTGCTCTGTGCCTCAAAGATAAACATTGCTTTCTTTCCCCAGTGGCCCCTGTGCAAAGAAAAAAAAGAGGCAGGAGGCTGAGAGGAGCTCCGAGAGCTGCTGAAATGCTTTGTTTGGGGCTTATTTGCTCTGGGCGCCGGGGGACGGCTACGATGGCCTGCTTGAAACAAAGGCCAGCACCGCGCACACGTACGGGGAAAAAAGTGCCAGCGAAATCTTTAAGGTTACCCAAGAACAAAACCTTCCTGGAGTCCGTCCCCGGCCTCCCCAGGCATATGGCTTTGTTTCTCCCTTCCTTCACACAAACACACACCAAAAAAGAGGCAGAAAAAGGCAAATCGGCTGCAGCCGTGCATCCCCAGCGGCATGCCAGGCCGAGCCGCGCTTCTGCGCTGGAAGGTGCCGAGCTGCAGCCAGCACCCGCTCGTGGCCGAGGCTCGTCCACCCTGCCAAGGATCACCACGTGCAGCAGGAGCTCCCCGAAGGGCTGCAATCCCCCATTTCTGCACCTGCTGCTTCCCCGTCAGTTCCACCGTCCTCAGAGCGCGGCCGCATCTCAGTCCCCGGCCCCCCTCGTGCCCCACAGACCCCGGGCACGGGGACAAGTGGACCTCAGGTCGTGGTCACCCCGATCCCTCCCCAAATGTTAACCCTCCGCGGCTGGGTTATCCATGGTGCAGAATTGGAAGAAATAAGAGATCTGCCTCGAGAGAAGGGCTGGAAGACTTAATTAGCTGGCTGCTGGCACTCGGCAATTACTGCTGTACGGCACGGCCCAATTATGCTGCTATTAACTTCAGTTCTCGGGAAATTCGGTGATTAATAATACTAATAATTCTGCTGACCTCAAAGTAATTGCAGAACATTAAAGGAGAAAACTGTTTCTAATTAAGCAATTCCCAATCCTTCTGTTTTCTCCGGTTCTCTCAAAGCCCCCGGTGCCCCCTCAGCTGTCGCTGCCTTGGGGCCGGGGCTGGCAGCGGGGCAGGGCAGGCCCAGGGAACGGCTTTTTTTCCCCCAAGAAGTGACATTCCTGGAGCCATTCAGTGTGTTTTTTGTTGTGTTTTTCGTTTTTTAGAAGCCTGTGTGAGCCAGAACCATGCTCCTGACAGGCTCCGGCGTCCTGCTGAGCTGCCGGGAAGAACACATCCTGTGGGGAAAGCTCCGGGCAGGTTTGCAGTCCTGGAGGAGGCTGGAGGCCGCCTGGCCGCGGGTGTT
Organism: Anas acuta; assembly: GCF_963932015.1. Classification (NCBI taxonomy): domain Eukaryota; kingdom Metazoa; phylum Chordata; class Aves; order Anseriformes; family Anatidae; genus Anas; species Anas acuta. Next base: position 4,165,673 of record NC_088991.1, read on the forward strand.
TGGTGCAGGAGGAGAGCAGCGGCGGCTGCTTGCTCCTGGAGCCGGGCTCAGGGCAGGGAGGGCAAGGAAAGGGAGCGGTGATGAAACCCACGGCTGGGGAGCTACTCAGGGCCACACGCAGAGCTCTGGCAAAGCTGGGAGCTGGGCAGCTCCTCTCCCCATGCTGGGGACAGCTCTCGGTGTGCGGTGCTCACGAAGCCCCCAAACTTTCCAACAAAGGAAACAAAAAAGCTCTCAGTGGCTGGGTTGGGTCCCTTGGGGGTTGCTGCCCTCTCTGCCCCGTGGAGCAGCAGCTGGCGGGGCCGTGTCACAGCCCCGGGCACCCCAACGTGCAGCACCCTCCTGCCAACCTCCAAAAATGGGAATTTACCAAAAATCACTGCTAGCTCGCATGGTCTGAACGCGATGCCTTTCAACACGAGTAGAGTGGAAGCATTTCACCCCGACAGCCCGTGCTGGGTGCTCGCAGCGATGCCATGTGAGGGCTAGGGCAGAGCAAAAGAGCAGCCTGGGGGCGCGCTGCTAGCACTGAACCCCAAGGAGGACAGAAGCGGACACCACCAAGCCCCTTTGCTCTGGGTGCTGAGGACGAGCCCCAGACCCTGCTCAGCACACGGGCGGCCGAGGCTCGCTCTGCCCTCACCCCTCCAGCACCGCCCAAATCCCTGCCCCGGCCTCTTGGGCATCAGCACGAAGAGCAAGCAAAGCACCGCCCCAAAATACAAAATGAGGAGCTGAAATGCTGCAGACCAGAGGGCTTCTTGTTATTTTCTGGTTCTAAAATGCAGCCACAGAAAATAGGAGAGTAGGAAAAACACCTAAGTTGCAGAACTGCCCAAATGTATGCTTTAAAAAATGACCGGGGAGAAAAAAGTTCGCGTAGTACAGGAGGGCTCTCACATGTTCCAGCAGAGGTCTTGTGTTATTCTTGAGTTTTGCTTTCCTTCACAGGCATTTTAAAGCAATGGGAGGCAAAGAGATGAGGGTGGTAAGGAGTGAGGGGTTGGAGCAATGTTTTTTTTTTCCTTTTAAAGGTTCTGCCAACCAACCAACCAACCAACCAACCAACCTTTTAATCTTTTTTCGCTGCATTTCGCTGCAGCCTCCTGGGGCGGAGCCGTGCCAAGGGCCCGGTGTGCTCCCGGGGTGCTGCTCAGTGTCCCAGCTCTGCTCACAGCTGCCTGCAGATCGGTTTGTTAACTAAGGCAGCTATTAGCAAGCTTCTGTAGCTGTTTTTTCTCTTCTTTTTTTTTTTTTTTTCCTCCCGTCTTGTTGTTTCTGCTCTGGCATGCCAGAGAGATTTATAGAATCAACATCAAAAGCCCTGAAAGTGTAGGGGATGCCTGTGCTAAGCTGACCAGCAGCCTCCAGATTTGTCATGCTGGTATTTATGAAAGCACTGGCTACCGGGGGAGGTTACAACTACGTTAAGATCAATTCCAAAAGCCAGCGGTGAAAACTGCATCAAGGCCGACCAGTTCCAGTGAGCATGGTCCCCGCTCCTTCCCTCTGACAGCACAAAGAGAGAAGAAAAATAAACTGGAGGCAAGGAAACACAGCAAGATGACAAGAACAGACGGCGCGTTGGGCTGCTGAAGGCTGCGCTGTAGAAATACTCACCTGACTTCAGGCTGCTGACGTGCAGCGGGACATTGAGGCAGCCCCAAGGAGTCCAGCCATCAGAGATGACCAGCAGGGTCCCCGCAGCTGGAGTGGCAGCGAGCGGGTGCTGTTGGTCAGAGGAGGGTCAGAGAACAATCCGACAGCGATGGGTGAGGGGAGAGACTGGGGTAACAACTCCTCTGTCCTGCAAAACCTCTGATCAGGGGGTTGGAAGCTTAAAGACAGAGGCCAAACGGCAGCAAGGGTTAGATGAGATCAAGATTCTTTCTGTGTTATGGTCAGTAAGGTTTTCATACTTGGAAAAATTATCACAAGACCAGCAGATCGGTGGAAAAAAACAACCCAAAACACAGGATTCGTTCTTTAAAAACACACAGAATACTTTTATAGCTAGCTACAAACATAACGATAGACATTTACAAGGTATCTTAGTGCATATTTACACTTACTTTTTGTTTTCTTTCCTAGAATTAAAGCTGCCATAATCTTCAAAGACTTTAGGGCTGTTTCAACAGCTGAATTACAAAAGAGCTAATTCACAAATTACAAAATAAACTTAGTTTAAATAAGGAGGAGAAAATAATCCACAAGGTTCACTTCAATATAGATTTATATAGAAAAGGGCTTTCTCTTGATACATTTTCTAAGGTGGTGAAATGGCAAACTTTTAATATTTCAGCCTGTGCTTGGATGGTTTGGACCGCAGCGTGAAGCAGCTCACTAGTCCCTGGCACTTTGGACCACGAGCGTGCTGAAAGGGAAACTGGGTTCAAGCCCCGTGCCCTGCAAAGCTGTGACTCTGCAGCTGGCAGAGACCCGAACAAGGAGGCAGGAGTGCAGAGCTCTGCAGGCAGCAGGAGCTGTGGGGCTGGCTCAGGGAGCCAAGAGGCAGCCGCTTGCTGGCTCCCTGCAGGGGCAGGGTGTGGAAGCTGCCCCGCTCCACGCTGGGCTCCAGGTATTTCAGCATCCCCACTGCTGAGCCTGAGCAGAGACCACGCTGAATGAAAGCGAGTGTTCAAATACCTCTGAATTTGGGGTAACACGGATTCTGCTTGAGTTTGCAGGGCAGGTGGGCTTCTTTCTCTTGGCTCTCAATAGTTTAGCGTGGCCCTAACAGTGTCGGACACAGCGGTGCGAAATGGATGGGTCTGAATGCTCCTGAAAGCCTGAGAGGCGATGCTGTTGGAAGTCAGACTCTAAAACAAACTTAGAATAAGATCTTTTTGAAAAGAAATGTATTTTCTTCATAAATACAGTACAATTACATTTTACAACGTCTTTTAACTTTCTAGACATGAAAACGCTAGCTTTTTTTAAAAAAAAAAGTTCCTATACAAATACATGGAAAGAGAACCCCCTGCCCACAGCCCCCGGCCCTGGCACGGAGCAGAGCCGCCAGCCTCCGGGGAAGGCAGAGGAGCCCAAACACCCCCGGGGTGTCGCTGTCCTCGCTGCCCCGAGTTTACGTGGTCACTTTAGAGGTGGAAAAGCGCAGCTCCTGCAGCGGGATCACGGCTGGCTCACGGGATGTGGCTGTCACACACCTTAACACGCCGCCGCGGGCTCGTGTAGCAGGAGGCATCCTTGGAAATGGTCCTGGCCGAAAGCCCTGCAAGTCCCCTCACTCAGGCAGCCAAAGAAACGAAGCAAAGCTAACGCCAGCTTTGTGCCTCACATTTTGTGGTTGCTACAAAAGGGAAAGAATTGAAGCTCCCTGACTGCACTTGCTTACCTTAGCCACCCTTGGCAGACTCCTGAGGAGCAACTCAGATCCCCAGGGGTGCTGAGACCAGAGAATTACAGCTCTGGACCCCGCAGGAGCTGCCAGGCAGGAGCAGTTCAGTTAATGACAACACCGGGTCGGATGGGAACAAAAACCTCCAGATCTCAGGCAGTGCCCTGAGCCTTCAAATCCCACAGGAACTGCCCACGGAAAGGGCTTGGGAGTTTGGCCAATCTGTACGCAGTGAAAGGAAAGAGGAGAAGTAACTACACTTGATTTTCTTGTTTTGCTCTACAAAGAAGGATATGTGGCCTTTTTTTAATTATTTTTAATAAAAGCTACAAATCTGCTTCTAATACCCGAGTTTAAGAAAAACTCTTAGTCTAAAATTTTGGTTTGCAAAGAAGGTCATTGCAATCAACCTGTTAAAAATCACCTTCTACTAGGAATAAGCTCTACAGAAGGAACTAGGTGTGCAGTTTGTCTCCTTAAAGCAGTTTGTTTAAAAACAAAATAAAAATCTGTACAGGGAGGCTGAAGACTATAGTACGCACCTTCCTCAAAGCAAGCAGCTCGTTTACATTCACATCAGGATGGCTCTGAGGAAGCTCGAGGGGAAGACTACATTCCTGACAGTTCCTAGTTTATCAGCACAGGAAGATCACCTCAAACTTCCCTGTCAAAAATTTCAGGGGCTTTGCTTTTGGGAGAAATCAAAACTGTACAACAGGGCAAAGAACTTGACCTAAGGACTGTGAAAATGCATCACTGGCTTCCAAATTCACCTCTCTTGGCACAGAAACAGTAAGGCTACTGCGATCCTGACGGCTCGCTCCGTCAGAGACCACCTGGCTGCCACTTTCTGAGGAGGCAGCTGCTGTGCATCGTCTGCATTACATTCACATAAGACTATTGTGTCCTTTTCTCTACAAAGAATACAAAAATAGATTGCAGCGGAGCCCAGTTTGAAAACAATGAGTTGCAAGGAGGATAAACAAATTGTTTTTACCTAGTCCAGCTAACAGCCAATACCGACGGGGGAAAATCAGTTTTCTGAAATAGATTTTATCTGTAAAAGATCAAAAATGTCCTAGGCACTTCAGAATTAAAGTGAATCAAGTGAGCTGGAATGGTTTATCCAGAGCCCTACAGCTGCAAAACTTCTTTCCTACTGCTGAGAAGCACTTGTAAAGATGGAATATTTTTTTTTCTGACTTTAGAAGAGCAGAAAAGTACTCAGACCTCTCTCCTCTCTCTCGCACACCCCAGTGGCATTTGATCTCCCTTATGGTTCATTCTAAGCCCAAACCACAAAATCTAATACAGAAAATGAAGCTGAAAGGGCAGAAGGATGGACATAGTGACCTAATGAGAAAAGCTTCTTCTGCATTTCCAGCAACTGGGGAAGAGGAAGGGAAACCACTTAACATCACCCCGAGTGGGCATAACTTCATGTAACAGGATGGAATTAAGTCAACAGAAATAAATGCAAGGGGTAAGAACAAAGAGGCTGGGAATAGTTTGTCTAGAAGAGGGTGGAGAACTAAATCAAATTCTTAGAATACCTTTAGAAAAGGTTTGCTGTACTCCAGAACATTGTCCCATATGGCAGAGACTGTCCAAGCCTTAAAGTGCAGCTCTGGAGTGGCTGACGCAGCGTGCTGAAGGCTGTGCAGCCTGTTGGAGAGGTCACTAGGCAAAGTCAGGCTATTTAGCCTTAGTCGCATCTTGCAGTAAGGTCAGGCTATTTAGGCTCAGTCCCTATCTCACAACATACACATTCTACCATCTCGAACTTCTGTGGGTCCAGGAATATTGGCTGGAGAGTACTAGCAAGCAGTAAATTTGCCAGGGATGCTGGGAACTGCTTGCCTTGCTTTTCTAAGCGATGACCACTAGAAGACGAGCAGGATCCAACTTGGAGCTGATCTTTAGGCACTGCTAAGGTGAGAGAAGGCACCTCCCTCCATCTCCCAGCCCTCCACTGCAAACTTCACATTATATTTGTTGATCTGGTAAGGCCATTTCAAGGGGACACCTTATCACCAGTGTCAACCAAGTAAGAATTGAGGACATTCACTAGCTGTTGGATGATTAACGGCTATTTTTTCTAATTTCTGGAGTGATCCGAAATTAAAGTCTGGCTACTCTAACGTTGCCCAGAAAGCTGAGGCTAGCCAGGCTCCTGACACATGACTACGAGCTAATTAAACATTTAAGCATTCAAGTAAAAAAAGGTTTTTAACAGAAATTAACATTGAACTGTTTTAATAAAATGCAAAGACAGTAACAAAAAAAACTCGAACATTTACTTCTACTGGTCTTAGTATCTCCTTACAGCACCTGCGACTGAAGCATTGCTGCATTTGTGGCAGTTTCCACGGATCTGAAAGAGAACCTGACAACTAGAACGCGTAACTTCCTTCTGTAATGCCTCGGGGGGGTTATTTAAGCTGCTCTCTCCAGTTAGATAAAGAAAAAAAATAATCTGAAAGGACAGAATTCACCATCTGAAACTTTACACAGAGCTCCTGTTTAAACCTCTACCTCCGAGGCTTCGCTATGTGAAAAAGCATCTACGATCTCCCAGAAGGCAGGACATACAAAGGAAGGCATGTGAAATACAGAGAAACCTGTAAAGAGGAAGTTCTCCAGAGATGAAGTTGCTAACACTGAAAAGCAACAGCGCTCGCCGCTTGCATTGCTGTGAAGTGGGAGCAGTTCCACTAAAGCCCATGGAATTGCAGTGGCAGAAATCTGACCTAACAAAGCAGGACCTAGCCTGCAGAACGTCCTTTTTAATTTACGTAAAACATGAATGCAATATATTAATTACTATCCACTGTATAAATTACTGAAAAAGTATAAAAGCATGGCAAATCTTTCGATGCAACTGAAAACATGAAATGTGACATTGATCACCGGAGTCTTGTCTGTTCCTTTTTTTCATAGAAATAACACGAATTGGGAAAAATAATACCCTACTGAAAATGCAAATCTTTCCAGCCTATGACTGTGAAGTACCTGTTCTGAGTTCTCACTCTGACTGCAAAGAGAAATCTCCCTTGATCATACCTCATCTCAGCTTCTTCTGAACACCTGTGATCTGAAACCATTAAGTGGTGCTGACAACTAAGTCCCTGGTTCTGATCATTACGAGGCCTTCATGCCCATCGTACTGTGTTAAAAGTAGACAATTAGCCACCAGCTGTGAGAGCAGGTACTTCTGTTTAAGACTTTCAAAATACTGAAATGAAATACAAGATGCAGTGCGCCTAAGTTCTTGTTTTTTTCTCCAGACGTTACCAGATCCAGTAATTAAAAAATAAAGGGGGAAACTTTCAAAGAACAAGCGTTATGGACTTTTTTTTTTTATAATTTAGAACAAATTATAAATTAACCTGTTCATACTTTTGAGACATAATATACAAGAGCAAACAGCTGAGTTTTCTTTTATTACTCAGGTACTACAAATTTTTTCCCAATAAAAATGTCTTTTAAAAAAATTCTTGCTATTGTATCCCAGCTCAGATCCTGGCACAGCCTTTCAGATGAGGTATTCTACCATCTCTCCATCTGGGAGGTCCTGACCCATGGTCTGAACAGGGGCTTTTCTTTCAAGGGTGCTGGAGTGGAAGAGTGGCCCATCTATGCAACGAGGAAAAACAAGAGACAGACAATCACAGCTGTAATGTCAATCACAGGCAACAACCGTGAGCACACGATTAGAAAAATGAGGTTAATATTTTAAAAGTCACCTTCTGTCACTGGCCAAAAAACAGTTAACAACTTATTATTTAATAGCATTAAAAAAAAAAAAAAAGCAATTCTGCATGTATGTAGCCAGACAAATGAAGATATTTTCTCAAATTCCCCCCGGGTATCTCCTGTTGATACACACCAGCCTATAAAACTGGCACAACTACATTTAAACCAATGCAGTCAGGGTAGGCTTTCACCACAAAACCTGTTCCTGTCTCCCTCAATACCTATTAAATAGTATAGCATGGGCAAGATGCACAGCAGACCAGCCAAATTCACTCTTCCATAAAGAACAACACAACTGTAATGTGTCTGTAAGTAGAAGAGGCAAGGTTGTGTAATCTGCATCGATTTGGCAGAGCGGGCTGGAAAATGAGCAGCTCCTGCCAGCTCGGAGCTCTGTGGGAAGCAAATCCAGCCCCTGGGATAGCCACTGTCAGGTGGATCTGCTTACGGCAAGGCTGAAATCGGTCCCACGGCTGGGACAGGGCATGAATGAGACAGTTTTATCATGGTAGCTACCTTCCCTTCTTCTCCGTCCTCCCTACCTAAGTCCCCTTTGCTTTGAATACCCACTGAAACACAACGGCCAGTTTCTACGGCCCATTTTCATAACCTGCTTCAACCCCACGTGCTGCTCACAACTTATTTCAGAGCAGATTGACTCAGAGACTGTCCCAGGATTTGCACATACCTGCTCCAGTTCTGCAACCCTGCTATACCTCCCTGCCCGGTGTGCCCATGCTTATCCTGCCACTCTTAAAGCTTTTTTCTTTTTCAATTTTGAGACTCGTCAGCCCAAAAACCTGTCTCTGAGAACCATCTGCCCTCCCCAAAAGCAAACCCAGTTTTCCTGAACAGATAAAGCTCAGGAGCCTGCCCCGTGGAGCAGAGCTGACACTGAGTGAGTGGCAGGGGCCCCTCCGGGTTTCAGCTGAGGTTCCTCACCTGTTTTGTCCGCGCTGTAGCCCAGGCTGGTACTGGGGAGCCGTCCTGGTGTGGGAGCTGCAGCAGGAGGAGCAGCTTTGCTTTGATCGCTCCCCCGGTCAGTCTGGGTGCTGCAGTCTCTGCTGCCCGTTTTCGAGTGGGCTGACAGCAACGGGGTGGAAGGAAGGACAGGAGAGGGCGTGGAGGGGATGGATTCCGAGCGATATTCTGTTCCCAGCAGAACACCTTTGTGGAGAAAAGGAAGGAAATTTCACAGTCCCAGAAAACCAACTGGAATCCGTTCTGCCCCTCTCTGTAGCGGTTTTCCCAGGGTCTGGAAGGCACTCTGTGCTTCAGCAACCAGCTCTAATTCACCTTTCTCGAGCACCTTTCACCACTGGGTGCTGAAGTAGCTGAAGAAAAGCAGCATCGTGTTGCTGCATGCAAAGATACGTAAGTCAGCACTAACACCAGGCTTCCCTGACTCTAAGCACTTGCCCAGCTACAGCTGGGTAAATCTGCACACCCTGAAATCAGCTGAAAGAGACCTCATTCACCTCTCAGGGCCATTTGGTCTCGCAGGGAGGACCTGTGGGCCTAATTTCTTTCCAGGAAGAAAGACATAATCTAAGATTTGCTTTGATATGACTCCTGTTCTCTAAACGATGGTGCTGAGCCATTCCAGACAGAAGTCATGTTGGCGCAGGCACAACACCAGAGGATAGCAATCCCGATTTCTATCTGTGCTGGCTGCTTGCTGAAGGAGGCTTTACAGCTTCAGACAGCTGTAACAACCCACCTGAAAGCACCTGCTTGGGAAACTCTGAAAACGAGATCCCAACTATCCCTAAGGTCAGGCACCGAACCGAGTGAGAATTAAGGCTGAAATATTTTAATGACAGAGCCTGAGATCAGAAGTCACCGTTTCCCCACATGTGATTCAAACAAGAGTTGTGCCAAGTCTGTCCCACCTTGCTTGCAGTCAGTTTTGCTGCGTGCTAGGCCAGTCAATCCGGCTGTCAAACACCTTCGTCCTGCTGCTGCTCCTGCCTCCCCTCTAAGCAGCGACTCGCCTATCTGAAGGGCCACAGTTATTTAAAAATTACCTAGACTGCCTTTCCAGCTCTTGTCCTCCCTCTTCTCCTCCAGGATGGGAGTGCTGCTCAGCGTGGACGAATGGGACAGCAAGCCCGAGCCCGCGTTGGAGATGGACATGAGCGACTTGGCAGGCCTCATCGAGGAGAGCTGGTCGGTCTTCCCGGGCTCCTTGCGGGAGCGCTGCTGCAGCACCTTGATCATGGCGTCCTTCTCAATGATCTGAGCGTGCAGAGTCTTGATCCTTGTCGAGAAGAACAAATAACAACATTTTTGAACTCCTGTGGCCTCAGACTGAGACCTCAGCTCCCCGTGGCTATGACCTGAACTCCCCATGGCATTCAGAGAGGCACAGAGAGGACACCGGTGAGCTTATCACCCCAAGCACTGCCTGCTCACGGCCCCACCACAGCAGATGATGCGTCAGACTTCCTGTACGTACACGAACAGAGCTTCCCTGAGATGCCCACCCACCTCTGGGTGCTGGAAGCTGCTCCCATCAGGCATGGAAGAGGCTTTGAGGCAAGGCTGAGAGTTATGGGCTGGGCATGAGACCAACAGAAAAAAAAAATGTATTTATAGACCGGGGAGTTTGCACTGCAAAAATGCTGGGGAAAGCAGGTCTGTGAAAGTGTTAACAGGTGGCTGGAGGTCTGATGAAGATGCCCTGACAAGAGAAGAGGAATAAGCTAGATACAAAAATCTAAGATGGCTTTTGGATTGCTGTGCAGTTACTTCCTTGGCCAAACGATCATCTGGCATCCTACGTTGTTGCTACTGGTGAAAACCTGAGGATTTCTATTCTGAGGCATCTACCCAGATAATTAATTTAAAATCCCCATCCTAAAGACAGATGGGATCAAAACTACATTTTACCTTCCCTCCATGTCGAGACACCTCCTGTTGGCAAGCAGGATCTCTTCCTCCTCCTTCTGAATGCGAGCTTCCAGCGAGGTGTCGTAGCTCGGGTTAGGTGAGTGGCTGATCACCGTCGTGTCCCTGGGAAGAAGCAGCAGAGCAGATGAAGGACCAGCTGAATATGCTCCTTTCCTCCTAGCAGCACAAAATGATTGCTCAAAAGTAACAAACAGGAGCATTCACTTCTTTTTTGAGTTTAAGCTGTCTCAGTGTCTTCCAGAATTCCACCTCCCAGTCCTAACGCAGGAAGGATTACAAACACATGCAATAATTGTAGCAATGGTCAATCTACTGTCCACCCCAGGCCAGGCTGTGATCTAGCGGATTCACTGTGAATCCACTGTTTCAACTGAAAGAATGCTACCTGCACTTGACACGCAGTTTTTTCCCTTCTCCCTCCAAAACAGGGTATCTAAGTATCCACTGAAGGGAGATAGTCACGAAAATTTTAAAGCAATTCTAAGCACCTTGGTCCAAAATACTTGGAATGAACTGAAAACAGTTTTAGATGGACTCCACACAGTGCCTGATGTTAACGCTGTGATGGGTGTTCAGTCCATTAACCAAAACCTAACGACTATTTCATCCTACTTGTTGCTGTATAGTCAGGACGAAGTCACTGTGCAATGCTTTATGTCACATGCACAGCATAAGAGCATGTTACTGCCATAGCTATGCATTAATTTTTTTTAAAAAAGTTCGTTACCAATAGCTCCAATTCATTGTGATAAGAAATTTGTTCCCTCAAAAAAGAACAAGGCCTAAGAACTGTCTGGAAATGTGCATTTAACCCTACAAAAGTTCAGATCAGGAATGGCAAAGCACCAACGTGATGGGCACAAGAAACTCATCATCAAAGAAACCTAACCTGCCCCAGGTACAGCCTGTGCTGTAAAGCAGCCTTCCTGCTACCTCAGCTTCCTAAGGGCTGCTGTTTTCCACTACCAAAGAAAAAGGAAAGCAAAGTTGTGCACAGCACGGGTGAGGTTACCACTGAAATGAACGAAATCCCTCACAGCCTGTTTTTGAGAAGGCTACACTGCAGGTACCAACTGCACAGAAACCTGCAGAAGCCCTGGTGCTGATGGAACAGCCTCTTCTGAGGGCGCTAGAAGGAAATGGAAAACCAGGGGTTGGCTCTTTCCTGCCTGGAAAGCGTTCTTGTTCATTTACCAAACCCGAACAGGCCTAACACAGCCCCTCTCATTCCATGACAAACAATAGACCAGACTCCTGTTTATCAGCACGTGCTGAAAATATAACACAGCCTTTTGGGACAAGCAGTAGCGAGAGCCTTTAGAGAATCTCTGGGGAGGCAGAGAACAGTGCACAAGAAACATCAATACCCCAAAATAACAGCCAGCTTTTGGAGCAAGATAAGATAAGCCTTTAAATGCTAACACAGCAGATCTGTGACTTCCCCCTGTAATTCGAGTATGATCTGATGTGCTAGGAAGCCAGCTGCGATAACATCCCAATTTGAATCTGGTTCCTGAAACAATCTAACATAAAATCTGCTGTCAAGAAGCAGAAACCAGTGATCAATGAAATTACATGTAAGCACTACCTGACATTAAAGAATTGCACTCCAATAACAGCTCTTGCTTGCCAACTAGCCGAAGCACTTGGGCCTGTTTGCAACCGTATTTATTATGTGCTTCTGAAGAGCCATCTTGGAATGTGACCTTGTTACCAAATTTCAGACACCCTTTCCCTCCCACCCCCACAAGCACTCCTCTCTACACACAGCAGAAGGTTTTGAGCAGAATTTCCTAGTAGACGTTTCTGGTTAGTAACCATGTTGAGGACAGTACCACAAAGTAATTTGCAAAAACATTCTGGAGAACAAGCAAGCCATTCAGGGTGAGCGATGTGATTCACCAAGCTTACCCCATCCCACATGACTTCAGCAAGGACTGACTCCTGTTTAGAAAACAAACAACAAAAAGCAACAGCAACCCTCCTCATACATCTATTTTTGAAGCAACAGCTTCGAGGAACGGCTCAGAACAATTCTAGTCTGGAAATGGTTCTTACACGTGGGGGAATCTTCCCCTGGCAGAAAGTTTTTATTTGTTGGCAATCGTGCAGCTCCCAGGAAAAAGCTGCCAAGCTCCACTTGCACGCAGAAGTTTGTGAAGCCGTTCAGACCACAAGGAAAGGTATCATGGGAAGGTGGTATGACAACATTCCTCGGTGGGAAATTCAACATTCAACTGGAAAAAGAAAATAATCCCTGTGCTATGAATAGTCTCATTTACCTCTGAGCAGCCACGGTCGCAGCTGCATCCAAAGCGAACTGTCTCATCACGCTCTCCTCCAGGTATTTCTGCTCCCACTTGGTCATGTCGGCTTCCAGAGCAAGAATCCTTTCTTCCTTCTCACGCAGGAGCTCCATAAGCGCTGTGGCGTTGTACTCCGACACGTTGGCAGCCTGAGATGTACCCTGACGCTGGTTCCCAAAAACAAAACAAAAAGAAGTCGCAGGATGCACCTGTAAGGCTCAGGGTTGCTTTGTTTGCTTTGGGCTGAAAGACAGAGGCTGGGCAGGAGCAGCGCTGGCTCGATGCAGGAGCCCCCCAGAGGGAAACGCAGCAGCCTGAGCTGTGCTGGGCACACTGGGTGATGGTCACGGTCTCCTTTAGAGTTTAACCTGAAACACCTGCAGGCACATTTTCAGCCTCGCTCTGTCCAAACCTGGCAAAGCCAGGCTTCTCTTTTCCAAATGGTGAAGCTCAAAAGTCATAACATGCCAAGAAACACTCCTCAGAAAGACAGCTGTACTCATGCTAGAGTGCTTCCTCATGCCACTCCACAGCTGGTGGGTACTAACAGGCAAATATCTGCGATGGAAAACGCTCCTTACAGCTTTTTTCCATGTGCAAAGCCCCAAGTGAGCGCCAGAGAGCTGGATCACACTACTCAGGTCTGATGCCTGCAGCTCATCCATACTGCCTGAAGTAACTCAAACTTATTTCCAGCACCGCTCCAACAAAGCACAAGAATTTCAACAGCTTTAAAAAGAAATCCAAAATATTAGGATATATAATGTTTTAGGATATATAGTATATATTAGGATATATTAGGATTCGATTACTAAATCACTCCCATCAGTGTACACCTGTGGATTAAGTAGCCGGGAGTTAAAAATAATTTAGTTCTAAAGCAAGACTTGAAGACAGACTGCTCCTCTTCTCTCAAATCAAGAAAGAGCAGAGATTTGCTGTGCTAAAATTTCAAAGTGCAAACTTCACAGTTTTACATGGAAGTCTCATCTGCGATTGGCATGATATTTGACTTAAAAATAAAAAAGTTACTTTAAAAGAAAAGAAAGAAATTGGGCAGGCAAACTGTTTCGTGTCCAGCTCAGAATTCTGAAACCATGACAAGAAATTATTTTTTTGCTTTGTATCAGGTTTGCAGTTAAAAGCTGTGGGGTTCAGGGCAAGTAATCTTGCATGGTAACGTGGAAGAAAGCTTATCAAATTACTGTAACTCCTAGCAAACCAATACAAAATACAATTAATATTTAAATATCCGTTCCTACACAGATACGGCAGTCAAGGACTAAACATAGGCTGGAACTGAATGTGATTTAGGACACAGGTATAAACTGTCAGGTTTGTAAATTTTTCTGGAAAGAGGATGCAGGCCTGTATCTGATGCTTGTTGAAATGCATCACACTGTAACACCGCCTAAAACCTCACATCATAACACCCTGCACAATCTACTTCTCACTCATTCATTCCACTGAAAAAGACTCACATTACAATTCCAATATGCTCTATGGGAAGCTTCTGCCTGTTTCCATCAGCTACCTTTACGGAACTGGTTTTGTGGTTTTGGTAGGCTTTTTTTTTTTTTTCCAATATGGAAGTTTTATGAAGGGCCTCTTTTTCAGACCAGCTGTTAATGAATTTTATATAAATTTCAACTGTGAGCAATATTTTTAAAATAATACAAAAGTAAATATAACCAGGTTACTCAAAGATAGAACACCATGCAGCTAGATGTCTATGTCTGAATATTGTCAGGGGATGGATCCCTTATTGCTACCTTACCTATGTTTTCTGGTTAGAATGGAATAATTAAATCAAGTAAAAACCAACAGGAAGGCCAGCGTGATGATAACTACCAAAAGAAAAATTTGCTCATTTTACGTGGCCAGCAGGAAGGTAGCTAACAAAAGAAAAATGTGCTCATTTTGCATGATGGAGAAAAACCACTGCCCTTCTCTCGTGCGTGGTGTAGCATACAATCCTAACAGGAGCCGGGCAGGACAGGGAGGAAGGATACCTGCTGCATCCGCAGAGATTCCAGCTCTCGCTCCAGCCGCGTCCGCAGCCTGTGCTCCAGCTGCTCCCGCTTCTCACACGCTGCCTGCAGCTGAACCAGGGCCTGCTGCATCTTCTCCACCTTCTCAACGTAGACTTGCTTCTTTTTGAGCTGAAACAAAAGGGAAAATGTAACTGAAGTTAGGTAAGGAGAACAAGGGAGTCAACTTCTGGCCTCGTACGCATTGCAGAACGCTGCAACGGCAGCCAGGAGTTAAGCAGCCAGTTGGAGCCGTCAGGGGGCTTCAGACTCCAGCCTGGGCTCCAGACACTCTGCAGGTTACAGCTCTTCCCCATCTCCACTGTCCTGCTAGGTTTGTTTGTTCTTGCCGTCCTCAGCATCCCCGTGGTAGTGACAGGGAAACCGAGGCAGGTATTTGTTGCAAATGTACCAAGGTGGGTTGGTACCAGAGGGCATTTATGTGACTTGGTGCCTGTTACCGAGGTAACTGTAGCAAAGACAAGGATTAGATCCAGCCCACCAGCTAAGAACAGGGTTTGTTTTTCAGTGCAGTATAGAAAGCTGCTGGCAGGATCCCATTCCAGTCCCACTGCAAAAACAGGCTCAAGGTGTACACTAGACACAGCCTGGAGCTCTCCTCCCAGTAACCATCTTAGCACACTTTAGACAGAATAAAACCAAACTAAAATACCAAATTAAAAAGGTCAGAATAAATAAAGCACAAGCCTATTCTAACCCAGAGAGTGCTGCACTCACAGACGTGACTGTCCGTAACAATCACAGCTGGCTGGCCTCACACAGCAACGCCGGGGCACTGCATTTTTAGCTGTGGTTGTTGTAAACTCTGAAATACAACATAGTAGGAAGGAGGCAACTTTTCCCAAGTCAGAGCCAAAGCCTAGAGAAGCACCACAATGCAAAACACAGGCTCCCTTATGCGAGTTCAAAGAGCTACTCTGGAGCTTCATGGAAGAAAAGTCCATTGAGGGGTATCGAGGACAAAAGACGCTGTTTGGGCTCAGGAAGTCCTTCTCGGAAGCGGAAAGGGGTCTGGGAAAGTACCGCTGTTTGGTGGTCCTGTTCTCCCAGTGCTCCCCGGGAATCTGCTCGTAGTTACGGGGCAGCCAGGAGAGCAGGCCTGCGGGACTTGGATCTGAGTGAATCGAGCCATCCCTGCACCACGCCGTCCTTCCCAAAAGGTCCCGCCACGTGATGCTTCAAACGTCTCCCTTTTCATATTCCTGTTCCTTGAGGCAACCCAGAGACTGCAAAGTGAGCACCAGAGAGAAGTCTCCAAACGCTATTAATGCCAGACGTGGCATCCCTTTCTTCTCTTCATAAAGTCAGCAGGCACCTAACCTCACAGCGTGAATGTCGCTGCCCTAGAGGATTTTCCCCAAACAAGTATTTTATAATAAAAGTTACAGTAACGAGTGAGTAATCCAGCCAAAGGCCTTCCCACCAGTGCATGTACAGCAGAAAGGTATTTTCATGCTTTGATTGCTCAAGATTTCCAACTTGTTTGGAATGGGAGGGACAAGAACATTTTAAAACAACTTAATATTCAGCTGCTACTCTGCAGGGAAAAAAAATGTTGTAATTAATAGATCTTTTTATTCCGGGTCATAATGCTCAATAGCACCAATTTAAGCTCTGTCAGACTCCAAAAAATGCATTTAATACAGAAATCCTCCTGAAAATCTGATCTCTCCCCCTCTTCTGTGTGCAGGATTGAGGCAGGAAGGCCAGACCTTTGGTTTCTCATTACCTGCTGCGAAGCACTGAAATCTCTGAAAAGTTTTCTAAGGCAGGCAATGCTCTTCTTCCAAAAGGCAGCTGACAACAAGGTTTTATTGGTTTCATAATTAATAAATCTGAGAACGTGTATGTGTGGATTAACTTTCTGGCCTGCACTCAAAGAATGCCAAGTGCCCAGCCGAAAGAGAATTAGGACAGAGAAATTCCGCTGAAACGTTCACTTTGAAAGCGCTCCCATCAGCCCAACCTGCAGGTGAAGCGTTGCAACACGAGCTGTTGCCCAACTTCACAGCACTGCCTGCACATGCCTAACGCATGCACCAGACCTAAAGCACAGGCACGGCTTGCTCAGTGGCTTTTCACACGGAGTTTTGTTTTTCCTCTCCACAAAGCACACTTCATTTTCCTGCATCAGTAAAAAAATAACTATGTTTAAAAACTTAGGGTTTAAACAGAATTAATGCAGAAATCCTTCAAATCATCTTCAATTTTGCAGTACCCAGATGTTCAGCGAGCTTTAAAGGCATGTATGTGCTCCAGACAACTCAGCTTTCCTAAGGTGTCTTGCCATAATTATCCTTTACATAGGAAATTGTTTTATTTCATGCACTTGCTGCACTGACTCAGTCCACTGCTTCTTCTGGCAGTGCCATTCATTGCCAGCTCTGCCACAGTGAGGACTTGTGAGGAAGTTTACCTTCTGTGAACCAGGATTCTCTGCAGAAGAGGTACTAGCGAAGGCTGATTTTATTATTATTACATTTATAGGTAGTATTTCTGACTTGTTCTGACCTCTGGATGTAAAGAGGCCCAGAAATAATTCTCCCAAGCACAGAGGGACTTCATTACCATAAACGGAGAGTGTGATTAAGTTTTCCTAAGACAGGAATTGGAAGCAGTTTCCTGAGTGTTGCCAGTGTGCTGCAGCCCTCAGTGAGATGGGAGGAAGGAAAAAAGGCAGCATGCTGAGGCTTGTTCTTGGTTGGCTGCCACGGATCCCCCACCCTCTCTCGCCCAGCAAAGAACCAAACCTGGCTGCTCCGTGCCAAAGGCCGCAGCAACATCTACCACGGGGGAGATGGCATCAAAGGATGCTGGAACTCCTTCCTCTGCAAGAGGCCTCACAGGGAACACGTGCTCCAGATAAGAGCTCATTCCTGAAGCTTTACGAGGATGCAGTCACGCCCCTCCGTCTGCGGGCTTACAGCAATGTGACAAGATGGTCATTTTCCTCCGGATGGTGCTGCGTGTCACTAGGCTCATGCTCACGTAATGCAGCTATTTGGCCTTGAAGGGTGCTCTGAAAACGCAGAGCCTTCAACTTACATTGCTATCTGTGTTATAAGATCTCTGTAAGCCCGTATGATCTCAGCTAGCTGTGGTGCACGTCTGGAAGCCCATCAGAGCACTGCAGCATGGCTGCATTCCTCCTCGGCATTCCCTGCACATGGCACAGCTTCAGTGAACACACACAACTTCTCCAGGTCATCCCTGACTGCATCGGGAAATGTCCTAGCCAGGTATCAGAGGTTGGGCTTCATCAGCAGGATTTTCTAATTAAAGCAGTTAAAACTCCCATTCACATTCCCCACGATGTTTACAAAATCTCTGCAAAAGAACTGAGCAAAACAGGCAAGGTGAGGACAGGCTCTGTAGAAATCTAGCACACAAAAGCCTGAAGTGCTGCAGGTAATACCCCTAAAAAGATTCCCTGGCCTCCTGAGCAAGAATTTCAGTCTTCCTTTCCTCTTTCCCATGTCAGGATTGCTTTCTGCAGTTGAGAGCCAGCTGAGCCAAGCAGATGCACTTGGGATTCAGAGGCTTCCCTGCTCCGAGCGCAGCTGACCCGGAGAGCAAGCTGTTTCCAAGTTAGCCAGGAAGATTTACGCTCTGATAATGCCTGCACACCCATATCCCCCAACTGCAGGGCTTCCAGCAATGCAGAACGACTAACCTAACCGCCCTTAACAGACAAGAACAAAATGATTAAACAAAGGCACACACAAAACCTAGAAAACTGAAACTTTTCTTCAGTGAAAGGATTCTGGTAAGATTCCCTGAGACACTGTAATGCCTGGCAGCTGCTAATCTGAAGGTTCCTCTGCTCCAGAGAGCTTTGCATGGTCTCAAAGCAATGGCCAAGGACAAAGCGTTCCTATCAGGACAGGGACACTTTGTTATTACCCTGACTGCCCAGCAGAAGAGGGATTAATATTCTAGAAACCAAACAAATGGTGTCACTTCGTTTGATTTAGGTTTCTCAGCCACATCTTTGACAAACCGTGCAACTTCTGCCAGGGGTCTCAGTCCCTGCAGGCTGAAGGCTCAGAAGGCACGGAGGTTTCATGCGCATGGTGCAGGAGCAGTGGCAGGCAGAGATGAGGAGCTTCCCGTGGGAAATTGCATGGAGACAAGAGGCTGCAATACCCTCAGGACCAGAGCTACCTCTGCAGGAGAAGTGTGGTCCTGGCATAGCAGGTGAGGGGGAAGGAAGGCTCTTCTTTTGTGGAGATTCATCGCTTCCAGATGGGTTACTCAGCACAGAGTTTTTCTGGGGAAGAAGAGAGGACTTCCTGCCTCGCTAGCAATGATTCAGAAACCCTCCCAGGCATTTTGACAAACCCCACGATTACCCTCTTCATCTTGGACAGCTCCTATTTCAGCAAATTGGTAACACTCGTCAGCATCTGCCTGTCTCCCACCCACTATTTCTGATGGCTTCAAAGTCCTTTGTTTAATATATTCAGGGTGTTTTCATTACATTCTGGGCTTCTCCTAAAGCTGAAGCCATTCATATGCAGCTGAAAATGTGCTTCCCCACAAGAATGTGCCTGCTATGGCAGAAATGCAGTAAAGAAAGAAGGCAGCAAGCACGTTTAAACCACCTCTGCCTCTTGCAGCGGGGATGTATTGCTCTAGGATGCCTTTGAACCCTCAGTTTGTTTGAATTCAGGCCCAAGAAGGCGCCACTGGCTTCAGCAAGAATGCATGCTGAAGCAATTTGGTAACGCTATCCTCCTGCAGAGCAGTGCTTGCTGCATGGGAATGCCATAACGTCGCCTCGCCGTTCGTTTGCCTTCCAATAAGTGAAAACTCTCAAAGCCAGCCCTGGAAAAGCACTAACAGGCAGAACACGAGGTAGAGACAAAGCAATAAAAAGCCAGTTCTGCACCATTACACGAACACAGGTCATTAACAGAGGCAAGGGGGGGGAGTTTTGTCTCCTGTCCACCCTGCCCATCCACGAACAGCTCTGTCCTGAAAGGAGCAGTTATGTAGCTCAGAGCCTAAGCACACAAGAGGGAAAGCTGCTGGAGACTAGGAATATCTTTTTATAGACCCAGAAGTGATTGGAAAAAAACAGACAAGCCTTCAAGCACACAAACTCTCCTTTGGGTCTCTTCCCTACAAGCCAGAGCTCTGTTCTGAAATCATCTCGGATACAGTATGTGAAGTACAATAGAAGTCATTTGGAAACGCATGTTTCTACATTTCCCCCCAGACAGAACCCCCAGTGTTATCAGAAATAGCACACAATTTCTCCCCACAATAGCTGAGTGGGAAATGAATATAACATCCTAGCTCTGGTATCTGGTTTGTGTTGAACTCTGATGGCTGGAAGATCCTATAGCCCCCAACTACAAGCTGCTTCTAGAGGAGATATTTCACTCAAGCTCCTTCCCTTCCCCCAGCCCCTAATTCACACCCACCACAGGCTGTCAGGCTTTGCTTTCTATTGCAAGGTGTGCACACGAGGATGGCACAGTAGATAATTATATCTGCTTAATGGTAGTCACTAGTTTTCAAAGCTGTCTCCTTCAGGCCCTTGTTAAAACGGTGGCTTTGTAAAGCAGTGAAGCAAAGGAGTACAAGTTAAACCACAACCAAAAAAAATTACTACTTTTTTTTTTTTTTTTTGAACCATGGTCTTACATGGTACAAATTAACTAGAGCAAGCAGGAATGACCAAGTTCATTAAAGCTTCTGAAAAATCCTGTTTACAAAGAGCTTAAAAGCAGCAGCACTTGTAGCCTTTCCACCTCGTAGTTGTGGTTGGGCCAACGGCGCAGAGCCCCCTGGTGCAGTATCACGAGCCTCGTAAGGACTCATGGACCTTGCTGTGTCCCCCTGCAGTTCTGCCTGTGAGCAAAGTGAAGTTTAACCACCTGTCCTGCTTGCTCTCGAGGTGTTTGCTAGCAAATGAGGTGGCTGCCTGCAGCTGGGACCCCCGTGGCACTCCGTGCTTCAGCGTCAGGGACTCCGGATGCTCCCGCTGCAAATATTGGCACTGCCCATTTCTGGGATACGTGGGTTTAAGCCAACGTGCATTTCACCTCAAAGGTACACAATTTATCTCAAAATTATTGCATGTAATGAAAATAATCTTAAGTTTTGATTTAAAAAAAATCATATACTTCACTAGAAATGATTTTAATAAGCTGCTGACTTAAGCATTCCTGTGCAACATCTATTAAAGGGAAGGATGAAAATAGAGTCGTGAAAACAGGGGTTAATTACTGGGTATCTTTATGGCTGGTAGAGAAGTAGTAAAGTTTAAATATTACACGTAGAACATACACATACTCTGCAAGCCTGTCTGCGAGCATATTTAAGTTTGTTTTAAATACCCACCATCACTCACTCTTTTTAGCACTTTGCAGAAATAAACTCCACACTATCTAATTTTAATGGCAACTCGTTCTAAACCCAAGGAGTCATTTCACCACTTCTGACAGAGATGGGAAAGTATTCTCAATACCTGCTTTTGCTTCCAAAAGCAAAGGCACCTAAGATCATTCCTTTCTCTATCACATTTACCATGCCTTTATCTCTTCCTTCCCTCCAACTTGGATGCTAAAATCCAGTCCGTATAAAACTCCCCAAGCTCCAGAGGAGGAGACAAGTACCTGCATTTTACAGATGGGTGGTTTTGCCCAAACTGGCAATTCAGGCCAAGGATTTTAAAAAGAATGTGTACGTTCCAGTTCCAATGCAACATGTAAATCCAGCCATGGTGGTGACATATGGCTTACAGGTCTCATTATAACAGAAATAAAATATTCTTTTTATAAAGGATCTGGTAAATACAAGGCAGGGTAGCTCCGCTCAATAGGAAGTCAAAACGGAAAGGGAAAAAAAAAAGCTGAAAACTCACATTACAGGATGCAACAACTGAAATATGCACACCCCCCTCAGGCCTTGAGCCAGAGCGGCTGCCAAACCTTAACGTAAGAAACTCCACCCTCTTCTGCAGGACTAGTTTGGAAATTCCTGACAATTACAGGGACTAGCAACCCAGATGAGGCTGGCAGGAATAAAAGAAGTAATTGACAAATTGTTCCTATATCTTTGTCACTGAATGTCAGAAGCTCAGGCTGACATTTAGACTCGCTTCTGAACAGTGCCCTGAGCACCAAACAGCTCGCCTGGCTGTCTTTCGGAAAGCTACCAAAGAGCTCGGGGATTTCTGAAGTTCCCACAACTTAATGCTAATGAGGCAACAAATGCTTCATAATCCTAAGCATTTCATTAAAAAGTGATTTGGGAAACATGCAGAAGTGACTCTTCACCCCTTCTTTTTTTTTTTTCCTTGTTCCCCCTCACCTCTAGGAAAAAGCAGAGTTAATTCCTGCTCCCTCACTGAGACGCTTCCATATTTATCTACAACAGGAAGGGTGGCACTTCCTGCACGCCCTGGGATTCGAGCAAAGGTTGGATGCAAATGACCAGAAACCTTCGTGCAATCTAGAGCAGGGCATTTCGCTCTCTATCGGCACAGGCGTGTTTGGGTCATGCAAATCTGGCCACATTTACTTACCCATTTTCCTATTCTACCTGAGCAGAAATACTTTGCAACAGCACTGAAAACAATTCTCCTAGTAAAATGAGAGGTCTTTTGAAAAGAAAACATACAATTATGATCGCCTCTGAAGGCTTCAACTTTGCACAGAAGCCTGACCTAGCCAAGTGCTGTGCGTGCTGGCCCCGGCTGACCGCAGCATCTTTATAAAGCCAGCTCCAAGCATGTGAATGACCCCAGGGAAGCCACCAGGATGTCCTGTGTACTTAAAGCTGGTCACACGTGAGACTTTTAGAATCATTAAGGCACTGAAAAATCTGAATGAGAGGCAAGGAGCTGCCATACACTGCAGAATCAAATGACAGAACAGTCTGAGAGAGAGCCAAACAGGAGATCTGATCGTGGTTCTGTTTAAGTTCCCCTAGACCTAATGCTCCTCCAAAGCAGCCAAGGTGCAAGTCAGCCCTGCCAGGAAATGCTGCAGTCCTCGTGAAATCAATGGGCTTGTCAGATGTGTGCGGGGCTGAATGGGGACAGTGATACTTGAATGTCCCTTTGAATCTGCTCTCCTCTCTTCATTGTTATAATTTGTATTGCAGGGAAGCTGGCTCCCCAGTGAGGAACCACGGCCAGCGGATGCTCCAAATGGCCTCAGCAGCACTTGCAGTGACCGTGAGGGCAGTCCAGGAGAAAGTACAGAAGAGCTACTGAAGCAAGTAAAAGCTCAGAGAAGAGCAGACTAAAATTAAGAAGGCAGCCGCATCTGTACCTGGGAGAGAAAGAAGGCAGGCAAGATGAGACAGGAGGTTGCTCACTCTGTATTTGACCATCCCCCCTCTGCTGGCACACCGGGATCCTAAGCAGAAAGAGGAGTAGAAGCTGATAAAGGGAGGGTTTATGACAAAGGGAAGGTTTAAAGAACGTCTCCAAAACACAAGATGCAGGTGGGTGCAGGCAGTGCTCAGCTGAGGGGGATGATGAGCACCAGGAGGCAGGAAGATGGCAGAACTGAAGGAGAGAACAAACCTGCCCTGGAGGAAGTCTGCCTGGCCATGAGATTTCCTCTGGGGGCTCTCTATGGAGGAAGAGTAGGAGTAAAGGAAGCAGGGTCTGGGAGGGGGAAATGGAGCCTTGGAGAGGAAAGGAGTAGGCGGGAGGAAAGAGGACGGCCGCTATGACGCAGAAGGGCAGCAAGGTGAGAGCCACGTACGAATGGCAGAGACAAGGCTACAAAAGAAACTGCTGTGAAAGCTGCCCTGCTAAGCAGCTCAAATTCATTATCCTCTCCTGGGAGGAAAGGGACAGAAAACAAGCAAGGTCATTGTCATGCCCAGCTTATTACGCAGGCCGGGCACACGCAGTGATCTGCACCGTGTACCACAACCTGGTGTGAGTGGAACACCTGGCAAGGGGACAAGCTGCATTCATTTGCCATGAGTTAAAAAGTCCATTCCGATCTGAATTTCTGCCAAGTTCAGGAAATTGCCAGGGCTGGGATTTCAGCCCCAGCCCACTTTTATCAGTTAAAACAAAAAGAAAATGAAACATGGCTGCCTAGACGAAATCACTTGCAAGGAAATACAGACTTGTGGCTTATCTGCGCGCCGTTCAGTGGCTTAGCTAACCAACACAAAGCTAAGCCGATATAAACAGCTTTGAAGCAAGCAGATTTCCTTGTAATTTGCACAAGACGAACTTATTCCCACAGTCGCTTTCACTGGAATGCAAGCTACCCCAGCTTCTCCCCCCCGGCTGCCTTACCTCCTCCTCCAGTTTCACCACCTTGGCCTGAGCGTTGTTCAAGGCCTGGTCTCGGATCTCAATGTGTCTCCGCTGGTCCTCGTTGGTGGAGCGTGCAGCAGCCAGTTCTATTTCCAGTTTCTCCTTTTCCCGCTGCGTTTCCTTGTCTACCAAAACAAGGTGAGAGTTAGCAATGGACAGCACTTCTCTCTACCCAGCTTTTAGGAGTCCTTCCCTCCAGAGGTGGAGGAAAGATGGGGCACCTCGTGCTGGGACTTCTCACAAGACAGAGAATGCAAATCTGTAGCTATGGGGAAAAAAAAGCATGTGGCTTTGAAGGAAGAGAAGGATTGATAGCCCTGAAAAACAAGCACGGCACCTTCAAGTAACAATATGCCTCAGTGCTAAGCGAGAAGGTGCATCACTCAGTACAGTTAGGTAATTTGCTCTGATTATACAGATGGTTTGCAAAGCTTGGCACCTCTTCACCTCTGAGCTTTCAGCCCTGGAAAACAAACTGGGTGATTTTAATGTCCCAGGTTGGGGAAGGGAGGTAGCGAGCTTTTGTGCCTGAAAAACTTGTGCTCCTTTTCTTCACGCTGACCCTCCGAACAGGAAGGTTGTTCTGCCTTGGGCAGCTGCCCTCCTGCCCAAACACCCATTTGTCCCGCTTGGCTGGCGGTTTCACCAAAGGACAGAGCAGTAAAATTCCTTGGTCTTCCTCTGCTGCCCTTAAAAACGACCTTCTGGGCCGGGACCCAGGCACCTGTATCTGTTCTGCAGCTACTCAAAGCAAACCTGCAGTTCAGGAAAGCTTTTTGCCCTGTGCTCTGTGCTCACGGAACAGGTTAACTGCCTTCGTAAAAAAAACTAAACAGGATGAAATAACTGGGGACTGCAGAACTTATCACAGAAGGGTGTAAAGCAAAGCCACAACACAGAGCTGATGTCCTCTGCATATGTTGTCATTCCCAGCTCAAGCCAACCAGCCACAATGATAACATTAACACACTCACTGGATATACATAACCACAGAATACTCCCTCAAGTGATCTACACCCAGCACTGATGACACCAGAGAAACTGCATTCCAGAAACTAATATCCCACGACAAAGGAATGAGGACAAGGAGTGGAAGGCTTGAAAAACAGGAACTAGATCCTGGGCGTTAGGACAGACTGCATATGGAGTACACAGGCCCGTTTGTGCAAGCATGTGCATAGCTATATTTACAGGACCACAATTATTCCCTTTCTTCTGCCAGCAGAGAGCCAAGAGCAAAGCTTTAGCACCATGGAGCAGCTGAAGATTCCCTTCTGCTAGGGAATCAGCGCAGCCCACACGCAGGTTGCAGAAGAAACCCATCCACCAACAGCACCTCTGAACTCTGCAGGGCGAACCCCCACTGCCACGAGCTAGCCTTTGACAGAAGGCACGGGGATAAAGGCTCGAGGCACCCCCAGCCTGCTCTTTTCCCCATCTCTCCTGTCCCAGCATTTCTCCTCCACCCAGGAAATGAGCTGCTGCCAGCGTCAGCACGTTACAATGCATTGCAGAAGATGGGCAGGGCTGATGCAGGGTGGCATTACGCCAGAAGGTATCAATCAGCAGCAGCAGGCTGTTTGTTAATCTGTCACTGCTTGCAGCCAGGCTTTTGGAGGTTCTGCTCCAGACTTTTCCCCAAACGAGTACCGCTCCGTTGACAAGCGCCTGCGGCACCCCCTAGAAATGCTGGGACTGCCAAAACGCAGCTCAAAGGTTTCCACATGCATCCAAAAGTAGGAACGGCACCTGAAGCTTCTGAGCTTTGGCCTCCCCACCTCCCTGGGCAGATCTATGGATCTCAAAAGCCAGACGGAGCTCACAGACCGCCCACTGCCACCAGGAGAGCTGGGTTCACCCCCTGGCAGCCACCTGCTTGCAGCGTAAGCCACGAGGAATAAGCTGAAGGCAACCCAAGAGAGGGAGAGCAGCACTTGTCAGAGCAGCAGCAGTACGTGTTACATCACAGAAAAATCTCTCTTTTGCAATTTTATTGCATTACCTTTTTATATAACAATTGGAGAAAAGCGAGCATTGTCAGAAGGGCGGAGCACGCTATGGGATGAGAGGAAAGTTGGCTCGCTGCCGTCAGCCTCAAGACATTTTAGCACAAAGGAAAAGCAGCATTTCACATCTGTCGTTTCGGTTTGCCCTGTGATAAATCCACGGCTGCAGACAAAATTCATGACCTTACGCAGAACAGCATACTGCAGGCAGGATTAATCCCCCTTATTTGTGCCGAACTGGATAGTGCAGCAGCAAATTAAAGAGGAAAGAGATACGAGACCTACAGCGTTCCAGTCCCACCGGCCCTAACTCATGCCAGGACTCCTGCCAGCCTGGAAAGGTTTAATTCCAAAGCTCTCAGGGAGCAAAACAGTTGCTCAAATTATCCTACACATTATGAAGCAAACACTAATTTTATAATGCAACTACACGCTCTGTTTGCTCCAAAATCCCTAGTAAACGCTGTCAGATGGACCATACATGCATACAGAAAGAATTACTGAACGTGTCCTCCTTCCTCCACTGCCAGTGTTGGACTGCCACTGCCCTGATTTCTGTCCCAGTAGAAAACTGACAGATCTGAACCGTGCCACCCTGCTCATTTTTATCCTATCCAGGATGACCGGAGCGCTTCTCCCGACCCATAACGACTGCGTAACTCACTTTGTGCAAAGAGTTGAGAGATGGTTTTCCGATTGTCTTCAGAACCCTCAAATTCCTTCTCCGCAAGCTGCTTGTTGGCTGTCTCCATACGTTCTGCAGAATTGTTCAAGAAAAGAAACGCTGAAGAATCAAAAACTTTTAAGCGTTAAACTCGCATCTGCACAGGACATGCAAGCTAGGGGAACGGATCTCCTCCTTCTACACAGACCAAAGTCAAAAGCCTACCAGCAGCTGTCACTCACTTTTGAAATGTTTCTAATTATGTCCTTGAAAAAATATTCCCAAGGAGACAGAACAGACTGGAGTTCCAAAGAAATTACTTTAAACGATTATAACATAATTTATAAGTTTGTTTTTTTCTATTTTTGTAAATGTTAAGACTCCTCACAGACTTCAGTGTGAGAAGCGGAGACATTTCAGTCTTTGTATCACGAGTTTTATTAAGAATGGTTTCAGAACCCTCTCCACATAAACTTATTTTTCCCACCCAAATAAATCTCACCATGCAATTAAAAGATTCCCTTATAATCCTCCACTAAATCTTAATAGCTAGAAGATTAAATCGCTGTTGTCTAATGACCTGACTTCAGGGAAAAACATACAATTCCAGGGATAGCTTAAGTGTTCTGCTGCTGCAGGCTACTAGAAATTTATATCAGTCTATAAAAATAAAAATGAAATGTTTATGCTGTGTTTTATTATGAGTAAGATTACTTAATGCAGGCCTTTGTGTGCTGTCCTTCTTGATAGCACCGAGCACTGCACGGCCTTACTGCTTGGATGCAAAACAGCTTCTGGGAGCACAGTACGAGACTCAGGGCACAGAAAGCAGATGACTCGCAGGACAATCAGACAGCTTTCATAAAAAATTAAACTTACATTTTAAAAGACTGATTACACACTTTTACATATCTAGCTTTGCAGATGGTTTTTGCCTTTCAAACTACTGCTTACACTTTGACCCACGTTCAGGTCAAATACTATTTGACACCGCCCTCCCTCGCCAGCCATCGCACTCCCTCAGTCTCTTAGCAAGAAGCAGACACTAACAACATCTCTGCAAGAGAAAGGGGGATCCAAAAAACCAGATGCCTGCATTGATAAGGAATGACAAGGCCTTCAGGAAGAACAGACAGCCTGCAGTTTGTATGTCAGTGCAGAGGGGTCACTGGACAGGAAATAAAGTGAACATGCCTGGTGTGGGATTAGGCAGTCAGCAAAAGGTCTCTCCTTTTGTATAAACTGAACAAATTGTACAAATTGAGTCTAGGATATAAGACGAGAAAATTCCAGGCTTGCATCTGGTTTATGGTATTTGGCTTATCACATGCTTCTCCTCAATGAGAAACAGGCTGGGAATGAGAGACAACAGCACGCTCCTAAACATGTCTTTTCCACGCTCCCAGCAAGCACTTAAAATCCCAGCCTACTGAATATACCTGAATGCACTGAATATATCCCAACTGTCTCAGCAAACACTCCTGCAGCACCACGCTGGACTGGTGAGTAAGCACAGCAGTAAAAAGATCACAGTGAAGAAAAGAAGTTTTGGTTCATTTACCTCTCAGATCCCTGTTGAAATCATGAAGCCTACGAATTTCCCCTTCCAGCTTGTTTCTCATGGCCTTTTCCAGGGCATCCCGCTTCGAGGATGACTTCTCCAGGTTTTTGTATGCCTCTGAAACTTGTTGAATTTCTGTTTCCAGCTGTGGTGAAAGTGAAAACAAGCGCTTACTATTTTATCACTAACAATTCTTTTCACTTAGCCTCAGAAAGGAGATTACTTTCTCTTGTTTTCTTTGTTGAGATAAAATCCACCTACGCCTATATATCAAATAAAATGACAGAATCTCAGTTCCTGAGGGATCCTTTTACATTAGGAACAACAACGGTTGAAATGAAGATCTGGGCTCTCCTTCCAGACTCCAGCACTATTTCTCCACCACGATCAGAGCACAGACAGTGAACCGAAGGAGGCAAATGCCTTCTGTTCCTTACTGAGCTGGGCACTGCTTTGGTCAAGTTGGGCAAAAAACAATGAGATAAGCAGATAATGTGATACTGCGTTGGGTCAGTAAAACTAAATGAGAAAGGTGAACAAAACTATGTGAAAAAATGCAAGTGTCAGCCCCTGCACTGCTGCTGAACCCGGTAGCTGTGTAATTGTTCTGGTCCAAAATTCACAACAAAACCTCCTGATGTTCTTTGCTTGCACTCCCACAATTTGGTTGTGTTTTTAAATGTTCAATTTCCTTCAGTGGGGGGAACATTTGTAGGAAAGGAGTTTCTCTCCTTCCTGCTAGTAGCCTTCAGCATAAAGCTTCTTGGTTTGAGCTTAGGCAAGCAGCTGATCACCTGGAGCAGGAGGAGATTCACTGCTGACTCTCCTTGCCAGGCACAGTTTTGCACTGCTGAAGTGTGGATTCATGTAATGGCAAACCCCATCGGTAAGCCATCAACTGGGGGACGGAGGGGAGCTCATTTTTATCCTTCTTTCATTATCAGGAAGCTGTCAAACATTTCTCTAAAGCATTTCCTGGCCAGGAACCTTCCAAAAAAAATACAACACAATGAACATATGTCCCTGGAAAGAGGTAACGTAGGAAATAAATCAGCGTGGGAAGCCACACTGGTCATCTGAACTCCAGCGTTTTAATCAGCCACACATTTTTCTGTCCCGGGAGACTGCTCAGTGCAAAGAGCACTGCAAGGCCGCTGAAGTCCTGAACTGCAAGCAGCGTCAGCCTCTTCGCAGCTGCACGGCGCAGCAAGGCTGACCTGCTGCACGACTTTAAGCCACTGCTCATCAAGAAGTTATTTCTATGAGGCTGTGGTGAAAATATCCGCACACATGCCTATTGCTGATGGCTCTCACTGGATTTATTTATTTATTTTTTTTAAATGTGTGGGAGGAGGGCTTTATCACCACTGGTTCGTTTTTCTCTCTTTTTATAAAGCCAAAGGTGGCCAACAGCTTGATCCAAAAGAGGACAGTCAGTTTTTGTGGAAGTTGTGTGGTATCAAGGGAGGTGTTTTTACGTGACTTCAGTACAGAACTGTTGGTTTCAGCCCTGCAGCCCAAATGCCTCTAACGCAGCCAGAGCAGCAGTATTCCTCACACTGTCCTGCCAGCCAGTTTGGCAGCCATGCCCCCTGTTGCCTACTTGAGCGACCACCTCCTTGTAATGATTCAGACGAGCCCTGCCCACGGTCTTTAAACTCTTTCAGACTGATGGGGAAAGGAAGCCTGCTGCTATCCTGGGAACAGGAACATTGGCTTTAATCAAGCAAGCCAAACAGCCAGCCTCTTGGAGACAGCTGATGAGGATGCTCCTTTAAGCACAGTCAATTAGCTGTTAGAATTAAACTGAAGGATTTGATTCTATCTTCTGATGAAGTTAAGCTGCTGCCCCCAAAGGCACAGGATACAACTAATCAATCTACATAAAAAAGACTCTAAAGTCAATAAATCAAAGCCTTAAGCAAGCAGTGTAACAACTGCAGATGAGATCACTCAATTATGGATGACACCAGACACAAAATACCCACCTTCTGCAACCGGGCCACCTTCTCGTAACACCCATCTAGCTCCTGTCGTAGCGACCTGTTCTCTTCTGACAGGATTTCCACCATTTGCTGGGCCCTGGAAACTATGGAAAAAGGATCTACTTGCATCTGTTGGTACGGGGAAGGTATCTGCTGAGCCCTGGACATTACGGAATAGGAATCGCCTTGCTGCTGCGGGCCCAGAAAAGGCTGGCATAGTCGGTAGAGATCTCCCTGATGCACTTGGTTTGACAAGAAGGGCTGCTGGGTCCGTGGCAGGAGGCCAGGATCTCCCTGGCTCGGAGTCAGGGGCTGCTGGTGCTGGGAAGGGGACAGCCTGGATGGCGGCGGAGACTGGAGCAGGGTCAAAGATCCCAAGGACGTCAAGGACGACGTCGGACTGTGGTGGTGAGGTGGTCTCTGTTGTAGCTGCAGCTGCACGTCTGGGTTCTGCCTGGAAAACCGAGAGAAGAGGCCCTGTCAAAGTCATGCAGAAGGCGATGGGTCAACCAACCGAGACGGCAGGAGACGATGCGTGTAGCTCCTAGCCACAGGTATTCCTGCACAAAAAACT
This sequence comes from Anas acuta, assembly GCF_963932015.1. Taxonomy (NCBI): domain Eukaryota; kingdom Metazoa; phylum Chordata; class Aves; order Anseriformes; family Anatidae; genus Anas; species Anas acuta. The sequence continues at coordinate 4,196,148 of NC_088991.1, forward strand.
CGTGTTTATTTTTTTAACATTTGTTTAAAAACTGTTTTAAAATCAAATAGTTACCAGGAAATAAATACTAAGTACATGACGGTCATCCTCATGGGTTTACTTTGTACAGAGACACCAAGAGAAACTCCAGCAACAACCACTGACCAAAATTATTTGTAACTTTTTTCCACGCTTTGTGGATAAAACAGCTCGACTGAGGACTGCTGGGAACGGGTTATTTTGTTCCCCGCTGAAACATGCGATCTCTCGTGGAGAAAACAATGAATCCTCTGCAATTAGGATACGAAGTTATAGGAACTGGCTAAGCTCTGTTACTACGTCAGCACCCTGGTACAAGTTCTAACTATCACCCAACAGGCTGCAGCCTGGTCAATCAAGAGTTTGATCTCTGGAGATCCCCAGCTTACACTCCGCTGTGCTAGCCAAGGAGCAGACTTTTCTTAGCAGATTGCGTGGCTTTATCGTGCTTGGATGACCTCAGGAGGCAGGCTTTGCTTCCTCCCCCAAAGATATTCAACCTCTGACAGCCCCGCAGTTGTCTGCATTCCCAGGAGGGACCCTAGGGGCTCGCTCTGCTGTGCTCAGGGGGTGCTGGACGTACAAAGGAGCCCCCGGCACAGCTCTGCCACCGTACCAGGAGAGTTAGCAGCGTGCCAGAGCTGAACTGGGAGCTGAAGGGTTACACAAAGGGCTCCTGGGCCGATGTGCAAGCACTCGGCATCGTCCTTCCTGTGCTGTGCAGAGCGAACGCATCAACTCCTCCAACTCCTCGGAGCCGGCCAGAGAGGAAACGCCTGCGCTACTCACATCTGGCTGCCAGCACCCGCAGGAGGCTGGAGGTTCCCAGGCCGGCGCGGGGTTCACTGTTTCAGTGCTGTGCGTCCCGTGCCTCATCTTCCCTGCTCTACAGCAGAGAAGGTGCTTGGAAACCTCCCAGCTGACGCTCGGGTTCCTTAACGGGGAAACAAATCTAGCCTCCACTTAGGGGAAACACAGCTAGTTGCTGCGGTCCCTGTCAGCAGCAGCATTTCAGGAGCTGTTTCCCCAGGAACGACTGTATGCAGGGTGGGGATCCCGAGGGTCATGCAGAAGAGAGACGTGCAACTGATTTCCTCAGGCACGTTCAGCTTAGCAGCCTGGTTCTCCCTTCCCTGGGAGGTCAGCTCCACTCATCACTGCACCGAGCTCCTTACTTCTCTGTGCCAGTTCTCACAGCGAAGGGAAGGCACCACAGGACCTGCCCAGCATCACCTAGGGGCTGGAAACTACCCGAGATAAACCTCCCCAGCTCACCCGGGGTACACACAAAGTTGAAACCCTGCATCTTCAGAAGCCCCCCAGCTCCTCAAGCTTTTTCTTTACAGGCTGTCACGCTCCTGTGTTGGCTGTTGTAATCAATTAAGGAACAACTCTGCTGTGACAATTAATTTCCGATGACCTGCAGAGGTCAGACCAAAATAGTTACGGTGCCAGTCTGCCTCCTAGCTCAAAACAAACATCACCCCAACCCTTCCCCCTCCTGAACGCGCAAAATACCCCCTCCGAGTCTGGAAACAACCTGAAGCAGTGATTCAGAGAGAACCAACTCCACTGATGGCCATGTGCTAATACTGGAAGCCTCACAAGGCCTATTTGGGTGCCGACGTTACCAGCTCGAGCTGTTTGACTCAAGGCACCCCGTTATCATCAGAGACCCACGGGCAGAACCTTGCTGTTCCCCCAGGACTTGAGCCCCAGTGAAGAGAATGCCAAAACAGGCAAAGAAAAGCAGCAGATGCCCGATACTTACATTTTTTAAGACTTATTGTAAAGGAGCGCTCTAGGAAGTCATGGCCGAGTACTGCTAACCCGGATCCATTTCCAAGAGCCCCAGCATTTTGGCACGCACCCCCAAAGCCTCGCACATCTTGAAAATCCACCAGCGGGGGGGCTCAGGCTGCAACACGAGGCTGGAGCCTCTCGTGCTGCTGCGCTGCAGCCTCACAAGCCTCACATATGCTGCTGCATTCCCTGTGACACAAGGTCATCCAACTGGGGATCGTGTTTTGCTGGAAAATCAATATAATAGAAAGAAAAATAATAAAAATATAATAAGAATACGAGATAGGTATTTCCTAGTAACCTCGGTGCCATCTAAACCTTTTCGGATCCTGTATGCAAACTTCCCCATGCATGTTCAAAGGACTTTTCAGCACCCCCACGACTTTCAGTTTTGTCTCCCAAAATACCTACATGTATTTCATGGGCTCACATGAGCTGGCTCAGAGATCCCTCAGATTAACAAGAGAATCGTGGAGTTTATTTCTCTGGTAACCTGATCTGGGACCCAGAGGCTTTAGAAAGCTAGAGGAACCCAACTGTACTACTGGAGGGCTTTAAAGCTCCGAAATGTTCAGGTATGTTGGGGTCACCTACCAGAACCGCTGACAGAATGGTGATAGGAGCTTTCCTCCCTGTGAGCTCAGTCCTCAGGTAACCCTGCAGCAGTAATTCCAATTATTTCCAACTAACCACTTCAGGCAAGAATGCAGACAGACTCTTAAAATACGTGGAAGATAAAATTACTCAATATCTTTCAATTTGCCTCAGCGTTGTAAAGACGTAAAAATCTCAAAAACAGAAAAAGAAAAAAAAACACACCCCTGCAATAATTCCTAGAAATGTTTAAGCTTGATAGCACAGCTTTAAGGGCCACTTCATTCTGAAGAGCATCACACAAGAATCTCCGCTTCCCTGACGGCCCCCGGCACGCAGCGCAGCGCCGGGGCCGAGCACAAGCGGGGATTTATGGCTCCACAGCTCCCGGGGTCACGTCAGCTTTTGGGAAGGGGATATGGCGTAAGGGCAGCCCCGTGAGCAAACCCAGCCATCGGGAGCCCGGAGGCACGCGGGTGATTTACTAATTACGGGGCACATTCTGCAGGCCTCCCTGTCGAACATGGGATTTATCCCTGCAGCAAGCGCTCGGTGATTTGGGCTCTGAGCACAGGATGGTGCTGGGATCCGACACCGGCAGCTCCCTCTGCGCCGTGGCAGCCCCTTCTCCCCAGCTCTTCCTCTGCCACCCGAAGGTTTGCTTCCATCGCCGGTGCTGCGGGGCAGATTTTAGGCAGCGAGCAGGGGCTTTGGAGCTCCGCACGCAGCCAGCCCTCTTCTGAACTGTACAATTTCCAAAGAGCGCAGACGCCTCCGGCATGCCTGGTATTTACATTAAACCAACCTGGTTAGGAACATGTATGTGTTCCCAAACTTACACCGCCCAGGAGCAGGTGAGGCAAAATGTTTGCCGACTGGTTTAGACTTACCACCCGGCCCATTCCTTTCCCAGCCCGGGGAGGGTGAAGCATGAGAATGCTGTGAATTCCCCAATGTTTATCTTGCTCAACGAGTTTTTATTTAACCGCATCGTTAGGTCACCCTCAAATTCCCCCGAACAATGAGGGGAAAAACCCGCAGAGAAGGGTGGGGCTTCCCCAGCAGAAAGAAGGGGCTTTGTTTCCTTGACACACGCTTGGAAAAATGCGCGCACGTTTCCCAATCCAAATTAATCCCGATAAACGCAGGGCCAGGGCCGCAGCGCAGGGCAGCTTCAGTGCCTGAAAATGCTTCATCGCCCCGGAGAGGCTGCAAAGAGGCTCCCTCACACGGCCCGGCGCGAGGCAAATGCCCTCCTGCAAGCTGGATGGCTTCAAAGTCCTGCCCCATCACCCAGCTGCACCTTTGGTAGCACAGAAGGTTTCTTGTCCAGATGACAGCTCCTCTCCGAGCCCGTGGGAGAGGGAGGGGAATAGAGGACTCGCTGCTTTCCCTTGCTCCGCTGCTCTGTAATTTATGGATTAGCCTTGCAATTGTTCCCCTGCTTCAGCATTTGCTTGCAAAGGAAACCTCTTCTCGGCGCAGCTATTTAGGTTAAAAAGTAACCTCATTAGATTCCCAGTGCTTTGAAGACAAATTTCGGTTGCTTCCCCTACTGGAAACCTTGCCAGCTGAACCTTTCTCCTCCTCCCCCCGCTTTTCTTTCGAGGCAGCCAGGATCCATCCCATACAGACAAAAATCACCCTGTCTAGAGGAGCTGGCTGCTGGCATGTTTTCAAATACCTCTCCCTTACACAGCAAGCAGGCTGTGTCTCAGCCTCGCTATATTTAATGCCCCGAGTATTTCTGATGCAGCAGCACCATTAAGGATCTGTTTCCTTTCCTGCATGCAGAAGATTTGAGGCCTTTGAATTCTCAAAAAGATTTGCAACGAGCCTCGACAATCATTGCCACCCCCCCACAAACCCTTTACTTCCCCTCTTCCTGGCCTCTTTATTATTTATTTAGCCAGATCAAAGGGCCTTTTCATCAGGCTTGTATGCTGCTGAAGTCATTTCAGATCACAAACAATGGTGGACAAACTCTGAAAATAGCTCCCCATAGGCCTAAGACGGCTCTGAGCAGACTCAAATTCCCCCCCGGCTCAGCCTCCGTGCCCAACTGCAGCCTGGTTTCTTCCTCCCGCTCCCCTCAAGCCAGCGCACACAGCACCGCACACAGAGCTCACCGTTTACTCACGCAGCGATGCCCTCCTGTTGCTGCTCGGTGTTACCCTTTCAGCTTCAAAGCCAGGCCAAAATCATCACACCAAAGCCCCCCCTGGGTCTAGGACAGGGCTGAGATAAGGAAACAAGGAAGGCAGAGCCAAGATTTTCAGCCCACCTGGATAAAGCTTCATCTTCACCCACGTGGACATCGGCTCTAGCCAAATCTAGCTTCTAATCTGGAGGAAACCAGAACAGGCTGGGATTTCAAATGATGCAAGGAAAATTAACAAAAGCTAAGCCAGCAAGCCTGGGATGAGGCACAAAGCACACACCGCTCTCCACTCCCATGCTTCGGTCCACTGAAAACTCTGGAAAACCCTAAAAAAAGCTCCAGTGATGTTTATTCCCCTCACCATTACTGCTTTCGTTCACTTTCTCCTTTCCCACAGGGCATTCGGGTGCAGCTTAAACCTAAAACAAAATATCTTTTTTCTTGGCAGATATAATTAAAGCACAAGTATTGCAATAAGTAACTGCAAGCTCCTAAAACGAATTGCACTGCAACTTTGGCTTTTTTTTTTTTTTTTTTTTTTTTTTCCTTTACAAACCTTCTGCAAGGCTCTGGAGCTGCACTGAACTTCCTTGTGCCAGAAAACCTGAACTGGCCTTTTTTCTGCTTTGGTTTTGTGTTTTTTTCTTCTCTGAAATGTGTCAGGCCTCTCTAGGTAAGCCAGTGAAACAGCTCACGGGCCTTCTAGACACCGTCTGCAGCTGAACACAAGATGCAGTCTCACACAATAGAGAGGGGATTTTTGCTGAAAGATAACCTGCCTCGGGAGTGCCAGGGGGCTGTTTTATAGGTTCTTTCCTTATCGGGCTGTCATTTTAGGACCATGCTTACCTGACCGACCCATACTCAGGGGGATGCTGATACCTCATCATAGGCCCGTCGGATCTCCCCTGCTGGCTGACGCGGTGCTCGCTATAGAAATGCCCCGAGTCCTGAGCTTTGCAGTTCATGGATGGGGTGGACACGTTTTTGTAGGGATACTCCGGAGGAGGCCCCCGCTGCTCCATCCCCTTCATGCTGGGCTGGGAAGGGGGCTGCACCGAGTTCTTGTAGAACTCATTGGAGCCCGAATTTTTGTAAGGGTCGCTCGACTGCTGAGGGGAGAGCGGGGAGAGGGGGGAGAGCGGCGCGCTCGTGACAGGCGCGTGCGCCTTGACACCGCTGGTGGCCAGGGACAGCTGCATCAGCCTCTCGCTCAGGGAGCGGACGTGGCCTTGCTTGAGGTCCTTCAGTCCTTCGTCCTGGTGGACCTTCCCCGGGCTCACCCGCTGAACCGTGGGCCGCCCTTCAGTCCTCATCTTTTGGTTGGTCACCCCCGTCACGTAAAACGCTGCCCCGACGCTGGCGTGCGGCTGGCCCCTGAAGTACTGCGACTGGACTTTGGCTTCCTCGTAGGTGGGGAGGTCTTCGCTGTTCTGGAGCCGCGGGGAGAGCTGCTTCTCCATGATGCTGTTGTCCACCTGGATCTCCTGGCCCTGGGGCTCCTGCCGGGCAGCATGAGTCACGAGCTGGTGGTCCTGGGAGCTCAGCCCCTCGTTCTGCGGCGCTGGGTTCCCGCTGCTGTTGAAAGGGGGGGCATTTCCCGTGGCTTGCTGGTGTAAGGCGAGGAGGTTACGGTTGTCATTTGGGTTTCCGTATCTGAGCTGCTCCTGCAGCAGGCGCTGTAAAACTGTCGTAGCTGCTTGCTCTTCTGAATTCCTCATCTCAAACCGTGGTGCCTTTTGGGTGGAATGTAAAAGCTGCCCTTGACCTAAGGAAAGGAGACACGGCTATTAGCGCCTGAGTGGATCAAGCAGACAACGTTTAAGAGCAATGGCTGGAAATACAGAAAGAAGGCAGGTTAGATTACCAAAGGTTCCCATAACAATGGGGGTCGTCAAGGCCCTTCGACCTAAGAAGGACTTGCATGCTAGGGGGCAAAGCCTCAAAAGGTGATGAAAGGTGACTCGCAAGTTTATAGGAATATCAATCGACTGCAAGCTGAAGAGATACGTGCTGAATACCTCAGACAGCAAGGCTGCTTTCAGGCTGAAAGGAGACCTATAATTCACAGGATGATGGTAAAAATGCCTGAGCCCTGTTTGTTTTACACTTAGGGCTACCAACAGTGAAATATGTTTCCCATATTTAAAGGCAGACAAGGATAAAAGGGTGAAATCAGCAATTTGTCAGCTTTAAGGAAGAGCAGGGGAAAAGAAGAGTTCTGCTGAGATATGGTTCGCAGAAGCAAAGAAATCTCTCAGTTTAGAACATTTTAAGCAAGTATGAATACCTGGTTAGCCAGCAGATTTTTAGAGTTAATAAATACCCAGGGAGAGATTAGTTCCTCGTCTCCCTGCTGCAGAAAATACCACGCACTGGTGCAAGTGAGGACGCCTGACTTCCTACTACACAAAGGCAACCAAATCCTCACACATATGTCATCACCTGAATGCATGCAAATGTGAGAGGAGGAAAAAGAGTTGTCTGATCTAAGGCAAAGACTTGGAAGTGACAGGGAAAAACACGGCGTACCAAGGAGAGAAACACAAAGAGCCAGTGCCAAGCACATCTTACGAAAAGACTCAACAACCAGTGACCAACAGCAATTATACCTCACTCCGTCTCCCAGTGGAGGCAGGAATTTGATGAGGAAACTCATACCCGTTGGCCTTGCATGAGCCAAAATATTCGAATTGAATGACACCTCCGAGACGCTTAAGTAAAAGCAGAGCTACTTTTGAGCTAGAACAGCGCAGGACAGAGTATGCTTTACAAGCTCCTGCTGGCATTCCAGCACTTCATTCTGACACCATTTTTCTGTCCCCTAGGAAGAGGCAGCTTGCTCACACCAGCTTGTGCTGTGGCAGAACCAGGGACTGACCGCTGGGGTCTGGAGACCTGGAGGGTCTGCTTTGTTCCATGTCTGCACAGCCACCCCGTTTCCTCCACCAGGACAGCCTGCCCCACGAGCCTACCCCTGTACCACAAGGCCTTGATGTGTCAGGCAGACAAACCTTCTGCAAACGTTAATGAAGAGAACATTAAAATCCCCCTCTTCCCAGGCTGCCTCACCAAGCCTGGAATTCAGGCCCTGCAATGTGATACTTCTGAACCCCCAGGCGAAGCAGCACGTACCTATGTCCTTCACTTGGACTTCCTTGGTAAGGAGGAGCAGTTCTGGCTCATGGGGGGACACAGCCTTCCTCCTGCAAGTCCAAGATCTCCGCTCAGAGATGGCTTCAGTGTCCTCTTCAGCAGGCCAGATCACTTGATGCTCTCCTCGCTTCCAAAGTAATTCTGAGGAAAGCATTGAAAACATCGTTTTAATTGGCTGACGAGACCCTAGAAATAACAAACCTTGGCCCGTATTTCACATATTCCTTTTGTAGCTTCTTGTTTTCTCCCAGAGCCCAGCAATTCTGATCCCTTTAGGATGAATGAACTCCCCTGTCCCTAACAATCTACTCCAGCTGCTGCTTTAATCATGACAATTTCTGCTCCAAGATTAAATGTTGCCAAGTAATGCTCTGTCCCATCTGTGCCTCCTAGTGAAACAGTGATTAAAACCCGTGAATTCTAATTCTTTAACTCCATTGTCGTTGTTTTTTTTTTTGTTGTTGATTTTTTGGGGGTTGTTTTTGCTAAGAATGAAAGCTGCAGCACAGATGATGATACCCTGTGCTTCCAGCTCCCTTTTCAGGGGTACTGTATATGTATATCGCAAATTGTATCAGCAGAAAGTCCTTGCTGAAAGGTGCTATGGTTAAGCACTTTATTAACTTCCACGAATCATGCCTCGGAAATGACTGTGAGAATGATCAGTATATGAGCATTAGCTTTATTTTACTGACTGGGAAAGCGAGGGAAAGAAAAGGACACTGCCAAAGTATATGCCAGAAACATACTGCAGAGCCCAGCTCCAATTCCCCAAACATTCTTTAATTACGCTACTTTTCCCTTTCAGAATAGAAAGCACTAAAGAAACTTTAACCATTGAGGGGAGAATGAGGAGAACACAGGGAAACGTGCAGTTCGGTGTGTTATTCGAGAGCTTAAATCTACTGCTGGAGGTGTAAGAAAAAGGCAAACGACGCAAAAGAAGGGGAGCGTGCTTGTGTGTGCCCATGGTGCGCTTGTGTTTTAAGGGTAAAAAGCACAAAAATAGTGAAATTACAACTAGTGATTGGGATGGATCATTTAGGTTACTTTCCTGGAATGTAGCAGAAAACAAAACGAGCAGATGTGGCAAAGGAACGCAGCCGGGGATGCTGGTCTCTGCCTCGTTAGGGCACATATCCACACCCAGCACACGTTATCTCCGATCTGCACGTTAAATACCGGAGGTGTCAACAGCAATTTCAAGGCACATGAACAATATTTGAGCAGGGAACAAGGCTGTGTTGTGTGGTGTGGTACTTCAAGATGGTGGTTGAAAAAAACATCTAATGTCAAATTCTTAACTGGTGACTTAGCTGGAGCGGGATATATTGAAAACAGCTGCCAGCAAATATGCAGCAAAGAACCTTTAAAGCAGGCATTAAGATAGCAGATAACCAGAGCAGTTTCTAGCTTCTTTCCCCAGTGTTGCACAACAGCAGAGGAGGACTCCTCGTACCCCTCACACCGCTATCATCCACTCCGCTTTTTCTTTTCTTTTTTAAACAAAGTTGCCCTGAGCAACCCTTTTTATTAGAGCATAAAAAGGCTTTTATTATGCAATATGGTGCTGCCTTTCCACCCAAAGATTTCTTTTGTCTCAACTGGAAAAATGCAAGGGGTGTGTGTGTGTTTATTTTTTTTTTAATACAAAGATACATCCCAGCTTGAGATCCTGCCTCGAAGATTTTCTCCGCAGACAAATTCAATCTGTGCACGCCTGACTCCTTGAAACGTTCAAGGAGGCAACGCTGCGTGCAACCATTTCACACACCCAGCTCCACTGCGCAGCCCCACACGCTCACATTGCCATCTAAAGACAGGGGGGCACGCTGAAAGGATCTGCTGGGGCTGAATAAATTCATCTGAGTGGGGGTGCAAACTAGGAATCAGCCTGGAAATCCAGAACAAGAGGTGGATGGAGGTCCAACATGGAGATAGTCTGGGCAACAAATCCAGTTTCTTTAAATATTCAGTACGATGCTGCCTTTCCACCCAAAGATGACTTTTGTCCCAACTGGAAATCTGTTAGCATTAAACCCATTAAGCCTTTTTTTTTTTTTTTTTTTCCCCTATTCTATCCTTTTTTTTTTTTTTTTTTTTAATTAACAAAGAAAATCTTGTGCAACTAACTTGGGTGGCAGCATTCCTGGAATCTGCTTTCTGGGCAAGCTGGGAACTCATGGCAGAACCAGTTAGTCGAACTATTTTATGCAATGAAAGACAAAAAAATGAACAGTACAATCGGTACTGTAGCCCATGTGTTATTTATTTGGACACCAAATTCTGTTTGTGTTAGGCTCTTCCAGCAATTTCAGTTTCCAGCGTGCCAAAGACTGAAATTAGTGAGGTGCACTGGAAAAGTTGTTATGATAGAGCTGGAAGGAAATTGGAACAGGTTCTGTAAACATTTTAAACAGACATCTTTTGGGGTTTAGCCTAAATCTATTAAGACGGATAGTTAACTGCACTCGGTTCATTTCAGACTACCAAAAACTCTGTGAAACTGTCCTGGCTTTTGCACTGCACAGTGCATTCTTCGTAACCACAAAGCCTAGCAAAAAACCCTGCTTTCCGAGTGGAAAACAGCTTCAGAACAATTCTGCCCCAAGGAAGCACCGTGAGGTACGTTTCCCAGGCGGAACAGATGCGGCAGATTGTTCCCAGGCATCATGGCTCTATCATCTCACCGCCTTAGCCTAACCTCCAGCCTGAAATTGTCTCTCGTAAGATCGTACCTGTACGTTCCCGAGTCCAGAGCTGGCAGAACTAACCCAGGAACTGCAAGGTGCTGCACGCAGCCATGCTGAGATCAGGTGGACGTAAAGGGGAGGGAGCTCCAGCGCTACGTAAGGAAGACAAGGGCCGTGTTTGCAGGGCATTGTGTAAAGCTGCAGCAAGCAAGGCTCCTGTCTCCAACACCGTGCAATTATGCGCTGGAGCCTCGCCAGCCCCTCATGAGGAAGAGAGATTCATGAAGAATTTAAAATGATAATACCGCCAGGCTGCAAGGAACTAAAGCAGCACATTTCTGTGCAGCATGCAAATATTTTGCAGCATTATAAAAATAAACAAGCTTAGACAAGTGAGCTACTCACCACTGCTTGATGAGTGGCTATAACGCTAGGGCTCAATTAACCTGCGTGGAGCAATAACGACTTCACAAGTGAAGAGAAGCATCTTTCTTCAGCTTGTGAAACCGGGAGGAATGCAAGAGTCCCTGCGAGGGCAGCCTGTGCATACTTGCCCAGGATGAGTGCTTAGTCAAGAAGCTAATTAGCTTACGCATCAGGTGGGATGGGAACAGGTTCACCGCCTCCGAAGGGCTGGAGTACAGTTAAGCACTTTCAGTTTTGCTACCAAGTTTTGGGTCGGTCGCACACAGAGCAATCCAGAGACAGGTTGCCAAAGCTCGGTAAACGCAGCTTCGTCAGGCAGTGACCTGAAGGTTGTGCCAAGTAATTCTGTGTTTTGTTTTTGTTTTTTTTTTAAAACACACATATCTATTACTACTTAGCCTGGTTGGCAACAGGTGACGGGATGCTTATCAGCTGGCTGAAGTCTCAGGTTGGTTTTTAGGTGCAGAGTTACCTTCAGACATACCTGCGCGCTGGGGTAGAGCAGGGGAGCACAGAACAGAGACAGCACAGCGAGGACAGGCTGGGAACCCCCGGGGCTATCGCAGAGCCCAGCTCACATGCTGAGTCACCCGGAGCTTCATGGAAACACGCCGCTGCTACATGGCCTGTGCAGAGCCCAGCCTGCACTCTGCCTGATCCTGCACCATTGGCTCCGCGTGAGCACCGGTGAAAGGGCTAGAAACAGCTGCTCTGCACACACGCTGGCTTTGAAGTGGCTGCGAGCACTGGGCTCACGAGGGTGGGGTCCAAAAATTCTTTAATGCGTCTTGCAGGCTATCGCCGAGCGCTCTCCATTCCTTCCAGCCCTACCCAAGGAGGAGGGAAGGAGAAGCAGGCGCTGCAACAGCCCGTGAGGATAAAGGTTCCCAAGCTCTGGCGCCAGCTCCCAAAGCCACAAGGCGGCACATGAGGCACACGGCATCCTGACAGCGCCCCGGCACCTGCTCCCAACCAAAGTGGGTTTCAGCCTCCAGCCATAAGCACTCCCCTGGCTCAAGCATCCCGGCCCTGCTCGCCTGGATCTGCTGACTGGCTCAGGTGATCGTGGAGGGTGGCACCGAGCAGGTGCATGGAGCGGCGCCAGCGTTACTCATCTTCATACCAGAGGGACAGAGTCACCGGGCAAACAAGAAAAACTTCCTCCTTTTCACTAAAAACAAGAACAATGTCACCCGGAGGGGTGCAAATAATACGCATAGCCCTGAGATGACATCACCTGGCAATCACAGCGGGAGGCCAGCGCAACACCCGCGGATCCAGCATGGCTCTGAGCGAGCCCCCCTTGGCCAAGAAGCTGTGCCACGAGCCACCGACCATCCTCCAGTGCTCCCAGTACCAGGAATGGGGCACAGAGAAGCCCGAGGAAGCCTGGCAGGCTGCACGAAAAAGCAGCAAGTTGCTCGGCTTCGAACAAGAAGTCAAGACAGCAACATGGGAAGAACCCAGCCCTCTGAATAACAGCTCCGAGGGAAAGCTCAGAAGACCTCAGAATTCCTGTTCCCTTGCTAAGTGCCAAGTTCTTCCCAGGGAGGTACCTATAAGCTTACCCAACGTAATTTAGATTGTGCATTAAAAAAAAAAGAAGAAAAAAGGAAAAGAAGACAGCCCTGCAGAGGCTGGTATAAACAGGAATGCTTCCGGACTTCAGGCGTTTTGGGGAGAAAGCTCTGGAATTTCAAGCTCCTCCACAGCATCTCAGAACCGAGCCCCAAAGCGTTACTCTGAGGGACATTGCTCCCAATGCACCGCACCGCTCGCTTTAGGCAGCACCAGCAGGCACACGCACAGATCTGTGCAGAGACAGCTCTGGGGCCTGTGCTGCGATTTCTGCACGTTTCACAGAGCCCCGGCTCCAACACGAGCCAGAGGAGCGCTCTGCACTCCCGAAGGCCCAGCTCTCACCTCTCAGACGCCGCCTCGAGAAACCCGCGTGAGCTCGATCCGGTTCGAGTCACCCCACGGCTCATTGCGGAGGGTTGCCTCCCAGTGCGTACCGAGCGAGATTCATCTGCTCCAAGCTTCACAGATTTCCAGTAATTATCCTCGCAGAATTCAGGAATTGCTGTAAGCCCAAGCCGCAACGTGAATTCGGCATAGGGCTTTGTTTTGTCTTTTCAGAGAGCTCGGCTTCTTGCTGCTGCTAGCACTCAGGCAGCGCCCTGCTTCTGTCGTCAGCAGCCCCTGTCCCGCAAGTATCCCAAGTATGCCTCAGCACCATTTTCATTGCATTGTGTGGTTTCGCCATTCCTCCACTGATTTAATCCAGGCCTCTCCTCGGGGCTCTCAGATAATGAAAACCATGTGAGAGGAAAATGTAATCTTCAAACATGCAAACCAGTTTCATGTGCATTATCAGAAGGGAGCAGAACGTTGACAGTGCATCATTTGTCCCTACTGATAGCATCGGGCTCTTTTAATTGCTGAGGAGATAAAAAAAAAAAAAAAGATTACAATCGGCATCTGCATTAAAAATAAAGTCAAAATCCGAGCCCAAAAGCTGAAGTCCTAAAAACAAGGGCGATCCACTCCCCAGGCAGCTGGAGGGGTCTGCTGAAACCTTAAGGCAGCGCGCCGCCAGCCCCGGCGTCCTGAAAATGTGCATAAGAAGTTGACACAAATAAAACTTGCAGGCAGAGATGGGTGTAGGGAAGCAATCGCTACGGCCTAACGCTAGCAGGGAATTTTCTGGCTTTTTCCAGCATTACCACAATCTAAACTATTTTAAGCCCTTTTTCATAAGGAGGAGCTCTTCTCGTTGCACAGAGCAGTCGCACAGAATTCAATGGGACTAGTCACAGAGCAAGGCAAGCAGTCGGCCACGGGCCCTCCTTTTCCACAAGGCTCCTTTTTTTTTCCTTTCTTTGTAAAGGGAACCAGCTAAAACAGCGAACTCATCCCCGCAGACCTGGCAGTGCTCTTTCAGAGATGCCACAGCCCAAGAAAGGGAACAAACCCCACTGCAGGGCTTGGACAACCCGAGCCCATTTTGTGATCCAAGTCGGGCAGCACAGGTTAAAAAGATGGATCTGCATTATTTTTTTTTAAAGTAAAACCCAAGAGGAGATCCAGACCACCAAATTTTTAGAAGGCAAGGATGTTTTCCAAGTGGTTTTGGTGTCATTCTTTATCATAACCACCTGGGTTTTTCACGTGCACCTTGTAAAAAACCTTTAATTACTTGTAAGATGATTAATTAAGCCTCAGCCCCACACTGGGAGGAAGGCATTAGGATGCTCGTTTCAACGCAGCTCCGTCCATGTTCCTGCTGCCACAACTATGTCATTCGGGGAATTGATTTTTTTCACTGCAACTATTCCAGCAACCACTCTAAAGCGGCTACACCAGGAAATAATTGGGTTTAGGTATATTACTCAGGAAGCCTTGTGTAAACCATACCAGCAAAACTATGTCCTTGCTAATATAAACTTCATCACGACTAGGAGGAGTTTCCATAATGACTGAAGCAGCAAGTATTTTTAAGCACAGATTCTGCCGAAACGGCTTTGACTGAGGGTGCAGGCATCCCAGCACCTCTGCAAGCAGGAGGCAGGGCAGTTTTCTAAATATCTTGTGCAGCTGGAGGAGATGCTCCTGCGAGGTATCCCCAGCAGCTGGGGTAACAAGAAGCTGGAGCTGTCATATTCCCCCGCTGGAGGACATCTGCACGTTTGGGTTTTGATGGTGCAGGGCTAGGAACGAAGAGCACACCAGGATCTTATGCCACAGAAGCAGAGATGTGCTGCAATTAACCTTGCTGAAGGTGCAGAAGCCACCCCAAAACAACTCGGGGTGTCCCTGGCACCACTCCAGGCTGCAGGCGATGGCAGCAGCAGGCCGCACGCGGAGCTCTCCTGTTTTCACGGGCAGGGGACGTGACGCAGGGCCTCGCGGAGCCTGGAAAAGCTGGCACCCCGACCTCTTGAGACAAGGGGAAGCTGGGCTGCTGCCTCGGGGCTGGCTGCCTCCCACAAGCGATGTCTTGTGAGCCTTGGGTCGCCCCTTCAGCCTTCTGTGATGCTCCACGGCACCATCCCTCCAAAATGCCATGGGAGCAGGTTGGGACGGGGCCCAGGGCTTCCCACACCACTTGTTCTCTTGTCTCCTGCTTCCCAAACCAGAAAGGCACTGGTTGTTCTCCAGGTGGTAAATCTATTCTCCTCCCCATGGATGCCAGCGTTTTTTTTATTATTTTGCTCCTTTTTAAACAAGATCCGAGTGCTCCATGCCCAACCCACAGCCACCACCAGGAGAAGCCAGGTATTTTCAGGCACCTTGGGAGGGTTTTTCCGCCTGCCCTCCACAGTCCCCTGCTCTTACCCAAGGGAAGGGTGGAATAGACTCTGTGATCGCTCTTGGTCTCTTAAACTTTTGTCATTCTGCAGTAAAAGAGTGGTGTTTTTTTTAACCTAACAGCGATTAGGTGCAGCCCATGTGAGCATTTGGCTGTGATGATTTCGGTAAACTTCAGATTACCAAATCCTCGTACAGCGCCGCGAGCTGTCTCACACTGCTTTTATGTTCCGTGTCTCCAGAAATATGCAAGAGGTTTTAGTTTTGTTTCTTTTCTAAGAAAAAAAAAAAAAAGCCAAACCAGGGAGCTGTTTTCCCACCCTGTTTTTCCCAAGCCCTACGACAGCACAGGCTCGTCCTAGCATGGAGCTGTGCAATTCGCTTCAGCTGGACACACAACTGCCCAAATTAGAAGAGGAAGAAACGTTCACCAAAGCCTGAAGAGAACAAAGTCACTGAAATGTGGAATTACTTTCCTTGGGGGTTGCAGTAAATAATCCTAAAAGGTTAAGCAATCTGTTAAAAAACCAAGTTGTGTAGAAAAACAAAGCTTTTTAAAGCAAACAACAGTTCCTGCGACACAGCTCCTACGCAGACGAGAGCCTTACGAAAGCTAATTAATTAAACTAAAACTTAAATTGGCATAATTCATAGGCATTCGTAGAATAGAATTGCTCAGCAAAATCTCCATCTACAACCGGATATATAAGGGCTGTACTGAAGGCCTTGCTTTTATGTGTATCAGACCAATTTAATCAGATCAGGGCGCTTCTCTTCATTTGAACTAAGGCTTCAGCTCGTGGGGAGAGGGGAGAGCCCCTGCTTTCCCAGCACTAGGCCAGCAGTAGCGGAGCTGCTCCCAGCAAGGCACAGCACGTCGGACACCCTTAAAATCCACGAGCACAACCCAGGACCCCTGAGCCTTGCAGGAGGCTCCAACACTCGTCCTTCCCTTGCTTAAGCTGAGCACTCGCACGGAACCGCTGCTCTCCTAGGACAGGGTCAGAGGGCTCTAAGAACTTCCACATTGTTTTTTTAATTTGGGCTCAGTTTTCTGTTTTGTTCAGGACTTTCTTCTCATCCTCCTATTCCTGTTCACTCGCCCATTCATTCCTCACTCCATCTCCCACTGAAATCAGGTGGCTGGTTTGCCCTGCATGCCCATTTATACACAGATAAGTTTCAAATATATCATTAGCTACATTAGCTAGAAAATTATGTCTGAGTGTCTAGGTAAATACAAATTACAGCAACCCTGAAAAACTCCTTTCACCTGAAGGCGTAATAGGCAAGGCAGACAAGCATTATGCTGCATATTTAGAAATGCATCGCTCCTAGGGCCTCCTTCACACCAGCATTCTCCAAAGCTGTTGTGATTTATTTCCTTTTGCCTTGAAGATTACATTTCAAGACTACTCAGGAGAGCCGAGCAACATGCAAGAGCTGGATATTTGCTGACTTGGAGCTCTCCTGCCATGCAGTACAATGCTTTCACGTGGACACAACTTCAGATCTGGTCCAAGCACGAGCCAAAAACTTTTGCAGGAGCTGAAGACGCAGCCATGGTGCGGAGGCTGCGGTACGGCGACTTCCTGCGGCTGGCACCGCCTTGCAGGTGTTGGGAATCTGCTCTCCTGTCCAACAGGGTTTAACAGCTGAGAAGCTCCTGCAGCCACGCTGGACTCCGAGGGCAGCTGTGTGCCTGCTCGCTCATACAATGATTTAAAGCCTACGATGTGATAAATGGGCATGTACAAAGAGAAGATTGAGCAGAGCAGGTAGACAAAAGTCCAATCTAGAAAACAAACACACATCAAAGAGCAAGACGAGCAACGGGTTCCCAAAAGCAGAAAACGAGCTTACAGAACTCAGTTGTGGCCCAGATTCAACACAACGGGCTAAAGCATTTTGACAAATCCTCGGGTGCTTCCTGAACCTTTACAATGGGCACTTGGAACACTGCTCTGAAGGCCCGAGAGATCCAAGTCCTCCCTCGTGTTTCAGTGGAGAGAAGAGGAGAAAGAGAGCCTTCAGCCGTATTGCCAACCCCCACAAATGGCTGTTCTCACCCTATTATAAACATTTGGTCTCCATGGAAGGGGGATACCTAGCAGCAAACATTGGCAACCAAGGACATTCCACTCCACTGTATCGCCCACAATAGCAGGGGAAAAAAAAAATCCACAAGGCTGTCGCAGTTCGGAAACCTTTCAGGAGACTTCTTCAAAAGCAAGTGTCTGGAAATACCTTGAAATATGGGACTGCGCAACAAAAGTTGGATGGGAAAAGACAGGCATCTTCCTGAATTCAGAAAGCGTTTGCACTTCACCCCAACGTGGGAACGTCTAATAAGCCAAGAAGCCTCTGCCAAGAACAAGGTCGGTTTTCTAATTCAGCACAGAGCCTCATGTACGCCCTATTTTGCCCTGCTCAGTCTCATAATGTACAGGTGTTTGGAGCCAGGCTTTAGTGAGTTTAATGTGAATCTTACCACGTAGGGACTTTCTCGTCGTGGGCTTTGTCTTTGCAAAGGGTTACGGCTCTGCAGCTCTTTAGGAGCTGTCAGGATGAATGAAGCAGGAACTGCAGACTGGAGTCCTGCCCCAGGAGAGGTACGAGCAGATAGATTCATTCACAGCTAAAAGGATTTCACATTAACATACACTGGGACTGTTGGTAATTCTGGAATTAAAGACTTAATTCTGGATATACACCGACAGGGCAACAACCTACAGCTACACCAGATTTCGCTCTACGTTAATAACAGAAAGCCTTTAATGAGCTGAAATTGCACTTTGGCTTGTCATTCATTACAGTGACAGTGAGTCCAAGCCACGGACCAAGACAGCATTGTGCTGGATGCTGTACAGTTAAATAGTGCAAGGTGTTCCTTCCAAAATAAAACCAACCACACACAAAACCAGCCCTACATTATACTCAGCTGGAGATGAAGGGATAAAAGAGGGAGAAGGGTTTGTGTTTTGAGAACTTGGGGGTTGCAAGTGCTCAGTTTCACCGTCACAATTGGGAAAATGTGGCGGTTAGGCAACGCAACCTTCTTCCCAAATAAAAAAATCGGTCAGTTTGCCAATGAAGGACAGAAGAAAGAGAACAGTGGACTATTAAATTATCGCCACTTCTGAGATTCTTGCTATTCTTCTACAAAGTGAATGGCTTATGCTAATCAGGATGCATCTGAAATATATCCTTCAAGCCTTCTTGTACAAATATAGTTCTTATTTATCCAGAAAGATCCCCACCAGCTGGCAATGTTTGCATACAATGTTAAACCCAACTTCGAGAGCCCATGCATTATGAGTCATTTTAAGTTTAAAAACATCGGTTCTCTTCACTGTTATTGAAGATGGGGTATCCGAGAGGAATTTCAGTGGAATTCAACAACAATCCTCTGTGTTACCATTCCACTTCCTCCAGCACAAAGCAGCTGTAAGTTTTTCTTGGTTCTTTTTTTTTTTTTTGCCCTGTGCTTTGCCTATAAAATATCTTTGGAGCAGGGACAAAAGGATTTGCACCAATCCCTTCTACACGAATCAAATATTTATGCTCTACCCTCTTCAAGAACTTTCATCTAGCAACCTGTGGAATGTGATCTCCTGACCTTAACACTCAAGCACATCTAAATCAGCTGCCCTTTGAGCTGTATTACAGACTGCAGGGATTTTTTATACATTCTTATTGCAGGCATATGAAAACCTTGTGGCCCCGCTGCGGCGCTCTGCAGCACAAAGCGGGCCATACATTAGTCCAGAGGCGCTCAAGCCTGCCTTGCGAAAGAGCAACACTGACTCTGCAACGCTCACAGCACAAGCCGATGCCATGCGTCACCGTAAGCAGGTAGAATAATCAGCCCTGCTATCAGTGTATGGCCCAGCCAGCAAAACTCAAATATGTGTTGGATCAGACATGTCCAAAGTGATGAGGTGCCGGCACCACCGAGGGATTTACAACCCCGTGTCCCCCCGTATGGCCCGTTCTGCCTACCTGCACTGCCCAGCTCAATAGGGCAGGCAGCGCTGCCCGCAGAAACAGAGAGCTCGTGAGGAGAGCTGGCACCCCTTTCCCTCCTGAAAATCCTCCCCTTTCCTCAGTGAAGAGGAAACAAATCATTCTGCCTTGTGCTTGTGGCTCCCAGGAATGTTTTAAGGGCTGAGGTTATGCTGCAAACCAGCGTCCTGGAGAAAAAGAGAGGGAAGACCAAGTGCCCAAGATGAACCTGCAACTGAGACTTCTCCCAGGGGACTGATTTCTCCAAGGTCAGCTCATGACCCTACTGCTAGGAGAAGGCAGCGAGACAGCCCTGGAGCAAATCTGACCCAAAGATTTAACAGAGCATGGTCTTGACGATAGGGTTCATAGTTCTGTATCAGTCCTGAACCAGTGCAGCGTTGCCAGCACTCCACAGCTGCAGCACAAGCTCAAGAAGATGGTTCTTGCATTCCCACCCTTGATTTGGTGGGGAGACCTGGTCACGGGCAGCCAAAGGTGGTGAGACAGCAGCCAAAAACCTGTATCACGTCCTCTGTCAGATCCTGCTCAGACCCTCAGAGCCGAGCCGAGCCGAGGGTCCCTCAGCTGAGCACCTGCTGACTTTCTGCCCTCCCTCTGCAGGGGGAACAGAACACCTTTTCCACTTACTTTTCCCCAAAGAAATCCCTCCAAGGGGAGAGGAAGAGGAGGGAAAGAAAAAAGAAAAAAAAAAGAAAAAAAAAGAAAGAGGCACAGGGACTGCGACGGAGCAGTATTTAGCATTTCCTGTATCATCCACAGGAAAAACCCACGCAGTGGGGAAGAGCGTGATGTCAAGGCTGGTTCCACTACACAAACAGCCAGATCCTCCTGCTGGGGGATGGATGCTGTGTGTTTCCACAGGGAACAATGTAATCCTCCCTGCAAAGGAGGAGTCCGGCTACGAGCCACACGAAATTCCACAGGTCCTTCGCTTGCACAAAAGCCTGGTGGTGATGAAATGTTGGCCTAGAGGAAGTGGGTATGGACACAGAGCTGGGAGAGAAGGAAAAAAATCAGAAATTCACAGTGGTATTATCATTTATAAAGCAGAACACATCCAGCACTTGGCCCCTTGAGAAAGGAGTATGCTGCAAAATGTGTTTCCCTGCACAGAGCTCGGGCCTCCATCCAATTATTATGTGCACATGTCCTTGCTGCGTTCCCAGCCTTACTTTAAAAACACAAAACCCAAAGAAAACACATCTTCACATTCACTGCACAGCACCAAGCATGTTACCAGCCACCTTTGATAATCTGCTAAGACGTGCATACACCTTAATTACGGGCTCAACGCTTCTACACCTTGTGACACCAGGAATAAAGCACTTAATGTAAAACAAACTCCAGTCTGAAGCAGGGAGTCTCAGCTGGTCGTGGGAGCCCTATGTGCACGCACGCATATGTAAACACACATGCATACTTCTCCGTGAAGCATGACGAGCGAAGACAACCTTGACACGTGGATTACAAGCACAATGCCTGCGATTATTTTCTGAAAAGAGCATCGCGAGAAACACTTCTGCTTTCAAACACAGCCCGACGCAAACCCACTCCCTGACTTGCACCCGATTTTACACTGATTACACACAAGTATTAATTTTAGCTAATATTCGCTGCTAGTGGTGGAACGGGCAGGTGAGCGTAGTTTCCCTGTGTCGGTGTTGCAAGGTGGCGAGCAATCTTTGCAGGACGGAGCCGGCAAGGATGGCCAAACGCCCGGGGCTGCGGGAAGGCACGCCGAGAGCCTCGCGCCACGAGCAGGGCTCTTACCTCCAGATCCGCTGCAGACAAAAGGGGTTTCTGCCTTTCAGCAACTGGACACCGGCAGCTCCTTGGGTCGGTCACACAAAGCTTCCCTGCTGCCAGAGGCGGTTCTTCTCCTCGGGTTTTTTGCTGTTGCCGTTGGGGTTTTTTACCCCCGGGACCAAAGGGCAGCGGTGGGTGCCGCGGGGGCAAAGGGTGGAGGTTGGGACCCGAGCAGCCAGCGGCAGGGCTCCCCGCACAAGATGTGGCGTTTCAGGGCGCTTTCGCTTGCAAATCCTTCTTCATCCTCAGTGTCAACGCCAGCGGAGGGGAGGGCACAAACTTTGTCAACCGCAGCACCAAGCCGCGCTCTGCGAGGGCCGGATGAGCGGCTCGACTTTTATTAAAAAAAAATAAAAAAAAATCCGCCTTGTGCTGGGTGGGAACCCGAGGCGGGCAGGGAAGGGGAAGGGGGGCGGCAGGGAGCGGAGCCTGGCGCTGTCAGCAGCGGGCAGCAGCCCTCAGCATCGCGGCCGGGGCTGGCAGCCGGGCTGCGGCCGCTCCTCGCCTCCTTCCCCGCCGGTACCTGAGCACGGAGGAGCCGCGGGGCCGGCCGGACAGACGGCCAGAAGGACGGACAGACAGACAGAGAGCCGGGGCCGGGCTGCTCCGCTCCTCCGCCTCCTTCCGCCTCCCTCTGAGGCGCCCCGCGGGCCGGGGCTCCGCCAGGGCGGGCAGGAAGCGCCCCCGCCCCCGGCTCCAGCCCCAACGCCAGCCCCAAACCCAACCCCAACCACCCCAACCCCAAGCCCAGCCCCAGCCCCACAGCCGCAGCCCCACAGCCGCCGGCCCCGCCATGACGCGCCCCTGAGGCGCGGGTCCCGCCGCCCCGTCAGGGGGAGCGGGCGCTGCCTGCCGCCCTGTGGGCAATGTTTTGTTTTTTTGGCACTTTGTCACTTGCTAAGAGGCAGTAACTGCACTCAGAGGGGTTTCTGATGAAGGATTCAGCGCCTGGGATCACGCAGCCACCACGGAATTTCAACTTGAAAAGCAGTTTGGCCTTAAACATGTAATAACCTCCACACAACAACAAAAAACACGCACGTCCTCTGCACCCATCTCCCCACAAAGGATCCCAAAATGCTGCATCCATAAAAGAGCCTCGGTCCGGTCTCCCTGCTTCGGAACACGCAAGCAGCAGGGTAATGGCAGCAAGTGGGGCACCAGCAGGCTGCAAACCTCAGCTTACAAGGGGCAGCACCCTGCTTGCGAGATGGGGTAGGCGGCTCTCACCTCTCCCAGACCCACGCCACAACCAGGGCAAGTCCCCAGCCTAAACAAGGCCCCAGGTAACAAGCTGGTCCTTCAACAGGGGAGAATTTGTGTACAAACCTCGGTCCCCTGCCTCGCTCACAACTCACCGCCACATTGTCACACAACGTGCCTGAGCCCTCCCGCTGGGGCCACTGCTGCCCGTGCTGCAGGACGAGCACCGACGGGCGGCTTCGAGACAGAAGAGTGAACAAGAAGCAGTCACCAGCAGGCTGAGTACAGTACTATGGCCTGACCACGTAAATATTAAGCCCATTAAGTGGTACACGCTTGGTAAGATTCAACATCCATTTCCGAAAGAATGAGAAGTGCCACAACTGGCCACACATCAAATCCTCGCACGGTGGGACCTGGCCCACTGACTTGAGTGCCTTTGGGCTCCTCGTGCGAGATGAGAGAATTTGATTCAGCCATCTACCCCTCAGCTGCTCTGAGGAAATGACTCCTTTCCAACACTCGCAGCTCTTCCCATTTAAAAGAAGGATCTGGAAAAGATTTCAGGAAGTCAAACTTCAGAAATCCCAAACGCAGCGTATATAAACATCTATTTTTTCCCCTGTAATTGATATTCATGCATTGGAACTATTCAGTGGAACAAATGTAGAAGCACATGTAAACAATTCATTAACATCCCATAACCTTACAGTTTGCAAATGTAAAAAAAAAAAAAAAAAGACGACAGAACAAGTTAATGAAGCACATATTTCCTAGATGCTGTGGGGTGGAGTTGTAAGGGAAATATATAGCTACAGTGAATTAAAGAGTTAGAAAGCAAGCTTCAATCACACATCCCGTCTCCCTCCCACATGCTGTAAGAAAATAGAGTGGGGAGTAAAGAGAGAAGAAGGTAGAGTCATACGGAAAGTGAAAATATTGCTTCATTCAGACTCTGAAAAGCAGCTAGCCGTGCCCGAGGCACATTAACCTCAAGTCATCTGCCGCTGTTTATTCTACAGAAGGCTAGCGCTGCTCGTGTTTAACCCACACAATTGAGATAACAGCTTTATCGGAACTGGAAAAGAACAAAGATGCACGAAATCCAAATTCTCTCTCTTCAAATGCTCTCCCCCCTGCACCCAGCTCGCGCCCAGCCCAGCACTCAGGAGCTGCAGCACACAAGGGCTGTCTGAACAGCTGCCAGGGGAGGAAGCGAGCAGTTTCCATACACACATCACGCCACAATGTGGGAATTCAGGAAACAACATAAGAAAGGGGTTCCTAATAACTGTTCCAGCGTCCTCGGGCCAATTTATGCAATCATACAAAGGTCACAGGCGGTGTGTTAAAAAGCGCAAAAGATAAATGCCACAACGGCAACTATTTCAAAGGAGGAAAATAAATCCTGAGCTTACAAAGCATTCGGATGACCTGGAATTGCTCCACCTACAATTTTTTTTTTTTTTTTTTTTTTTAAGAGGTTGTCCTTGGCATTCTTTAAAATTCCTCCATCTTAAAGTTCCTCCCTCCAGGAATCGCTGCAGCTCTGCCGTCCTTTGTCCTCAGCAGCTGGAGCTCAGGAAGCTGCTGATATTATCCCTCATGTACGGGGAGGAATCGCCACTCGCTCCTGCGTCCATTCAGCGCGCCTGAGAGGGGGGGAAATTAATTTCGGTACATCTCTGATCCCGCGCCAGTTTAACAGCGCTTTTCTTCTGGCATGTAAAAAAATAAACCCTTCACAGGGCTCAGAAGTGCCATTTAGCTCGTGGGGCCAGACAGTACTCCCCCCACACCCCTCCAGGCTGGGAATTCTTTGTCTAGTCTGTAAATACACTGCTAAGTGAAATAATGGCCTCACAGTAAACAAACAGCAATGCAAGCGACAGTAAAAAAGACTCAGAAGAGGAGATGAGGCTAAGTTTATTAGGTGAGCAGGAGCTATGAACGGGTAACTGTGACAAGGGAGATTTCTTTCTCTCTCCTGCCACGGAAGTCAAATAGTTTGGCAGATAAGGAAGAAGAAAAGCAGGTAAACGAACAAATACGAAAAAAAAAAAGTGAACAAATATGCCAGGGCGTACAGATTAAAGTAAAATCAGAAGACTCCAAAATCACATAATCACAAGGAACATGTGGAGAAGGCATCAAAGAAGAGGAGGGTGAAGCGGTTGGGCTGGGCGTTCAGTTTAGATGTGGGGTTTTTGGAGGCCACTGGACCTGCACACGCAGTGACCTCGGACACACGGCTCTGCTGCAGCGTCACAGCTTTTGCTGCCGTTTAGCCAGCACCAGGGCAGGCACAGCCAGCTTTAAGTCATGTTCAGAGGATCTGACATTGCTGCTGTCAGGCCTGAGCTGTAACTAACCCTGAAAAATTCCCTCAGGTCCTGCCACTGGGTGCAGCTGGAGACCAGCTACGTCTTCTGAAGAGGAAGAAACACAGAAATCAATCTGGCAGAGATGAGACTGAGGCATGAATTATATGTAAAACCAGTTAACGTTCACCAACAGATGGCAATGACAAACATTCATATGCCAACACCACTAGAAATTACCACCATAAAACAACATTTGTAGAATTGCTAGGAAAAAAAAATAGAAAAGATGCTAGAAAAATACTCTTCAAAACACAAGAGCAGCAGGAATAGTGACTCACTACCTATTCTTCCGTCCTTCTCTAAGCACTTACTGTGTCCTTCTATATAAGTTAATTATTCTACCGATTCTATATAATGAAACTGTAACAACCACATAACTCCTGGGAGGGAAGCAGCTGATACAGAGGCTTTTGCACGGACAACCCCACGTCTCTGCTGAGCTTTGCACCATCCCACAGCTCTGCTCATCTAGGGCTGTGCGTGCTGCTGCGTGTGAAGATTTCTTAAATTATTTCAGTCGGGCCGGTACCTCTCAAGGAGTGTAACTCAAGTTCGGCATGGTTCCTCGGGTGAAGAAAGGGCCTGCACAGGAAGGGGGAGAAAAGGGACAGCTCACTGCAGAGAGAAGCAATGCAGAGGTCAGCAGAGATGTGTCAGCCGTGAGTTGATTGATCAGGTACCACCTGTAAAGAGAATTATTCTAACCGGTGAACCTTGCCCCCCTTTTTATGAAGCATTTTGGAAGCAGGCGGTGTCGCTGGAAGAGTGGTAAACAACTGCCAACTTTGTAAAAAACAAACGAGACGTTTCAGCTTAGCTCTACGTGAATTCACAGCCCAGTCCTGTACTTAAATGCAGTTTTGGCAAAATAAGGCCAGCGGGGTCAGTTTGGACACAGAGATTTCCTTACAAGATGCTTGTTCTCCCTCAGAAGGGCTGTAAGCCTTTAACTGATGTCTACTGTATAGTAAGGTCCTTAACGTGTGAAAGTTGACCATTTCCCTCGGCCCTCTGCACTCGTTGCTTCTCACACCTCTTTTTTCTAAGATCTCCCTTCAGATTTTGCTGAAATGAACTAGGAGATTCCCTAAGCTCCCAACAGGTCTGGATCAGAGCGAAGCACGGCACAAAGGCCCTACACTTCAACTCAGCCTTTGTTTGCTCTCGATGACTAAAGAATGTATGAAATCACATGAGAGTGAGATTACAGCAGGTTCTGCAGCAAAAACAGATTTAATGACCCTGATCCGACCACAAATACTATGAGGGGAAAAACACGTCTGATTTAACACCAAAAAGCTTCACCACCATCATGTCTCCAGGACTAGTAATGGTGCCAACACACTGACAAACACCACGGGGACAGGGCCAGCGCTCCTTTTTGATGTAAAGCTTCTGCAGCTCTTTTTTGATCCTAATGTCAAAATCAGACTGAGATCTGGGAGAGGCCCAACCAAAAGCCATCTCCCACTGCCTCAGCAGGTCAAAAAAGGATCTTGGTGATAGAGCGAGCACCACACAGATGCTAGAGCTCTACAGATTGTAGGAGCACAGCCACCTTCTCCCACTAGAGAGGAGCTGTACTGAATAGTAAACAGATTACTTAATTTCATTAACATGAAATTAAAGAGGAGGAATGAAAGGAGAGATGTTATGCATAAAAAAGAGCAAATGCATTAGAACAAGATATATGAAATTCTGTTGTAATTGCTTGAAAAAGTGGCAATTAGGGATTTTCTGTGTACATAGTTGTTCTCCTAAAAGCTGTCTTTCTCCTGTAGTGAGCTGCAAAGATTGATAATTAGAGGCAGCAAGATAATCAAGTAACAGATAGCTGATTAACATTTTATTTAAAAAAAAATAAAAGAAAAACTAAAAATAGAATTACGGAACAAAGTCGGATTTGATTTTACAATCTACTTCAGAATCTGCTGCAGATTCTGGAAGAGCACCAGCACTCTCTGCTGGTGATCTTTGTTCAGGAGTTATCTAGAGGAAAAAAGAAAATGCATTATGTTTTTTAACATGCAATGCCGTTTTTGTTTTAAAGGGATGATTAATTAGAACCCTGTCAATTTAGCAAACAGCAACTAAGAGCTAGTTATGTTTTTGGAAACAATACAGTCATCGCTAAGAAGTGTATTTACTACAGGCAATCATCATTCACTGGTGCAAATAAACATCTGATGTTTAATGCTTCGCTCTGCAGAAAGCACTTCTGCTGTGCTGCAGCACAAAGGCAAGCTGGTGTGAGAAGTTCCCGTGATGCCAAATCCCTTGGCTCCACTCTGACTTTCCATCAATTTTAGAGCTACGCCAAGAAAAACAGCTCTTCATCAAAAAGTCTTAGTGCAGCACCAACATCTTCCCCGACGGCAGTCGCGGTGGAAACGCTGCGATGCTTTCATCAAAGCCAACCTGCCCCCAGCCCTCTCTGTTACACCCTTTCCCAGGAGGCTGCCAAAGCCTCGTCTCCTTCTGTCCAGCCTGTACCCAAGCCTCGTCCACACCCCTGTGGGTTATTTCACTGCATCCATGCCGCAGACAGAGCAGGGACAAACAGATCGGCAGCAAAATAAAATAAAATGAACCCAAAGCCAAGTACCTAAGTGACAGCTGTCCCAGTTTCCAAACTACACACAGATCAGGCATTGGCAAGAAGGGTTAAAGACTGGCAAATTGAATCCATGTGCAGCTCATGAAAGTGTGGGAAACAAAAGAGACAATGTGAGTTAAGGACAGAGCATTCATTAGCAAAGGGCTCAAGTTTCTTGGCTTTTGCTGCTCTGCTTCCCAATGGCTATTTTTCAAGGTAGCTTTTTGTTCTTTCATTTTGAACATCGCTGTGGAAAGACATTCTGCTCAAGCTAACAAACTAAGGCTCCGTACATGTTGAACTGCTTAAAATAATTTGTATTTTTAAATCCCTGGGGGCGCGAGGGGAGAGCAATGTGAGAGATGAGGTTTTCTGCTGGGCGACAGTGGGCTTTGGGTCAGAGCTTTGTATGACATACCTAATCCAAAGACCTCAAGCACCGCCATAAATATTCATTTATGGTATTAAATACCCACATAAAGAAATCTCGTGCACAAAAAAAAAAAATGAGGATTTATAATGCAGTCCTGTCAGGGTAAAGCCAGTTTTGGAGAGCGGCTGCCAAGCTCCGAGCTGCCCTGCTCTGCAGGTCCCCCAGGGAGCTGCTCCATGTCCCGAAGGACATCAATACCACCTCACCTTGCAGTCTGCCCGATAAGAGCCCTACATAACACGAGAATTGAAAATCAAGCCTAGAAATCTGTGCTCAGGCTCTCCCAGAAAGCTGAATTCAAGTGATCCTTATAGGGGAATTATTTTCAACTAAGAAAAAGCAGCAGTTAGGGTGGAGCTCTGGAAAAATCGGTTAAAACTGGGGGGTCAAAAATTGAACCCAAGGGCCTATCTCACTGTTTCAGTCGGGAGAAAGTTGTATATTAAGTTTAGCCAGACGTGCCGCATTTTCCTTTAACTATTTTACTTATGAAGTGAAAAAAAACAGGAAGAAGAGCTCCTGAATTAGAGAAACAGCTGAGAGCCCTACAGAGAAAAAACACAGTGGTAAAAATAGGTAAGTTTTACCCTAGTCGTAAGTCAAAGTCAGAAATAAATGTTCTAATGCATTCTGTTCCTGACAAATCTCAACTTCAGAAGCGCTTCGCATCTGCTGGGAGCCCTAAGGAACTCGGTAAGCATCCAGGGATCACTGACACTTGGCAGAGTGGGACGGAGAGCAACAGCCAAGTGCCAAGCACGGGGCTCTAAAACACTATGTGGGGAACAGAGATTCCTGCCTAAGGGATCAGAGCGAGTTTCCCATCATAAGAAACAGCAAAAGGCTTCAAACTTTGAGTTTTCCACTGGTTAAGGAAGTTAGAATTTCAGACATGATAGAAGATCACTGATCTGCATGAAACACGAAGATGCTGGAAGCCCTGAGAACTTGAAGAACTGTAGGAAATTAACACGCTGACTTCTTTTTTTGTAATATTATTATTAACTATACATGCCAGACTACTCTTAAACATTCTCTTCCCACATTCATGCCCACACCTTTACCTTCGTACCATTCGAATTCCATATTCAGCTCAGTCCCTTGATCATTAATGCAGACTCCTAAGCTTCAGACTTCAAAGAAACACACGCGTAAGAGTCACAGGCACAGGACTGGAACAGTGTCAAAGCCTCCCTGCGCAGGAACCTCCATCTTCTGTTTGACTTCACTGTACAAATATCTCGTCCTATCAAGACGAGGAAATTCAGTGATTTATGTAGGGCTTCCCACAGATTAAGTTAATAAGGGAGCCCAACAGTGCCTGATCTCCTTCCGCCTTCCAAACACCGGTAAATGAAAGGAAATGGGAATGTCTCCTGGGGTAAGGGAAAGACGTGAGCTCTCTACAAATGTGCAAGGGAAGAAACCAAAGGCTTCTTTGTGTGTGCGCGCACTTTTCCAGGAATCCTCTTCCCTCCTCCCTCCCAGAAGCGGCACCACGTTTCCCTGAGACCATTACAATACGCAACTGCAAAGCCTCGTCCACACCACACCAATTTGCTTGTGAACACCGGTGGTTTCCTTCTGTCCCCATGTCCTTCCAGACCTGCTCTTCCATGTTTCTCCGTGCGCCGTCTGCCCCACACACTATTTTTTCTTTTCTATTTTAAGTTCTTTGGCCCTTTCTCCCATTCTCACCCTCTTTCTGCAGCTCAAGGTGTCTGCACTCCCTGCCGCCTCACTTCCACGGGTTCCCCGCTCACTCACAGCACATTTCCAGTGCCACCAGCATTTCTTGGCACCCCAAGTCGTGCCTTGCTATTCAGATACCCCAGCACACCAGCCAATTACAGTTTAACGCAATACATTTGAGTTTCACAAATGAAGAAATTACAGCACAGATGGATCAAAATCAGGCCTCTGCCAGACCCCATGGGTCTCAGGGACTTGTTTTAATAGGACATGCAGTCAGCATCCCTTCAAGTTACCTCTGAAAACTACACTGACATCCCGGAACCAAGACTAAGCCTCTTCACGAGAGGGTCAGAAAGGCATGCTGGCCATTCCCAGCTTTGTTCGCAGCTCTTTTCGCGTATTGCCAACTTCCAAGGAAATTTCCCAATGCCACACTAACACAGGTGGTTTCCTCAGTGGTAAGAAAGCTGCTGAAGCTCATCAGATCCAGCCATTTCTACCTACAAGATGGTCCGTGCTTGCTGTTACACATTACAATGGCAGTGTGAGATGCTGTTAGATGCACACATTTCAGCCTTGTGATCCCCCACAAAACATGGGGCTGAAGTGGCAGTACTGATGTAGACATATTCGAGAGCACTGGCTGCCTTAGTGAGGCGAACCATAAAGCCAAACTCAAATTTCTCTGCCTAACGAGAATGTTGCAATTAGGTCATCACCGAACGCTGCGTAACCACAAATCAGAGCACAAACATTCCCACGGAGTAACTAATGTGTGACAGCAGGTATTTGGAATGAGAGCAAGGATTTCACCCATGCAGCCCTGCTGGTGAATTCTGTAGATAAACAGCAGTCCTGAGACAGTCAGCTTCCAGCGGGGACACCCGGGTGTTACAATACAGAGACCCACTGCAGTAGGAGCAGTTTAGAGCCCGAGCTCCCAGCCGTGACAGTTCGCACTGACTTTGAGGAAGTTGGCGTGTGGGGAGTTTTGTGTTTTGTGGGTCAGAACATTATTTAGGTCGCATAGGAACTTGACCCAGGACACAACCTTCTCTGTATCTTCTGGAATCCAGTTTGAGCAACATTTCTAGTTTGCAGTAACTAGTTCTCTTCCGCTAACAAACTGAACTAGTTCCATGCCTACCTCCGCTCAGTTCCGACTGTAGGTTTTGATAACCCTCTGAACACCAGACCTTTATTCAAACGACCAGATAAGGGGCTCCTATAGGAGGAGGCTCTCAAGAATGCCTTCTGTCACAACCCTCTCCCTCTGTGGGGTCCTGCACAGGCACCTGGATGTACCTGCTGCGGGGGCAGCGAGGTCAGGAGAGTGAGGAGTCGCAGGTTAATGAGCTGCTGTTCTGATCAGGGAGATTAGGTTACAAGGCCATGCCTTTGAAGGCTGGCTACTTCAGTGCAGCCCTCTGGTTTACAACTGGGGATTTCTTTTAATTAGATTGTACTCTTAATTATTTATGGCCTATATTATCTGTGGAAGCTGCTGAAAAGTTAAGAATATCGGCCTTAATGAGGATAATTGGAATAATTATATTCTTACTTCTTTTGTAAAGCACCTTGAGCCTTCCTGATTAGAAGTGCTAGGACAGGATTAGTGGCTTAATGAAAAAATATTATTAAAAAGTGGAATAAAGATGAGGAGAGAATTAAAATGGAACTTGTTATTTTCTATCGCATTAGGGCTGAACTGAAGATCATTTATTAGAGGTGACACGCAGAAACTTTTAACCTGAATATCGAATGGGGATCTGTATGCTTTGCACAGGGGAGGATCCCAGGCAAGGAACCTGTGCCCAAGCGTTGTGAAAAGTGAGAGCAGCTCCCCAGGAGCCTGTGCCATGGAAATGCTAGGGCGTCCTACCATATGCTGGTGATTATTTCATTATTTCGGGCTATTTACAGCACCAAGCAAAAGCAGTAGACGTTTAAGGTCACCTACCAGGTTCTTGTTTGACCAAAGATTCAGCCTTCCAGCCCTTACCTTTATCAAAAAGATATCCTGGGAGAGAGACAGATGGAACTGTGGTTCTGCCTCAACCATATGGCAAGTCCGATGGCGAACATTTATTTACAGGCCTACCTGAATCGGTCTGCCAACAAAAGGCACAATCTTCGCACCTGAGGGCAGACCGCCAAGCAGCAGCATGGACAGCTAAACCCAGCCCTGAGGGGGCTGGTGGGACCCCATTCTGTACAGGGCAAGGCCCCAAAAGCAGAGCTTTTCAGCACTGTGGGCTTATCACCCACACGCTGAGGCTTTCCCCTCGCAGAGCTGGAGGACTTGGAGTCACCTCCGCTCCACCTGGGGACTGGGCTGCTGCGGGTGCTGGGGGCCAGCAGGGTCGGGAGGCAGCAGGCAGGGCAGGGACCTGTCCTGCAGGGCTGCGGGCAGCACAAACACCCCCGGGCTGGGAAACGGAGCCGGGGAGGGTCGGGACAGCTCCGCTCTCTCCTCTGCGGCAGATACCCACAGCAAACCCTCGCAGCCCTCTCCCCTCCCACGAAGGGACTTTTCCCTCTCTGCGGGGGCAGCGGGGAGCCGGGGGGCAGCTGGAGTTCGTGTCCGAGGCCGGCTTTTCCCTCAGGCTGGGCGAGCGGCCGGGGGGCTCCGAGGGGAGGGCCGGGGCCGCGTCCCCCCGCTCCCCGCCGCACCTGCCCCCGAGCCCGGCGGGCAGGGCCCTACCCGGGGCACCACGAAGCCGCCTTCCCCTCCCGGAGCCGGCCTCAGAGCGGCGGCCAGAGCCTCCCCTTCTCCTCCCCTCCCGCTTCTTACCCGGCGGGCGCCTGCCCCGGCGGCCGCCCGTTCATCCATCGTGCCGCTGCCCCCGCCGAGGCGACAAAGCCGGCATGGCAACGAGAGGCGCCGCGGAGCTCGGGGAGGCGCCTTCGGTTATTAACTTTCACCAGGCGGCCCCGACTACGGCACCCGGCATCCCTCGTTGGGTCGGGCGCTGTGGAGACTGCCGGGAGGCGTAGTCCGCCCTCCTCTTCCTCCTCCTCCTTCTCCTCCTCACGGCCGGCTCCGCCTCGCCCGGCTGAGGGGAGGCGGCAATGGGCGGGACGGAGCTGCCCGGTCAGGCTCTGCTGGGTCCCCCCGCAGCTCCTCGGCAGCAGGCAACTGAGGGGCTAAAAGCGCTCAAGTCCTTTTCAGAAACACCCTCCAGGCTGTGCACTACGCAACAGAGCCCGGTGTCCAAAAATAAAATCAAAAGACGGAGGTGGTTTTACCGCCGAGGGAGCGGGATGCGCCTCACAAAATGGCTGCTGCCCACCCGAGGCCCCCTCTGTGGAAAGGCAGCGCTGGAGCGTAAAGTTTTGATGTTTCCGATGTACAAAGGCACATTTGCACCGCAGTTGGCCTCCTGGCTGGCCAAATCTGCAATTATTAAAGATATTTTGCCCTGCCTCCGGCACACCAAGGCTGATGGCTCTGCCTGTGGCCTTGAGTCACCAGTGCTACCTGTGACTGCAATTTTCAGTACTGAGTAACTTGAAAAACTGCCATCAATTACGCTTTTTACTACGTGGAAACACTTTCTCTACCTCCTGCCGTTTACAGTAGACTGTAATTTATACAAGGAGACACCCCTAAGAAAGCCCATGTATTTTCTGCCTAAGAGAAGCTTATTTTACTTTCCTGACTGCAAACTTATGCTTTCACATCAACATTTTATGATCTCAGCTATGAGGACCTAAGTTCTTCACAATTTATTTATTTTTTTTTATCTCACTTGGTTATCAGCCCATTGAAAAGCTAAATCTGCACCTGGCAAGCTTTCTGCAACTGCTTCATCTTTTAACCTCTCTTCCACATTTCTAACTAGCATCATTGCCCTCAAACCACTCGCAACAAAAGGCACCCAAAGGCAGAACTGTCGGGGATGTGTGTCTAGAATTATCTCCAAACATACACAAAAAGAATCCAGAAAGAACAGTGTGACTCCAGAGGAGGTAAAATGTAACAATGGAAGCACCTCTAGGTGCCTCAAAATATTTTATAATTTCAGTAGTGGTTACTAAAACAAACACTTAATAGGTAAAGCTTACATAACGAAGTTGTCTTTAATCAACTGCTGGTCATCAAGTGTACAGCTCCCGCAGTCTATGCTTCATCCCCTTCACTTTAAAACCCTTAAAACCAAGCGTCTGTCAGGGTGAGCACACAGACCTGAAAGTTGTAATAGTTAAAATAAACACACGAAAACAAACACCACCACCACCACCATTTTAAACACGAAATAGCAAGCATCCAAAGTCAGGTGAAAAGATGTTTTTAAGCGCAGATGTCTGTGTTTGTGGAGCCTTGTGACTCCTTGCTATATTCGATTACAGACAGCTTTGTTTTGTTGCTTGTGATGAAGGAGGGGAGGGGGAAAAAAGTGAGGTAGTGGCCACACACCGACCTTCACTGTAAACACCAAGAAAGGAACTATGGAGGGAAAGTCTTGTTTTTGCTCCATGGGAATCCAGCAACACGGGTATAAGAGTGACACTAAAATGGGCCGTGCTGTCATGAGGCCTTGTTTGCCAGAGCCAGACAAGAATGGTCTGTTATAAAACATGGTGGAATGTTTGTTTTTGTAGTACTGGATTTCCAAAATCCATAGTCTTTTTGTGGCCGACAAGCTCACTCTTTTCTTTGCCTCGTTACCGCAGCTGTCGGAGGTCTGCACCCCTGCCTGGAAAACATGAGTAACAGCTAGAAAGCAATCCTAGCAAAAATCTGCATCATTCATGCGTAATCAGACAATGCTTGGGAGACTTACAAAGGAAGGGAGGAGGAGAAAACCACAGCGCTGCAGACATTTGCGTGATTTCTAGTTTCTTTGCAAGAGCTACTTTTAGGTATAAAATGCATGAAGTTTCATATGCAACTTTATATGTGCTTTAACTTTCTTGGGCTTTGATTCACATCCCACTGAGACCTAGCAAAATTTGGCAGATTGGCCGTGTCTGTTTCCAGCACATACCTTCATTTTGTCTTGGTAATACTGTGCATGTATACACCAATTAAGAGAAAAGCATGCTCTGTTGTGGCTTGCTGCTTACCTCAAAGACTCTCTCCATGGTTCATCCCAGCTGCTTTGTTCAACTCA
Source organism: Anas acuta (assembly GCF_963932015.1). Lineage (NCBI taxonomy): Eukaryota > Metazoa > Chordata > Aves > Anseriformes > Anatidae > Anas > Anas acuta. The sequence goes on from NC_088991.1 coordinate 4,230,573, forward strand.
GACCACGCAGAACACCCCAGATGGCGCCCTGACAGAGCAGGCAGTGCTGCTTTACAGTAGTTTCTGTTGTGATCCAGATAGAAGATGCACAGGCAGTTCAGCTGGACCAGAGTTCTCTTGCAGTTCTTGTGAGCAGAGCTATGGCTCAATCCAAACCACACTTCTGGCTGACTTCAAACCAATCTAAAGTTCAGCACAGCCCTGGTTTTGGTTTAGAGCCACCCTGTGCTTTCATTTGTGTTCTGGAGCAAGGATAGGAGCCAACCCCTGACAGCCAAAATGGGAATTCCACCTGCATCCTGTGCTGGTGCTCCTCCACTAACAGTCCTTGTGAGTCTGCAGTGTGCTTAGTCCCCAAACACAAGCCCGATTGTCCAAAGCGGGTGCTTTGCTAAGCAAAGTAGTGCCAAGCAAAGGAGTGCTGTGGTTCTCCTTGCATATAAAAGAGGTAAGAATCTTCTTTTTTACCCATGTCTTCAGAGGTTCGAGTTCTCAGATTACATACGTTAGATGCCTACTACACAGCAAGTTCTCTGGAGAGAACCATGCTTTAAAAAAAAAAAAAACTGCAAATTTAACTATTATTGCACATTCAAAAATTCATCTTTCTTACTTGATGGTATGAAAGTTTTGACATAACAGTGTATCTGCAACAACTTCCTTACTAACAAAGTTCACTTTGTTGATGACTGGATGATTACAAATCCATAGATAAAAACAAAAGGATATTTACAAATACTGCAATTAGCACAAAAAGAAAAGAGATCTGACTCCTGACGCTTAGGACAATGGTATTGTAACATAACCTGTTCCAAAAAATGTGAAAGAAGGACCACATACAAGTTGTTGGCATTTTAAATATGTTTATTCAGCAGCTATTACAATCAGCCTCCAAAAAACTGGAGTCCCCTCTTGTTTCTGAACTGTGGCAAGTGATGAAAATGCCTGCTAGGAACATTGAAGAAGCTACACAGTGCACTCCTTTCTGAGAAACAGACATGGCTACTAGGGTTTAATCTCTTTGAAAAGGCAAAATATAAATATATACACTCTAAATCCACAACAACGGTTTAAATGTACTACATTAATTCAAGTGGGATAAGAGTGGACAAATCCACATCATGTAAACTGCAGTCACATCGTCTCTCTCCTGTCTTCTCCTCCAACCCTGCCCAGTTTCGGTTTACATTCTGTGATCTGCCTATCGCAGAGATGAAATACAGAAGCGCTGAAGTGTTGAATCTCAGGGGCTGTGCACGGGACCAGGAGCTGGGGTGATACACCGTTCTCTACACGTTGCTCAAGGCATCCACGCCAGGAAGAACTTTACCTGTTAGGGGAAAAAAAATCCCAATGAAGTTAAGGACCCTCCAACTGTACTTTGCTTTAAGCTTACAACTGCAACATTTACACAGATAAAAAAAAAAAAACAAACTAGAGGTTAAAGATGGCTCTACGTGCATTCCCATTGACATCTGTGGCTATGAAGGCATATGGGTTACATTTAAACTGCTCCATGCACCAAATACATTTTGGGGCTGTGGTGAGTATCCAGAGCACAGCTGCACTCGTGTGTCAGCAGCAGATTAACGGCCCACAGTTGTCAATGCTCAATTAACAATAATGTTGAGTTTCTATCCAAGTTCCTGCTAGGGGCAGATCCAAACACCTAAGATATTTTTCCATGCAGCTTGATGGCAAACAGATTTTTTGATCGGACCTAGGGAGTTGCTGCATACTTTCTTCAATCCCTAATGGCATGTAAAGAGTATTTTGGAGCGTGTTGTGGAAATTTTAAGAATGAATTAAGAAAAAGGAACGGAGCCTGCTATAAGACTTGAGTCTTTTCTTGGGACTGAAACACCCAGGTCCAGATATCTGCACACCTCATTCCAATGGAGGGGAGTAAGGAACACGCTCCTTTTTGGGTACGGGGGGCCCCGCATTTTTATTTTATTTTTAAGTGCAACACTTTTGAAAGCATCTTCTTAGCTTATTGTCTTACTTTAATAATGGAGAGCTTTCTGCTCCCCCCCAACCTACCTTCGACTGCACAAGCTGTGTGGCAGCACTGAATTTTAACACTGTTCACAACCAACCAACTATTTTTTCTTTTTTAAATAATCTTCAGAGGCTTTTCTAATTAGCTAGACTTCCGTTACATTTAAAAGATCACACACACAAACCCACATTTTGGGCCAAAACTTAGCCAACTTTGTCCTTGCGAATAAATCAGTTGCACAGTTTCATTCTAGCCATCTGCATTCTTTCCCTTTCCCATCACTCCCTAGGCAACAGAAACAAAAGCTCTGTCTCACACAGAACTGCTGGAAACCAACAGCTGCAATGCAGTTTATTGCAGTTTCTCTTCTACAGAGAAGCTGACAGCATTAGATAATTTACACATATTGGGAAACAGCTAATTACCAGAGGAAATAAAAACTCATTTAGAGTACAATGCGACTCATTAGAAGAATCCTGTAAATTCTCACCATTTTGGATTCCGAGTATTCTTGTGCAGATTTGTGAAGTGATCACTAGAGGGCTCCCCAAAACCAGGAGATTTTAAACAATGCTCCCAAAAGGAAGCTTGTAAACCAGAATTCCGGACTATTCTGATGAGATTTCCCTAACAGAAACTGGAAACTATGAACAGCCTGGTTAACGTGTCTCAGGGAATCATCTATAAATAAAGAGCCCGCTCTCAAGGCTGTTTTACTTTCTATTCCAGCATTTTTGCTGCCTGGGAGTGGCAGTCTATGCTATTTGCAGGAATACTCCATTTTCTTTCCTCTTCCTCTAGGAGGAAGACAAAAAGAGCTATGAGGATCTCATTGCTCTCATTGTTCAAAAGCTACCTGCAACTCCACTTGGTGAAACAGAGAAGACATGCACCCTGTTGTTGTGCTTTTCTGACTATCAAAGCAAGGCAGAGCACCCAGAACTGCCCGATTTGCTCAAACAAGAGAAAAGAACAATTACCCTCCAGCAGTTCCAGGCTGGCGCCACCTCCAGTGCTGACATGGCTAACTTTATCCTCAGTATTCCACTTGGCACAGCAAGTAGCTGTATCCCCACCACCTGTAGCACAAGAAAATGCAATGAGACAGAAGAAATTAAGATTTTCTTCAGCTTAAGGCACAAAAGCCTTGCTGCAGGCTGGTTCTGTTCCCAGATCCTCAGTACATACAGCAATTTTTAAAGTCACATCTGCACACTGAAGGAAAACTGAAAGCATTATGAAGAGAAATAATTTGACCACATTTTTAATGTGGTGCTAGGAAACAAACCTCTTTGTCACATTTAGAAAAACAAGAACATGTGCAACTCCTTACCAATAATGGTGATGCAGCCCTTGCCAGTGACTTCCACCACTTTGTCCATCAGAGCTTTGGTTCCTTTGGAAAACTTGTCCCACTCGAAGACACCCACGGGACCGTTCCACACTATTTGCTTGGCCCTTCCCACAACTTCAACAAACTTCTTCACGCTTTCAGGGCCACAGTCCAAGCCCTAAAACAAACAAGAGAATTCAGATATACCTCCTGCCAAGCCTCAGCTTAAATCACCAATGCCTTTTTGGTGGGATCCTCAAAAGCTCCCCCCCCTTTCATTAAAGGTCCAAGCTAACAACCCTGCTATTCACGCCACATGTCAAACACCTGACAAGTCCAAAGCCTATAGCCACAGGCCTTGCAGGGCTTGGTGGTGCTGTTTTCATGGCATCAAACTTGCCACTGACTTAGATACAGCAGACCAGACATGAAGCAAGAGTTTCTCTGTATGGACTGAATGCTAAGGAACAAAGTGACTTGCCAGCAGCTGCTGCTGCAGGATGGAGTCTGGAGTGGTATTTGTATTCCTAGTATGAAGAACTCATTTTTAAAATCAATGTCAGAAGCATAAAGTCTTAGTTAGAAGCTTTTGCCAACTAATTAAATTCGAGTCAAATAAAAGGGACTCCTACTGCATTCAGATCTGAAGGTTTTAGAGGATTTTTGCTGTTTTAATCCAAATCTCTACAAAAGCTATTTTACACTTAAAAAAAAAATCAGGACAAGCCACAGGGCTTTCTTTTTATTAAGCCCAAGAACTCCACGCAGCTAGGCTGCCTTCAGAAACAATAGCAATGGATCTCAATTACTCTTTTTATTCCTTTAAGGCATGCCTTTCCCACCCCAGTGCTCCCTGTTGTTCTCCCTAGCCCATCGAAACCTACCATCCAGCCAGCAGGAATGCCCGAAGCCACCGTGGCTTCCCCAGTCTGTGCATGCTCATCGAATTTGTCTGCAGTGATGAAGTCAACAGGCAGAGTAATCTTCACACCGTTCTTCTCTGCCTTGGCCATCAGGTCCTTGACAATTTTTGATCCCTCTTCATCAAACAAAGAGTTGCCAATCTGCAGAAGTTATTTGGAAAAAATGAAAGGCATTTGTTTAGCTACTGGTTGGGACAGCAAAGCACAGCAGCAGTCAGGCCACACCATTCAGCAGTTCTGGGAAGTTTTCTTAGAGCACTAAGACACATTCTGCAATCCAATTTTTGCAAGCTGATTGTCAAGCAATCAGTTCTGAGTGCTCCCTGCTCTCGCGGGGAGCTGACACACCTCATTTCCAATCCCACCATATATACTGACCATATTTTTTTTCTTAGGAGCAGACTTGCTCTTTTCATACCTGCATGTTGTTGAGCACTTTAAGGAAGGTGAATGCCATTCCACCACCGATGATCATCTCATTGACCTTATCCAACATGTTATTGATCAGCTGGATCTTATCCTGAACTTTCGCTCTGGTGAAGGAGAGAAGGAAAGAGAATGAACAGTGCAGTCACTGCCCAGAATTCTCAGACAGACTTCACTATCTTGAACTAAGCAGGAAGCCTCAACAAGGACTTCTTGGATAAGAGTTTGAAGCAGAACTATCCAACTGCTAGTCAGTACTGGCAATTCTCTGATACCTCAAGGTTTTTCTGAGAGAATAGTTTAACAGAAAAGTTATGGGGAATGGGCAGAAATGGAATTTGGGAAATCAGCAGGTCAGTATTAAACAGCAACTTACAAGAGCGTTATTAGCCCTCTGTTTTTCACCTACTGAAATATAAAATTAATTAGGCACTTTAAAGGCTGGTTCCCCTGACTGCCCATCCAAGCAGAGCAGAGATCAGATCTCAGACCTCCACCACTCACAACCATGGCCTGACCCCAGATCCACTGCACCAGCTTCCATACGCCCAGCTCCTGTAACCAGCCCAGGCCCAGCACCCCATCACGCTCGTAGCCCCAGCATCCCACCATCTGGGATAACAATGCCAAAATTACTTCATATGGGAATGGCAGGAAGTAACAGTAAATAGACAAATCTTTCACCCTCCCCCTCTACGCCCCGTGTGGTTGTTACTTAAAGAGCTTCATAAAGACCCTAGAAAATTACCTAGGCTGACACTCCAGAGACTTGCATTGGTATCTGTATGGCTATGCCCTGCTTCAAGACGTTAGATAAGACCCTTTCCTTTTCTTCCTTCAGTTACCTTATCTCTAAAACAGTGATAATGATACAGATCTCATTAATGAAATGCTTTCAGACCTCATCTGAATAAATAGGCAATGCCTCTACAATTCCAGCCTCAGTGATTGCAGAGAGCTCTGGTGCAAACCAGCCACCAGCCTCAAGGTAAATTAAGATTTTTGTTTCTTTCTTCTATGCACATCCTGCTCCTGGCACTGAAGTTACTTTCCTGCACGTGGTCTTTCTTTGCCAACACATTTTATTTCCACCTCCTTAGTACAGTTGTTCTCAGTACAGATTCCTGGTCCAGTTTCGTTACAGATAAGCAATAGCCAGCCTGCAGCTGAACCACACAGCCTGCAAGTGTGGGTCACCTGCAGCTCTAAATCTTGGAAGGGTGCTAATAAAAAGAAAGCACTGCTCATTATAATCAAGATCACAGAAAAAGTATAAAATGAGAACTGAGTACTACTTCTTGCAGAGAATGTTTTTGGGTTCAAAGAACAGGAATAAGCCACATAATTTTATCAGCACGGGGACGTTGCCATGTCCAAGCTCTGTGTCACTGTATTTTATGACGTATTTTAATTCACCTGACAAACTGAAACACTTCCATAGAAGTGTGCATGTGACAAAAACTGGCAGCAATGAGAATTTATTTCTACACACAAGCAGTCATTTGCTTTTGCACCTCTTTGCACGCTAGCTGCTGCTGGAGAACGGAGACCCAGGCAACTACAGTAGGCCACGGTTGCATAATGACCGACCGTGTCAACTTACACAGCGCTGAGCTTGCAGGATGCTTGTACTCTGAACCACAGAGGAAAGGTCACTGACAACATTTCAGGGCCAGCATGTGTGTCAGTTCTGGGTCAGCCGCCCAGCGAGCTGCCCTGGGCTGTCTCAGGGGGATGCGAGAGGCCACGAGGTATGAGCAGACCCCGACAGTATCACCACAGGCCTGGACGGGGTAAGGTAGCTCCCACCTAACCCACATCTTACAGAGATCTCAAGAATTATCTGCAAATCTGAACTGCAGGTACAGCTCAAAGGAAAGCACTTGTTTGAAGCAAGCCAAAACAACCCTTCAGTTATGACAGAGGCGGTGAAGAGGAATAAGAAGTTGGTATGCTCTTGAGTCTTACCCTCCCAGAATTGCTAAGAAGGGTCTCTCTGGGCTCTCAAGGGCCTTCGCAAAATAATCCAGTTCTTTCTTCATCAGGAATCCTGCAGCCTTCTGAGGAAGATTGACACCTACCATGGAACTGTAGAATGAAGATAAGAGTGAGGAAAGGAAAAATGTTCTATCAGTGAAGGTCCAAACATCCATGTGTCTCCCATGTGTCTCACAGCACTAAAATTCTTTAGTCAGCTACAGCAAGGAACGCAGCTCCTACCTGCATGGAAACAAACATGGGGATTTTCTTTTCCTGGTTTGATAAGCCAGCTGTAAAGTTGACTTTCCAGCATTGCTTTTGCACAGCCTTTTTGCTATGTGATATGTTTATAGCATCAATTAGTAACCCAAAGCGATGAGGGACAAAAGCGTAGGAGGAACAGACACGTCTTCCTCCAGTAACACTGATTAGGGAATCGAGCTCCGAGATGAGCACTGCAGAGTCTCAAACACATATATCTAACCATGCTCCATGAGAATAACCCATCTGGAGCTATTCATCTTCAGGAAAATAAGTCTGCTGGAATTGCAGGACAATTAATAAGAGTCCTAAGCAAGTAATTTTGTATCTTCAAAGCCTAAAATGTTAATTCAAGTCCTAAGAGCTTCAACTGTTGCCTGTTCTCAGAGGTAAGCATTAGATAGCATATGCTATAGAGAACTGTCTTCACTAAATATGTCACTCAGGAATAAACACAGCAGAACAATAATGGGATAAGCTCCAAAATAAGTTAATTTTAACTAAGGGCTTTTAACTGTGTGTATTTTTAACTGGGAGCAAACCTCGGCATCATTCTGCAGTTCTGCCTGTGGACAGAAAAGGGATACATACCTGTGAGCGCGATGGGCAGTTCCAAAAGCATCGTTAACATAAACATCTCCCAGTTTAGAAAGAGAGGCTCTGAAAGCATCCACTTTCGCAGAATCAGCCTTGATCTAAAGGGAAAAAATGACAAGCTTGCGCTATTCAAGTCACAGAGTAGATACTGAAGCTGAAGTCAAATTCAGCAATTAACAAGCAATTGATTCATAACCCCAAAGCAAAGAAAAATCAGCTGGAGAAATTCATCTGTTTATCCTGGGCGTCACTGCATTTCATATGCTCTTTTCCAGTCCAGCAGAAGCCACAAAAACGTTTAAATGGTTTAAACTCCACTTTAATCCCTCCGAGCCTGCTCCTACATCCCTGAGGACTGTTCCCGTTGCAGGATCTTGGTACACCAACAAGGTACGAAGGAGCTGCACCACAACCAACCTCTTGGTCTGCTAACAGATCTCTGTTTGTGGGGCGATCCCAGGTAACACAGGAAGGGTGTGCAGAGACAAGGTGCTAATGAGATGAAAGCAAACTTGCTCATGCCCACCTACTGACCAGAGAAAGCGTGGTATCTAAGCTCCTGAGGGATTCATTTAGTGTCTGCTCTGAGGATTAACTTATAAATAGCCCGCACGCTACTACAGGCCACAGCCTTAACAGCCAGCAAAGGAAAGCTGGGGACAGGTTGAGCGGGCAGTGGGCAAAACCAGAAGCGTTTCTGCTGAGAGGCCTTCTCCACCCTCCAAGTCCTCACGGGATGGCTCAAGTTGTTCCATTTTTCTTCCCACCTTGAGAAAAACAGCAGAGCTCTCTAACAGCGACTGCTCAGAGCGAGTTCACTGCCTCTTGCTGTTAAAGAACCTCCTGGACTGGCAGTTGGGCGATCCCTGACTGACTGCCTTACAGCTTTATCAGCTCCCCCCCGAACGAGGGCTCTGCTGCTGCCTCTGCTAGCACACAGCTCTAATTCTAATTCAGGGACGATGGCAGCAAGGCACTCTAAGACAGGCCAGACAGGTTCAGCACAGCTTTGGGGGCCCTTTTATTCACACAGCCTAGCCAAAGGGACTACACAGACTCTAAAATAATGCTGTCAACTCCTCCTTCACTTGCTAAATGTCCTGGCTTTACACAAAGAGATGAAGTGCTCCGATCAAATCCCGGAACATCTGGAAGCTGAACGCAGAGGCTCTGAATGAAGATCTCCCCTACCACCTGATTTGCCTTGGAAAGACCCCTCTCAAGCACCAGCTAACAACCCACGGTCTTGCACTGTATCTCCATTCCCACTGCACTGACTTTCACCTGGTAAGATGAGAAGCTGGTCTGCCAGCTGCAGCTCTCCTGTCGTGCCCAACTGCTTTGCATGCTTCTGTACGCATACAAGCGCATAAAATCAGTTCCCAAAGCCAATTTAATTCTCATCCCACTCTTCCCCCAGCCACCACATTGGCTTTCAGTGGCATGAGGCTGTGGTAATTCCAGACCAGCTCAATTTCTCATTGTCACCTGGAGCTGCAAAGGCTCACTGGTTCTCTGGGCCATTTTCCTAAGCGCCAGGAGTCCTGTGTCAGCCCCTAAAGGGCAGCGCACGATGTCAGCATTCCCCTCCACGCACCAAATCTGTGAGGAGCCAAGGCCTGCAGAAAGTCACCAGGTCACCATGGCTAAGAAAAGCAGCTGTCTGGAGCAAGCCTTCTTCATGACCTTCAAGAAAATGTCAGAGGTGCAAGGCAGCCTGGCTCTCGACGGCTGCTCTGAGAGCAGGCAGGCTTCTAATGGGTTTGACAATCTCAGCACTGCAGAACACGTAAGCATCAGTTTAAAGCATTAGGCACACACAAAACTAGACTTGATGCTTCACCTTGTTCCCTGAAGCATCCTTCCCCTTCCCTTCTTCTTCTACGTGGAAGCGGAGGTTCTCCAGCAGGATGATGGAGCCAGTTGCAGGATTAGCGCAGGCCTTCTCCACATCAGGACCAACACAGTCCTTCAGGAAAGTCACCTCTCTGCAAACAGAAGACACACACCCCGTTACCCTACAACTGACTCTTCCTTTCTGAAAGGAGAGCACCCAGGTCCACGCACAGGGCGGGCCTGACGCACGCTGAGCTGCTCTTCTACTTCACCTGCCCATGAGCGCTTTAAGCTCCACAGCAACCGGGGCCAAGGAGAACTTGTCAGGCATGGGGACACCGTCGGGGCGACCCAGGTGACTCATCAAGACCACGGACTTGGCTCCATGGTCCAGGCAGTGCTTGATGGTAGGAACGGCCGCCTTGATTCTGTAGGGACAAGGAAAAAGCTAGTGAAAAAGGATTCAAGGAGTGTTTGCTATAGAAGCAGGCTGTCCGAGCACTTACACAAGAGCCCCTCAAAGGGAGGGAAGTTGTCCCTCAAAAAGGGACAGAGAAAGCACAGAGCTGGGCAGAATGATTGTTTAACTGTCATTAATGGTTCCACACTGCTCAGCCTCCCCCTCACAGACAGCAGGGCACTGCCACCAGGACCCCCTAAAAGGGACACTGGACTTCAAAACTTAGTCTAGGATAAACACCTCGAAGCCTAATCACACCCCACAGAGGGCATCTTTCCCTGCAGAGCTAACTCAGCCTATTTCTTTCCCAAGGACTGTGACAATCCCCAAAGCACAGCCATCACACACCATGCATCAGCTAAGTCCTCTGTCCCGGCATGTTTTCACGTGTTCTACTATTATCTTCTGCAATATGTAGGAGAGAAAAGTACAATTTATCTTGTCATCCAAATTCTGCTGATTGTTTGTAGCTATGAAATGCCAGGAAACATCTGAACATAACCAGGCTTCCTTATTTAGCGATCCTGAGCCAAAAAAAGGGATGACCAGTGGTGAACAAAACTGGCACCCGCCCACAAACGCTGGAGAAGCTAAATGAGACATCTGGTATCGTTGCTCCTAAACCCTCTGTCTCTGCATGCTGCTTGAGTGTGTTAATGTTAGACAAGTGAACACAGCCCCAGGGTAAGGAGCCAGGACATCTTCTGGTGCTACCATCAAGAACAGCAAACACAGCTGAACAAACGCGTGGTTGTGACACAGCCGTAATGCTGCAACCGTGTTTAAGGAATGAAGTTTCAGGATCTGTACAGTTCAGTCTTGTTTTCTACATGCTTTCCACAGCAGCTACAGTGAGAGTAAGCTAGTAGCAACTCTCGTAGTAACTACAGTTTGCAAATAGCTGCAGGAGTTTTAACTATCAGCTGTCAGACCTTCTCTGAGACACCTAATACTCAGCGATTAGGCAGGGACAGCTTAACCACAGCAGCACTGCAGGTACTGCTAAGAGAACCAGGCCTCAAATCAAAAAACAGAAATCAAAGGCTCACCTTTGGTTGTTGGTTATTTTGTGATCCTTCATTGGAACATTGAAGTCAACCCTAAAAAAAAGCAGAAAAAGTTTAAATACTTAAAAGTTGTTTTTACAAAGAGCAAGGTAACCTGCAGGAAGGGAGCTGCCTAGAAAAGCCATGTTGCAGTTAAGGTTAGGGTAAGATTTTTAGCTGTCTTGTGCATTTCAAATCGGTATCTTCTCAGCCGTTTGTGCTTGTGATGAATACAACTGGAGAAAAACATCAGGTTGTGTGACTTTATGAAGCTACACTGTCAATCCAACCCAACTCCCGTGGCCGTAGGAGTGATGATGCTGAAACAGAAAACAAAGCTGGGATTGAACAAGCTCCTGCTTGATTTTTCCATTTTTAAAGCCATGCTCCCAGATCACTGCCTACCAGGTTCCAAGGGAAAGGAAGCAAATAATGAAAGGCAACACCGTGCTCTCCAAAGAGGCTTCTGAAATACCCAGCTGGACTACTATGGCAGGCAAGCAAGCTCACAGAAGCTGCCCAATTACTGCTTACAGCTCTGAGCTTCTGCTCTCAGCAGCTCTGATCTCTCCAGAGCCGAATACTGCAGCTACCACATGCCCGTGGGAAGACCTGACTAGATCCAAGGGTCACTTCCCTCACACACCAGAGGAAGGGATGGCAGGGAGGAATTTTATCAGTTTCTCTAGCACACCTTGTGCCCACGTGGTGACCAGCTGCAGCAGGAGGCTGTTTCGTAACAGCCACGGGCAGAAATTACTCACCCAGCCGCCTTCTTCCTCCCTGTCTCGCTCAGAGAAAGCGTGGCCACGGCGTGACCATGGATGAGCAAGATCTTTTTCTTCCGGGGAGGAAGGGAGCGTCTAACTGACTGTAACAGCGCATCAGAATGAGGAATGTGAAGTGCTCTGTTCACCTTTATCCTTCATCACTCCACGTCTATACACACAACACTGAAATTCTGGAAGTTGCTCGAGTTTCCTTGTAGCCTGCTCAGCACTAGAACCATATGGGAAGGCTGGCAAAAGCTGCCAGCAAAGCAGGAGTAACTGAGCGGAAAAAATTGAACTGGCAGCCCATGGTACAGTGGACTAATTCCATAAAGGGGACAGGAAAGCATCATCATCGTGCTGCTTTTCTGAAAATGGGGGAATAAGAGAACAGTTTGCTTTACAGAGCCATCAGAGCTACAAAAGACCAGGCTCACCCTTTCTCCCCACCACAGCTATGGCCAGTGAAATCTGAGCTCTCCCTGAACCTTTTCTCTGCCCCAGTCCTAACATCTACCTTGTTCTGCCTTGGGCACTAGGCCTGGAAGGTAACGTCATGAACATACCAAAAGTACAATGAACATGAAGAGAAAGAAGAAGGGTATCGATTTTAGTAGCACTGAGAGCACGTGGCGACTTTAGGGGGAGATGAGGTGCAGGCAGGAAACTCACGAATTAGCACCAACTGCTGCTTCACTCCGCCTTTGCAGCCAGGCACGGGCCTGCAGGCGGGTTATGCCCACTATCTGCGCCCCCACAAGCTGGCTAACCCATCCCCTGATTAAAAAAAAAAAAAAAAAAAAAGTATGTTGTTATAGAGATAAAGGTCTTTTTTTTTGTACCAGATTTAGGAAACACGTGCAAATCCCAAGCTAGCTTCTCGCTATGGGAGCTGATTTTTAGCCACCTAACTTTGAGGGAACTACATCAAAATAAGACAAGAGAGACAAAATAACGAGACGGGGGAGGCAAGCTGCAGCCTCCTCACCACACAGGGCGGCTGATACAAACGGGTGGCAGTAAGGTGACCTTGGAGAAAGAAACCCAGGGTTAGAGGAACTCCATACCTCACCTGCCAGCACCTGGCCGCCGTTCCGCCCAGGCTTTGAGCACAGCCGCAGTGTTGCAGCCAATTCTGCCTCAGGAAGCAGGGGATGCCTGCAGCCCGGCCCCCGGCCCGAGGAGCAGAGCCATTCCCGGCTGTGCTCTCACCTTACCCTCACTCATTTCAGCTCTGCGCTAAGGGAAATGGAGCTGGGGGAGAGATTCTTCTGGAAGGGCCTTTTCTGGAGCCCTCTCCCACAAGGAGCCCACAGCAGCGGGTGCACCCCCCCCACACACACACAGCCCCCTGACGGCGCTGAGAGCCGCGGGCAGGGCCTGGGGAGAGCCGCTCCCCCCCGCCCAGCTCCTCACCTCATAACAACCCTCTTCCCCTTCACGTCCACCTTATCCAGGGTGAGTTTGTTGGAGAGAGACATGGCTGCAGCCGCTGCGATCCGCACCCTCCGCCTGCCACCCGCCTTCTGAGGCGCTGCCCGGCCCGCCCCGCCGGCCTCACGCTCGGCCCGCCCCTGCCCGCGCCCCATTGGGCCGCGCCGCCCGCCGCGCGCTCCCATTGGACGAGCCGCCCGCCCGTCAGCCGAGCCGTTCAGCCCCGCCGTCAGGCCTGGCTGCGGCAGGGCCTGGTCACGTCCCGCACGGAGCCGGCGGGGGCGGGGCCGCCTGAGGGCAGCCAAGGCCGCCGCTATGGGGCCGCTATGGGGCCGTTGGGGTGTGGGGCCGCTCTGCCCCCGCTCCCCTCAGCCTCACAGCTCCCGCTGACATCCGTGAGGCTGTAAAAAGCTCGGTCCTGAAATCCCCCCTTAGGATGGAGAAGGGCAGGCACGCACATTGCCTCAGTTTGTCCGCACGTGGCTGCAAATCCTGTGGTCAGGGTTTATATTAAATACAGCTGGTGCTGGTCTTGATATTTGCTAAAAGTTAAGCTGGAATCACGGAATCATTAGGGCTGGAAAAGCCCTCCAAGATCACCTGGTCCAACCATCCCCTACCACCAGTGTCACCCACTAAGAGCCATGTCCCCGAGCACCAACCTCTCCTTGAACACCCCCAGGGACGGTGGCGCCACCACCTCCCTGGGCAACCCGTCCCCACGCCTAACCACACTTTCTGATAGAAATTTCTCCTCATTTCCAACCTGAACCTCTCCTGGCACAACTTGAGGCCATTCCCTCCAGTCCTATCACTAGCTGCGGATCCTATCACTATTCCTGACACAAACTGGGATGCCGCTGGCCTCCTCCCACTGCCCGAATAAAAAAATATCAGCATCAAATCCTAAACTGGTCACAAACACAGCCTTCTCAGAGCCTGGAGTTGCTTTCCCCTGTAAATGGAGTCATTCAGTAGTACAAGAGTTTCTTTTAAAAAGCTTGCGTGCCATCTCCTCGAGGTAAAAAAGGCTGGAGGAGAAATGTCACGGAGCGCGGCAGGCAGCCGGTAACCCGAGCACCCAGAGTAACACAAGATGCCCGGCACTCCCACACCAGGGCTGCTCGAGGAGAGGGGACAGGGGGACACGCACTAATCCGCAGTCAGTAGAAGGTGCTCAGGACTACACAAGTCATTCTGAATGAATTCATAAATAATCAAATTGTAAAAATACCTGAGATACAGGAACTTGCGGGGTACTGCCCATGCACTTCCAGTCCTACGAGGTCGGGCATAATCAAACCCCCAAAGGGTTTATATTTAAAAATAACCAGCAACATGCCACTCAATAGGAATAACTCCACAGAAAAATATATGCATATAACAGGCTAGTACTGTGATATGTCTTTAATAATTCAAAATTGGAAGCTTAGTACAGCTTTAGGGATCTATAATTTGGGGCGTAACAGCAGCCTTAGTTTGTGAGGTGTACTCAGGTTTTATGTTTGCTTGTTTTTTCTCTGGTTTTTAAGAAGAAGGTAGGAGAAGAGAGAGAAAGTCACACAAGAATGTGGGAGTGACAGAATATAATTTAAAATATAAAGAAAGGAAAAGTACTGCAGACACGTGTTGGAGACTCAAAGCTCATTTCCACGTTTGAGTCACCTTTCTGTCCTTCCTGCCTGTTGTGAAATATCTCGAATATACTGCAAATATTTAAAGAAAAAAAGCCCATGCAAACAGTTCAAAACCTGCACTTTTACATTAACCAATACAACAAAGACAGGAGGGCAAAGGACTGATAAATGAAGAAAAAAACCCTGGTATTAGACTGTGACCACCTAGGAACTAATTTCTAGAAATACAAAACAGAAGCTGTACTTTAGACTGACACAGCCATCATCTGCATGATCCTTCCTGCTCTGCCTGGCAAAAAGGAATAAGACTGTGGCAAGTTTAGACAGATCACAGATCACGGGCTTTGGTACACTGGCCTACATATTTATATTAAATAAACTGAAGGGTTGTGGCTTGGAGACCAATAATCTGCATCTTCATCTGGATCACATGATCCAGTCTTCAAAAACTTCCTGCTTTTATAACTGCTGTCTGCATTCTAAGTTTCTACTTAAAAACAAGCTTTGGCACAGTCTACAAAGTGGTTTTTTTTTTTTTTTTTTTTTTTTTTTTTTTTTTTGTTCCCCCCCGCTTGCAGTAGTGCAATATTCAAAAGCATATATATTTTTAAAGAATGTGATGATGGTATTTTTGTTTTTCTCTATCTCTCTGTCCTTGAAATGGAAGATGAAAGGAGACAGGAAAAAAACAGAAAATCCTTCCTTTCTAAATAATACTGGCTTTCAAACATTAAGCTTGGTTTCAGCCTAGGTTTTAGACATGAAGCATCACAGAAGAAATGTGAAGAAAGATCACTTATACTGAAAGGCTTTTACACGTGTAGCGTGTAGCTTGCTTTGTGGTTTTAACCTTCAATACCAGTTTAATAACATTATTTATTTATTTAAGTTTTGAAACCTCTTTAATTGATTTAAAGCAGAATTTCTTGGATTCTCAATGCTGATGGTGTCTGGGCATGTATTTTTATGTACAACCTAAATAACAGACATACTGCCCTCATCAATCTTAACTACACATTTATCTATTTTAATTCAACCAGCTGCTATCTTTTGCTCTAGACCATTACTACTAAACAAAACAACAACAACAAAAAAAACACAACAACAAAAATTGTGTGTGTGTAACAAATGAGTTTAACTTAACAGTCACTAAATAAAAAGACAAATCCCCAGTTACATCCTTCCCCATAGGCTTGTCACTGACCACAGTGGACGAACATAACCAAACCCAGTGACCCAGCAGCCAGAATAAAGCAGCAGCAGCAGGAGCCTCCCAGGCTCTTGCCCAAGCCCAGGAAGTGATCCGAGCACCCATACTTTTTCCGAAGCAGATGCAGTTTCCTGACTTTTTACGAAACAGGGCCCTCTAGGGGAAGGTGGGCGAGAGCTCACTGGGAAATGATCTGCCAATACCTTGCCAGGCTTTCCGCCTTCCTGCATGGGACAATGACGAGCTCTTTGTGGCACTCAGCGAGGAACGCTTCCTAAACACATTAATTAAAAAAAAGGGGTGGTGGGAAGAACATATTTAAAGAATATTTATCCATATTGAAAGTACCTAAGCAGGGGTTAATAAAAAAATCTATGCAGGAACTGTGTGCTGGTAAAATGGACTCCATCAAACCTGAAAATATGATGTTTCAGGCAGCAGCTGCATAGGATCCGGAATTTACCAGTGGACTACCCGACGATGGCAGGCTGCCGAAGTACAGTATTTCTGCACATCTCTGTAATGCCAAACAACAAAGCTTTAGAAGAATATTACTCCTAGTGCTATTTATTATATATTTTTTCCCATCAGAGCTCTACAAATGGATATTTGTTCCACTGATTTCATACAGGGTAAAACAAAACAACATTTGATCCAAATAAATTGCCTGTTTTCAATAAAGCAGCAATCCTGAATATCAGGGTTTTCCTTACCACTCGCTCCCCATGGTGGCAGCAAGCACCTGCAGGTGTGAGGCAGGTAAGAAGCTGCTGCAGCAAACAGTTGTAGGAGCTAATTTAAAACTTAATTGTCCAAGATATTTAGCGCTTACAGAGACATGGGGCAATGTGGATATATGGTTGTAGGCAAGTTCAAATTTTGCAGCAGGTATAAAGGGTGATTTTACTGATGTGATCCTCTTATGGTGATACTGTAGCTAGGGTGGTCTGTACAGTGAAGCTGGACTGGCTCATGAGAATGAGATTGTTTCTGTGGGATTGGAAAGATTAAGATTTTCCAGACTTCAAGACACAATTTCACCAATATAGCTTATGTTATTCCCTTTTGGCTTTGTCTGTAAAACCTCCTGAATGACAAAAAGTGGTAAAAAAATGTTTGATCTTACCCTAAATGCAGTTGAGATATGTTTTATACCTTGGGAGACTGGCTGTGGCTTTAGTCAAACACTCCCACACCAGTGATGTGGTGTTGTATCCATCCTGGGCACAGGGACAGAAGCCTGAGGATGCGGACTGAGGTGCTTTTGATCCACTTCACTAAACAATTTGCTGCAAAACAGCAGCTGGACATAAGTGCCAAAGAAAGTGGCCTTGTTAATCTTTTCTTAAAATGCATAAATAAATTCAGCCATAGCTAAAAAAAAAAGGTTGTTCAAATTGAAACAGGAAAATTCACATGCTCTCTTACCCAAAATAACTGCAGATGTAAATAAAACAGACCTAAATGTTTTGGTTACTATTTCTGTGCAACAAGCATGTATTTTCAAAACCACAGGGGCGAAAAACCTGGAGGCTTCCACACCTGCCGGAGAGTATTAGGCCAACAGGAGCCAGTCCAAGATGACTAAATTACAGTGTTGGATCTTAATTGAAAGCAAAATTTTCAGTCATGGAAAGACTGGGATCCAAACTCAGCTTTCTACATGACAACAGACCCAGCAGAGACAAAGACTGATTATGCCTAAATTTAGTGGTCAATGGACATGTCTGTACAGCACAAAGGATCTCTTACATCTTGCTCCTTTAGGCTAGAAGTACCATCTTACGGCCCCTTCCCACGCTGTTCCCCAGTGCAGCAGGATCTGCCCACCAAACCTCCTGTCTCCATGTGAGACCAGCTCAATGTGAGGCAAAGATGAATTGGGGTCCCATGAAGAGCGGTATTTATGGGACTCTGGCCTGAGTGATCCAGAAAACCAAAACAGAACTCCCCTTCCAGCAATACAATAAAAACAGCACCACAAAACTCGAAAACTTCATGACGTCCAGCAATCTTCCAAACTCATCCACTCTGATTCTGTAGTAAGGCGACACTCTTTATGAGAGGATTATTCCACAATTTCCCAACTTTCATTAATACCACTTGCCAACAGCCCTACTCTTTCATGTAGGCTGGGCATGTTGCTCAAGGTCATGCAGTTTAGTAGAGCTGTAAAATATACATAGGAAACACCAATCCTTACCTTTTTGCCAAATAAGCAAAAAAAGACATTGTTTCACCTTTCCAGTTTCAGAGGGAGCTCTTACTGGGTGAAGATGAAATGCACACAACATGCAAAGGCTGCTTTCGAAATCCTGATGCTGTACATGCCCATTTCAACCTGCTGAAGGGCAATCCAGCAGCATCATGCCCCAGGGGTGCCATGTGTTGCCTCTTAAATTGGACAGGGTGTAAGGAACGGGAAGAAATTCTGCACAGCTAGCAGTAGAATCTATAAAGTCAGCACAAAAAATATTTTGAAGAGATCACAGAACATGATTTAAAAAGTCTTTGGATGCTACATTTTTATTACATAGTTTATAATTGTCATTATGATGATAGAGGCACAGTTAATAGAAAGTGCAAGACTACATTTTTTTTCCAGATACAAAGAAATGTAACAGCACTAAATTAACATTCTATAACAACGTTCATTTCTCCATTTTTCATACCAAAAAAAGGAATTAAAACTCTTAAGTTTAAAGCATTCGGATGGAACTTCTGTTTTAAACAATATTTGTAATAAATAAAATTGTTTACTTGGTTCATTGTGTTTTGTCAGCTTCACATTCTTCATTTAAAATTTCAAGTGTCTACACTTTTAAAAGTTTATTGGCAAGATTCAAAGAGCAATTTTTAAAGCCTTGAGCATATGTATTGTTTCTCCCTTTTTAAATAAAGTACAGGTTTTATAAATAGCTAGTTATAGAAAACAATAACATAGACAAGTAATACATAATTTGATTTGTAACTATGCTTCCAAGTGATATTTTCAATTCTCGAATCCAAACAGTCTCCAACAAGAATAAGATACTTACATATTAAAACATTTATATTTAGGAAAACATTTACCTTTCACATGATTTCACTTGTACTGTACAAACTGAAAAATACTTTGGTTTTTCACTGTAAAGCACCTTATAAAATATTTTAATCACCTGACAAACATTCCGTAAGTCAATACTACACATTTGGGGGAAGAGGGGCAGGGCTGGACAGAACCTATTTTCAAAACCTAGACTCTGAATTCCTTAATCAGCCATACAGCACTCAAATGCACTGTGTACTAAACTCAGGTTCAGAAGACATTTCCAGACAGATTTTCCTAAAGAGAAAAACTGGACTGAAAGGGACTTTCTGGGCCAGTAAGTCCTGACCAGTGCTGCTGCAGGTATGACTTCATATGAGCCTTTCAGAAACTCCAGAGCAATTTGGTTTCCACTCATACTATCTCTAAAAATTAATTTGGAAAGAATTTAGTAAACCTTCATGCTGCTTTATCTATCAAGCAGGAATATAACGTTGTATTACTACTCTGTTTCCTGCAATAAGAACACGATGTCTGTCACTTATATTCCACATGTACCATAGCCAGGGGCTAGCCCAGCTCCTGCAGTAGTGAAACTCCCATCTGAGAGCATGTCAAGATCTGCCTTGTGTCTCCACTGCATGGTTAAGATGACCAATTATCAGCAAAACCCAGACAAAAAGAAATGCAAATCACTTCTTTTGTTTCATCTAAAGAATCTTGCCAAGAACAACACTGAGAGTGAGCAAGGATTAACAATAAAACCAAAATCTTTGGAAACAGTTTACATGGTCTTGAAGCACTAAAAGCTGTTTGACAGCATTCTGCTGGTTTTCAGGTAATTATCCACTTCGTAAGAAACAGCTTTGTGAGAAACTGCCTTCTTGCTGAAAACTGAGAAAAACATCTCATGGAATGGCTTTGCAGTAACGCATCTCAGCATTTCTTAACATAATATACACATCGAATCTAATTAAAATTAAAACATATTCACTTAGAGATACTAAGAACCTTATTCTGCAACAGAAATACTTTGTTTCTTACACCAGTGGCAGCAACAATTCCAAATTATGTTGTTCTCACTGCAATTTAAGAAGTATACCGATTCACTAACAACTTAATCCACAGTACAACTTTGCTGCTTTCATACACTGGTACTTTTCCTGGTAGTTAAAAAATAGTAAAAAAAACAAAAAAAAACAAAAAAAAAACCCTACTTATGACTTCCTACATGCATGATCTATGCATTGACAACAGACTTCAAGTTAAAAACAAGACTATTACAGAGATCTGTCATTCTGCATTGGGTATTTCTGCTCTAAAAGCACTATTTGGAATTACATGTTTACACCATTAATTACATTTTATTATTTTGTTAAACGTTATGGAACCTAGTAATTGTTTTAGATCGCTGTCTCAGCACAGGATTTAAAGAACAAGATTTATTAAGTAACAAACAGGTAGCTAGCTACTGGGTGACGAACACCAACTCTATTTCTCATTGAGAATTTTTTAATATTCAAGATTTCATGATCAAAACCTGCATTTTGAGATTTCAGTTCTGTAACAAATGAAGTTGGTCTTAATTCACAAAGCCTGAATCTGAATATCCCAAACTAAGGAGGTTTGGATCTATGAGTGGGCTGGGGAGCACTCCTGGCCCACTATCTCTACAGGCAACTGGTATCAGTGCAGTATGTGACAGATAACAAACTCTTTGATGATGGTAGATATCCAGAGATTGAATTGGAAGTATTTTAAGGGTAGTCTGTGTGACACCAAACTATTCTGTCTCATTTGGGGAGTGCTAGTTGATACTGGAAGCAAGCACTAACTACATTGCTGCCTTTGTAAAAGCTAAATATTTCAGCTAATAGCACATCATGTTCATATACTCTGATGATGATAGAGTTTTTAGCTTAGAGGTTGAGAAAGAGCAAGCATCAACCATTCAGCCTTCAAGCACACAATCTTAGGAGGAGTGTACTGGAACAGGGATGTATAGGAGTTAAACATGGGTACAATGTTAAGATTGAAACCCCAAATCTCAGTCATCTGTCTAACAGAAATCCAGATCATGGACAGTGAGATGTTACGATGCTAGGAGTGTGAAAAGCTGGAACCAGACGTTTACAAGAAGACTGGCATTGAGAGGAACCATTCCCGGTACAAGGCGGGCTACAGATACAAGAGCAATCCTTGAAGTTTTTAAGGCACATCTATCTGCAAACACAACTTTCAGTATTTCACAGATGTGGGAGTTTATAATTTTTTTAAACACAGTACTAAACTTGGCTATGCATAAAGAAGCCTGTTACAAGGCTGGGAAATGCATTTCTGGTTCCTTAGTCTCCTTAATTGTATCTTGACATTCCGCCAAAAAAAGCAAACTTCATGGAATGATAACACAGCTCTGTTCACAAGCATTAACAGCTTCTACTCCTTTTTTTTTTTTTGTTAAGTCTAACTAAAAAAAAATAAAAAGGATACTGGAAGGTCACTAACAAACCCATTTTCTACATTAAGGAAGAAATACCTGTATAGATCAAACTCCATAAACCTAGAAAATAATTGGTAACGACCTCCAGAAGTGATCACTGCTTGCACAGACTTGTAGACAGTTGCTAAGGTTGTTTTGGTTATTTTTCCATTTTGTTTCTTCTGCCTTTTTTTGAGGGCATGTGTGCAATTCTTTCATAACGTTGTGTCATCATCTTCTCCAAAATCTCCCACCAACAATGAATGCTTATCTGGTTCATTAAGAACTATGCTATTCACTGAACGCTTGTCTGAAAAGAGAGAATTTATGGAGGCTCTGCTGTAATTGATGATGCGATCCATTAAGCTCAGTTTACGAGAGTTTGTGCCGGTCTCATCAATTCCGATATGGACACTGATTTCTGATGGGCTCTTGTGCTTCATTTGGCCACGGGCCCGGAACTCGAGTTTCTCAGAACTTGGTTTCTGGTACCTATAGGAAGGGGGGGAAAAAAAAAGAAAAGCTGACAATGTGTCTCAGGATGAAGTCAAGTACGCTAAAATATGGAAAGAGGCTAGCCTTTAAGTGCTATAATCACGCGCAAGCCAGAGACATTTATAATATGAGCCACTATACAGTGATTGAAGTCTCAGGCTTTGTGAGTCTCCCATACAACCAGAAGCTGATTCTGTGCTTTTGAGCCAGGATGCAGAAGAACAGGTAAAGCAGACAGGTATCACTCAGCATCTAACTGCTTTAGTGGCACTGAACATCTGCAAAACATGTAACAGCAAAGTGTATCTGCTAACATTTACCAGGTATTCTGCTCCGCTTCCTCTGAAACCAACTGTGTTAAGTGGACAGCAAAAGCTACCATTCCTACCTCAGTGCTACACTGCTCCTATCTGTGAAGTAAGGAAACAAATTCTTCACTGACAAATGCAGCTTGGTTTATCACCAGTCCTCAACGCTTGTGCAGTGTACAGCTGCGTTGTCTCAGAAGCCTCACTTTTCAGCATGTTCAGACAAGACTTCTCAGAAATATACAAAGGGCACTAAGGAATTTGAAATTCTGAACACACTTTTGAGTTCTATGTTTCTCTTAATTTTTAAATACTACGTTCTGAAATATTATGGGCTGACTACTCTTCTCAAGCAAGAATCAACCACTGCCAAGCACAGACTTGCCCAAATTGTTTTCCAAAAAGTTTCAATATCTGTCACAGCCTCACACTCAATTTCTGCCACTTAAAGGGAAAGACCTGAGCTTCAAATCCAAGTTACAAATAACAAATAAGTTTTTCATACTCACATCTTCAACAGCAAAGAAGAAAGCACAACAGAGACAGAGGACGCAGCCATTGCTGCAGATCCCATCCAAGGTTGCAAAACCAGACCAATGGGCAGGAACACACCTAGAAAAAGAAAATAATGAGTTTAGAGCAGGAGCACAGCATTCGTCATATATGAATCCAATGCCTTATGTAAAAACACAAAACTTCATGAGGACTTTCTGATTTAGTTCTATTTCTATTATGTTAGTAAATGACTTTAGTCTAGTATTAAATAACAAACATTCAATGCAAATATTTATGTCCTATCTCACACAGAACCCACATGTGAATGCAGCTGACCATGTCACTTATACAATCTGAAATTCAGAGGCAGGCATGTCTTGCCAGCCTTGCCGTAAACTGCTTGTTTGCGGGATCAAGTTAATTTAATAAACAGTTTATCTTACAGTCATTTTGATGTGCTGAGCATATCCACAGCAGCTGTAATGTAGGAGATGAGTGCACAAATTGCCTGCAGAGGTTACACTGGTATAAGAGCTCTGCTCTTAACATCCATCAGAAATAAAGAAAATGGATGCTCTTCCATACAACAGTAAATCCACGTAATCCACCAGCTAAGCAGTTTTATTACCACAGGAAAATGTTCACATACCAGCAGCTATGGGAACTCCAATGAGATTATAAATTAGAGCAAAGACAAAGTTGATCCGGATCCTTTTGACAGTCTTCCTTGATAAATCTATACTCGCTACCACATCCATTAAGTCATCCTGGAAGTTAATGTTTATAGAAGAAGTCAGAGATAAAAAACATACACATCATGTCACCATACCCCATTTTAAAGCTAACTACCAGACACTGGACATAACAGACTACATGCAGTAAGTATTCTGTAAGTTGCTCTATTTCATCTGCATAGAGCTCATACAATGGGCACCAGCCTCATTTCAGATGCCACCACAACCCGAACAATGTATACAGCGCTATCTGTAGGGTACAGTCTAGACAACACAGCTTCTGTTGAGGTATTGTTGATACACAGGAAGAAGTGACTGTAACCTTACAGATACTCTGATGTGTTCCTTAAATATGATTTATGTTTGCCATAGGTCACCTCATTTTTTCTTCCTTTGCCAACTCTTGAATTTGGATTACCCCTGAATTTGTAGGAGCAAGAACATGGGGAAAGCTTCCTTTACAGGTCAAGTACCACTACTAAACAAGCAAGACAAAGACAATCTCCAGTTGTTCTGGCTTATGAAGGTACTACACCTCAGCAACAGTCTGAATCACTCAAGACATCACCTCATTTTCATGAAACATTCTTCTTTCTTACCTTAATTAGAACCACATCAGCTGCCTCGATGGCTACATCAGTACCCGTGCCAATAGCAATTCCCACATTAGCCATAGCAAGTGCAGGAGAGTCATTGATACCATCTCCAACCATGGCCACCCGTTTTCCTTCATCTTGTAGCTGTTTCACTTTGGCTACTTTGTGGGAGGGAAGAACCTCTGCAAACACTTTGGAGATGCCAACCTATGGGGAGGGGTAGAGAGAGAGAACACAGGAGTAGCTTTCCTACTAGCTATCGAAGTTTCTGCTTCTAATAATGCAATTACGAAAGCCAAAACCCATGTTATGCTCGAGTCAAAAGACCAAACCCTAATATGAAAACAGCTCTGATTTCAACGTTGACACTGCACCTATTCAAAAAGGCTTTAGTTACCCTCTAATTCTGAGTTTTATGTCAGCATTTTTCATCATAGACCAGTTCTAGACTACCCACAAACATTATCAACATGACAACATCCTTTCTGTAATTGGGTTGTGGCAAGCTTCAAACCCAAACACACGCAGAACAGCTTACCTGAGAGGCAATAGATCGTGCTGTCTTGCTGTTGTCACCAGTCATTAGAACAACTTCTAATCCCATACTTTTCAAAGTGTAGACTGCCAGCTCAGCTTCTGGTTTCACAGTATCAGCAATAGCTATCAAGCCACAAAGCACTCCTAAAAACACAAAGCAGGAGTTAGTAATAAATACTCTGTTCATTTCTTTTGGGGGAAGGAGAAGGTGACATTTTCTCCTGTAAGACAGTGTAACAAAGCTTTAGCACTTCATCTCTCTCCATTCCATTAGTCTACTTCAGGCGTAACTGCTAAGGCATTGGTACTTACCAGTTTCTATTTAAGTGGTGACAAGTCACCTCTGAATGAAGAGACAGCAATGAACTTACCATCGACAGCTGTAAGAACTGCCGTGCGACCTTTCCTCTCATGCTCAATCATGGCTTTATCAACTTCGTTTTTAACAAGAAGTCCATTTCTATTCATCCATTCCCGGTTCCCAATAAGAACAGAGTATTTTTGAGAAGTCACTGTAGCTGAAGGAAGAAAAAGTCTTGTCAACATATAGATAACTAGCAAGCTAACTATCCAGCTAATCCTATCCTGCTCTCTTGGTATGCACTGAAATATCATTAAAGAGCCTAATCAATATTGAGAGAGATTTTATTTTTTGCCAAGCCAATCTTTTCATGTGTTCATGAACAGAACTGTACTGACATTTCTTCAGTAACAGGTAGTTACCACTTCAGTAGACCAAGAATCACAGGTCAAGGGACAGTAAAAGACAAAGTCCCTTTATCAGTGCCTTTAATTTAACATCCTAATATAGTTGAAAGATCTAATAGTGAACTACTCTTGACTGAAAACCAGTCAAATGTGTAAACATACATAACTTTGGCTAGCAAATAGTGACTTGGGATGAAGCAAAATAGAGAGCTAAGAGAAAGCTCCTATACAGTTTTTCAGCTCCACATTTAACAATTTCCAATTGTATTTATACCAACAGAATGTTTTTAACCAAATGTTCCAAGTGATGCGTGAGCATGAAATAAATAAATGACCGCCTCTATTTCATATGTGCCTTGATGCAAGCCCAGTTCTACAGGGCTGAAAAAAATGCTCTCATTTTTAAGGATCCTGGTTAAAACCAAAAGCCTAAGTCCATCTTGCTATCCATTTTATTCTATAAAGTGGAGTTGGCTTACTTGGTAAATCAGCATCGATAATCAAAGCAGGCTGCATTGATTCCTCCACGTTTTCCTCAAGTTTCACAAGTGTCACATTTTTAGCATTGTTTTCTTCAACCATTTTATTTTTCCTGTAGAGCAGTGCTTCAATATTGGTGACTTTACAGCTAATGCCACAGCCTGGAACTACCTGAAAATCTGTACATGTCCCAAGGGTTTCTGAGTCCAGTTCCTAAAAAAAGCGATAGCAAAAAGAAGGGTGAAGTGGCCTCAAAATTTTCCAGCTTTCCATTTGAATACATCGATTACTTTCTAAACGATGCCAATCTATTCAGACATATTAAATAATGCAGAAGTTCTTCTGTAATACAAATGTCTTTTCCTACACAATTTACCTTTTTGCAGTACTTTGTTATTGCTACTCCAAGAGGATGTTCGCTGTTACTCTCTGCAGTTCCCACGATGGCCAGCATTTTATTATGCGGCATCCGGTTACTCTCTACTAGGTATTTCACACGCATCACTTCTGGAGTCCCATGAGTAATCGTACCGGTTTTGTCAAATACAACCACCTTTACCTGCAGGAAACCAGGAAGATTTCATTCAATGAACAAAGCTTTAATGTAGATTTTCCCCAGAGTACCCCACTTTTAACCCAGCTTACTAACATGCCACTCACAAACATGCAATGATCTGCTCAGACAGGAATTAGCAAAATGCTCCTGCTACCTGCCTTTGGAGTTCTTGTAAAATTAACCCACATTTCTTACCTTATGGGCCATCTCTAACGGTTCTCCTCCTTTGATCAGTATGCCATTCTGGGCTCCTACACCAGTACCAACCATCACAGCTGTTGGCGTGGCTAACCCCAGGGAACAGGGGCACGCAATACACAGGACTGTGATAGAGGCTTGGAAAGCAAAGCGGATTATCACCTCTGCTGCAGAAATGCTCTTATTGTAACCCTAGTGACAGAAATTCATGTTAGTGATGAAATAAAACAAGGAGAACAAGGAATTCAACTATACGTTGCCTTTGATGTAAAAAAAAAAAAAAGAAATGCAAACATGCAAATTAAAGAATTAGAATTAAAAAGTAAAGCACAGGAAAAATATGCCAAAGCTAAGATTAATGACAAAATAAACAACTAGTGACTAAATTGTGCTTTATACTGCAAACCCATGGTTTGTTTTATTATAGGACTTCTCCTTATATAGGGTACTACACTCTATGTCATATGCAAAAGCAAAGATATGAAGATTGCCCTCCTGCAACTAGTAAATTCTAACCAGAAATACTAGTCCACCAAGAAACCTGAGATCTAAGCAACTACAAAGTACAAATAAAGATTTTGATCCTCCTCTGGCATCTGTAAAATATATGAATTTCACTGATTTCAAAGATGAATTTACACAAAATTATACTAAGAAAAATAGAACAAGAATTGGAATTTGTGACAGCATTTGTGAAAGCATTTCTTTTCCCAACAGAGAAGGAATGGAAATCGGGAAATTTCAAGGGTTAGTTTTTCTTTTCTGTTTTTCTTTTTTAAAACTAACTTTCAGGAGTCAATTAATTACTGCAAACTCTCTCTAAATAGAAATGTCAGAATAGTTCTGTAGTGTAATATATAGCTGAAAAATATAATAATTTCATATGGGTTATTCTCCCCCCAGGCAACTGCCTGCAAGAATAATCCAAAAATGGAGCTGTTGCAACCTAACACAACCTAACTAATTATTTCTGAAATATTTCAGAAGGTGTTTAACGAGATTTACTTACCATAAAGTATTTTTCTACTATTTCGAAATCCACAAATCCAATTATAATCCAGGCAAAAAGGGTAACCACAGAAACAGCCACAATAAAAGGCACGAAGTAGCCACTAAGTTTGTCTGCAAATTGCTGAATAGGAGCCTACAAAGAAGAAACGAGTGTCAGCTTCAGCAACGTCACCCTTATTCTCTTCTATGCCTTCAGACATAGATATAATCACACCTTCTGTTTTCAGCACATTTGGCATACCACACTTTATAATTACATTTTACTCAGTAAGATGATGAGATTTGGAACAGTGGACCATATCAAAGTCCTTGTTCAGCAAAAGAACTTCATTATGTTGAGATCTGGATTGCAGCTGCAATCTTAACCACTTTGCAAATTATTTGGTACACTAATGCCAGTAAGACAAGACTCAAATGCTTAAGTTCATAGTACTCTACCTTTGAGGTCTGGGCCTCCTCCACGAGTTTAACAATCTGTGAAAGAGTTGTATCAGCTCCAACATGGGTTGCCGAAATCAGCAGTGATCCATTCTGATTAATAGAACCTGCAATAACTGTATTGCCAGGTTTTTTAGTCACAGGCATCGCTTCACCTAAGGAAAAGTCAACAACAGATGCTGAAGGAGCTTTTTTGCTGATGTTTTTTATTATAACAACTACCAACTCCTAACATACAGGTAAAAAAAAATAAAAGAACATCAGTTTCAACTTCTCTTCAGATTTATTTAAAAGAAAAGAAGAACATGTTTATACTTGCAAAAAAAACGCAGGCTTACCTGTGATAAGAGATTCATCTACCATTGAGTGTCCTTCAATAACACGACCATCCACTGGGAATTTGCCTCCTGGCACCACTTTGACAATGTCACCTCGCTGAACCAGTTCAACATCAACTTGCTCTTCACTAGAGTTTTTAAACAAGAGATTGTTAACCAACCTTACCCAGGCAAAAACAATTGTCACTATACACAAAGCATAATCCCATCAGTTAACATTGTTAACTTATGCAAAGGCCATTTCAAAGAGCATGGAGCTTATATTTTTATTTACTTCCCAGATGAGAAAATCTACTTCGTTCCTTATCTTAGCAAAAATTAGCACGATTCCAATAAAACAAATTGGAATAGGATTAATTTTTTTCTAATTTTAACATTTACATCTTACATATCTGCCAGCAAAATCTGAAGTTATTTTCTTCGTTGTTCTACAGACTGATAACATTTGTATGTGAACTACTAATATTAACAGAAAAGGAACATCAGAAAAAGCAAATGACAAAGTAAGATACCTTAAGAGAACGTTATCAGGGCCCAAGGTAACAATAGTTGCTTCAGTAGCTTGTAATGAAATTAGTCTAGCCAGTGCTTCTGATGTTTTACCCTAGAATAAGAAATTCCTTATTTTTTTGACTATGGTATTGGAAAAAAAATCACAGGGTATATGACAACCAGATACGTTGTGATTTACTTTGTTAAGAAAATACTTCCTGCAAACAGATTTATATTAAGTCATTTCATATTTTTACTACTTCAGTTATTGTAGATGATTTTATAATAAATAAGGTCAGAAGAATCTAAGAAAACTTTTTCATCTGATTTTTAAAATATAAAACATTCAGAAACAATAGTCAGTGTCTTATAGCTTGCAAATATGATGCTTTCAATTCAGTGAAGATGTCAAGAAGATACCTATTTTACTAAACCTATTTTACTATATTTTACCAGCGCAACCTATCTGAAATAAAATTTCCACCGCTACACTCATTTTGACCAACACATTACAGGTATTTTTATTTTCCTTACCTTTGCAACATGCTCTAGCCACCGGCCCAATGAGATGAACGCAAGCAGCATGGGAGGTGTGTCAAAGAAAGTCACGGGGTTTACTTTTGCTTTTTCAGCCATTGCAACTAGAAGAATAACAAATGAGTAGACGAACGCAATGGAGGTTGCCAGAACAATGAGCACATCCATGTTTGCGGTTTTGTGCTTCAGTGCTTTGTATGCCTGTATATAGAAGTGCCAGCCTCCAAATATCTGTAACAGCAACAGTACCAGTTATACATTATGTGCGCTTTTAACAGACAGCAGCAGTTTTTCCCTGAGAGGAAGACATCCCTTTTTTTTTTTTGTCATTTGCATTCTCCATCACCTAGTGAAGTCCTAGCTGTAGGCAAGAGCTGTATCTTTACCTCAGTATTCTTAGGTCACCTCACCATGCTCACCAGCTAGAGCTAGGCAAGCTGCCTCCGATGCTCTGACTGCACAGCACCTACACATTGACTGACCTGCCCAAAACAGTACCTAGCACCGCATATTTTTAGCGGCAGTGTTAGCATCTAACAGCCTCAAAAACAATTTGAAGCATCAGATTTACAGTCACTTGCCAAATTTAATTTCTTTGTTGTCTTCCACTTTGATTGTCTAACCCCACCAAACTCAGAGCTGCCATGTTCTCACTTACCTGTACAGGGACACAGAGTATAAATGACAGAAAATTCATAACAGACAATCCTGGTAGGAGCTGGCGTTCCAGGAACATAGATGAGTGAATGGCCTCCATTTCCTCATCACTCATGTTGTGGTGTGCGCGAGCCTCTGAGAGTTGACTGTCCTTGACCATCATGTAAATCATCATCACCATGACAGGAATACAGAAAGCCAGGCTCACAAAAAAAGCCCTTCTCCACCTCAGGTTTAAAAAAAAAAAAAATTACTTGTTTTGCAGGTGAGTGCTGAGTAATATTTTAGCTAGCAAGTCTGCACAAACTAACAAAAAAAACGGGTAAGTTTTACTATTGATTAAAAGACAAAACATTAAAAAGAGTAATCAAAAAAGTTTACAAGATGCTTACTTATATAGAATCTAAATATGTCCAGGAATACTTACTGCCTTATTTCCCGTTTATGATCTAGGTGACTAGCAGATCTATCTTTTTTGACTAAAGTAGTCGCAAAACCTAAATCCTACAGGAGGAAAAAAAAATAAATAAAAAAAATTAAAAGAGAACAGTCACTTTGTAAAGACAACTTGCACTCCTATAGATTTATGGACAGATTACTGATTTTGCCAGCCTTGCAATTGATTTGTTTTATTAACATTCCTGATACAATTGCTTTTCTCTCTGCACAAGTTAACCCACAAAGTAATAGTCTGATGTAGAAGTCAACTTTTCTAGAACATTCAAAAGATGCTCAAAAATGCAGCTTTCCAAAATGGTTAATCCCGAAGCACAGAAGTATAAAAATTGAGGGAGAATGCCAAGAAAGTTCTGTCATCTTTCCTTTGCTACAGAACTCAAGGATGGGCTTTACTTTTTGGCAACCTGTAGATTTATCTTCAATTCTACCATAGCCTAGCTTTCCCAGTCCCTCTTTAAACACTTGGACAAAGTCACTACAGATCATTGCTTCTCAGCCAGAACACACACATTATCTGCAGAACCCTGCACTGAGAGCAAGATAATGATGGATGAGACAATTTTTTTTTTCCCTATAATAGCCTTCTTCCCTTCTGCTATGGGGTATGTAACGGTTCAAAGGACACTGCATATTTTATTAGACCTGTTGCCTTCATGAAACTTACCTTTATCACTTGTATCACATCTCGAGGACCTATAATCTCAGGATCGTATTTGATGTGTGCTTTGTTGGTTGCAAGAGCTACTGAGCAGTATAAAACACCATTAGTCTTCATGAGGGTAGATTCTATTTTGTGTACACAAGAAGCAGATGCCATTCCTCCCACCTGTAAAATAAAGATTCCCTGTGGTTATCAAAACCAAAGATTAATATATCATATGAAATGGGAAAAGAAAGTGTGCTTATGACCATCCCGAGCTACTTATTGCCTATGGTTAGGGTCTGAAGCAGTGGGATGGAGCTCACTTGTGAAGGATGAAAGCCCTACAGCGGAAGCATGGCGCAGAACACAACGTTTTAAGCTCTGCTGAACCTCTGCTGTCTCTTCATGCTGAGAGCTGGAACACTAAGCTAGAGTCTGCTCCAAAAAAAAATAAAGAAAAAATCACAGAAAATCCTGCCATATGCAGAATAATCCCCCGAAAGCAAGTCCAATAGATAAAGACAGAGGTGGTTGTTTTTAATTACTAGCTTACAACAAGATCCAGAATTCCATCTCCTTCACCAGAGTTTTCCATCACAGTAGCTCCAAATCCCAGTTCTCGTATGAGCTCTGCGATAGCCGAAGGCTGTATGACAGTAGGATTATACCTCACTTCTGCCTTTCCTGCCATTAGCGCAACAAGTATTGAATGTATTCCTAGAAAACAAAATGCACAAATAGCAGTTGATGTTTAAGAAAAACACTTAATGACAATGTGACAGCACAATAGCAGTGCAATGATACTGAGAGACCTACCACATTATATACCACATACAAACAAAAACAAGCATTTTTGGAAGATGTGTAAGCAGTGTAACAAAGGCTTGGGAGCACAAACATGAAGAATTAATATATTACTCCAGGAGAAAAACATGCAATTCATATTTACCATCTGTCTAATTACAAACATTCAATTTACTTTGTATGAAAAGACGACCATTTTGATTTTAAAAACCACTTCTAAAATACACTCTGGCATACTATTTTGATCTAATTCTAGAATTTCTAAAAACCCTTTAAGAACTTGAGTGAACGTGTTTCAGAAAGGGCAGATCTAACAATATGCAATCCTACTGTACACTGAGTTAAAAGGAAAGTACAAAAAGCTTTTAGAATGAAGAAATAAAACTCCAGGTTAGCTTGGAATATGTCCATCTTCATTATAATAATTAAACACAGTCTATAATTATAACTCTTCATAATAGTTATGCAATTATTTGTTCCTGCAAATAAAATCATCCCTCTGACAGAAATATAGACATCATTGTCCTGACCTGTGGAGCTGAAGTTACCTTACATCTCTTTAATCCATACTAATACTGTCATTCTCCAATAGCTGTTTCTGATACAGACGTACACTTCTGCAGAGTTGCAGACCTGGGCAAATCACTCCAGTTGAAGAGATTTAGTTTAGTTTCATGAGGATCCCTATTTGATCTCTATATATTTTCTTCAGAGAACCTCAACTCCTGCTTTTGCAAGGGCAGTCTCCAGCCAGCACGCCAACAAAACACCAAGAATTACATTCTCTTTTCATCCTACAAACCAACTACAAGACAACTATGTTCTCCCTCATGAAATACCAGCAACGGCACTTCTCTTAACAGCCCACTAATTAAAAACAGTGCACATAAGCTAGATGGATTCTCTAAAAGAAAAGCTCAGAAATTTAACAGGTTACACTGACATATATCTTACCATCTTCTCTTCTCAAATTCCTCTCAATGTTGGCTACACACGAAGCACACGTCATTCCTGTGACTTGGACATAGCACTTGGATATGCTCTTTGCCTCTTGTTTAGCAGCATGGTTTGGTGATGGTTTGGAGGTAGGCTCAGTTCTGAGAGATGCCAACTGCTCCTCGGGTGAGGGTTGAGTTACCCCCACAGGGAGTTCCGTCTTCGCTGAAGAAGAGATTGAAATTCATGACACCACAAATAGACACTGAGATGAGCTATGACCTGGCATTAATACACATTGCTGTAAATTTGCAGACCAAGAAGCAGTAACTGTACGTGCCTTATTAAGGCTCTCGAGCACAGGAGTAAGTCTGCTTTCTTTTGCTTATTGAAGCAACAATGATTAGGCCTCTGATGACCTTCCTATCTATTGTTACAATTTTTCTTTTCCTCATTATATTCATCTGTCCTGCTGTACATCCTCTGTCCTCTTTGGCAGGTCACAAGCTAAGCCTCTGCCTTGCAACCTTCGTTATACATGCAAATTTATTGACTTTACCTGGGGTACAAAACAAATGAATGTTTTGCAAGCAAATTCAATGTTTTTGACCTTTGAGAAGGGTCCTCAAGCCACAGATTGCTGCTTCTTCCAGCAATTCAGGACAAGCTATGTGTAGGCAGGAGCAGTATGAAAGTGGTTAAATACAAGCACCTGACTTCACTGCTTCAGTTATTGACATAAAATATTTCACCTGCTGTATTAAATTTAATCTTAGCAAATAAGAAATGGAGCTACTGCATTCCCTTGAGAAGCCTCTTTACATTAACGTCCATCTGCATTTTCTCTGTAAATATTCTGGACATCACTATCTAGCCATCTGTTCCCATTGCACAATTACTTTCAGTGTACCAGACATCATGTAAGCATAATTTTAACCTCCTCAGTGATATCCACACTCTACAGATTCTTGTCACTCCTCAGCCATGCCCAAGTCTGGCTAAGCAACCCCTCAGTTACTTCACACAAGTTAAATCTCTAGTAGATTGCTGCCCTGAAGTTTCTTTAGCAGCGAATTATCATTCTTAGCAGCCATCAAAGCTCCATTTACTTTCTACATTCATTCCATAAACATTAAACAGTGGCAAATTGAAGCACCGTTTGAATATCAATACTTACTGGATGTATTTGTATTTCCAGATATCTCAGCACTTTTTAATTAACCTAACATCTTAAAGGAAGTGCTACAGATTTACTTAACTATCTCCTTGACAGTGAAAATATAAAGCTTCTCTTGACATGCAGGAAGCATAATGTGTAAACTGATAAATCTCATCTTGGGTGGTACCAAATCTCAAACAGAATTGCATAATCTTTTTAAGCTTAAAAGTTTAATACGTCATTACCTGATAAAGATGCATCAAATCCCATATCCTCTATTGAGGATCGCAAGTCTTCTGGGCTTGTTTGCAGAGGGTCATACTCTATAGTCCCATTACTATTTGCCAGAGAGACATTAATGGATTTTACACCTGCCTTTTGGGATATGACTCCCTCAATAGACTGCACGCAAGAATTACAAGTCATTCCCTCAATATTTATCACAACAACTTGAGTAAGCGGCTGCGTAGCATCCTTCAAAGCTGTATGAGACTTCAGTGGAGATGCCAGTGCAGAGAGAAGCGCTGCATGTTCATATTGGTCAGGAAGGCTGACTTTAAACGTCTCTGGAGACACCGCCTCTATGGCTTTTCTCAGTTCCTCTACGCTAATTAAGTTTGGGTTATAGTTTACAATGGCAGATTTCTTCTCTAATGAAACAACTATATTTGTTACCGACGGGAGTGCTGATATGGTACTCTGAATATTGAAGACACACGAGCTGCAGTGCATGCCATCAATTTTGAAGACAACGGTCTTCGTATCGTTCACATTCTTGGAGTTTTCTTTCAGTGATGTTGTCTCAGAGCCTTTGGTCTGAGTATTCTTCAACCTTTCCAGGTCAATAGCACTGAGTTTGAGGGGCCTAGGCTGCTTTTTGAAAGATGCTGTGAAGCCCACAGCTTCAATTTGACATTTTATCTCTTCTGCTGTAATTAGATGAGGCTGATACACAACAACAGCTTCCTGATTGTCCAAGGACACTGAAAATTAAAAGCAAAAATAAGTGTGCATTGCTGCCCTAGGTATAACAAGGATGTTGCCCTAAGAACAACAGATCTTGTCAAAGACTTCCAAGAATGCTTCAAACACTCAGAAACTTAACTGCAGTGGAAGGGAGGTTTAAGTGGCTTGGGAAAATCTCAGCACAATTTAGTGCAACCATTTATTGTCTAGACAATACAACAGTTCTCAAATACTTTTTTTCTCAATTTTTGCTCTTTTCCCAGGACTTTCACAAATGACATGACTGTTTCTTACTAAATACATCCTTTTATCCAGGGCCTGTTGCATTATGTTTATGTTAAAGCTATTTACATAGATAATTTTGTCATTCCTTTTGGATACAATCACATATATAGCAATATTAATTTTTAATTGAAAAGAAAATATGAACTAACATAGATTACAATACAAAGAGACACCTGGTATTAGAGACTTCTAAAACTGAAAAGTGAAGTTATGGAACTCTACTACTCCAACCCCCCTACAAAAATACAAAAAAAAAAAAATAAACAACACACACAGAAAAAACAAAGCAATCGCTGAATGCTGTCACACATGTAACAGCAAGAGCCTCACGACAGTTTGAACCTCCTTCTTTACTGCTAGTCCAAATTAAACATTTAACTACATATCAGGTACCACAAAGAGTAACTGTTGTATTAAACTAATATAAATCCAAAGCATCTCCACATTGCCAGGAGAGGAAATATGTAAGTTTTTACCTTTAATCCGCTGAATTCCTTGCAATTTGCCAACCTTCCCTTCAATAGTGCTGGTGCAGGAATGACAGGTCATCCCCTCCACTTTCAGGCGCAACAAAACGCTACTTGCTTGAGACCAGCTGGAATCTTCACATGTTCCTGGAGTCACTTCTGGTGCTGAAATATTTAAGTCTACTCCTGGGACCATCTGAATAATCTGCTTGCCATTTATAACGGAAGAAAGGAAAGTCACCACTGCAGATTTTTGATCAGAGGACATTTTAACATCCAGGATACCTTTGTTCTTCAGTAGTGTACTACGAATCTCTTTAGATGTTAGAGCTGACTGAGCAGGAATAGTAAGAAAAATAGTGTCAGGTAAAACAGGTTGTGGGTCTGAACCAGCTGACGTAGCATCAAACCCCATGTCATATATTGCTTCCTGTAGTGTTGCTGGAGTCTGTAGCTTTGAGTCATAAATAATGACGGCATTTTTATCCTCTAGAGATACCTTGCAAGGGAAAAAAAAAAAAAAGAACAAACCAATTGAGCAAACTGCAATATTAAGACACAGGAAGTAAAACCCTGTATGGGATTATGAATAGCTTTTATTTGCAGACGTTCAGAACACTTTTCCAGTATTGTTTGTAGCATTTTACATGACAACCTACTTTGAAGAGTAAGGCCATACCAACGGCCACCATACAGTAACTTCTCATCTGTGAAACAACACGGCTAGACAAAACACAGGATTGTTTTTCCCCAAAAAAGTTTCAGAATCCTTTACAAAGAGTCTGTCTGGTCTTTTTTTTTTTTTTTTAGACTTATGATATCCAGACAGCATTAATGCATTTTATGGGAAAGAAGAAAACAAAATAAGAACCTTCCAGAGCCAAACTCTCTTGAATTGAGTTAGTCAGTGTAATTCAATCAAAAGCAAAAGAGCCCACAGAAAAAAAATTCTAATCACTTGTACAATTTTGCAGTTAGAAGTAATCACCCTCAGGCTACAAGGATGGAAGAAAATCCTCTTTGAAAAATCCCACATACTTAAGTAGCAGTGAAAGGAGTCCAATAATTCTTGGCATCTTAGGCACAGGCTATTACCTTGCTATGAGGAATAAAGCGCAGCAGACTGAACAGAGCTAGATTCAGTTTTGAAATTAGATGCATGACAAACATCAATGGAAGCTGTTTTTCCTCTCTGTACGTTTTCGTGACCCAGACACTTCCTGACTTAGTACTAACCTTTCACATTTGATGGTACAAATATCCTCAATTTAATTTGCTCCCAACTGATGCTACATCAAACACAATTACTGCAGTTTCCAAAAGCAAAAGCCAATGCCTGCCAGAGGCCCTACACATTATCATTCAATTTTATCTTTACTTTGGGCAAAGCTACAACCTAAAAACCACAGCTGTGATTAAATTACACCAGTTAAATGTTTTTAAGAACCACCTTTCTTCATTTCTGTCCCAATTATTAGCCTCAGCAGAATTAGGAACATGGACATTTACTGGTTTCATTACCATTGGCAGCAAAATAACCTAAATGCAGCTCTGTCTGTCCGTATTGGCCATCCAACATTCATGTCTCCTGCTGACCTAATTCATAAGAGCTAAACAAAACCCTAAGCTGAAGTTCTGATTCTGCAACATGGATAATTACTAATATAATCTCTTGAAATGTATTACTGTGCTATTTTACTCAGACTAACGTTTTCTAACGTATTTTCTTGTCAAGAGTAGTTTTAGAAATGTCATTCAGATTTGGGATGTTATTTACCTTAGAATATAGAAAGAAACTATTGAGGGTTTTATATTTACAAAACTGTTTAATTCTTTATGTAAAAAGCACATGTTCTACATGTTAAATTAAGAATCTCTCCTCTTACTGTCTCAAGTCATCTGCATATCTTCAGAAATCAGCTGAAACAAAAATGCAAGGTTGCAGAAATTACATCTTTTGCTAGAATAATTTGGGGAAGTAAGGGAAGAAGACTTCTGAAGTCAAGGTTATTTGAGGGCATTGCTTTATAAGCCAATTTTAATCTTTGTTTCATCTTGTGTTTGCCAATACCTAGAGATTTGTGTGACATTCCCACAGGACAGAAGTCGTTAGAGTGGAATCCCTGTTTTAAGAGCCCATTCAGTGACCCAAGGGTCTGGTGTCAGAGAACAGCCCCATTATTAAAGCCCCATTAAACTTGAAGATGAAAAACAACATGTCAATACTGCTGTCGTTCACCAAAGTTTCTGTGAGCATACACAAACTCCTACTTCATGCAAAGGAAAGCGTACTAAGTGGTGTACCTCTGTCTTTGTGCAGAATGGTTAACCACAACAAACCCTCTGAAGTAAGCTCCAGGAAATAATCACATGCCCCCCAAATAAGATACTGTACCTGATTCTGGGAAGGACAGATTTCATCTCTGGCATGTCTACTAAAATGGAAACAACTTTTGAAGAGACCAGGAAAATATTTTCTGTAGAGCAAAACTCAACTACTACAGAATGATACAGCAAGATTTCACAATCTATATACCCAGTAATTAAGCGTGGCAATTTTCTGCAGCCATAATTGTTAGGACTACTCCTTCTTACACAAATTAGGTCATAAGACTAAAAGCAATCTCCCAGATTATAAATTGTTTTCATTATGAAAACTGCCACAGACTGATGCATTTTTTAGAACCAGTTGGCTCACCATGGAATATTCTAAAATCCACCATTTTGCTCACGATAGAAAAAAAGACTAATGACATTGATACTTCCTCTACATCAAGAAAGCAATAAAAAAAAAAAAAGAGGCTAAAATCAATGCAAATTGAGGACAAAACAAGTAGTTCTGTCAAAAGTTCAAGACTATGGCTCTGCTGTTCTCTCATTCCTTCAATGGGCAGCACAAAAGGAAGGGAACTTCTCATGCCTGAAGGGGACAGCCCTGGCCTACCTGCTACCTTTATTCCATTACTACCACAAAACAGCAGCATTCTTCACTGTGGCCAACCAACTCACCATTAATTGGACACCTCAGGCCCACAAATGCTTTTGAACCTGTGCAATGACTTGTGTATACTGTCAGCGTAAAAGAAAAAGCCTGGAGGTTTGAGAGCAAAATACTGATACTCATTGAATTTAAGGGTGAAGTACAACTTGGTTTTTAAAATGAGTATAAATTCTAGGGTGTTTGCTTCATCGTATTTAAGATAATCCCGCCCTGATTATTATTATTTTATTTTTACTTTTCTCACTACTTCATAACACTGAATTAAGCATGGAAATTCACAGTATTGAACTGAGGCAGAAACTGACTTAAGGAGTAACAGGTGACAACTCAGCTCCCACTGCAGTACAATAAGCACTTGTTTTTCTCTTGCTTGTACTAGAAATACAGTAGAACATCTCAAAGATCACTTTCCCATTAAATGTACAGGTTATAGTATTCCCACATACTTTCCCCCATTGGTACACACTTTACCATGGTTTCTCACACGAGAACAATACTTTAAAACAAGCGGGTAGTGCTACTTACTGTAATGTTGTGGACACCATTCCTCTTCCCGACGTGCTGCTCAATGGCCTGAACGCAGGAATGGCACGTCATGCCCTCCACGCCGATGACTATGGATCTTGCCTCCATTGTGAAATCCTACTCAAGCCTTCTCATTTCTGTTGGCCAAAAAAGAATTAGAGCTTTTTTTTCCCCTTCAAATAACTTCAAAGATAAAAATCAAAACAATATGCAGCACTTTAACAGATGATGTACGCTAGTAGATACTAAAACCTGATCAAAATCTGATGCTGAGCACAACTGAACAGGAAGGAGACACTTCGCTACTTGCTCCCGTGTATCCTCAAAGAGAAAATTATTCAGACATTCATAATTCGCTTTGTATTACAATCAAGATCCTTTAATCACACGCAGCAAGCTGTGACTCAGTGGTGTGTGACCCAACTGCTGGGAGAAGCAAGCAAGGAGGAGACACCAGCCCTTGGAACGTCAGAACGATCGAGGAGGGCATGGAAAGCTCAGTGACAGATGCCTGTCGTGTTTGTCCACGTCTGTATCTCTTTGTCATCACCCTGTGCTAGTGAGAACAAGGAATGCTGGAACTGGTCCTACGGAGTGAATCCAGCTTTTCCCAAATCCCATTCAGGAAAGTCTAATTTCTGCTCCTCTGTAGATTATCATGCTTATTCTGGCTTGTAAAAACAAGAACAGAAAAATGACTAAATCTAAATGAAATTAATCTGCAGAAATAATGGTTGCTGCAAATGAGTTCGTTTGTCCAATGCATAAAGTAAGTAACAGAGAAGGAAAGAGGGCAAAGAAGAGATTAAGACTTTTTTCATCTTTGAAAATTTGCATTATTTTTTCCATTGTACGGGAGGTTTATGGCTGGGAAAATAATCAGTCAGCTGCTTAGTGTTTGGCTGCAGTGAAAGCAACACCAAATTCTGATGACTAACTCAACTGCCAGAGTTAAACACGTGCTTAACTGGTTTATTCCCCTGCGGACTTGTCTGGGAAACTAGATTACGCTAAGTACGAGCAGCATTTAATAAAATTAATTTGCTCTCTCTCTGGTGGCATTTCATGACTGCTCACTGCTATAGAAGGTCTGAAAGTTTTTGGTTTTGCTCTAAGACACTAGAAAACCATACATGAATACTGCAATGGTTCATTGTAGAAGCAGGTTGACCTCACTGATGCTTAAAACCTCACAAACTAAACGCTGAAGCTTTACCAAGAAGACAGCACAACCCTTTGAATTACAGCGAATTTTCTGACAGGTAAAGTATGTTTGTTTGTTTATTTGTTTTTTCTTTACATGCATTCTATGCAAAGTGCCAGGAACACATTGCAAAATTGTCAGCCACCACGTGGGAAAACTTAACCATAATTACTAGGTCCAAACAAAATTAATTATGCAAACATCGTAAAAGATAGTCTGAGCACTTGATTTTTCCCCCCTAATGCATCCCATAAAACTCTCAAATGACCAGGTAAGGAACCGGAACTCCAGTATGACCCCTCACGTCCTGTTGGGCAACAGGAGCCTTGCTCAAGAACTACACAGTAAAGCACAAGAAAATAGGAATTAGCGTACATTAATCAGAGAATCATTAAGGTTGGAAAAGCCCTCCACGATCATGCGGTCCAACCACGCCCCTACCACCACTGTCACCCACTAGACCATGTCCCTGAGCACCACGTCCAACCTGGTAAGAGCAGCTGGCAGGCAGGAACGTTTGGCAAGCACGGAGAAAACCTCGCAGTCACAGGACTCCGCACACCTTGGCGAGCTGCTTTGTAGGTGAAGTCCCTGCTCCGGACACATCCTACAACAGCAAGGCTCCACCCTTCCAGCCACAGCACGGGGAAGCTGGGAAGCAGAAGGGCTGCATGCGGAACTGGAGACCGGGGGCAGCTGGGGACGAGCATCCCAAAGCTGCTTCCCACAGCAGCTTGCTGCGTTAGAGGCATCCCATCACGTCACAGCAGGAAGCAGCAACTCGTGCTACGAGAGGCACTGCAGGGATATCCCTACCCGAGGAGGTGGTACAGATCTCACTGCTTGCCTAACTTGGCAGAGCTGGGATCTTAGCAGCACAGGAATGTTTATCCATAATTATTTACACACCTACAGAAACACAGCAGGGTCACGGAGCACACAATGAGCTGGGAATCGGGGGAGCAGTGTGGGTTAAGGGCTTCATGTGGCCAGCCCTTTCCCAGGCTCATCTGCATACTCTGAGGCACAAGATCTTTTTTAAGAAGACTGTAAAGCTCACTAAAAGACGTGCTTTCATTTCATCACATGGCCCTCACTGACACTTCAGCTCTTCCACAAGGAAGGCTCAGTCCACAGAGCAAACAAGGGCGTAATTGTAATTCCAGGCAGCAATGAATCTTCCCAAAAGGCTAAAGTACAGGTGGAGTGTCCAGAAAGTACTTGACTTGCAGAGTGTTTTGTGAGCACAGCAATCAGAGAGCTGAGACGCCCCGGTCTGTCATCTGGCACAGATGGGACAGGTTCCACACGGTCAGTGCCACCAGTTTCTGCACAGCCTCATGTTTTCCCATCGAAAAGACAGCACGTGGAAAGGGAAATAGAGTCCTGCTGCCTCCCTGGCCTCATCTAACTGACTAATGTTTGAAACACGACTTCAGATATGATGGATGGTATTTACGGAAGTAAAAGAAAATAATTTGATTGCGGTAATTCAGGACCTGAATAAGCATGTTAGGCCCATAAAGCATGTTAAAACCCTATTATGTCAATAAAATTTCATATGCATGTTTTGTATAGACACAATCTTTCCTTTAAAATAAAGCACAATCTGCTTGCGTTTGAATTTAAATAATAAATCAAAACCAACTGAGCTTCATTCCCTTCACTGCCCCAGGGAGGGTTTTTGGCGTGTTTGGTTGGGCTTTTTCAAGTCTGCTCTCCCAGGACCAACGACCAGGGCCCCATGGCATTAAGCACCGCATAAAAGTGGCAGAGAAAATCCTCTCCTGGAGGGAACCGCGACTCAAACACACACAAGGCTTAAAGGCTTAAGAGGAAAATCACTTTCCCCTCTTCAAGACCCCGGAGTGCCAGGACTGAATCCAAAACTTCCGTCACAGAATTTATCTGTTGGATCAAACTCCCTCTCTTCCTTTTGTTCTCCAGCTTATCATTAGGAAACACTGCTGGAGCTACAAGATATATGCGTAAGCTCTCTACTGGGGGGAGGGGGGAAAGGCCTATCAGACAAACAGAGATTTTGATTTGCTTTGTTGCAAGTACAAATATCCCCAGGACAATAACAAGTTAAACTGACAAGCTAACACATTCTTCCATGTGCCGGTATTCCACTCGGTTCCATTCATTTCTAATATCCTATCTCCCCTTTGAGTGCTTCCTGTAGAAATACTTTGGCTGAAACTTAAAGGAAATAGTTTTGTCAAAATTCCCTCCTTCCGACACCATTAACTCAAGATAAATTCACGACTAACCAGCCTGAAAACTTCACTACACCAGTAAGTTATGGCTATCTGCAGACAAGCAACATAAATATTGACAATACAAACCTCCTTCTCCTTAAATGCATTAATATTTACGAAGTCAACAAGAAAATGGATGCAGAAGTCAAACGATCTCGTGACAGCGTGTAGCACTCTTTGTGAGCTACAGCAGTACCGTGAACACAACTTCCCATTTCCTTACTCTTGCTACAGTGTGTGTGTGTGTATGTATATATATACACACACACATTCACTCAGAAGAAATTCAAGGTAGAAGGGACAATTATGGTTTGGTAGCTCGTGGCTGAAACAACCAACAAAACAAATGCTTTCTAAAAAGCCTTCTAGGTGCCTATATCTATCTTATATGCTGATAGAAGATCCTCATCACTACCCGACAGCAAGGCAGATGGCGTCCCCAATGAACCATTGATAAGGGCAAAACCAACAAAGAGGTTAGCAGCATCTACTGGCTGCTCTAGGAGGTGGCCTATGACCTCCTACGTCCCTGCAATGTAAAAATGACTTGTTTTCTACCCAAAACAGAGCCTGTCTCTCCCCGAGACCTCTCCATACTGCACAAACTTGTCTCTCCTAGAGGACGTCCTGTATAACTTGCACCTTCGCTGGGGACCAAGCCAATCTGCATTTGTAGGTATTATATGGCTGAACTTTTACTACCCCTAATTGACTTTCTACTAGCTCTAATTGCTGCTGCTATTAATTAGTGTTATAGTCTTAATATCTACTACACATCTATTTGCATCCTGGTAATATCTGTAATTGCTTATTTTCTGTCCGTATATTCACCTTACTGATCACTGTATTTGCTAGTGCTGGCTGGCGCTAATCTGTAATAAGCAGAAACCTTGAGAAAATAAACCTTCTGTGCCTTTGTGCATCATAGAATCCTGTAAGCCCACTCCTGAGATCCCTGCAGACCCACAGGCCAGGTAACCCTTTGGGTCATGACAGTCACAGACACATTTTTGGGGTGAGATGCATAGATCACCCC
Source organism: Anas acuta (assembly GCF_963932015.1). Taxonomy (NCBI): domain Eukaryota; kingdom Metazoa; phylum Chordata; class Aves; order Anseriformes; family Anatidae; genus Anas; species Anas acuta. The sequence continues at coordinate 4,274,321 of NC_088991.1, forward strand.
TGGTTTATAGAGAAGTGACGGCTACATTCTCGACCAGGGCATTGCTCCACCTGTAGAGCATCTCGATCACTACTTAGGGATCTGGCAGTGCAGCCAAGCAGCAGGAAGACCCCTCTGCACACACCCAGTCTAACAGCTCCATATTCAGAACACAAGGAAACAAGGCTTCAGCTACTGCTCTTCTGGAATACCATCTGAAGTTCATCTCAGCCTTGGCTTTCACCACGCTTTGTGAAAGCAGCTGTCAGCTTACCGTATTCTCCAGTGCACTATTTACAGCTCAACACGTTTAGAAACTCCCCTTTTAGCTGTTTTAATCCTTTCAGTACTCTTTCACCTGTGTTTTGCAGCACACAAACCAGCAGTACTTCCTTGCAGCTGTATTAACACCCTCAATGAAGCACCAGAGCCCTAGAAATACTGGGGCTCTGCAGTAGCAAAGAACCAAGCACCATACGTTACCCAGCGCGGCAGCACCCAGCGACAGCACAGGCGGTGCGCAAGGATAGCTAAAACCTAAAGGATCTTTGGAAAGGAAGCCAAGTGCTTGCAGGGACAATTTGAGGCTTAACGCTGGGGTTGCCTGTGTTAAAATAACAACTTCTTCCAAGGGAAAGGAAAATTAAACAGTGATTAGACACAGGGCAACTGAGAAACTCGGATTCACATCAACAGGTCATTTGCTTGGACGTGCTAACAGCAGTCTTGAAGCATAATAAGTCTAGGTAAAGTCAAAGTTGTCAGTCATAACATCATGCTACCAAAAAAAAGGTAAGTGGTACAGCTACTGCACTGCTAGAACCCCAGACTCTCATCTTATACCCCAAAAATGTTTAAGAGCTTCTAGTATCTGAGCTAACCCAGGCACCTCAGTGTAACAACGCACTCACCGTGCGCCACAAACATGCTTCACGTCTCTTCTAGGATCAGTACAGATATGTAACACAAATACTGTGTGCTTCTCCAAGTGTACAGCCTTAGTTTTCATCAAAGTTTTCCATACATATTTTGAATTTAGAGCTGCTGCTGAAAGATGTCAGCAAAAGCTAGGTAAAGACAAACAAATGGCAGCAGCAGAATCTGTCAAATCTAACTTAGGACTGTACTAAATTTCCAAATGGCTAAGTCCTACTTTATAGCTTTCTTTTTGACAGCAAAAAGAAAGATTCCTAATTACATTTAGCAGAAGACAGGTACCCATCCCTAAGGGTCTCAAAAAACATGAAAAAAAAAGAACAAAGGACAGCAGAAAGAGGCCAAAGTTTACAACCCCGCTGAGCTTATGAAAATACTGGTTACAGGTGGTCTGGTCTGCTAGACAAGAATGGGGTTCTGCTACTTTCACAGGCAAATAGTCACTTTTGAGAGTACGGCCCCATACGTGAGGCTTTATCAGAGGAGAAACTGCCCGCCTGTAATAAACATCCCGCACAGACTCCGAGGCTCTGAGCAGGCTGCAATTTGTGCTGCTCAAGACTTTAGCAACTCCTGCTGGCTCAGCAGACTCTGGAAATTGCCCCGAGGAACTTTATTTCTATATGCGACAGATGAAAAAAAAAGACAAACAGAGCATGAATTAAAAAACCCTTCCATTAGGTTCTAACGAGAATTTTATAATACTTGAGACAAACTCTTCACAAATCCTTTCACTTCTTCCTGTCCTTCCACTCGCTCTTCAGAGCAGCTTTCCGGAGGACCCGGCAGTTCCCGGGTAGGGCTGCAACAAGCGTCAGGAGGAAAACCTCATCACCTCACCCCGGGTGTCCGAGGGCAGCTGAGGCTCCTGGTTCCTGCCTCAGAAGGCGGAACACGCCGTGCAAGCGAAAATCAGACTAAAAGCAGCGGGTGGCACGGCGTGCCGGCTCCTAGCGCCCTGCCCAGCACCCGGGGGGGGGCAGCAAGGGCCGGGCCGCCCCTCCTGGGGGGAACACAGCGCGGCTCCGGGCTGGGGGTGCCCACAGCGCATCTCCCTGCGCCCGCCTGCCTTGTAGGGTATCTCCTGGTCTGTTCACACCCCCAGCCGCAGCCTGGCAGCTGTAGGAAGCGTTTCGGGGCGTTATTTGGGGCGTTACAGCCCCGCACTGACGGGACCTGAAGGCAGCGCAGGGGGCAGGGGGGCTGTGGGGAAGCCGCGCTCGCCGCGCCTCAGCGGTGTTACCTTGCTCCGAAGCCCCACGGGCGACGCTCTGCCCTCCCCAGGGCTGTTCACACCGCGTTTTTACTGGCAAAAAACGGGGAAAACAGCGGAAAAACCGCCCGCGGGCACAGAGCGCCGGCGCGGCAAGGCGCAACGCCTCCACTTAAACACCGCGGGGGGGAAGGGGAGGGGAAAAACTATAAACAAGAGGAAAAAAAGGAGCGGGGAAGAGACCCTGGGGGCTGCAGGGGCTCGGCGGTTACTCACGGTTCCTCCCGGTTCGCCGCCCGCCGCCTCAGCGCCCTGACGGGGAGCAGCGCCGCAGCCCCTCCCCCTCCCTCCCTCCCCGCCTGAGGCGCGGGCACGCCCCGCCCCTTGCCCCCCGCGTCACGTGGCGGGGGAGGCGCCGCTGTCACGTGGCCGCGGCTGAATGCGGAAGTGGGGGGGGAACGGGACGGGACGGCGGCGAACGGGAGGGGAAGGCAGAGAGAGGCAGGAGGCGAGGCAGGAGGGTTTCCAGGGGCGTTTATTAGGGCAGGAACGCCGCCACACCGGCGGGACTCGGGGAATAAACGCCGGCAGGACCGCAGGGAGAGCTCGGAGCGGCTGGTTGCCAGTTGTCACTCCCTCCATTCCTTCGGAGTGATCCTGCCCACAGGCGACAGGCCCCACTCGATGCCCGCCTGTGTGAACACCTGCGGGAGGATAAACCCAAATGTGAACGCTGAAAGCAGGGAGATGTGCCACTACAGCGCTATTTCTGGTGTTTTCCATTTAGATTTCCTGTATCGGAACATCTCACTCACCTTTCAGTAAAGTGGAATGCATTTATATGGAGCATGACTTAAATAGTTCAGTTTTCTATTTCAAAATATCTTGCTATAGATACTGCTATATAAAAATATCCACATCTATAAAACATACAAAATACCTAGATATAAGTAGATTACAGTAGATTATAAGTAGATATAAGTCGAACTACATGACTAAAATGGATTTCTTACACATCACCCATACCATTACTTTCACCATAACCTACACGTTCTGCCAAGACCCCTGCCTGAATAGCTCAGAAAACGACATAACAAACACTCGCTTCTGCTCTGTTTGAAACATCATTGAATAGCCTGATATTGAAACTCATGTAAGAATTCAAAATAAAAATGATGAAATAGTAAAACTTCCATATCACATTACTACTCACTCAAAAAAAAAAAAAACCTCCAAAATTCTGATCACTTACAGTATTTGTAACAAGTAAGCCCTTCTGAAAATAGCTTGGAAGTTTACAGCTATATCACAACAGAATGGTGAAAAAAAGACTTACATAACCCCAGACAGTAGCAAAAACTGCAGCTCCACCAAGCAGTACCAGGTTTCCATACTTGTCATGGAAGTTTGGCTCATGTTTGTGATGAGCCTGCCTTACTGCAGTATGCTGGACACGGCGAGCTAAGGGAAGTTAAATTAAAAATACACGAGTCAACTAAACCATACATACAAACCATTCACAATCATTGTCTCCCATCAATGGAAAGGCAAAAAAGCAAGGAAATAATCTTCAGAGCTTTGGAACGATTGTAACGTCTGGGATGTACAGGAAGTCTTGCATTTTCATTTCTCTCTGGAAAGGTATCCCTGAAGTTTGCTTCTGGTAATAAATCCTTTAAGGTAGTTTTTTCGTTTCCATTTTCTCTAGACCCTCAAGATAGAAGTTCAACTACAGTTTTGACTATTTCTTTAAGAATGTAATTTTAGTACATAGACATTTATTTTCAGTATATACATTTGAGATTCATGTTTATATTTTCAGTACATGTACTTCATATAAGCATTTTCAGGATGAATCCTACCATCAAATGAAGCATCAGAGATGGTTAACACCTCTCATTCTCTTTAAGATTCTTGAAGGGAGATGAAGAAGGAAGTGGAAATACCTGGAGGCCTTTGCGCGATGTAAATAATAGAGGATTAAATACAAGAGAATCTAACCATATGACAGGATGGATGGATGTAAGACTACCTTTTATATTGTATGCTTATCTTTTATATCGTATGCTTATTTAGGAGAAGAGACTTGAGTATCAAACCATCAGCTTAAAGGAAGTGAGCCCACACAAGCACAAGTTTTGTATTTTTTTTTTTGTTTTGTTTTTTTAACTGACAAAAGAATCCCAAACATCGACTGAGAGAAACACACCTAAGCACGTTTGTTTGGACTGAGCACATCATAGTTCTGATGCACCAGGCCTGCAGCTGAGGGGACTGGCTGTAACGCTAGCGATTCCAGCACCGCAGAGGTTACTTAGCCCTTGAGTTTAAGCATTTAGCACTGACAGTGCCTTGCAATCTCACTACGCGGATTACAAGACCTTTATGCGCCTTTAGTTATTATTAAGGAGGAAAAAACACTGAGAAAGGGAACCCAAGGTCAGCTCTAGTAAACAACTACGAGGTAGAAAACAGAGAAAGAAGTAAAAAAAATAAAAGCAGCAGAGGACAAAGGGCTGAGAGCTGCCCGCAGCCCCTCACCGGCCCTCAGGGACCCTCCCTCAGGGGAAAGCAAGCCCGGGGACAGCTCAGGACCACCCCTGAGAGGGACAGCAGGAAACCACAGAGCCCCACCGAGGAACCGGCCGCCCCCAGGCGCTGCCACAGCCCCACCGCCGCCCCCCGCTTACCGGCGAGGCTCAGAGCGGCCCTGGCCACGGGGAACATGGTGCGGGACAGCGGCCGGCGGGACGCCGCTACCCTTGGGGAGCCCTGAAAAACAAAATGGCCGCGCCGGAAGTTCCGCCCTCGCGCCGCGCCGCCGAGCGGAGCACGCTGGGTAATGTAGTTCTCCCCGGGGAGGCGGAGGGGAGGCGGAGGGGAGGCGGAGGTGGAGGCGGAGGGGAGGCTCCTCCCGGCTGCCGGCGCTCAGGGCGCTGTAGCCGCGACGGAGGTTCCTCTAGAGGATCTTCTCGGGGTTCTGCTCCGCTGTACGGGTTCAGAAACGCTGTTTCAAGAAGAAACGGAAGGAACAGAGCGGGCAGGGAGCAGGCGCAGCCGTGACGGAGGCGCTAAGAGGCCCCGCGCGGCAGTTGCCGCCGCAGTGTCAGGATGGCCGAGTGGTCTAAGGCGCCAGACTCAAGGCTCCCGCCTTCCCGCCGCGGCTGGGTATTCTGGTCTCCGTATGGAGGCGTGGGTTCGAATCCCACTTCTGACACCACTTTTTTTTTTTTTTTTTCGGTCCAACTCCACAAATTTAAAGCTCTAAAAGACCTAAAAAGCTAAGGGGGAAGGTTTTTAGCGTTAAAAAAAAAAAAAGAAAAAAAAAAGCATTTGACTCGCTGCGCCAGGGCGGCGTTCTGTGTTACTGACCCCCCCCGGGCACACACACACAGCATGAATACGGGAGGCGCTGGAGACCCCACCAGCCGTTTCTCCAAGTGCCTTAATAATTTCACCCCCCATTTTTCACACACTGACCATCGACATGTGTGCGGTTATAAAATTAAAGAAAACCTGTGGAAGCCCTAAAGCTCCTCTTAGTTTTATTCAGCCTGGGGAAAAGGAGGCTCAGGGGCGGCCTTATCGCTCTATACAGATACCTTAAAGGAGGCTGTAGCGAGGTGGGGGTTGGCCTGTTCTCCCACGGGCCTGGTGACAGGACGAGGGGGAATGGGCTAAAGTTGCACCAGGGGAGTTTTAGGTTGGATGTTAGGAAGAACTTCTTTACTGAAAGGGTTGTGAGGCACTGGAACAGGCTGCCCAGGGAGGTGGTGGAGTCACCATCCCTGGAAGTCTTTAACAGACGTTTAGATGTAGAGCTTAGGGATGTGGTTTAGTGGGGACTGTTAGCGTTAGGTCAGAGGTTGGACTCGATGATCTTGAGGTCTCTTCCAACCTAGAAATTCTGTGATTCTGTGATTCTGCGTTTCTTTTATTTTTTTTTTTGAGGGAGAGGGGGACAGCTACGGGCGGAACACCAACCGCTCGCTGTGGCAGGGCGACGCTTTGTGGCGTTTAACGAGGGAGACGCGGGGGCTGTCGGCAGTCTCACGACAGGGCACGGCGATACCCTCAGGGGGCGCCGCCGCCATGTCGCGACACGCTCCCCCCCTCAGCGCTCCGCGCCCGCCCGCCCGCCAATCACACGCCTCCAGCTTGCTCCCTTCCTATTGGCCCACCGCGGCCGTACTGACAGCGGCGCCAGCGAATCGAAACCGGGAGGCTGGACACGGGCAGGCGCTGCAGCCAATGGGAAGCGGCGGGGCGGGGCCGAGCCGGCGGTGGCAGCGAGGGGCAGCCATGGCGGCGCTGGCGGTGCTGGCGCTGCTGCTGCTGGCGGCCTGCGGCGGGCAGCGCGCGGCGGGGCAGAAGCGGAAGGAGGTGAGGGGGGGGACCCTGAGGGGAGCCCCTGAGGGGAGCCCCTGAGGGGAGCCCCTGAGGGGTTGAGGGCTCACTTAGGGCTTATTTAGGGTTTAGTTAACAGTTTCTGGTTGTAGTCGCGAAGATACTGCTTATTTCTCTATGCTTCTTAGGGTTTCCTGTATGTATATGCTTCACTGCAGCGAAGGGTAGTCGGTTATTTACCAAAGCGTGTTTATTCCTGAGAGGGCTCGCAAGGAGTGCAGATATAGCTAGTGGGAAATGCTTGGTTTCTGTTAATTATGCTTCTCGTATGAGATTATAACGCTCTTTGCCTTTTTTTAAAGGAGAATGTGCTGTGCACTCATGAGTTCTGCAAGCGTGTACAGAATCATTTTTTTTCCTTTTATCTACCCTGGAAATCAATCGTTGAGTTCCCGTCCGTAGTGCTTATAGCACTAGCGCTTGCTCCACTTCATGAGTTTTGAAATCTCCCCCGGGTGTGATGCTTTGTATCAAATAAATACCAACAGGGCTGGGTTTGGGGCGCTTTGTGTGGCTGAAATAAATCTTATCGTTAGTGTGAGAAAGTCCCAAGCTGACAGCCACATCAGTGCGTGAAGTAAATGAACATCATTAACGTGAGGCTCAGGAGGCTCTGTGAAAGCCTTTGAGTCTCTTTATGAAGCATCCTGTCACGCAGTCAGTATTCGTAATGAAAAATGTGCAGTAGTTTGTTACAGCGAAAATACAAACCTTCAGGTCTGTGATGTGAGAGATTGGAGGAAATAAAACACACAAAACCCTCAACAATATTTCTCTGGCTTTGTTTTCAGATGGTATTATCAGAAAAAGTGAACCAGCTGATGGAGTGGGCTAGTAAGAGATCTGTAATCCGAATGAACGGAGACAAGTTTCGACGCTTTGTGAAGGCGCCACCCAGAAATTACTCTGTGATCGTGATGTTCACTGCTCTTCAGCCTCACAGACAATGTGTTGTGTGCAAGTATGGGCTTAACTCATAATCTTGAACTTGAAAGTCATCATATGCTTTGTAGGACATTAAATTTAACAAGAGGGTAAAACTTTCAGGTACACAGGAGGAAGATACTAACGCCCATTATAGGAGGGTTATCTTTGAAGTTGTTGCTGGGAATATGTGTGTTATGAGTGTGGGAAAACAGCATAGTCCTTAATGATTTATTCTCCTCTTAAAATAATTGATGTTATGCAGAGAAAATACTCTCATTGGTAGGCTTCTGGAGAGAGGGTGGAAACTCAACTTTCCTGGTGTGAGCTGCTGAGGACATGTTTGCAGGATTACTGCTGGCCTTGCAGTCTAAAAGTTGCTGTTAATTAACATTGATTGATGTTTGTTTGTTTACACTAATAATATTCCAGATCCTTAAATATATAAAGGCCTTCTTATATTAAGCTGAGGATGACAAGGTTCAAATAGATATCAGAAGATAACTTTTTTACCATACTAATTAGTTTGCCATTCTCTGGCACAGAAAAGTGGGTGTGCTTGTGTTGTTTCAGTGCTCCAAGGTTTAGCAAACTGTGATCTACTGGGTTACATTTCTGTTTTCCATGGTTAGCACTGCTTCTTGTTATGAACACAATGACACTTGCACTTTATCTTTACATTAAAAAAAACCACAAGTGCATATGCTTTGAATGTTAGATGAATGACCTCAATTTTTCTTTTGTTAAACATAAGAAAACAAATGTGGAGGAATGGGTGGGATGGTTCTATTAAGGGGATGGATGGCTACAGGTCTTAAAACTGTTCTGTAACTTGTGTTTTGAGCTAACACATGATACAGCCTCTCACTTTGTGTGTTTTTACAGGCAGGCTGATGAGGAATACCAGATTCTGGCAAATTCCTGGCGATACTCCAGTGCATTTACCAATAAGATTTTTTTTGCTATGGTCGATTTTGATGAAGGCTCAGATGTGTTTCAGATGGTAAAGTTATTTCTTTTTTATCTCTTAATGTTATTTTTAGCTCATGCGTTGGAGAATGAGAGTAAAATCATACAAAATGTATTAGAATGACTAAAGCTGTATAATATTACAGTGACTACACTGAAAAGTTAAAAGCCACCTCTCTGATACAGAAGAAAATTGAAGAGCAGAGGGCAGTAGTATTTTTGGCAGTAGTATTAACAGCGTTGACAAATGTGGAATAGGTGTAAGGAGTGTATTAGCTTATCTGACTCTTCTCTGGGTCTGTCTCCTGTAATAACTTGCAGTGTCATTTTTAATGGAATTTCTCAGAATACAGCAAGAAGTAAGATAGAAAACACTGAATTACTTAGGACTGGATATAAAAATTTGGATAACTAGGGGGTGATTGATCAGGCTTTCAGAACTGACTTCTTTTGCTCTTCTACTGAGATTATATAACAAGATTTAAAAAGAAAATAATCTAGAACAACAATTGCAAACATGCATGGAATGATAGAATTAATAACTAATCACAGTTTTGCAAATTGTAACTTTTTTTTTTAAGGAGATGCTTGCCTCAGTATTTAAAAGTTACCTAATTTAGGTGATGGTACTTTGTAACGTGGAAGTTTTAGAAAGTAGACATGGAATTTTTTAACATTCTTGTTAGATTTTTTTCCCCAGAGTGAATTAGTTTTTGATGAAACACTAAGCTATGGCCTTCACATATTACTGGATGTATTCTTATTTTGTAGTTTCCTCACTGAATAGTAGTATTTATAGAAGAAACATTAAAATAAAAACTGAAATGCTATGGTCAAAACAGTGTTGGGGAAGGGTCTTCATTAGGAAAAGATGATGGAACATCATTTTAAAAACAACTATTTCTGTTTTTTTACTGTAGTCTCCTACTAACTGGATTGGATCTTTTGAGATGCTAGCTAAAGATTGGAGTACTAATGAAGAAATGTCGATCACTTGAGAAAGTATGCTCAATTTAAAAAAAAAAAAAAAGTAAACCCTTGTTTTCCCCAAAGGCATCCAGGACACCTAGTGGTAGAGATCAAAAAAGTTGCTTCTAATGCTTAAGAGAGGAAATAGCATGGAACCTATGAGGGAACTTACAGGAGCTTATTGATTACTGTCTTAGATCAAATTCTTGCCTGTTCTGTTTTTATGAGGTCTAGAAGTGTGAGTTGCTGTGTGCTGTATACTTTCTTAAAGTCACTGTGAAATACGTTTATTGAATAGTTGTTCTTTCTGATTGACTTGGTGACTGTCTGCAGTTGAAATGGAAGCATGTTGTGAAGTAGACCTTTCATGGTGCTGTGTCTTCTGTGAATTTTCTAAATACAGCTAAACATGAATTCTGCTCCAACCTTCATTAATTTTCCTGCTAAAGGGAAGCCTAAACGAGGTGACACATACGAACTTCAGGTGCGCGGCTTTGCAGCTGAGCAGCTTGCTCGTTGGGTGGCTGACAGGACTGATGTCAATGTAAGTGCGTGTGTTACACATGTATACTAAGCCTTTACCCACCAACAGCTCTGCAGCACTCACTTATTACATGTTCTGGGTACAAAATACCCAGAATATGAAGTAATTGTGTTTGGTTGATAACTCTACTCTTAGATACTCCAAATGGCTCTTGTCTATATAATCTTCTATCCCTGTAAGTGTGCAAGGCCAGGTTGGACGGGGCTTTGGGCAGCTTGGTCTAGTGGAACTTGTCACTGCCTGTGGCAAGGGTATTGGAACTGGGTGGTATTTAAGGTCCCTTCCAATCTCTGTGATTCTGTGATGCTACATCTTAAAGCTTCCTTACCCCATTCCAATATTTTGTGTAATCCTCTGTTTAATAACACGGTAAAACTCAGCTCCTTCCTTCCTCCCTTTTCTGCTCCTGTTAAAGGAAAACAGTCTTTCAAGTAGTAGGTAAGGTAACAGTGCATAAACCAGTAAAAGGAGAAGAAGCTTTACCTACTTCTTTATTCAGAATTATTATACACAAAGTTGTGGGGATGTTCTTTGTGTTCATATTTTTCTTCCCACTCTGATGTGTTTTTTGTTAGGAGTAAGGATATAATATGTTATGCAGTTGAGGTAAAATAACGGATCTTTGTGTAGATTCGTGTGATAAGGCCACCAAACTATGCTGGACCATTGATGTTAGGACTGCTGCTGGCTGTCATTGGAGGCCTTGTGTATTTGCGTGGAAGCAATCTGGATTTTCTGTACAACAAAACTGGCTGGGCATTTGCTGCTTTGGTGAGTAATTCTAGCTCTTCTCTGCCTGTTGTTATGAGTTTCAT